>NC_083409.1:2135389-2735389 GCF_020745735.1 Hemiscyllium ocellatum
CCCTCTCTCTCACCCTTCGCGCTCTCACTCCCTCTCTCTCTCACCCCCTCTTTCACACAACCCCTCTCTCAACCCCCTCTCTCTCACATCCCCTCATTCTCTCTCTCACACTCAATCTCTCACGCCCTCTCTCCCTCTCAAACCCTCTCTCACCCCTTCCCTCTCTCATCCCTTCTCTCTCACCCCCTCTCCCCTTCCCTCTCTCACCCCTCTCCCTCTCTCACACTTTTTCTCTCTCACCCCGCGCTCTCTCTCTAACCCCTACCCCTCTCTCCCCTCTTGCTCACCACCTCTCTCTCACCCACTCTCTCAATCACACCTTCTCCTTCTCACTCCACTCTCTCTTAACCCCTCCCCACTTTCTCTCTCTCTCTCAATCATCCCTTGTCTCTCACTCCCTCTCTCCCACCCCTCTCTCTCACTCCATGTGTCTCTCACACCCCTCTCTCACTCCCTGTGTCTCTCACCACCCTCTCTCACCACCCCCTCACTCTCTCATCCCCTCACTCTCTCTTCCCCTCTCACTCCTCTCTCTCTCACCCCCCTCACCCCTCTCCCTCTCTCACACCCTTTCTCTTTTACCCTGCGCTCTCTCTCTCTAACTCATCCCCTTCTCACCCCTCTTGCTCACCCCCTCTCTCTCACACACCACTCTCTCTCACCACCCTCTCCTTCTCACTCCACTCTCTCTTACCCACTCCCCACTTTGTCTCTCTCAATCACCCCTTCTCTCTTACACCCCTCTCACTCCCACCCTCTCTCTGTCAACCCCCTCTCTCTCACCCCCTGTCTTTCTCACTCACGCTCTCTCTTTCTCACTTACACTCTCTCGTTTTTCACTCACCCTCTCTCTTTCTCCACCCTCTCTCTCTTACCTCTCTCCCTCATGCCCATCTCACTCTCTCACCCCACACTGTCTCACCACAGTCTCTCTCTCTGTCCCACCCCCTCTGTTTCTCACCCGTTCTTTCTCAACCCGTCTCAGTCCACCCCCTCTCTCACCCTCTCTCTCTCTGTCCCACCCCCTCTGTCTCTCACCCCTTCTTTCTCAACCCGTCTCACTCCACCCCCTCTCTCACCCTCTCTCTCTCTCACCCGCTCTCACTTTTTCACTCATTCTCTCTCTTTCTCATCCCCTCTCTCTCATCCCTTCACTCTCAACTCCTCTCTCTCCCCTCTCTCTCCCCTCTCTCTCTCCCCCTCTCTTTGACCCAACTCTCTCCCCTCTTTCCCCTCCCCCTGTCTCTCACACCCCTCGCTCTCACTCTCATCTCACTCTCTCACCCCATGTCTCTCTCTCTCACCCCCTCTGTCTCACACCCCTTCTCTCTCTTACCCCTTCTCTCTCTCACACCCCTTCTCTCTCACACCCACTCTCTCTCCCCACTCTCTAAACCCCTCTCTCCCCCTCTCTTGCTCCACTCTCTCTCCTCCCTCTTCCCCCGCTCTCTCACCCCCTCTCTCCCCACAATCTCCCCCACTCTCTCCCCTCTCTACACCCTTTCTTTCCACCACGTCTACCCTCTCTCTCTTTCCAGCACCCTTCTCTCTCTCTCTCTCAACCATCTCTCTTGCTTGCCCACTATCTCTCTTTCTCTCTCACTCTCACTCTCTATCATATCTGTCCCCTCTCTCCCTCTCTCCATCCCCTCTCTCTCTACTCCCTCCCCTCTCTCTGTCTCTCTCTACCACCCTCTCCCCCCACCTCTCTCTGTCAGTCTCTCTCTCTCACCCCATCTCTCTCATATCTGTCACTCGATTGCCCCACGCGCTCTCACTCTCCCACCTCGCTCCCCTATCTCTCTCGTAAACTCTCTCCCTCATTCGCTCACTCTCATACCCTCCCTCTCGCTCTCGCACCCTTTTCTCTCTCACCTCTCTCCCTGTCGCCCTCTCTCACCCTCCCCTCTCTCTCGCCCTCTCCTCTCTCTTTCGCCCTCCCCTCTCTCCCTCCCCTCTCTCCCTCCCCCTCTCTCTCCCTCCCCCCTCTCTCCCTCCCCTCTCTCTCCTCCTCTCTCTCTCCCTCCCCTCTCTCTCACACCCTTCTCTCTCTCACACCCTCTCTCTCACACACCTCTTTCTCACACCCCTCTCTCTCACACACCCCCTCCCTATCCCTCCCCCTCTCTCTCCCTCCCCTCTCTCTCTCCCTCCCTCCCTCTCTCTCGCCCTTCCCTCTCTCACACCCTCCCTCTCTCTCCCCCTCCCCTCTCTCTCGCCCTCCCCCCACTCTCCGTCCCCCCCTCTCTCGCCCTCCCCCCCTCTCTCACTCCCCTCTCTCGCACCCTCCCCAGTCTCACCATCCCCCGTCTCGCCCTCCCCGTCTCGCCCTCGCCCCCCTCGCCCTCCCCCTCTCGCCCACCCTCACTCTCACACTCCCTCCCTCTCTCTCGCCCTCCCCACTCGCCCTCCCCTCTCTCTCCCTCACCTCTCTCTCGCCCTCCCCTCTCTCTCACCCTCCCCACTCACTCTCCCTACCCTCTCTCTCGCCCTCCCCTCTCTCTCGCCCTCCCCACTCTCTCGCCCTCCACTCGCTCGACCTCCCCTCTCTCTTCCACCCTCTGTCTCTCCCTACCTCTCTCTCTCCCACCCTGTCTTCTCCCCTCTCTCTACAGCTCTCTCTCTACCCCCTCTCTCCTCACCCTCTCTCTCTACCCTCTTCTCTCTACCCCCTTCCCCTCCTCTCCCCTCTCTCAAGCCCTCCTCTCTCCCCCACCTCTCTCCCCCTCCTCTCTCCCCCTCCTCTCTCCCGCTCCTCTCTCCCCTTCCTCTCTCCCCCTCTTCTCTCTCCCCCTCCTCTCTTCCCCTCCTCTCTCCCCCTCTCTTCCCCTCCTCTCTACCCCTCCTCTCCTCTCTTCCCTCTCGCTCTCCCATCTCTCTCCTTCCCCTCTTTCTCTCTCCCACTTTCTCTTCCCCATTCTCTCTCCTCCACTCTCTCTCCCCCTCTATTCTCCTCTGTCGGCCCTCTCTCTCACCCTCCCTCTCTCGCCCCTCTCTCTCGGCCCTCACTCTCATTATCTCCTCCCCTGTCTCTCTCTCACTCTCCATCACCCTATCTCTCTCTTGGCCTTCTCTCTCTCTCCCTGCTCATTCACTTTCTCTCCACCTTCTCTCACTCTCAAACCCACGAACTCCGTGTCTCTCTCTTCCCACTCCCATCATTTCTCTTTGACTGAATCTCTCTCCCGCCCTCCCTCTCGATCTGACACACACAGATATCCCTTGTCCTTCCCTCTTTCTCTGACTCAGAGACTGAGGGTGGTGGTGAGGCTGCGTGTGTGGGGTGCTAGTGAGATGATAGAGAGATGTGGGAAGTGGGAGTTGGGGAAAAATAGGGTAGAGGCGGAATTGTGGGAGGGAGACAGAGACGGCAGGAGATAGAGGGAGAGGGGGAGGGTGAGGGCGAAAGAATAGTGGAGGCAGGTGCAGAAACCGGCGTTGGAGGGGTGTCTGAGAGGGGATGAGAGAGAGTGAAAGGGAGAGGAGGTGAGAAAGACACAGTGTGCAGAACGAGAGAGCGAGGGAGAGAATTGATGAGAAAGAGTGAGGGAGAGGAAATGGGGAGGCCAGGTTGCAGTGGAGGTGGGCAAGAGGGAGTTAAACACAGCTCCTGAGCTCAAGGTGCGATGCCCTCCCCTTCCCTGAGGACCAGCACTTGGGGCTGAGTCTGTCTCTCTCCAGCTCAGCTTTTCCATCACAAAGACACACAGCAACATCGTTCACTCTGCTGCTCGGCACGCTTTAATGAACTTTTTTATTGTTTACAAATGGAAGTGATGGATACAGTCAGTGGAATGGTGCCTTTTCTCACTGGCCCCTGGGTTGTGAGAAACATTGAAATGTTTCCCTGTAACCCCCCTGTGGGATAAGGATGGACAAACCAGCGCTACCCTCAGTCTGTTACCATAGCGACAGGCTGCTCCATCCCTGAAACACTGAACTGAAATGATAATATCCCGGATAGATGATTAATGAGGGAATTTGATGGATGGACGGATTTGGGTGAAGGGATATTTCAGCACATTCTTCAGTTGCTGCCTGAACTTAGTCTGGGTCACGGCATAAATCGTGGTGTTTGTGCAGCAACTGAGGAGCTGCAGCATGAAGCCCAATTCCTGCACAAAGTCATGGAGATTCAGAGAGTTATCCACAATATTCCACATCCGTCTCCATATAGAAAACAGCATGAACGTTGACCATAACAGGATGAAGTTGGCCGAGATCACAAACAGTAAAATGATGGATTTTTTTCGGTTTCTCATTTCTGTGTCAGACTGAGCGTCCCCATTGGTGTGAGCACGGAGTCTCCTGCGGGCTCTGCTGGTCACTAAAATGTGTCTAACGGTGAGAACATTGAGCAGCAGAATCAGGAGAAATGGGACACACGGCGTTAGAATGTGGTGGAGGAACTCGATTGTGACCCAGAACCTGGAGGTATAAACAGCGTCTGTTTCATAACAAAACCAGGGGGTGTTCATCAGCCAATACCGAGCCGAGAGCATAAAATACCAGAAAATGTTCTTTAAACAGCTCAGCACAGTCACTGCTCCCAGAACCACAGCCGCTGTTTTCTCACTGCAATATTTATTTTTCAGCTTCTGGCAACAAATGGCCACAAACCGATCAAAGGTGAAAGTGACGGTGAACCAGACAGAGCAGTCAGTGGCTGCATAAAGCAGGACGGCGTGGATATTACACACGGGGACGGAGTACTCCAGGAAATAAAACTGTTCCCAATAAACAATGGGAATGTGTTTCAGTATCAGGTCGAGAATAATGACCAGGAGATCCGCTGTTACCATGGCCCCCAGGTAACGTCTGACACATGGAGACAATCCACAATCTTTATAAAGCAGGACGTAGATGGTCACTACGTTAACTGTGAGGAAGGAAAACAAACTTATTATCCATCAGCCTGGAGGCAAAGAGACCCGTTTCATTGGGGACCCAGTGAGATTTTCAAATGTGTCCCTGTATTCAGGGATTTATTAAAATAATTGGAGCTGGAATAACAAATGGGAAAGTCAGAATTACTGACAAAAATGTGATATAAACCACAAGAAACCCTCCCTCCCCAAACACACAGAGACACATCCATAAGGACAGATGATTTCGAGAACATTCCCACACACTCAATCACTCCAGAGCAGTTACAGGTCACTCCTTCCCAGTTCCTAATACGGAGGGTGGAAACGTTACTGTCCTGAAGGATTCTCTCCCAGTTTCCGGAAGACAAACGGAGTTTGGGAATTTCTGTATTTTGGTCTAAATTGTGGTCGATCCGGTGTCATGAAGAAATGTAAATGCAGGGAAAATGTATTCACTCCTTTAATTGCCTGAGGGGCCTTCGGAACAGTGTCTCCTTCCCCCTGGAACGGGATCTCTTCCCTCGGGATCTTATCGTTTGTTCAATTCACTGACGTCCGGCCGTTCACAAACAATGTCAGGGACAGAACGTTCCGGGGAATGACAGTTATAGAATGTCGGGGACAGAACGTTCTGGGGAATGTCAGTTAAAGAACGTCGAGGGACAGAACGTTCCGGGGAATGTCAATTATAGAATGTCAGGGACTAAACGTTCCAGTGAGCGTCAGTTATTGAATGTTGGGGACAGAACGTTCCGGGGAATGTCAGTTATAGAATGTTGGGGTTGGAACGTTCCGGGGAATGTCGGTTCTAGAATGTCGTGGACAGAACGTTCCAGGGATCTCCTTGACCTGTCCATCACCTTTCCCCCCTACCCACCCAACCAACGTGATGTACTGTGCACAGGCTACAAATCTGTACAGCACGAGAGCTGCACTGACCACATCATTTTATTATCCATAAACCTCAGCCAGATAGTTTGACCCACACAGCGACCTGTGCAGTGATCACCCGTGAATTAATCTGTAAACCAGGAGCAGTCGTCCCCCCCTCCCCCAGCATGTAGGACTGTGTACCACACCCCAATGCATTGATCTGTAAACCAGAATCAGTTACCCTGCCAGCATGTAGAACTGTGTACATCAACCCAGTGCATTGATCTGTATACCAAGAGCAGTTACCCTGCCAGCATGTAGGACTGTGCACATCACCCCAGTGCATTGATCTGTAAACTAGGAGCAGTTGCCCTTCCTGCATGTAGGACTGTGTCCCCCACCCCAGTGCATTGCTGGTAACACTGTGTTAGATCCCTGCCCAGTGTGGGGAAAAATGCAGCCCATGCTGGAAGTGACAGGATGTGCATTTCCCACCCATTTACAGCTCCATTTCACCATTGTGCTTTGACAAGGGGGTGCTGTGGGTGTGAACATTACTGACAGAGAGAGATGGCGGGGGAATCAGTTTAAATATCACCACATGGGAGGGGTTTGGGGTATAGACAGAGAGAGGGAGACTGAGAGACAGTGTCCTGGAAGGATGTGTTCCCAGGTTGCAGAATGCTGAAATGTATACACTTCGACAGCATGCTGTAACATGAGCCTGTCTTCCCAGGAAAGATGGGAAAAAGGGATATTGGTGTGAAGCCAGATGAGCATTTGTTCTGCAACTTTGTAACTGGAATTAGTTGCAACAGAATCTATGACTCGTTGAGCAGATTCTAACAATACATTATCCTTGTTTGATTTTCCTTGAATGTGACAGAGGGATTATCTGCACGAGGCTGATCTCGTTTTCTGGTGCTATCGTATCGAAATCACCTCATTAACTACCCACCCCATGGTGTCCCTCTCATTCAATACCAGCCCGATTCTCCCACCTATCATGGCAGAAGGTACTCACCATCGTCCGGATGACCCTGGATATTCCATGATCCCTGACACTGGCGCGATCTTTAAAAGGCCAATGGGCACACAGTTGAGCTTTCTCTGTTTGAAGCTGCCCTGCACAGTTTACCTCGAGCATGGCAGATAAGGGGCAATTACACCACGGTTTGTCGACAGGACCATGGAGCTCCTAGTGGATGGGCTAGTACAGAGGGGGACCATTCTCTTCCTAGAGGGGGCAACACCACTAGACCCACCAAGCATTGTCTGAGCTCCCCACCCAGCTCAGTGCAGTATCTGCGGTCTAAAGAAAAGTCCAGCAATACAGGACAAGCATCAATAACCTTTCCCGCTCTGTCAGGATAAGGGTCACTGCATTCTCTCTGCTCCCTCACACTCACTGTATATATGTTATAGCAACGACACATGAACAAGGGTCATGCTCCACCACTCACACTGCTGCATGCAGCATCTTCTTTCTCTCTCTGTCTCTGTCTGTCTCTGTCTGTCTCTCTCTTTCTCTCTCTCTCCCTCACTTTATCTAACTACACTGATAACACTGCATGCATACAACACTGCGGACTGGCTCCCTCCGGACACCTCACCATGAACCTGTACCCCACCTACACCAGCACTAACAGCAGGGCCACCCACTCCCATCCTCCCTTTCTCCCGTTCCAGGAGAAACCGCCTGGAATTGGACAGGAAGGGCCAAGCTGGGTGGTGGATGCCGGATATCCGTTCCCTCACCCCCCTCGCCCCGCCGTGTGGGGAGGGCCCTGGGTGGAGCCGGAGAGGACCGGGACGCCTCGTGTGGAGATTCTGAAACATCTATGTCCCACCGACCGAGTAAGGAGTATTGTTCAGTGAAGGGCAATTCTCACTTTAAACCCACTGGCTGCTCCGTTTCCCCCCGGCACAACTTAGAAGCCGTGTCCCTGATGCCGTCTCCCTTTTGTGTAGATCTGGTACAAATGGACTCCCCATGGTCTTGGTGGGCAGGAGGGTGGGCTCACAACATATCATCACCACTACCTCCCAGACATGGACCCCAGTGACTCCCTCCTACACCACCTCCTGTAAACAGCTCAGATACTGAAATTAATCTGTAATAGTTACTGCTCTCCCCACCTGCCCTGATATCTTCAATAATCGGTGCTTACATACACGCAGCGCTCTCTGCTTCTGCAGCCCCTTTATAACGGTGCCGCCTGTTTTGTTTTGTCTTTCATTGTCCTTCCTACCAAAGTGCATCACCTCACACAGCTCTGCACTGATCCCCATCTGCTCGAAAACTACACCAACGTGTGATTGTACTGTTAGGGTTCCACACTGTCCTTCATAGACTTCACATTTCTTCCAGGTTTTGTGCCATTTAGTGACACTGAGATTTTCATCTCGTCACAGTCCCCAAGGAACAACTGAAACCCTGCCCCCCACACACGAGTGCGAGCAAGTGAAATATTGCTAGATTCCCACGAAGGGAGTGGAATAATGACATGCTGTCAACAGACCAACAAAAATCCTTACACCAACCAGACACAGTGAATGAAATATTGACAAACCATGGGGCAAGAGAAATCCGGATATGCTCTGCTTGTTTTCATTGACATCATGGTATTAATGTTATGAATTTGGAAGTGTGTACTGTACCTTTAAGAGAGAGTGAATACTGTTCTGAACTGAGAGCTTCCAAGCACCAGTGTATATGAGAGGATGGCAGACTCAGAGTGTCAAGGACAACTGAAAATACGTCACATTTGGCTGTGAAATAGATCCCTGAGTTGTTTGCTCTTTCAACAACAATTCGAATGTTACCGATCAGTTTCAATTATGCCCAAGGAAGCTAAAACCAAATAAAGTTTGCATTTATTGGTTTTCGATAAATGATCTGATGCTATGGATATTAAGAATACAGGCATTTTGAAAATTGCAAACACAGCAAATGACATCAACACAGATCCAAGGATTCGGAAAACAATTTCTATGGAAGGTAACTTTTCATATGAAACATATTCACAGGAAAAAGAAAGAAGATAACATAGGGAGATCCACGACCGAAAGAAAACATCGAAAACAACAGCTGCTGTGTGGTTTTGAAATTAAGTTGATGTAATTTTGATCAGTGTCTTTTTGAAATAGTGCACTGCTATATAATTGGAGTGCGGTAATAGGCAGTTAAGAGATCGGGGTTCTCAGAGTTGTGAATAGTTGATGTAAAATGTTCACTTTCAGAGTTATAAAATAAATTGATGTTTTTATTTAAACTGTGGAATTTGGGAGTTCTCTGTCACTCAGATTTAAACATTTTACGAGGTGAGTTGAGCATTTCTTTATGTTTCATTTAAGTTACCAGATGAGCTTCACGCAGTGCCCTAACCATTCCCGCGTGTGTCTCTGTGTGACTGTGTGGGGCAGGTCTGGCAGTCTCTATGTTGTTTAAAGTGATGCAATGCCACCCTCTGCTGGCCTCCGCACGCCACTGCACAGGCATTGGCAGAGGATGTAAACCATCCAAACTGATTACTTATCCATGTGCTCATCTAAATGTGCTTTAAACATTGTAACTGTCCCTGCTTTCATCTCTGGAACTTCATTCCACATCCAAGCCAGCTTCTGTATAAAATAATTACCTCTCATGACTTTTGTAAATCTTTTTTCCTCGCATCTTAAAATATCCCTCAGTTTGAATCCCCAGCTCTAGGGAAAAGACATCAGCCCTTCAGCTCATCTGTATCCCACATGATTTTATAAACATCTGTAAAGTTACCCCTCAATCTCATACTCCCCTGTGAAAAAAGTCTCAGTCTATCCAGTCTCTCCTTATAGCTCACTCCCTCCATTTCTAGTAACATCCAGGTTACTGAACCCTCTCCAGCTTAATAATGTCAAGGTCAGTAATATCAAAGTGAATAGTCAAGGTGTTTTCTCAGTGTACGGGGAGTCCAAAACTAGAGGACATGGGTTTAAGGTGAGAGGGGAAACATTAAAAAGTGACAGCTTTTTCACCCAGAGGGTGGTGTGCCTATGGAATGAGCGGGAAGGGTAACCAGTCTGGACACAGCATTCCAGTAGGGGTCTCACCAAATCCTGTACAACCTCAACATGACGTCCCCATTCCGTTCCTTCAAAGGTCTGACCAATGAAGACAAGTGTGTTAAACACTTTCTTAACCACGCTATCTATATGATATGCAAATTTTAAAGAATTATACCTGATGGCCGAGGTCTCTGTTCTACAACACTGCCAAAGGCCCTATTTTTAATTGTATAGTCCTGCTCTTGTTTGATTTACAAAATCCAATAACTCGCATTAATGCAAATTGAAATCCATCTGCCACCCCTCAGCCCAGTGTGTGATATTACAGCCAACTCACCCTCTCCCTTCAATTTAAAGTAACCTTCCCCTCTCCAGGAAGCCTGCACACACCGGCCTTGAGTTTCACAAAGGCCCTGAGCTTGGTTTGCCTTGTGTGGTGAGGGGGAGGAGGGGCGGATTGCAGATATAGTCAGTGGGGAGGAGAGGCTGGACAGTTATCAGCGGCCTGGTATCATTTCCTGGTTTGAGGAAGAGGGTAGTCGCACGTGAGATTTGGTTAATACTGATCGGTGCTTTGGGGCCAGAAATTATGCTCTGTCTTCATCTCTGGTGTTCAGTAATGAAAATCTGTTCGAGACCCTTCATTGTGCAGAGTGTGTCTGTAGGATGTCTTTCCCTAATATTGCAGACTACAGATAATAGGAATTAAAGACATTCAAATTAATTTCGATGGCACAGCACGTGCACTCAATATCCTAAGTTGAGACAAATATCTTGAATCTGTTTAATAATACAAAGTGTTGTTCAGTAATGGTAACCTGATTATAATAAATAATCTGAAAGCTGGCACTTTAAATGGTAATGCAATCGGTAGTGTCCCTGCCTCCGAGCAAGAGCTCTGGATTTGATTCCGGTTCCTGACCTTGTGTGGTAGTGTTGCTAGCTCTGGGCTAGAGGCCTGGATTCAAGTCCTGCGTGTTGTAGAGGTATGTCACAGCATGTCAGAACGGGCTGATGAGAAAACACACTGGAGAATAATGTTACAGCTTTCTGGGTATTGCCGAATGGTGCTAGTGTCCCTACCTCAGGGCACAGAGGTCTAGGTGTAAATCCCACAAAAGTGTTTCATAATACATCTGAACAAACCGATTAAAATGGATTTAGAATTGTGACCTGATGGAGAAGGAAGAAGTGTCAGTATTGCACTTCAGAACTTAGGCCCAGGATGACAATCTGACAATCAATTCGTGTTGATTGGAGTCACATTTCGCAGCAGTAGAGGTTTATAAAATCAGAAACTTCATGGATAGGGTGAGTAGTCAGGGTTTTCCCCATGTTAGAGGCATCCAAAACTAGAGGTCATTGGTGGAAAGTGAGACAGGAAAGATTTTGAAGAGGCCTAAAAGGAGGGGGGTGGGGTTGTGCATGGAATGAGCTGCCAGAGGAAGTGATGGAGGCTGGTACAACTACATCATATAAAAGGCATCTGGATGCTGACAGGCCTGCTGAGCTTTTCCAGCGATTCCTGTATTTATTTAAAAAATTGCATTCATTTTAACGCAGGCATTCTGAATACATTACACATTTTATTTTTTCATGACGCAGGGACATATAAACATATCTTCCAATTGACTGAGACCATTTTCTGCTAAGAGTATGGCTCTGTGTATGACAGCAGCAATGATACTCCGACATGGAACAGGGAATGTGATGGAGACATATTTTAGTCAATGTACAAGGAGACCTCACATGGTCCAGTTTGGGAGAGGATGACATTATTGTGTGATTCAACTCAGAGAGGGAGAGAAAATGTCATCTGCCCGAGATGGAACGGCCCATTGCACTCTCTCTCCTTCATTATTCCTCATCACAGCAATGCGCACGAGCTAAAACAAAACCTCTACTGTCATAGTTACCATTTTTATTTTTATAGAATCCCTGCAGTGTGGAAACAGGCCCTTTGGCCCAACAAGTCCACACCAAACTTCCAAAGAGTAAACTTCCCAGGACCGTTCACTGACAAGTTCACCTCAATTAGAAATGTCCGAAGACTACAGACAATTTGACCAATCCACCTGAACTACACAGCTTTGGATTGTGGGAGGAAACTGGAGCAACCATTAGAAGCTCACACAGACAAGGCATAAACTCCACACAGTCACCCGAGACTGGAATCGAACCCAAGTCCCTGGAGCTATGAGGTGGCAGTGCTAACCACAGAGACACTGTGCTCACCTTTAGGTGATCCCTGACCAGAATCCATTGGAACCTCCTCACTGCCTAATGCAAAGGGAATTCAGCCAAGTCCAACTGTCTCAGGATGAAATCCCATTGCTAGCAGCTTGTGTGAGTAGAATATCTTCAGAAGCAGAATCACATTTTGGACAATGTCTATTTTTTCCTTTTCTCATGAGTTACATTAATATCTGTACAACTTGAAATTGCAGAGTGTGTGTATGTGTGTGTTTAGAAAGAGAAATATCGATTCTTTGTTTGCCATATCCAAACAGTTTGCCATGCATCTTTCCACCATAGCTGAAAAATGTATTGCTGGAAAAGCGCAGCAGGTCAGGCAGCATCCAAGGAGCAGGAGAATCGACGTTTCGGGCATAAGCCCTTCCTTGGATGCTGCCTGACCTGCTGCACTTTTCCAGCAACACATTTTTCAGCTCTGATCTACAGCATCTGCAGTCCTCACTTTCCCGCATCTTTCCATCATAGTTTGAGTAACATTCCTTTGGATCATAAACGTGCTATTTGAGCACATTAAATAAACTAGCCTGACTTGTTGCTAAAACTGACCCTGACCCAGTCTGAGATCGATATCATCGGACATATCACCGACCTGGTTACGTTTAACATTTGTTATGAGCATGGGACTAGAAAAGGAAACAGTGACCCCAAAAGCCGGGGAACTATAGACCGGTGAGCCTGATTTCGGTCGTGGGTAAGTTGTTGGAGGGGATTCTGAGAGACAGGATTTACATACATTAGGGAAGGCAAGGGCTGATCGGGGTAGACAACATGTTTTTCTGCATGGGAAATCATGTCTCATTAATTTGGTTGAGTTTTATGAAGAGGTGACAAAGAAGATTGATGAAGGCAGTTTGGTAGACATTATCCATATGGACCTCAGCAAGGTGTTCACAATATTCTGATTGGTAGACAGATTCTTATGTTTCAGTCACATGGGATACAGAGGAAGCTCGTCACAATTGGGTTGAAGGAAGAGGGATATTTTTCAGACTGGAGGCTTCTGAGCAGCAGTGTGGTGTAAGAATCACTGCTGAGTTCACTGCATTTCAACATTTATGTAAAGGATTTACATGTGAATTTCGGAGGCATTGTTAGTAAGTTTACAGATTACATCCAAAAAGTGGTGTCATAGATTATCTCAGAGTACAATGAGACCACAAATAGATGGGACAAAGGGGCAAGGAGTGACAAATGAAGTTTCATTTAGATAAATATGAAGTTTTGCATTTTGGGAAGGCAAATTAGGGCAGGAATTATACACTTAACGGTAAGGTCCTGGGGAGTGTTGTGGAACAAAGGGACATAGGGCTGCAGGTACATTGTTCCTTGAAAGTGGAGTCGCAGGTAGTCAGAGTGGGACAGAACACATTTGGCACATTTGTCTTAATCAGTCAGAGCATTGAGTATAGGAGTTGTGGTGGCATGTTGCATCTGTACAAGATGTTTGTAAGGCCACTTTACGAATACTGTTTACAACTCGGTTGTCTGCAGAAAAGATTTACACAGGTGTCCCAGGACTGGAGGTTTGAGCTTTAGGGAGAGGTTGATTAGGTTGAGGTGTTTCTCCCTGGAGTATCAGAGGCTGAAGGGTGACATTATAGAGGTTTATAAAATCATCAGGGACATGGATATTCTGAATAGCCATGTTCTGCTCCGTAGGGTAGGAGAGTCCAGAACAAGAGAGCATAGTTTGAATGTGAGAGGGCGAATAATTTAGAAGGGACCTGAAGGTGAATATTTCACATAGAGAGTGGTGTGTGTACATAAAGTGCTGTCAGAGGAAGTGGTAAAGGCGGTGACAATCGCACATTTACAAAGTGTCTGAAAGAGGAGGATATTGGCCAAATGCTGGCAAATGGGACTGGATCAGATTTGATATCTCATCAGAGTGAACAGATTGGCCTAACGGGTCTGTTTCGGTTCTGCGTGACTCTCTGATTCTATAAGAAGGATGATGAAAAATTCTGAAAGGACCTTTCAAGTGAGAATTCTCTTCACTGGAAGTTTATTGTGCCTCTGTGTTCACATTGATTGAAATCTACATTAGGAAAATATTTGACAGGGAAGTGAGTCACGGATATTGGATTCCGACAGGAAAGTGGGGCTAAGACCACAACCTGATCAGCCACAATCTTCGTGCCTGGTGGAGAAGGTTCAAAATATCCATTGACCCACTTCTGCTCCTCAGTCCGATGTTTCTGTGTTCCATTCAGCCCCTCAAACCTGCTAGACAGGAACAGTTGGAGGCCACTTATTCCTATAACCTGATGCACAGAAACAGAGGAGACCATTCAGCCTGTCAAGACGGTCACACACGATTTGAAGTCATTTGGGAAATGCAATTGCAAAATCCAGACACGGGGATGAAAGAGGCCCCTCATCTCTCTTCAAAGAGCTTCCCATATCTGCAACTTGTGCTTCATTTGCTGGTCATACTGTAGACCCAGAATCATTGAGAATAAAGCCCCTATACCTCACCCAGAGATGGCTCACAAAATCGTCTGATCTCCGTGACGGCAATATGCAATAACATAATATTCAGAAAAATAACACCCACTAACTTTCCAATAACAGAATGTGAGATCATCAGAGACAGGGGCAGGTCGTTCACTCCCCAAACCTGCCTTGTCCTTCACTAAGATCGTGGTTGATCTGCTCTTGGTCTCAAATCCTCTTTCATACCCAATTCTTCATAGCCCCCAACTCTCTGACAGGTCAATATCCATCTACCTCCTCTTCAAATCCTTTCAGTCATCTAGCTCCCCGAACACCCTTGAGAAGTAAAATCCTGACATTCAATATCCCCTGTGTGAAGAAAACATTGCTACTCCAATATCATGACCTGATGATGTGAACAAAAGAGGTTGAGACAGGGGTTCAGGTACAAATGACTGGCCCTGATATCAAGGCAGTGTTTGGTTTCTGTCGTCATCAAGGAGCTTAACAAAACTGGACATAATGCGAATCAGAGTAAACTCTCCCGTGTTTGGAGCCAAACATGGCACAAAGTAAGATGTTCATCATCTCAGTCCTGGGTCAGCTCTGTGGTGATCCTCAGGGTAGCTTCCTCTTCACAAACAGCTTCAGCTGCTTCATCAATGTCTCCCCGCCCCCACACTCCCCACCATAAGATCAGAAGTGGGATGTTCACTGAAGATTCCACAATAATCAGAACATTTTGACCCCCTCAGCTCCTGAACTGGTCCGTGTCCATGAGCAGCAAGACCCAGACTCCATTGAGGCTTATGCTGTTAAAGGGTCCATAACATTGATGTAACAGCACTGCCTGACACTGCACATTGCCACAGTAAAACAAGAGTTCATTCAGCATCTCACGCTGTTTTCACAGGGATATGAGGAAGCCATTCAGTCCATTGACACGATTGGAGAAGAACAGGGACAACCCATTCAGTGCCTCCAGCCTATTACTCAGGAAGGGAACGGGTCTATTGTGATGGGCTACACCAGAGCGCCTCAAAAATATTTGAAGGCGGTAATCTAGACTCTTGTTTAAATTTTAAATGGAAATGTTCCAGATGAAATGTGACTGGTCAAACAACTCGGTATGAAGCAAAACACCATCTACTTAAACACGAAAGATAAAATGAAACCAAAGAAAGAGGAATCTAGAATAACTTAATTCTATTGGACAAGTTAACAGAATAATCGATCTAGGAATTATTACTAATGAACTGTTCCAATATAGGAAAATCTCATAAACACAACCCTTGGCAAAAAGAAATATTTAGACACAGATTGTCACAAATATTTCTCCAACCCAGGAATTCAAAACAGCGCCAAGAGAAAATTCAGAGAGAGTAGCAGCCAGGAGATAGTCACTGAAGCTTCCAACTCTGTGGAGACCCCAATAGTTTCTGATGTTACTGAGAAACCAAAACCAGAGATTCTAATCTGTGAAAGCTGGCCACACCCATTCATTCTGCATTAAAATAAAGGCTTCCCTCACTGTTTACTCAAGTGGTCTATACTAGCCAGCTTGGTAATGATCATACAATCTCTCTCTTAAAAGAAACCAGGACAAAATAACCTCTTAAAGCTGCAACAGCATCACACTTGTCAGTACTTCGAGCTGTCAAGCAGGAACCGGGGTAACCCAATCTGGCCCTTGGCCCTGTCCAATCTGACGAGGAAGAAGCCATTCAGTTCCTTGGGTCACTTACACAGCAATGGGATGAGACCATTCAGCCCCTTGAGTCACTTTCACAGGAACAGTAAGAGGCCATTCGATGCTCTACTCTGATCTCCAGTATTGACAGTCCTCACTGTCTCCTAATTGATGCTCTAACATGATGAACAAGTGCAGCAGAGGCTAGTCAGACAGACTGCTCTACGTTGCTCCTCTTGGCTCCATTGCTTATGATACACACGTGGGATTTAACGTGGTTTTCTAGTGGTGAGGAGAGAAGCCATATGTCTTGTGTGACGTCTCAAGAAGGCATCGTCCATCTCCAATCAGCCAGCCTGGTGTTCTCTCTGTAAAGCAGAAGTGGGTGCGAATGGCGACCTGTTTCAGATGGAAGGTGTTGTGGCTGCTGTTGGGGATTGTGAACAACCTGACGTTCAGTACAGGTTCACACACGCACTGCACAATAACATTTGGATAGTTAGTAAAGGCATATAAACTATTAAGAAAGCCACGTTAGACGGATGAATGGACTCACTAAGTTCAAATAATGCTGACCGTGTTTATGTTGATCTTGTCTAGTGCACGTCCTGTTCCGGGTAACCTGTATGCCTTCCTCTGTTCAAGTCTATTTCCACCCTCTGATCTGTCTGGCCATGTTTACTATGACCTGTCTCCACTGCTCAAAGTTTTTCCCTGGACTGAGGTACACATGGCAATAAATCAAAACAAACAACCCTGGGTAAAATAAGGAATTTCTCACCCTATCAATGTCTTTTTTGGAAGTAAATAATCGCTGCCACTCCTCGTGTTTCAGCTTCACCATTTCTTCGTCTCTCACAGCTCTACAGATTCAACATTCAGCTTCTTTACCCTATCCTCATGTTACCGTGTCTGTGGTAAGGAGATCATTCATTACAAAGGAGATTAAATCCACAGAGTGTGCCCCGAATGCTCTCTCAGCAAGGCTCTACAACAGCCGGAAGATGGCTTTACTTATGTACGAGAATCATCTTACAATGAAGGACAGCATATTATTGACTGCACCCGTTACTTACACAGGGATTGATTCGGAGCAGTCAGCATAGACTTGTGAGTGGGAGGTCATGCTTCCTCAATTTGTTAGCGTTCTTTGATGAAGTGACCAAGAAGCTTGATGAGGGCAGAACGGTTGACGTAGTCTCTATGGATTTAAGGAAGGCCTTTAATAAGATTCCACATGGCAGGCTGCTCTGGAAGGTTCCATCATGTGGAATGATGGGGGAACTGGCCAATTGGTTACACAGTTGGTTTGATGGTCGGAAGCAGAGGGTTTAGTGGAAAGATGCTTTTCAGACTGGAGGCTTGGCCCATAGCTGTTTGTTATCTATGAATTGGTTGAGAATGTACAAGGCATGACTGGCCAGTTTGCGGATGGCAGTAAAATAAGTGGGAGCATGATCAGTGAGGAATTTTATGAGAAATTGCAGCAGGACCTTAATCAGGTGGGGAAGTGGGCCGAGTAATGGCAAATGGAATTTAATATAGATGTGTGACGTCTTGCATTTTGGAAATTCAATTCAAGATAGGAGTTTCATGGTGAATGGGAGGGCCTTAAGGGGTGTAGTGGGCAGAGAGACCTTGGCGTTCAGGTGCACACGGTTCTCTGAGAGTGGAGTCACAGGTAGACAGGGCAGTGAAAAAGGCATTTGGCACATTGGCCTTCATCAGGCAGGACATTGAGTATAGAAGTTGGGACTTTATGTTGCAGTTACACAGTACTTTGGTAAGGCCGCACTTGGACTTTGTGTTCAGTTTTATCATCTTGTTATCGGGAGGATGTTATTAAATTTGAAAGAGTGTAGAAGAAATTTACAAGGACATTGCCAGGACCCAATGATCTGAGTGATAAGGAGAAGGTGGACAAGCTAGGACGTTTTCTTGAGAGTGTAGGAGACTGGAGTGGGGGGGGGGGGGAGGCGGGGTGGTGGTGGGTGAACCTTATAGAGCTGTATAAGATCACGAGTGGTATCGGTATGGTTAATGCTCTCAGTCTTTTTCCAAGATGTACAGAATCGAGAATGGCCGTGGAAATTCCTCAAAGCCCTTCGTCTTTGTGTTCAATGGAGTCAACCTTCCATGTTCAATGTAATGTCCCAAGGACATCACCTCTAACTTCGCGAATTCTGTTTTCACTAAGTTTATTACCAAGTTTGCTTCTTGTAATAGTTCAAAATGCTCTGCCAAGTGTAACACGTGAGCTTTCAATCACTTGCTGAAGATTAGTATATCATACAGATAAACTACACAATTTGTTTATCTGACCACAAAACTGTTCCTGAGTCTTAAATGTGTCTGAAGCATTATTCATTCACATGACATTCTCTAACTTTTTTTGTCATATCCGGTATCGTTA
Organism: Hemiscyllium ocellatum; assembly: GCF_020745735.1. Lineage (NCBI taxonomy): Eukaryota > Metazoa > Chordata > Chondrichthyes > Orectolobiformes > Hemiscylliidae > Hemiscyllium > Hemiscyllium ocellatum. The sequence goes on from NC_083409.1 coordinate 2,153,973, forward strand.
TCAGAGTGTTTAACCATCTCAACAATTTTGTTAACTTGAAAGGGGCCACTAAACCTGGCTTTGAAGGGGTTTCCTACCATTGGTGGCAATACTAATACGTCATCACCATGGGAAATTGTCAAAGTTTCAGAGTTTTTATCAGCCACCTGCTTCACTCTACACAGTGCCTCTTCAGGTGCTGTTTAGTAACTCACCTACTCCAACTTATTTCTCCCTCACCTCAGATACATAATCCAAGTGTGAGATCTCCGACTTCGGTCCTGACAATTTATGTATAATTAATTTCAAAGCGCCTTTCACTTTATGTACGAATATTAACTCAAAGGAAGTAAAATGAGTAGATTTATTTGGGGTATCTCTAATGGCAAACAATATATTGGGACACCTTTATTCCAATCATTCGGATAATTCTGACAGTACGCTGTTCATATTGTCTTCAGCATCTGATGACAACTTTCTAAGTATGTAAATTAGCTCGCTGAGCTTGAAGGTTTGTTTTCAGATGTTTCGTCACCATGACAAAGTAACATCATCAGTGAGAGTCTGTGGTGACGCACTGGTGGGATGTCTCGTCTTTCTATTTATGGGTCTTGGTTTCTTAAGGTGCGTGATGTCATTTCCAGCTTTCTTTTCAAGGGAAGGTAGATAGGATGTAAACTGATGTGTTTATTGATGTACTTCTGGTTAGAATGTCATGCCTCTAAGAACTTTCGTGCGTGGCTTTGTCCTAGGGAGTTTGTATTGGCACAGTCAACGTGGTGTCCTTCTTTGTCTGTATGCATGGAAACTAATGATAGTGGTCATGTCTTTTGATGGCCAGGCGGTGTTCATATATCCTGCTAGCATGACAACAGGACAGTTTGAAATGGAGGAAAAATGATATTTTATATACTGTTTAATCAGGTAAGTAACATTTTTCATATGTGTACAACACATTCTGAATGAATAACGGAGACACAGTTAACGAAAAATTATGCACATGATGTGTAAAATTTATAAACATTAAAACATTATTTGATCCTCATCTGAAGTGATACCTTCCCTTTTCTCAACGTTCCCCCTTTTCTGGGATTCCCAAATCTAATCTCTCATTCTTATAAGGATGTGTGTTATGAATTCTTGCTTCTCGTGTCCCAACTTATTTCAGTTAATCCCCTTTCTACAAGCAATTAAATATGTTGTCCTGCTGGGTTCTTTCCAAAACCAATGCCTGTCATATTATTGGAGATAAAAGTTATGGCATCAGACCCAGCATTTGAACATATGGAGCAGCAATGGGAGGAGTTTCTGGGGATAATTCGGAAGAATATACCAGAAATTCAACCCCATGAAGATAAAACATACTCATGGGAGGACAAGGCAACCATTAGTCATAAGGAATCAAACCAAAAGAGGAAACATACAATGTGGTGAAGATGATTGGGAATCCAGAAAACTTATTGGCTCTGAAACTACATAAGGCTGGAATTACTGACACGACAGAATTCTTAATCATGGTCAGGGAGAGAAACAGAGGAAATACATTCACTTTAAACAAAAAAGATGGTATTTCTCGAGGGAAAGGATTCAGGTGAATTAAACATTTGTGTTAAGATCAGTTAAATGCTGTTGTGGAATGTGTCGGAATGGAAGCAATACACGGGGAGACAGTCCCTCAGCAGAATTAGAGTTTGAAAATTGAATTATTTCCACATCAGAAACCAGGTCAGGTCACTGAGTGCAGGGCTGATGGGTGACTGGGTCTCAGTGAGAATTGGGGAGCAGACAGCAGAATTGCATTGCATATATTGCAGCTCAAAACTGTGTATTCATGTAGTGCTGTAGACCACAGCAGCAGGAGAAGCAGACATGCATTCATACACAACCTGTAACTTTTTGCCCGGGATAATCTCCTCAGTCTGTCATTACCACCAACACTATCTATGGCTCAGTGACGAGTGTGGGTGAACATGTCAGAGTCAGAACCACATGAACCTTAACCTGATGCTAACTCATTAAAGCTACCGGACTTGACCAACAGATCTGATCGAAGCTCTGCAGTCCTGTCATGTTCAGTTCTAAATGGTCATGGACGATTAAACAAATGACTGGAGGAGAGGACTCCACAAACATTCCCATCCTAAATAGTGGAACGGACCTGCACATCAGTGTAAAAGAGAAGGATGTTTTGTCTGCACCATCCTCTGCCGGAAGTATTGAGTCGATGATACTCCTCACCTTCATCATGATGCCAACAAAATCACAGATGCCAGTCTTGACCTAATTCGATTCGCTGCACGTGACATGAAGAAGCAGCTGCACATATTAGATACGACAAAGGCAATGGGTCCAGACTCCATTTCTGCAATAGGACTGAAGACTTGTGCTGTACAACAAGCCGTGTCCCTGGGGAAGCTGTTTCATTCCAGCTCCAATTCTGACATCTCCCTGGCAATGTGAAAAATTACTCACTATGTCCAGTCTGCTAAAATGAGCATAATTACAATCTGACCAATTACCACCCCCTCAGTCCCATCACCGCAAACACATCGGTGGGAGTTCTTTTTGACAGAGCTGTCAAGTAGCACAGAAACAATCTGCTCAGTGTGATTTCCGATCGGTCCCCATGTGGAGATGGTGCTGTTGTGGAACTGTCACTGAATTAATAATCCAGACCAAGCTAATGTTCTGGCAGGCGGTGGAAGTTAGACACAATTAACAAAATATCGAAATCTAAAATCTGGTGTCAGTAACGGTGACCTTTAAGCCAATATCGATTGGAAACAGAATTTCCTTCTCCAATGTACTTTTTGGAAGTGAATCTCCCATGATTTCCTGGGCTGGCCTAAAAGTAACTCCAAAGACCCTGACATGTGATAAACATTTTAATGGTCTATGAAACGGCCAATCAAGGCACTCATTTGTATCAAACTGCTCCGAGGACTGAGAGGATGAAACTGGACAGAACATCCGGCCTCAGCATCAGTGTCGGAAAAGGGAATGGGGACACGGTCCTGTCGACCCTGCAAAGACCTCCTTCCTAACATCTGAGTGCTTTTGACAACATTTACAGAGCTTTCACACAGACTGCACAGAAACAGCGGGAAAGGAGTAGGTCATACAACACATTGAGTCTCCCCCCATTCTAGTTCATGGATAAAATCTCCTCAATGCGTTTACCCCACAAGACGTACATATCCGTTAATGTGAGTAACCTTGGAAAGCTATCAAATAGGAAGTGCAGTAGTACGTTTAGTCCATCGAATTTGCTACCCAATTCAATGTAATGATGGTTAGCCCTTCATTTCCACACCGTACCCCTGCTCTCCCACCATCACTTTACTGTCCCGAAATCCTTATTTATAGTCAGTGTCCCGCTTTCCATGTGCGAGCGAATTCCCCAGGTTCACCAGTCTGTGAGTGCAGACATTTATTCTCACCTCAATGCAGTGTGACCTGCTGTACCTAATACTGTGTTTCCTACTTTTAGGCTTTGCAGCCAGGGGAATTATCATCCCTACTTCCAATCTGACTCACCCTGTCAGAGTTTTGTATATTTCACTGAGATCTCCACTCATATTCATAAATACCATGGAAGATTGGCCCAGTCACCTCAAACTCTGCTCCCACAACAAGCCTGTCATTCCAGAGACGGGCTGGTCATCCTTCACTGCTCTCCATCAATGTCAGGTTTGTCCTTTATGAGGTAAATAGACCAAAACTGCACACAATACTGCACAATGTTCGAGATGATGTCTCACCAAGGCCCTGTACAGCTGCAGTAAGAGACCCTTTCTCCTGGACGCACATCCCCCTGAAATGAAGCTCAACAAACCATTTATGTTTCTCACTGCTTTCTGCTTCTGCAATATGGCTATCTGTGACTGGTGTACAGGGAGATTCAGATCCTTTTCAATGTTACAGCTCCCCATTTGGTGGGTCTGTGTACACTTGTCAGCGTGCTAATGCCATGTCCAGTATTGACATCTGGTTGTGGAACTCATTGCGCTGCATGGGCCTCAGACGTTTATGCAGAAGAAAACAACAAAAAGGAGCATACGTCCCTTTGTAAATCAATATGTTTCAACCAATCCTTTTCACATGGTCAGCTGCCAATTTATCATTTCCAACAAAGGGTACACCGTCAACTCTATCCATATTGTTCTCCATCTGTCACGTATTTACCATTCACTCCACTTGTCTTAGTCTTCCTGGTGCTTTGTTACCCTCACCCACCTACAATCCCTCATCCGTTAGTGCTGTCAGCAGGCTGGGATATACTGTATCTGATTCCAGCAACCAAATGTTTAAAGGGCATTGTGAATAGCGGGGCCCCAAGCACCAATCCCTGCAACACCTCGGCAACCTTCCTCTGTTAATTTCTATTTATGTATTTCATGAATCTAGAAGTCACTGGCTGGGCCAGCATTTATTGCTTGTCCCTAGTTGCTCTTGAGAAAGAGGTTGTGAACTGCCTTGTTGAACGCTGCAGTTGACCTCCAATGCCATTAGGAAGGGAATCCCAGGATTATGACCCAGTGACTGTGAAGGAGCGGTGATATATTTCCAAGTCAGGATGGTGAATGGCTTGGAGGGAAACCTAAAGATGATGGTATTCCCATACATTTGTAGCCCTTGTCCTTCTAGATAGACATGGTCGTGAGTTGGGAAGATAGGCTCTGAGGATCTTTGGAGAATCATTTCATTGCAGCATGTAGATCGTAAAAGAACTGCTGCTGCTGCTGAGCATTGATGGTGGAGCATTGTGGATGAAGGGACTGTCAAACTGGCTGCTTTGTTCTGGATGGTATAAAGCTTCTTGAGTGTTGTTGGGGCTGCACTCATCCAGGCAAATTGAGAGACTAAAAGTTTGTGTGAAGATTTGTAGCTCGGGTGCGTGTTGTAGTGGTTCTGTTCGCCGAGCTGGAAGTTTTAGTTGCAAACGTTTTGTCCCCTGGCTAGGAGACATCATCAGTGCTGTGGAGCCTCCTGCGAAGCGCTTCTTTGATGTTTCTTCCGGTATTTATAGCAGTCTGTCCTTGCCCCTTCCGGGTGTCAGTTTCAGCTGTCCGCTGTAGTGGTTGGTATATTGGGTCCAGGTCGATGCGTTTGTTGATGGAGTTTGTGGATGAATGCCATGCCTCTAGGAATTCCCTGGCTGTTCTCTGTCTGGTTTGCCCTATGATAGTAGTGTTTTCCCAGTCGAATTCATGTGCTTGTTGTCTGAGTGTGAGGCTACTAGGGATAGCTGGTCGTGTCGTTTCGTGGCTAGTTGGTGTTCATTTATGCGGATTGTTAGCTGTCTTCCTGTTTGTCCTATATAGTGTTTTGTGCAGTCCTTGCATGGTATTTTATAAACTACATTAGTTTTGCTCATGTTGAGTATTGGCTCCTTTGTTCTAGTAAGTTGTTGTCAGAGCATGGCTGTTGGTTTGTGTGCCGTTATGAGTCCTAAGGGTCGCAGTAGTCTGGCTGTCAGTTCTGAAACGCTCCTGATGTATGGTAGTGTGGCTAGTCCTTTTGGTTGTGGCATATCCTCGTTCCGTGGTCTATCTCTTAGGCATCTGTTGATAAAGTTGCGCGGGTATCCGTTTTTGGCGAATACCTTGTATAGGTGTTCCTCTTCCTCTTTTCGCAGTTCTGGTGTACTGCAGTGTGTTGTAGCTCTTTTGAATGTCTCAGACATCCCACTCAGACCCATAGTATCACTACCAGGGACAGCAGCATACAAACTGGCCAAAGAACTACAACAGAAACTGAAACACCTGGTCAGCGGATCCAAACACTCCATACAATCAACACAGGAATTCTTGGACGCCATCAAGAATACACACATAGACAAAGAAGAAACCATGATCTCATTCGACGTGACAGCACTTTTCTCTTCGATTGACAAAACCCTAGCCAGAGAAACAATAGTCAACCTACTGGACATACAGAACAAAAAACAGGAGGCGGAAACTATCAACAAAGACGGCATACTTAAACTACTGGACTTGTGCCTCACTACACACTTTACATTCAACAATCAGATATACGAACAAATCAACGGAACACCCATGGGATCACCAATCTCGGGACTCGTAGCAGAGGCAGTTATGCAATGGTTAGAACAAACAGCCCTACCACAAATTCAACCCAATCTCTGGGTCAGATTTGTCGATGACACGTTCATTATCATCAAAAACACGGAAATAGAAAAAACACACCGGATCATCAACCCCACACTCACAGGAATCCGATTCACGAGAGAAGTAGAAAAGGATAGCCAACTCCCATTCCTAGACGTGATAGTACAGAGAACACCGAACGGAAAATTCACCACTAGGGTACACAGGAAAACAACACACACAGACCAAGTCCTAAGCTATGAAAGTAACCACCCCAACACACACAAACGAAGCTGCATCAGGACACTATTCAAAAGAGCTTAGATTGGGATTCCGAACGATACACAATACTCTAAGTTTAGACTTACCAACATTCGATGCAAATGGTGCACGCCATCCTCTATATTCCAATTACATTCACATGAATGTAAACCTATTATTTTTACATTCCAAAGTGCATATGTTCTTCCCAATACCTCTCGCTTTAATTTTTTTTTAATGAGCATTTTGTGTGAGTTCTCCATTGCCCATGTCTCCAAGAATCATCTTCAAACCATTCCAAAAATGTTTGCCACTTCTGGTTTTCCTTTCATCGGCACATTCTCACACTCCCCAGTTATGTTATTAACTTCTAAATATCTCGTAGCATGTTCTTTGTAATCGAGTCCAGCAGATACCCGACTGCAGATGACAAGATAACTGGTCTGTACTTCACCATTCTCCAAATTCATCCTTTCTTAAACTATTGGATAATATTTGTAACCTTTGCTTTATCGAGATTGGCCAAATGCCTTTCGGGAATGTGTCTGAAAAAAAAGTGAAAATCCACGATGCAATCAATATGTCTATTGCTGCTTCCTCTGAAATTCTTGTATGAAGTACATCTAGTTTGTCAGATTTATAAATACTCAATCCAGCTTTCTTTTCAAAGATGACCTCAACATTGATAAGAATGATCGTAGACTTTACTTACAGAAGTCCCATGGTCACTTGGAATTTCTGGACATTCTTCCATGAAGATAGGCACAAACAAAATGTTTCTTTTCCCTGCGATTTCTCTGTTCTCTGCAATGAATTATCCTGAACGCGCACCAACTGTTTCACATTTGACCTTGGTTTTATTTTTTTCATATATTGATAGACGGTTTTTATCAGTCTTTATGTTTTTTCTTTCATTTGCATGCTTTTTCTCTTTATGATTTTCTTCTCAGTTTCTTGGTCATCCTTTGCTGGGTCCTACATTTCTCTGAATCAACTGGATTATAGCAGCACTTGGCATTTTACTAAGCTGCCTCCGTTAACCTAATAGGTATATGAAGGTGGGGTTGAAAGTGATAGTCGTAGAGGAGGGTGGACCAGATTGGTAGAAAGGTTCAAAAGGGCGGTGCTGACTTGGAAGGTTGGAGTGGGATAAGGTGGGATTAGGGGAAATGGGGAAACGGGGAAATCCAATTTGATCCCCTGTGGTTGGATGGTCCCAAGGCAGAATATTTTAAGAAGGTAGCTTGGATGCCAACCTTTTCTTAATTTAAAGCTAGATGTGAGTTGGGAGTGCCAGACGTCGTGCTACTAGTCAAACCACTCATCATTAAGCAAAACACAATATATTTAAACACTCTAATGAAAATCCATTCAAAATGAAGATGAATTTAGAATAACTTAACTATTGGAAACCTTAACAGAACGATGTATACAGTACCTTCTACAAATGAACTGTTCCAATTTATTAACATCACCTAAACACAGGATGAAACTGTGGGCGGCATGGTGGCACAGTGGTTAGCACTGATGCCTCACAGCGCCAGAGACCCGGGTTCAATTCCCATCTCAGGCAACTGACTGTGTGAAGTTTACACATTCTCCTCGTGTCCGCACGGGTGCTTCGGTTTCCTCCCACAATCCAAAAAAGTGCAGGTTAGGTGAATTGGCCATGCTAAATTGCCCGTAGTGTTAGGTGAAGGGGTAAATATAGGGGAATGGGTCTGGATGGGTTGCTCTTCGGCGGGTCGGTGTGGAGTTCTTGGGCAGAAGGGCCTGTTTACATACTGTAGGTAATCCAATCTAATCTGAATTAGATTCTTGGCAAAAAGGAGCATTCAGACATACATTCTTGCGTACAGTTCTCCAATCCAAGAGGAAACAGCATCAATTGAGGTTTCAGAGAGAATAGCATTGAGGGTAATTTACTAAAACTTCCAACCCTTCTGGGACCCCAAGCAGCTGGTAACTGTTACATCTACAAGAACAAAAAAACTGAAAAGCCTGTCTGTGCGAGCTGGCCATTGTTACTACTATTTACTAAAAACACTAAGAGCCTGAAAAGTTGTTTACTTGAGCCGTTTTCAGTTGGCAGTTTGGCCTTGAAGATCTCTAACTAAAAAAAAAGAGAACATAACCTTTTTTTAAAAACAAGTGACAGCATTGTCATACAATTTAGATGCATATCCTTTACCCAAGGGGCTTCCTCGTGTTACTGATAGTAAGATCACCTGAGAGGGGCAAACACAGGTACAGACCAAGTTACAAGGATGTGTCTCATGACTTCTGAAACACGCCTGTTCATGGATTATCACATGGGGCATACCGGGAAATGAACAACAGCTTGACACATCCCATTTCATTATTTCTGAGCTACACAATTCTAGCACTCGATACACTAGGGAGACAAAACCCAAGGAGAAAGTGAGGACTGCAGATGCTGGAGATCAGAGCTGAAAATGTGCTGCTGGAAAAGCGCAGCAGGTCAGGCAGCATCCAAGGAGCAGGGGAATCGACGTTTCGGGCATGAGCCCTTCTTCAGCCAAAACCCAAGGCCAGGGAAAGATACAGAGGGACAGAGAGATTCACAGTAAAGACAGAAATAGACAGTTAATTAACTGAAAAGATGTTGTGGAAATATGGGGGAAAGGACAGGGCAGTGGGACTAACTGCAGAAGTGAGATCTTCGAGAGTAAAATTACAAGAATGAGAACATTGAACAAAGGCATTGTCAGATTAGCTGAAATGGTTGGTTACATCAAATTCTGAACCTACTTGACAGAACATCACAAACAACATAAACTGGGACAAGATGACAGCCCAGCATGGAGAGTTGTGCAGGCCAAGCTAGAGTGTTGCTCAGTAAACTATACCATCTGCCCAGCATGAGAATATTGCAAACGTTACTATCATATGCTGACTATACTCGCAACAGATTACTGCCTACAATGGGAAGGTTTGCTCTCTCTCTCTCTTTCTGTGTGTGTGTGTGTGTGTGTGTGTGTGTTCATCAGAGACTGAAAGAGAGAGTGTGTGCGTGCGCAATTGGAGTGGTTGAATGCGAAACTCAGTGTTTGAGAAGGAACGCACGTGGAGGAAACTATTTTAATTATGAATAACCGGCAGGCTTTTTGTTAATCAACAGAGAGAACGAGAGAAGTTTCATGGACAGATGAGGTAAAGTGTTTGAGAATGTTTAAATAAAGTCATTGCCAGACATAACAGCAATATACATCGGCATACACATGAATGACAGATGGATGGGGGTTTGGTGTGAGTTCAAATCAGATTTGCTTCAGCCAGGAGTATCAGCAGCAGATTATTGGCTTCATTAAAACTGTATTCAAAGCTTAAGATTCAAACAGCAGATGCAATAAACCAGTGAGATATATCCTGGGGTAGTGAGTATTTCAAGTCAGAAATGGTCAGGGAATGGTGTCAAGATTCAGCTCATGGTCAAAGGGATGTCCCACAGTTGTGACTTGCGTGCTTCAGTTCAGATCTTGGCCAGGGATGGGATGGAAACAGTGGAAGGAAGTGGAATTTGGAACCAGAACAGTAGACAGTGACTTCTATGTTGTTAATATTTAAATAACAAAGTCAATGATACAATGCATTGTGGTTCTATTATGGAACTGAGTAGGTCAACATAGAGACCCGTGAATAACACTGCCAGAGCAGAGAGGGAGGCAGAAATCGAACACGTTCATTGATGTAGTTAGTAGTGATCTGGAGAGTGTAAATCCGAATTCAGGTTTTAAACAGAATAATAATAGTGGCAAGAAGTGTAGACTATATGAAATAACAATAATAAAGTCATAACTGGTTCATAGAAAACAAAATCTGGACAGTGACACTTATCAGGAACACCAACGATAGCCAGGAAGGGATAATAATAGTATTGAATAATGAGAAGAGCATAATAGATCTGCAGTGATAAGGAAAACCAATCAAACGCAGAAAGATACCAAACATAATCAGATAAGCGCCTGTCTATTGTTGGAATATTCCAGTCTAACGTTCTCAGATTCTGATCTCTCCTCCCCCCCTCTCTGGATCTGCTGATCCCTGTCAGTCCTGTCGGTGATGCTCCCGCTCATGTTATGGGATAACACATTGAACAGAACTCATTTATATTAAAAGATGGAAACTCTCCACTGTGATAATTAGAATCCATGGAGACTGCAATTAATCACAGTCACTGAACAAATAAGCTCAGTAACCAGTTCCATACATCACTTTTCATATCACTATAAAAGGGAACATTTACTAGTTTTGGATGGAATCGATGAGGATTGTTGGGAGATGGACAATAAATCTTTCAATCTTTTAAATCTTGACTGCCTTGTGCATGAGAGTATTAGCAGAACACTGCAGGGGTCTTTATATGTTCCCCTCTGTTTAGGAAAGGAGGCAGATATAACATAACAGATTGGCTACATAAAAAAAAGTCGGGTGGGCAAGTTTCTAGATACCTTAACACGAAGTACGGTACTTATTGACCAGTTTGAGGCTACTCTTGGTATTAATGCCCTGTTATCAAATCCTTTCATGGCCTTGAGACAGAGCATTGAGACTGCTGATCAGGAACAGGCCGAAGCAATTCTGTTCCTATGAACCTCTTACAGAGGGATAAACGAAGGCCATTCAGCCAATATTAGCCTGTTGCTATTTGAAAAGGTGGAAATCTGGAATATTAGCACATTTTGCCTACAGAATCATTCAAAACAAAAAGCTTTGTTGCTGCAGCTCCATGAGGTTGTTACTGAGAGGGCACCTGGAATACATTGTGTTGTTTGTGTTTTTGTAACTGAGAAGGGATCGACCTCCACTGGATACAGTTTACCGGCTGTTCGTAATCCGTGGGTTTCTGTGTCATTTAATGTCTCGGGTCTGTTACACCGGGACATGAGGAGGTCATAAAGCCTCTCAAGTGTGTTACATGGGAACAGGAGGAGGCAAGTCAGCCTCTCGAGTCTATTACAGAGGAACAGGAGGAGGTCATTCAGCCTCTCCAGTCTGTTACAGAGGGATAGGAAGAGCCAATTCAGCCTCTTGAGCCTGTTGCAGAGTGGCGGGAAGTGGTTATTTAACTTTCAAGTCTGTTACGCATAAATATTAGTTTTAAACTAGTTGTGGAATAGGAAAGACCTGATGTAAACATTAAAGTTTTAACATTGTATAAGGCCAATTTTGAAAGTGCTCGGCGAGCCCTGTGAAAGGGTAATTGGAATACCCTACACGCAGGTAAAGGGAGGTTGGAAAATGCAAGGCCATCAAAACTTGGTTTCATAGAGTCCAGAGCCAACGTGTTCCTGTTAGTGAGTTGGCCAAAGCTGGTGGGTGCAGGGAGTGCTGGATTGCTCGATATATTGATGCTCTGTTCAAAGTAAGGAAGGAATCATATGTCAGGTAAACAGAGCTGAGATCAATTGAATCCCGAGACGAGTATAAGGGCAGTAAGTGTAAAGTCAATGGGGAAATTGGGCCAGAAAAATGTGGACATGAGATGGCTTTAGAAATAGGCATACCGAGGCATTGAAGAAATTCTACAAATCCTTTCATGGCAAAAGATGAACTAGGTACAGAATATGGCACCTTAAAAATTAGTAAGGCGACCTATGTGTGGAACCACAGTAGATGGTAAGGATAAGAAACAAGTATTTCTCCTCAGTAGTTAGTGTGGAGGTGGTTACATGAACGAGAGAATGAAGAAATATATGGTGATATCTTGAAAAGAATCCGTATTACAAGTAGATGTTAGACAGTTTAAAACATATAAAGGTGAATAAAACCCTGCGACCTGATCAGTTGTATCTCAGAAGTTTGTGGGAAGCTGGGAAAGAGACTGCTCAGCCTTTTGCTGATATATCTGTATCATTGATTTCCACAGGTGAGGTGCCAATAGACTGGACGGCTGCTAACATAGCGTCATTGTTTAAAAATGGAAAACCAGGTAACTATAGAGTGGTGAACCTGATGTCAATGGTGACGAAATTGTTGGAGGGGATTTTGAGGAAAAGGATGTATTTGCATTTGGAAAGACAAGGACTGAAGAGGGCTTTGTACGTTGGAGATCCCATCTCACTGACTCGGTGGAACTTTTGAGGAAGTGATGAAGATTATTGATGTCGGCAGGGCAGTGGAGGTTTTCTTTATGGAATTCAGTAAGAAAGCCAAAATGTTCTACATGGTAGACTGGTTGGCAAGGTTAGACTGCCTGGAATCCAGTAGAGCTTGCCATTTAGATACAAAATTTTCTTGATTATTGAAGACAGGGCGTGACAGTGGACATTTGTTCATTAAACCTGGAGACCTGTGACTAGTGGCGTGCCACAAAGATCAAGAGTGGGTACACTGCCTTTTGTTACTTATACAAATAATTTGCACTTGAGTATAGGAAGTTTGGTCAGTAAGTTTGTAGATAATTACAAATTTGGTAGTGTAGTCAACAGTGAAGAATGACACCTCAGAATATCATTTGACATTGATTAGGTGAGTTGAAGAGTGGCAGATGGAGTTTATTTTACATAAATGTGTGATGTTGCATTTTGGCAACAAAGATCAGAGCAAGACATATAGGTAGGGTCCTGTCGAAAGTTGCCAATCAGGGAGTACTCCGTAGAAATTATAGAATCCCTACAGTGAGGAAACAGGCTATTCGACCCATCGAGGCCACACCGACCCTCTAAACAGTATCACACTGGACCACCCCCTACTCTATCCCTCTGTGCCAGCATTTCCCATGGATAATCTACCTCTCTTACACATGCCCGGGTACTATGCGCAATTTAGGATGGCCAATCTATCCTACCGGTATATCATTATACTGTCGGAAGAAAGCATAGCACCCAGAGGAAAGTCACACAGACACGGGGAGAAAGTACAAACTCCACGCAGTCAGTCATTCAAGGATGGAATTAAATCCAGATCGCTGCCGTTTGAGGCACCTTGTGGTGCAGGATCTCAGTACCTTGAAAGTGCCGTCACAAGTAGAAAGCGTAGTGAAGAAGCCACTTGGAGATCTTCCTTTCATTGATGCGTGCTTTGAGTCTAAACATTTGCATGGCGTGTTGCATCTGTACAGGACATTGGTTTGACCACTTTTGTAATATTGCCTTTAATTCTGGTCACCCTGCTGTCGGAAAGATGTTGTCAAACATAAAAGGCTACAGAAGAGATTTAAAAGGATGTTGTAGGTGTTGGTGGGTTAGCGTTACAGGGAGAGTTTGAATAGGCTCGACTAATTTCAGGTGTTGAGGCTGAGGGGGGACCTTAAAGAGGTTTATAAAATCATGTGGAGCACAGGTAAGGTAAACAGTCAACGTCTTTTCCCAGGATAGGCGAGTACAAATTTAGAAGACAAAGGTTTCAGGTGAAAGGAGAAAGATTTTAAAAGTGGGATGCGGGACAATATTTTCACAAAGAGACTGCTGTGTGTATGGATTGAACAGCCAAAAGAGGTGGTGGAGGCAGGTACAATTAGACTATTAAAAAAGGCATTTGGATGGATACATGCATGTGAAGAGTTTCGTGGGAGATGGTCCAACTGCTGGCAAGGGGGCCGAGATTAATTTAGGATATTTGGTCGGTATGGATGACCAGACCGAAAGATCTTTTCCGTGATGTACATCTCTGAGAGTCTATTGACTTTTGATGTTTAACACGGGATCAGGAGGAGGCTATTCAGCTTCTGAATTCTGCCAGTCAGCTTGTTTGCTCAATTACTGAGAGTCAAAAACAAAAATACATCATTCAGACGTTGATGGTGTTTTACAGAAACAGGGGAAAGGCTTTTCGTCAAGAAGAGCCGTAAAGAATGTGAAGAGGCCATTCAGTCCCTCAATTCCATTTCACAGGAGCAGCAGGGGAGCACAGAGCTATTGGAGCCTGTTGCACTGGAGAAGGAGGAGGGCATGTATTTTCACAAAAAGTTGGATTTTGAGTTAGTCACTCAGCTGTTGAAGACTGGAACACAGGAACAGGAGGCAGTCAATCATCTGCTCAACTGGGACGCAGGAACAGGAAGCAGTCTTTCAATTGCTCGAGACTGGGATAAAGGGACAGGAGGCAGTCACTCAATTGCTCCAAACTGGGGCACATGGAAATGAGGCTCGAGGATCCTGTTACACAGGAACAGGAGGAGGTGAGTCGCTCACAACCAGTCTGGGACACTGGGAGGGAGGTGGAGTTTGCTTGGAACAAACAGAAATATATGATAAGTTGCATTAGTGATCCATTCAATCCTGCCCCACTATTCACTCAGACCACAGGTGATCTGATGGTGATTCCCTCATTCCATTTTACAGAGTCTCCCCTCTCTGCAGCCTCTGATCTATTTGTTGGTCATGTTGCAACCCAGATGCTGTAACAACAGTCACTATCACTCATCCAGAGGGATGGGTCAAACCAGATGAGTTAAGATTTGAAGGATTCAATCACAAGAATGAAAACACAAAATAAATGTATTGTCAGATGTTTAGTTCTCTCGCAATCGCAATCCAACCCACATAACCAGCCCATCCACTATATGTTCAGGATGGAGCTCCGTATAGATCCAGCTGGCGTACTGCTGAATGCAACCCAGCAATATCCAGAATGGAACTCTGTGCAGCCCACACCAATGCTTGATCTATAATCCTGGGCTAAATGTCCAGCATAGGGAGCTGTGCAGACCGCACTGATTCCTTCTTATCTCAACCCAGGCTGTTGCATTGTTCGGTAACACTGTGTTAGATCCCTGCCCAGCGTGGGAAAATTTGCAGCCAATGCTGGAAGTGACAGGATGTGCAGCTACCACCCATTTACTGCTCCATATCTCCACTGTGCCTTGATAAGCGGTGCCGTGGATGTGAAAATCACTGTGAGGGAGAGATGTAAGTGCAAACAGTTTAAATACCAACAGTTCTGATTAAGGCCAGTATCACACCAGTATTTAAAGATGAAATAACTGAGATAATATCCAATGAGGTATTGTGAATGGTGCAAAGTAGTTAGAGGGGGATGGTAATGTTATAGTGGTTGCAGTATAAGCCTCCAAATCAACAATGGGAATTAGAGGAACAAATGTGCAGGGAGACAGGGGAGACCTGCAGGAACAATAGGGTTGTTATAATAGGTAACTTTAATTTGCTTAACATAGACTGGGACTTCCAGATGTTTAAGAACTTAGATGGAACGTAATTTGTTAAGTGTGTTCAGGAAAGTTTTCACAAGTTATATAGGGGGTCCTACTCGGGAAGGGACAGACTCGACCTACTGTTGGGAAATAGGGCAGGATAGGTGGAGGAGGTAAAGTGGGGAAGCATTTTGTGAAAAGTGACTAGAGCTGTTTAATTTTAAAATAGTTATGGGAGGGACAAAATTGTTCCACAGATTCAAGTGCTAAATTGGGGCAAGGCGAATTTTGTTGGAATCATACAGGGGATTGCAGGGGATGATTGAAGGAGTTTGGATCGAGGTAAAAGGATCTCGGGCAAGGGGGAAGGATTTAAAAGTGAGATAGCTCGATTTCAAGGTTTCAATTTTCCAGTGAGGGTGAAGGTAAAGTGAGGCTGCGAGAGAGAACTCTGGATGACAAGAAATATTGAGGCTCTAAACATAAAAATGGAGGCGTGCCTCAGTTTCAGGAAGGTCGGATCAAGGGAATCCCTGAATGTACACAGAGGAGAGAGGAGTTTACTGAAGAAGAAAATCAACAAGGCGGAAAAGGGCCATGAGATAATCTTGTCTGAGAAGATTAGGGTAAATCCAAATTTTGTATAGTAAAGCAAAAGAACAGTTAGAGAGAGAATGGGATGTCTGAAAAACCGAAATAGGCATGCATGTGTAAAACCTCAAGACATTGGTGAATTCCTCAATTTTCCCTCTGTGTTTACCATGAAGAAAGACATGAAGACCTGTGACCTTTGGGAGTTAGTTGCCATATATTGGTACTGTCCATACCACAGTAGAGGTGCTGTTGGACATATTATAATGCACAAATTCACACAAATCTCTTGGACCTGACCAGATATATATAGGAGCACTGCACGAGGCGAGAGCAAAAGTTTAGTGGCCAAGGTTCCAGAAGACTGGGCGGTAGCAAATGCTGTGCCCTTATTCAAGAATGGCTGAATAGAAAAGCCTGGGAAATATAGATCCGTAAGTTTCACACCTCTTTTTGGTAATCCACTTGAGAAGGTTCTGAGAGATAATATCTGCATGCATTTGGAAAGACAGAGTTTGACTTGGAGCAGTCAGCATTGCCTTGCGCGTGGCAGATCATGCCTTACAAATTTTGTAAGAGATTTTTGAGGAAGTGACGAGGAAGGTTGACGAGGGCAGGGTGGTGGCCATATTCTATATGGATTTCAGTAAGGCCTTTGATAAGATTCCACATAGTAGGCCGTTCTAGAAGGTTAGATCGCATGGACTCCATGGTGAACTGGCAAATTGGCGACACAATTGGCTTGATGTTAGGAAACAAATGGCTATGGTGGAGGTATGTTTGTCGGACTGGAGGCCTGTGACTAGTGGAGTGCCTATGGGGTCAGTGCTGGGCCCATTGCTATTTGTTATCTAAATCAATGATTTGGATGAGAGTGTACAACGCAAGGTTAGTAAGTTTGCAGATGACACTAAAATAAGAGCCATCGTTTACAGTGAGGAACGTTAAAACGTTATCAGAAATTGCAGCAGTACGTTAATTAGGTGGGGAAGTGGGCTGAGAAATAGCAAATGGAGTTTAATATAGATAAGTGTGACGTCTTGCGTTTTGGCAAGTCAAATCCAGGTAGGAATTGATGATGAGTGAGAGGGCCTCAGGGAGTGTAGTGGAACGAAAGGACGTTGGAGATCAGGTGCACGGTTGCCTGAAATTTGAGTCACAGATACACAGGACAGTTAAGAAGGCGAATGGCACACTGGCCTACATCAGGGCATTGAGTATAAAAGTTGCGACGTTATGTTGCAGCTGTACAGGATGTTGGTAAGGCTGCAGTTGGATTATTCTGTTCAGTTTTGTTCACCTTGCTCTTGAAAGGATATCATTGAACGAGAAAGAGTGTAGAAGAAATTTACAAAGATGTTTACTGGTCTAAAGGGTCTGAGTTATAGGGAGACGCTGGACAGGTTAGAACTTATTTCTTTACAGCGTAGGAAACTGAGAGTGTTCTTATGGACGTGTACATCTTATCAAATCATGAGGGGCGTGCATAGGGTGAATACTTCAAAATCTTTTTGCAAGGTTGGGTAATCGAGGACTAGCGGAATCCATTAATGTATGGAAAGGAAAAAAATAAAAATGAACCTGAGGGTCAACCTTTTCACACAGAGCATGGTATGCATACGAACTGAGCTGCCATTGGAAGTGTTTGAGGTGGGTACAATAGCAACATTGAGAAGGCAGTTGGGCAAATACCCAGATAAGAAAGGATTAGATGGATACAGAGCAAGGGCAGGGAAATGTCAGATTGGTAGATTGGCAGATAAGGGGTAATTGCACTATAGTGGGCATAGTGGATGTTCTAGTACAGAGGGGGACCATTCTCTTCCCAGAGGGAGCCACATCACCAGACCCAGCGAACATGGTCTGAGCTCACCACCCATCTCAGTGCAGTATCTGCGGTCTGAAGAAATGTCCAGCAATACAGGACAAGCATCAATAGCATTCCTCGCTCTGTCAGAATAAGTATCACTGTATTCTCTCTGCTCCCTCACACTCACTGTATATCTGTTATAGCACCGACCCCTGAACAAGGCTCATGATCTCCAGTCTCACTACCACATGCAGCACCTTCCCTCTCTCTCTATCTCTATCTTTCGTCTTTGCAAAACCCCCCACACTGTCATATAATATTCTGGAGAATACCGATAATGGAATGTCCCAGGTAATGTTCCAAATAATTCCCACTTTCTGGAAAATGGCAGTGTCCCAGTGTGTAACACATAAAAGGAAGGAGTAGAGATGTACGTTTTTCTATTCACACACAATTTAAACCATGCTAAGGCTATTAAGCCCTTCAAACGTGCTATGACACTTAATAACTTCCCCGCTGATCTGATGGTTTTCTCAACTACATGTTACAGGAACTTTCACTCATTCAACTCCCTGGGTTCCCGTCACTGGCCGGATTGCACTCAAACACCTTTACCCTGGTTTTTTTCAAGCGCTGGTTCGAGGGCTTTCCCATGGGGACGGACACTCCTCACAATATATTCCATCATCTTTATACTTTCATGCAACGGTCAGCATGTATTACACAGACGAAACAAAAATCTACATTTATTTTATGGTTATAGATATCCAATTACACTTAGTAATTCTGGTTATTTCACTTGACTCACCTTAATGATATTAAACCAAAAACAGCTTCTAAACACATCTTGTTATAAAATACAATTGCAAACAGAAAACGTTTTTACACTCAGCCGTTATCTTGTCCGTTTTCTGAATTGTACAACTTTCTTTGTTATGAATGTTTCTCTTACCCTTTGTGACTGTTTCTCTCTGTAACAGTTGCACAGTTCTTCCTCTCAGTTGGGTGGACGGAAGGTTTGTGATGCAGAGGGATGCCAGCAGCGCAGGTTCAGTTCCTCACACTGACGGAGGTTACCCTGAAAGGGACGCGCTCTCAATCTCACCCCATCACCCCAGGTATTGTGATCCTCAATATAAACCACCATGACTGGTCACTCTAATGACAGTTTTTGAGACTCTATTCCATCAATGTTAGCATTTTAATTTTAAAAATTTTTTTATTGAAAAAGAAACTTTTAATATTATAATAAACCAATAACAAGATAACTCAAATAACAGAGCAAAACTACATCCAATTGCATGTACATACAAAACAAGTTAAAAGCACTACACAGACAGAAGAAAAACAAAAATAAACAATAAATAATTAATAAATAATACAGCTCAGCATAACAAAACGATAGCATTCGTTCATCAAAAAGCATTAAATGATACACATTTTTATAGTTCTTCCTCTCTGGATGTTGATTCATTAGACAATATCGTCATGGCTACATAAAAGCCCTTCCTAGAGTCATAGACAAGCCTGTATAGTGTAATCTAAAAAGGGCTGCCATGTCTATTATAAATCTCTGTTTTTTGGTGCACGACGATCCAACAGACCCGGGGGCTTTCAGACATCTAACAAAACAGAGTATTTTTCCTAGTACAAAAATTAAGGATTTTCTTTTCCCATGTGCATCTGTGCAAATTACCCTGGGCAGGCCAAGGAAAAGAGAAACCTGGTCAATCCCCAATTCAGTCCCCAAGACCCACTCTGTCACGCCTAACACAGTGCTGCAATATGTCTTAAGCCTGCAGCAGGACCACAAGCAATGAATAAGAGTGCCTGTAGTCATTCTGCATTTAGTACATGCTGAAGATATTCCCACTTTGAATTTTGAGAGACAATCTGGGGTCATATAGACCCTATGAATAATTTTCAACTGCATGGAATGCGTCCTGTTACAGATCAAAATCCATCGATCATTTCACAAATATCCTCCCATGTCTCCGAAGTGTTCTGAACCCTGAACTCTCTCTCGCAGACATCACAAAGCAGCACAGTCTCGTCTGAGGGGGCACTCTCCAACTGATGATAAAGGGAATTGAAAGAGAGTTTATTCTAAACAATAGGCACCATCTTGTCTCTATTGGAAATGTAAGAGTCTGTTAAAAGTGTGTTTTTTTAAAAATCAAATCTCTGATCTGGAAAATAACAGAAGAGGTCTCTACTAGGTAGTCCATACGTACGAGTTGTTTCATCAAATGATATCATTGTTTCCCTCTCAAATAACACATGGTGGCTTCGTGGTTAGCATTGCTGCCTCACAGTAGCAGGGTCGCGGCTTTGGTTCAGGCCTTGAGTGACTGGCTGTGTGGATTTAACACATTCTCGTTGTACCTGTGGGGGTTTCCTCCCACAGTCCAAAGATGTGCAGGTTAGCTTGATAAAGAGTCGCTTATGGTGCCAAATAAAAGGGCTAAACCAGCCATAAAGTCTCCTAAATGTCTGTGTGGGAAACATCAAAGGAAGCATTCACACGGGGTATAGAAATTAGGAAGGACATTCATTTTAATACCAACTATAAGACCCAGCTAGGATATTGAAAGTGTCTCCCATCTTTGAAGGTCTTGTTTAATTTTGTCAAACAAAGGGACAGAGTTCATGCAAAATAAATGAGCAAAGACGAATGTAATGAATGTACCGAAATAGTGAAACCCTTCCCCAACCGCCCTCTTCAACCCGTGACCATTTAAAAGGAAACCAGGATATGCCCACAACATCCGTTATTTCCCTAAGACCTCCCATAGGCATGGCTTCCAACTTTGTAAAGTTAATCGTAAAGCCCGAAAAGACGACAAACGAATTCATGCATTGCATCATGTGATCAACCGAAGTTGTGAGAGTTGACAAAAACATAAGACCATCTGCATACAACATAATCTTATGTGACTTCTATCCCTCCTCTGCGGCGGGTATGTTGGGGTAATATTCCCAATTGTGCAGGTTGACACCGAATCTAAGATTGTTGCAGGAATGGGGAAGAGATCAACCCTCGTGTGCCATTTCTGCGGGTTAAAGAAGAAAATAAAATCCCGACTTGTGAGGTAGATTTTCCTCCAGACTTCCACCAGCTCTAATTCTGCACACAAATCCACTAATTGCTTACATTATAACGAGGGTACTGGGGGACCTTTGGACATTCTGTCCACCGTAGGGCCATAAGACAGTTGAAATGTCCTTGGACAATAATGTGCCAAGATGTATGATAACTTACTTTGGAAAATGCATCTAACAGGATTTTAAAGAGGGTGCGTCGGGTGGCAATAAGCATTCAAAATACTGTATTAGTTCCCATAGTTCAAGGCTTTGAGGATTATGATCCTTCCATGGGTGTTTAATGCAATCCAGTAATTTAAATGGAAGATTATTCCTATCCATTATAACATTTCCCCTACTCCTAGTATTAAAAGACGAGAAATAAACGCAATCAAATCCACCTTGCTGTAACTTCAAATGTTCCTTGTCATCAAGTGCATTTCCTGCAATACGGCAACATCCACCCTTTCTTTTTGAAGACGAGAAAACACATTTTTCCTCTTGACTGGCAGATTGCTCCCCTTAATGTTTCAGGTGCACCATTTAAGCACATCATTATCCACAACACAATGTGGCAACATTTGAAATCTCGACAGTTTCATATCAAATTACACATCACTGAGCATTAATGACAAAAGACACATCGAGCCTAAAATCTCTGCAAATTAAAACTACTACAACTAACAAGCTCTCAAAACGTTCCAAAGCTAAACACATAAAAAACAAAGTGCGAAACAAAATCCAAAGTGCCAATGACACATTATAGGGGAATTTATCCCATCCCTGCCCAAAAGGGACGTTTTGGGCGGCACGGTGGCACAGTGGTTAGCACTGCTGCCTCACAGCGCCTGAAGACCCGGGTTCAATTCCCGACTCAGGCGACTGACTGTGTGGAGTTTGCACGTTCTCCCCGTGTCTGCGTGGGTTTCCTCCGGGTGCTCCGGTTTCCTCCCACAGTCCAAAGATGTGCGGGTTAGGTGAATTGGCCATGCTAAATTGCCCGTAGTGTTAGGTAAGGGGTAATGTAGGGGTATGGGTGGGTTTCGCTTCGGCGGGTCGGTGTGGACATGTTGGGCCGAAGGGCCTGTTTCCACACTGTAAGTCTAATCTAATCTAATATCCCAAACCTTTCTCTTCTGCCCGATACCAATATGGCATCCAGGGCAATTAATAACAACAATCGGGCTTCAACTGCCCTTAGGTCGACACTTAGTCATCACAACCACATTTGTAACTCCCTCCAGCTTGCACCATAGCCCGGAAACAAGCAAAGAAAGAGAAAACAGGTAGTAATACTAATGTAGAAGTAAAATGAACTCTATCCATCCCCGACTATAAGTTAACACTGGTTAATACCAGAAAAATCCAACAACATTTCTTTAAGAGAGGAACATGATTATCTAAACTTCCAGCTTTCTTTAAAATGTCCACAAAGTTTTTGCTTTCTCAGTCGAGTTCATTGATCCATTCAATGCAATACGGAGCACCGCTGGGAACCAAAAGGAATACTGAATCCGAGTTCCCTTACTCTTCTCTTGATATCATCAAAAGATGTTCTTTTCTGAATCACCGCTGCTTACAAGTCCTAAAAGAAATTAGTCCTGGAGCTCTCGTGAATTAAAGCCATCGGAAACCACACTGAGCTTCCATCAGTCTTTGTTTATTCCTATAACTATGTAACCGCACAAGGAAAGGGCGAAGGCATTGGTCTGAGTCTGACCTCCGCACCGTAACCCGATGAACTGTCTTAGTCTTCACACGTCCCTCTTCAGCTTCGAAGTGAAGGAATCACAGCAGTCAGATCTCGAAAAAACTCAATGGCTGACCACTTCCCATCTGGTCCAGCATACCCACGATGTGAACATTCTTCATCCTGTCCATGTTCTCGAGGTGGTCATCTTGTTCAGCTAAGGTACGGGCCTGTATTTCAAGTGCGAGGATCCTCTCCAGAGAGGAATCGGCCGCGGCCTCTGTCGATGCAGTTCGGCGCTTAACATTGTCTGTTCTGTTTCCAAGGCTGTCAAGTTGCTGCTCATATTTTGGAGCACGGCTGAGAGCGGTTCTAGCCGACTGCTGAACTATTGTTCAAACATGGCTTCAATCATTTCACATAACTTGGTGAACTCAGTGACCAAGGCCTGGTGAGTAACTGGGTCTATTGAAGAGCAGAGTGGGTTGCAGCTACAGCCTCAGGTATGCTCGATGCTTCTGACAGGTGCACCACTTGTCGAGACTTACTCGATCCTTTCCCGTGTTTTGCTATTTCCACTTGACAAAACGGGATGAGTAAAGATCCTATCGTTCTTTTTAGTGTTGAATTTTAAGTAAATGGCTAGGATGGGGTGGGTTAGAGAACCACTTTGCCCGTGCTGTGATGCAGAGTCCAATAAAGCAGACCTTCCGGATCGCCGCCATCTTGATTCCCCCTGAACATTTTATCGATATCATCCTTTCATTTTAAATTATATTGCTGGATGTCATTTGATACTACTGTCTACATTTTCCGCACAACGCACATTCCTGCCCATTCCTCGATAATCCTTGACTCTGTTGTTATTTATGAACCTTCTATCTGTGCCTCGAAAATATTCAACATCTCTGCCTCCAATGCTCTGTGGGGAAGAGAGTTACAAAGATCCACAACACTGAGAAAACAAAAATAAAACACAAGCTCTCAGTATGAGATTATTTTTTCTTTGTCTCCTTATCTGAGAAAGGATATAATTATATTGGAAGCAGTTCGGAGATGATTCACTTCACGTTTTCCAGGAATGAGTACTTATGAAGGCTTTAACATTTCACTCTTGGAATGAGAGGTGATCTTATTGAAACATACAAGTACTAGACGAGAGTGGATCAGATAGATACCCACTGGGTATAGTCCAAATTTGTTGTCTTTTTCATAGAGTCTCTACAGTGTGAAAGCCGCACATTCAGTCCATCAAATCCACACTGACCCTCAGAACAGCGTCCCCCGGATCTGCATCCCCTACCCTTTCCATGTAACCTGCATTTCCCATGAATAACCTACCTAACCTACACATCCCTGGCAACTATGAGCAATTTAACATGGCCAATCCACTCTAAGCTGCGGATCTTTGGACTGCGAGAGAAAATTGGAGCAATGTGAGGAAACCCACGCAGATACTTACATAGCGAACACTCGAACTCCACACAAAGTGTCGCCCGAGTTTGGTATTGAACCCAGCTCCTTGGGAACGTGATATAGCAGCGCTAACCACAGATCTACCATGCACACCCGTTAGCTCTTATAGTTACTTGTGGCTGATTAAAGAAACCTGCCTGAAATGTTCCTGTCACTGACCCTGACCCAGTCTGAGACCTTCATGATCGGACATGTCACCAACCTGGTTACATTTAAAATTTTTTGAGAGCAGTGGAGGAGTGGGACTAGAAAAAGAAACAGTGACACCTTCTAATCTCAGTCAGAGCATGAATTAGGAAAATTCACCAAGTGGGCATTCATTTCAGAGGGAAATTTCTTTCCCAGAAGTTTGGGAGGGCTGAAACTTTATATTATATTATACCTGATTTTCCATAGACAGGTGAATCAGGGATAATGGTGCATGGAGAGCAAAGTGCAGCTGGGAACACCATGGGATGAGCCACGACTTTATTTACTGGTAGAGTAGTGTTAAAGGGCCGAATGGCCCCCTCGTGTCCCGCTGCCCTGTGTTCTGATGTTCCATTCAGCCCTTCGGACCTGCTACACAGGGATAGATTGAGGCTACTCCAATGATTAGGTGTAGTTTTGGAAATTTACTTGGAAAGTCCAGGCTGGGTCAGGAACCAACCCCACCCCCAAGCTCTATTGCCCCTCTCTTTAACCTCTGATCTAGATTTAGGTCATGTTACAGACCTAGATACGCTGGGAATACAGCCCATATACCCCACCCACGGTTAACCCAAACAAATCATCTGCTGTCCCTGAATGCAACATTGTGCAACACGACTTCCGGAAAATAACCATTTAAGTTCCAAAAGCATAACATGTGAAATAAATAAATAGGAACAGATGTGGGTCATTCAGTCCCTGTCATTTCCTAAGAATATGGATGATCTACTCCAGGTCTCAACTCCACATTTTGCCAGCTCCTGTATCCCTCCACATCTCTCTGGGTTAGGGAATTCCAGATATTCACTACATTCTGAGAGAAGACATCACTTTTCATCTCAGATTTAAATCGATGTTCCTTTTTCGGTATCTATATCCTCGAGTTCTACACTCTGCCCACCAATAGAATCAACTTCTCAACATCTACCTTCTCAAGCCCGCTCTGTATCTTGTATGTTTCAGCAGTATCACTCTTCATTCATTTAAACACCAATGAATAATCACCTCACAATTATAGAGATTCTGAATAGCACAACCCTTTCATGTCTGGAAGCCGGCTAATGATCCAACCTAGTTACTTGCTGCATCAGCATGCTGACTTTATGTTTCATACACTGAAAGACTCCAATCACTTTGTACTGCTCCTTTTCTGGAAGTCCTCTCCATTAAATAGCAGCCTGCCTTTTGGTTCTCAGTGTCTACCACAAACTCGGATGTATATTGCACTCAGCTCCATCCTTTAGGATGTCAGTATAGACTGTAAATGACTGATGCCATCGGACTGATATGTATGGTACTCCAGCACATACACGTTTATCATAACGATCCATTAATCCTGACTCTCCGATTTCTATATGTAAACCAATCATCATCACATGGTAGTACATCATCCATCATCCTACGATCTTCTGGCTTGAGAAAGATCTTTTATTCTGTAATACGTTGTGGAAAATCTCTGGAAAGCCTAGTTTTACCAGATCCCCTTCATCAATTCCGCTTGTTACATTCTCAGGCATCTCAAGAAATGCTTTGCATCATTTTTCAGGGCAAAATACAATTTCCCTTTCACAAAACCACACTGACTTTGCATGAAGTTTTCCTTAATGTCATGCTGGCCAGGTTTTCCAAACTAAACTAACCCCATCTGCTTGCATTTGGCCCACATGCCTCAAAATGTTTCCCATTCATATGTTTATCCAAATTAGTTTTAAATGTTGCAGCTGTACATGGATCTCCCACTCTTCCTCTGACAGCTCATTCCATACCCACACCACCCTCTCTGTAAAAACGTTTCCCCTTCGTCCTTTTTAAATCTTGCCCCTTTCACCTTAAACCTATGCCTTCTATGGTTGAACTCTCCCACCCTGTGGAAAAGACCTTGGCTATTCACCCGATGTATACCTCTCATGATTTCATAAACTTCTATAATGTCAGCTGGCAACCTTCTACACTCCATCTGATACTAATTTCAAGAACAAACATTTAAAGAAAAGTACTGCAAATTTGAAAATATATTACGCATGACAGTAAAACAATACTCAGCCCTAACTTCATATTGTTATTTGTCTTCCTCCTTATTACACTACTGAGGCAGCATGGAACGCTCACTTAGTGCCAATAAGAAGTCAAGCACCTGAATTTCTTTGTCTAAAGGGGGTGGTGATCTCGACAATGAAAACGTATCTATGGCCAGACCTAAATAATACCATATCGTCAACATTCTCCCTCCTGGTCTCCCAATGGCCTTGTGTGCTTGTGTCTTCCTTATCTCACACTCAATCGAGAGAACCCCTTTCTCCCAGTCACATCTTAATTTAAATCCATTTAACATAAACTTCTTTTATCTTTTGCAACACCCTCTTTTCCCTGTCACCCATTCCCCATCTCTGGCAAGGGATTAAAAGCCCATTTTCCAATCATGTTCAGTCCTGAAGAATTGTCACACTAGACTTGAAACACTAAGTCTGTTTCTCTGCCTCTGCAGATGCTGACAGACTTGCTGAGATTCTCCAGAAATGAATAGGGGCACAGAATGAATTTTCAATTAAACAAATAACGATCGATACTGGAAATAAAAATACCAAAAATTGCTGGATAAACTAGGAGTTCTGGAAATGTTCACAGGATCTGAAAGTATATCTCTGCATTCACTCCAGAAAATGCTGCAACATCTTCAGCAATTTCTGTTGTTGAAAAATTTCCATCGAAATATGTCAAAGATACCATAAAATCCCGTCTAACATGGAGCTCCATAAACTGGGAACTGAACAATAAACGCATGGTGCACAAATTCCGTGACTCTGAAACTGCATAAAGCTGGCATCAGAGACACTGCAGAGCTCTGAATCATTGTCAGGGAGAAAAACAGAGGCAAACACTTCAAACACAAAAGATGGCATTATGCAAAGGAATACATTCAGATTAGTACCTTAAATGGATTGAGTTTAAGTTTCAAATCGGACGAGTGACTCCAAGGAAAGAATTTCCGCAGAAGGAGAATATGAAAATGGACGTGTTTCCTCATCACAAAACAGAATATGACACTGAATACAGGGCTGTTGGGTGAATGGATCTCGGTGTGAACTCGGGGACAGTCAGTGGAATTGAATTGTAGGTACTGCATCTTAAACTGGGCTATCATCTGATGCTGTAGATCACAGCAGCAGCAGAAGCAGAATTTTATTCAATGGCAATCTATAACCATTCCCTCAGAATAATTCCTCAGTCCACCATTACCATCAAGCCGATCTATGGTTCAGTGACGAGTGTGGGTGAACATGCCAGGGTCAGTACCATGTGTACATTTACATGATGACAGCCCGTTAAAGCCACCGCAATTGTCTGGTTATATTCGAAACAGCAGAACTAACAGAGGCAGAAAGGATCCCACGACGAGCAAATCAGATCTAAGCTTTGTCATCCTGCAAAATCCAAGCATAAATGTCGATGAACCATGAAACAAGTTACTGGAGGTGAGAACTCCACAAATATCCCCATCCTAAATAATGGAACAGTCCTGTACATTAGTGTAAAAATCAATTATGTGGTGTCTGCACTATCCTCAGACAGAAGTGTTGAGTCGATGATCCACCTCACCCTCTCATGATGTCCACAGAATCACAGATGCCAGTCTTTAACCGATTCGATTCGCTTCACGTGACATGAAGAAACAGAAGAACACTGTAGATACGACAATGGCAATGGGACCTGACCCCATTCCTGCAATAGGACTGAAGACTTGTGCTGCACAACAAGCCATGTCCCTGGGGAAGATGTTTCAACCCAGTTCCAACTCTGACATCTCCCTGGCAATGTGGAAAATTACTCAACTATATCCAGTTCGTAAGAAGGGAATAATTACAATGTGATCAATTACCACCCCATCAGTCCCATCATGACAGTCAATTTGGTGAGAGTTCTTCTTGAACAGAACTGTCAGGCAGCACACAAATAACCAGCTCAGTGTGGTTTCAGATAGGTCCCCATGTGGAAATGGTGCAATTGTGGAATTGTCATTGCATTACTAATACAGACCAGGCTTATGCTTGGGCAGCTGGTGGAAGATAAAAACAATTAGTAACATATCGAGATCTAAACTTTGGTGTCAGTATCATTGATCTTGTGTCCAATATTGATTGTAAACACCGATGTCCTTCTCCAATGAACATTCAGGAAGTGAATCTCCTGTGCTTTCGTGGTTTGGCCTAAAAGTGACTCCAGACACACAGACATATGATAAACTCTTCAATGGTCTCAGAAACGGCCAAGTAAGGCACTCAATTGTATCAAACTGCTCCGAGTTCTTAAAGGAGAGAACACCCGGCCCCAACCTTGGTGTGGGAAAAGTGAACGGGAAACATAGTCCTGTTGACCATGCAGAGACCTCCATCCTAACATCTGACGGTTTGTGACAACATTTACAGAGCTTTCCCACACACTGCACAGGATCATCAGGAAATGAGTACATCACACAACACAATAAGCTTTCTCTGTGCTAGTTAATGGCCGAACATCTCCTTCATGCAGTTTTACCCATACAATATTCGTATGCCTTAATATGTTTAAACATTGTGAAATATAACACGAGAACTGCTGTATTCCTTCAGCTCATCAATTTTGCTCCTCCATTCAATATACAGGCAGTTCTCAGATAACGTGTGTTGATTAAATACAATTTGGCTGCAATGTGATTCATGAACCTTTTGCCATGAAGTGAACTCTCATTCACTGTGACGCGATTCCTTGCCGGGAATCAGCTGAACAGCAAAACCCAGCCTCAGGATCCTTTGTCTGCAAAATGGGCAATCAATGTGTTCAGCTGAAACAGAAATGCAATCCGCTCTGGAAGCCTTGAAACTGAGCCTGAAACGGGGAATTGTAGTATCCATTTAGAAAGAACTTTATTTCAAAGTGTGGAGAGAATCTTGAGGAGAACTGGAATTTCCCCATCGGCATCACATGGTCAGTCAGCCCCACGCGCTTTCTGGTAAAAAAATGTAGTGGAAGGTACACTGCTGTCGTCGGTGACTGTAGTTTGATAGTGTTACATTTACAGCACTATTTCATTACAATATGTGATTTAAAGATTTATTTAGACTTTGCTAGTGTGTGTGTTAGACTAAATTATTTTTTTGGCTTTACTGATATTTTGGGGGGTTCGTCCCTTACCCTCTTTTTCCCATAGACCCCATTAATAATATTGCACGATTTTCTACAACACGGTGTTGCACAGGAACACAGCTACTGCGCTATTGGAGAAAAACCTGGACTTATAGCAGACCTTCTATCGTCACACGATACTCCTGCTCTCTCCCTATCCCTTTAATTTCCAGAAATCCTTATTTATATTCAGCACCTTGGTTTCCACAGTCCGATCTGGCAGAGAGTACCCCTGGTTCGCCAGTCTCCGAGTGCAGACGTTTATTCTCATCTCTATGCAAAGTGTCCTGTCTATACCTAATGCTGTGGCCCCATATTTTAGACGTACAAGCCAGGGTCCAATCTGTCTCGCCCTGTCAGAGTTTTCTTTACCTCACTGTGATCACCACTAATTTTCCTAACCTGCATGGAATACAGGCCCAGTCGCCCCAAACTCTACTCCGACAACAAGCCTGTCATGCCAGAGATCAGTCTGGTCATCCTTCACTGCTCTACCTCAAAGGCAGGTTTGTACTTTATTGGACAAGGTGACCAAAACAGCACACAATACGGTACAATGGTCGAGATGGGGTCTCACCAAGGCCCTGTACAGCTGCAGTAGGATTCGGTTACTCCTGTACTCAATTCCCCTGAAATGAAGATGAATACACCTACTTGTTTTCTGCTCGTGCAATATTGCTTTCAGTGACTGGTGTACAGGGAGATCAAGATTCCATTCAATGTTATAGTTCCCCACTTGCTGGGTCTATACACACTGGTCAGCGAGCCAATGTCATTCCCAATATTGACTTCTGGCTTCAGAAGTCACTGCGCTACATGTAACCTGACGGCTCCGCAGAAATAAACAAAAATGCAGCTTAAGTTCCTTTATAGAGCAACATTTTTTAACCACTCCATTTTCAAATGACAGGCTACTATCCTACTGTTCCCATCAAAGTACACAACATCTCATCTCTCCCATTGTTCTCCATCTGTTACGTATTTGCCCAGTCATTTCACTTGTCTCAGTCACATTGGAGTTTTTTTTACATCCTCCTCACCCACTCACATGCTGACATCGTTTAGTGCTGTCAGCAAACTTGGGAATTTTGCATTTGAAACTCTCAATTAAATATATGATGTGTATTGGGAATAGCTGGGGCCCAAGCCACGATCCTTGCTATATCCTCCTAGCCTTCCATTTTAAAAAAAACATTGTTTTATTCCAACTCAGTGTTTCATTCCAGCTCGCCCATTTTTTCTTTTAATTTTGCCATTGACATATTTTCCGAAAATATTACAAGTTCTGTCTTATCAAGTTTGTTAAGATATTCTTTAGAATTCTTATTTTAAGGTTCTCGGTGATTGGCCTTCCACAGCCATACAATCACAGAAGCAAAGACTCTGTCCTATCAGCACGGTCTACATTAGCCCCACTTTGCGAACAATAACCATAACCGTGAATCTTCAGGCATTTCAAGTGCAAAAGCATTTATTTTCTAATGGTTTTGAATTTACCATGACAACTCCCCTCTCAAGAAGTGCACTTCAGACCCCAAAACCCTCTGGAGGAAAAGCAATACTCAAGTCATTACTAAACCACAAACCCTTCACTTTAAAAGTGTGGCCCTTTGACTAAAAAGGAACAGCTGCTGTTCAACACCCTGTCCATGCTCCTCGTAATCCTATCCTTCTGAATCACGGTCCCTTCAGCCTTCTCTGCTCCAAGTCAAACACCCGAGCTTATCCAGCCTCTCTCCATAGCTGATTTGCTCCATCGCAGGGAAGATCCTGGTGAATCCTCTCTGCACCCCCTCCGGTGCAATCACATCCTTCCTGTAATGATATTCCCATAACTACACACAATATTTTATCTTGGCCTCACCAAAGATCCGCATAGCTCTTATAATCTGTGCCTCAATGAATCAAAGTTATGTTTACAGTCCCCTATGCTTTCCGAAATTGTGTATTAAACTGTCCAGTCACATTCAGTGATGTGTGGAGAAGCACCCTCTGAGCTTTCTAGTGTGCTGTCATTTATTGAGTCCTCCCCTGTCTGGTTCATTCTTCCAAAGTGTATCACCTCATATTTATCACGGTTAAATTTCATCTGCCATTGATCTTCCCGGAACTTAAGTCCTTCCTCTCACTGCCAACCAACCGGCCAATCTGCGTATCAAACACAAACCTACTTATCACATTCCCCACCCCTCGTCCATATTTGCAGCAACATCATTTATGAATACCACAAATATTAAAGTGGAAAATGACACAACATCAGGTTAGAGTCCAATAGCTTTATTCCGAGGCACTAGCTTTCGAAGCATTACTACTTCATCAGGCGTTAGTGAGCTTTGATGAAGAAGCAACACTTCAAAAACTAGTGCTGCCGAAAAAAAACCTCTTGGACAATAACCTGGTGTTATGCGATTTACATCATTGCTACCCAGTCCAACACCAGCACTTCCGAATCACAAATAATAAGGTACACAGCACTGATCCCTGTGTTATACCATTGGTCACTGGCCTCCAGTCACACAAGCAGCCGTCTACCACCACCTTCTGTCTCCTACCACTAAAATTCATTTGGACGCAACTTGGCAAGTCACTAATGAGTCCTACTTGTTCCCTGGTTATACTGTTCTGCTGGACACACTTGTAGAATATTTGGGAATTCTCCCTAATCTTGCCCTGCCAGGAGGTTTCCAAGCCTCTGTGTTAGTTAGTCCCCTACACGTGGAGAATTTCCTCCTTATTGCAGTCTTAAATAGTTGTCCCTTATCCTTCCATTATTTCCCTTGAATATGGATTAGACAGCCTTAGAAACATCCGGTTAATTTCCAACGTGTCACATGTTTTATGAATTTAATAAGCTTCACAGTGACGCACATTCTTTGAAACTCTGGAGACCACAGGCCGAGTTTCCTCATCATGCAACCTTTCCAACTGAGGGATTAATGTGGAGAATGTCTATTGCACTTCCTCTGTGTACAGTATATTTTTTCTCAGATTTGGTCACCAAAACTGTACTCAATATTCCAGGTACATTACTCACGAACACGCTGTGAAACTGCTTCAACGTATCTTTACATCTGTATTCTGACTCGGTTAAAGGAAGGCAATCCAAACTTTAATTGACCACTTGCATATATTCCTCCAAATAACCTTCATATTCATTGCATATGCGAACTCGTTGTGTGAGCTCTTCCAGAAAGCCTTCTGATGATCTAAAATATGTCAATTCTACTGGTTCCCAATTATCTATGCTGTAAGAATCAACTTCAAACAATTCTAAAGTTTGTCAAGTATGATTTCCCTTTCAGAAATGCATACTAATTCTCTCCAATGTTGCTGTTAATTTCTAAATAACGAATATCATGTCCTATGTAATAGATTCCAACAGTTTCCCCACAAATGTCAAGTTAATTCATCTGCAGTTCTCCACACTATGTCCTCTTCCCTTTGTAGATAATTGGATCCCTACCGTTAATCTATAGTGCTTGGATAGCGTTTATTAATGTCCATTTATCTACAACGGCTTCCAGACTATGCAGAATGCACTGGAAAATAAAACACAGTCGTCGACAGTGCAAGTAATACTTCTATTAGTGATTTATTTCTGAAGATTTTGATATGAAGTACGTTTGGTTTGTCATGTTTAGCAGTGCTCAATCCAGCTGCATGTTCAAGTAAAACTTTATTACTGATATAAATTGACTTTATGTCTTTCGTTCCACAAGACCGATATGATCACTTCGTATTTCTGGGTGATTTTCTGTATCTTCCTCCATGAAGACAGAAGCAAAGTAAATGATTATTTGCTTGGCCATTTCCCTACTATCCACAATAAACTCATCTCACCTGATTGCAGATTTCCACATTTGACTATGGTTTTTTCCCGCTTTGAAATATAGATCATAGATTTATGCAGTCTTTGTGTTCCTGTTTGTTTGCATGCATGTTCGCGTTTTGATTTCCTTATCAGTTTCATGACCCTCCTTTTCTGGATCGTACATTTCTGAGAATTCTCAGGATTCCACAATGTCTAGAATTCTTCTGAAGTCACTTCCTGTGATTAATATAATCTTTAATTTGTTATGCTAATCATTGTTAACTCACTTTCTCACACTCTTTGGTGCTTTTTACCTGAAATAAATAGACATATTTTTCAGACATTGTAGTATTTCTATTAATGTCGTGCTCCTGTCCAGATATATTCAGGAACACTGCAGGAGGACAGAGAAGAAATAGCGGGAGCCCTGGTTGATATTTTGCATTATTGGTAGCCAACGGGTGAGGTCCTGGAGGACTGGAGGGTAGCGAATGCTGGGCCCTTATTCAAGAAGGTCTACAAATAAAAATTCGGGAACTATAGATCAGTAAACCTAAAATATGATGCAGTTAACTTACTTTTGAAGATTCTGAGAGAGAAGGTGACACACAAAAAAAAGGCGGGATTATGGATAGTGAGGAAGATTATCAGAAATTTCAGAAATTAGAGCAGTACCTTGATCAGATGGGGAAGTGGGCCGAGAAATGTCAAATTGAGTTTAGTACAGATAAGTGAAAGTTCTTGCATTTTAGGAAGTCAAATCAAGCGATGGGTTTCATGGTGAATGGCAGGGCCTTAAGGAGTGTAGTGGAACGAAAGGACCTTGGAGTTCAAGGACACGGTTCTCTGTAAGTGGAGTCCCAGGTAGACAAGGCAGTGAAAAAGGCATTTGTCTCACTGGCCTTCATTAGTCAGGGCACCGCGTATCGAAATGAAGGAGTTTTGTTGCAGTTATACAAGATGGTGGCGAAGCCATACTTGTAGCGTCATGTTCAGTTTTGTTCACTTTGCTCTCGGAAGGATGTTATTCAACTGGAAAGAGTGCAGAACAAATTTACAACGATGTTACCAAGACTCAATGGTCTTAGTTATAGAAAGAGGTTGAGCAAGCTAGGAGATTTGACTTTAAAATGCATGAGATTGAGAGGGATCTGATAATAGTGTCTAAGCTCATGGGAGGCATGGATACAGTAAATGCACTCAGTCTTTGTTTTCCCCAGGATTGGGCAATCACGGACTAGAGGGCATCAATTTAAGGTCAGAGGGGATAGGGTAAAAGGGATCCTGAGGGACAATTTCTTTTACACATAGAGTGGTATGCATATGGAGTGAGCTGCCAGCAGAAGTGGTTGAGGCAGGTATATTCACAAAATGTAAAATACATTTGGACAAATACATGGATAGGAAATGGTTAGAAGGATACGGGGTAATGGCAGGGAAATGGGGTTAGTGTGAATGGACATTTTGTTCGGAATGGACCGGTTTGGGCCGAATGGCCTGTCTCCGTGCTGTAAGACTCTATGAGTCTACAACCACTGAATGGCATATTGTACTTCCCCAATTCACTGGAGCTAAATTGACCAACTAGCTTCTGGGCTTCTATAGTGTTTGACCAGAATGTTCAAACATTCCATATTGTTTGCAGACGCCGTGTAAAATACAACTTATTAATGTCACTATTCCTCCAAAGCTGCTTCAGAGCAAGGTCAGTAATTAGTCCTTCCAACCACACCAAATCAAATCCGAAATAATCCGGTCTCTAGTTTGGTTCACAAGATACTCTTCAACCTACCTGATATACACTTACGGAATTTATTTTTCACAACACTAGCAGTCACTTAATTAACGCAGTTTTGATGCAAGTAACATCATCCATTATTACTGAAGAACCCACCAGTATTTGTTACTTATTCACAGGATAAGGGCTTCTCTGGATAACCAGCATTTATTGGCTATGCCAGAGGGCAGTTAAGAGTCAACAGCGTTCCCTTGGATCTGGAGTGACACGCAGGCCAGACCAGGTAAGAACAGCCTTTTCCTTCCCTAAAGGACATCAGTGAACCAGATGAGTTTTTTCAACAATCAACAATGGATTACTGATCATCATAAACCCTCAATTCCAGATACTTATTGAATTCAAATTCCACAATCTGCATGGCAGGATTTGAATCCATGTCCCCAGAACATTACCTGGGTCTCTGGGTTAATATCTTCTCGGAGAAAGTGAGGACTGCAGATGCTGGAGTTATCAGAGCTGAAAATGTGTTGCTGGAAAAGCGCAGAAGGACAGGCAGCATCCAAGGAGCAGGAGAATCGACGTTTCGGGCATGAGCCCTTCTTCAGGAATGAGGAGAGTGTGCCAAGCAGGCTGAGATAAAAGGTAGGGAGGAGGAACTTGGGGGAGGAGCGTTGGAACTACGATAGGTTAAGGTGAGGGTGATAGGCCAGAGTGGGGGTGGGGACGGAGAGGTCAGGAAGAAGATTGCAGGTTAGGAAGGTGGTGCTGAGTTCGAGGGTTGGGACTGAGACAAGGTGGAGGGATTGGAAATGAGAAAACTGGAGAAATCTGAGTTCATCCCTTGTGGTTGGAGGGTTCCTAGGCGGAAGCTAAGGTGCTCTTCTTCCAGCCGTCGTGTTGCTATTGTCTGGCAATGGAGGAGTCCAAGGACCTGCATGTCCTTGGTGGAGAGGGAGGGGGAGTTGAAGTGTTGAGCCACGGGATGGTTGGGTTGGTTGGTCCGGGTGTCCCAGAGTTGTTCCCTGAAACGTTCCGCAAGTCGGCAGCCTGTATCCCCAATATAGAGGAGGCCACAACGGGTGCAGCGGATGCAGTAAAAGACGTGAGTGGAGGTGCAGGTGAATTTGTGGCGGATATGGAAGGATCCCTTGGGGCCTTGGAGGGCAGTAAAAGAGAGAGGTGTGGGCGCAAGTTTTGCATTTCTTGCGGTTGCAGGGGAAGGTGCAACCGCCAGAAATTGGTGGTTGGGTTGGTGGGGGTGTGGACCTGACAAGGAAGTCACGGAGGGAGTGGTCTTCAGATTAACTTCCTCAGCACAAACATCTTCAGCTCCTTCGTCAACGTCTATGTGCCCTCATTCCCGGCGCCCCCCAATCTATCCCAAGATCAGAAGCAGGTGATCACTGAAGATCACACAATATTCAGAACATGGTGTTCCCCCTCAGCTCCTGAAGCGGTCTGTATCTGTATTCAGCAAGACCCAAGCAACATTCACGTTTGTGCTGTTAAAGTGTCGGTAACATTCATGTAACAGTGCTACCGGGCACTGTACAGTTCCCAAGTTAAAAGAAGAGCTCATTCAGCATCTCAAGCTGGTTACATGGATATGTGGAAACCATTCAGCCCATCGAAATAACTGAACAAGAAGAGGGACAGCCCATTCAATCCTCCTGCCTGTTCCATGGAAGAGGAAAGGTCTGGTCTGGTTGAGCTGTTAAACAGGAACAGGAAGAGCCAGATCAGACACCTGAACCTGTTCTATCGAACCAGGAGGTAACCTTTCACCCCTCGAGACACTTCTACAGGAATTGGAGGGTGTCACTGATGCTCCATCGTGGTAAACGAATGGAGCAGAGAATGCACTCATCGACTGCTCACAATGTTCCTCTTGGCTCCATTGCCTGTGGAACAAAAGACACTTTACCGTGTTTTGCCAGCAGTGAGCAAGGAAACCAAATGCTTTTTCTCCAAGAAGACAGACTCATGTTCTTCGTGGGGGTCAGATGCCGGTGGGGATAGTTAACTGTTTGAGAATGAAGGTATTGTGGCTCCTGTCGCGATAGTGGATAACGTGCAGTTATGTGTATAGTTCAGGTTGCCGCATTATAGGAATAATGTGGATACATTGGAAAAGTTGAAGAGGGGATTTGCTGGAATGTAGCCTGGTATGCAGGGAAGGTCTTACAGAAAATACTGAGGGACTTGAGGCTGTTTACTTTAAAGAGAAAGTGAGGACTGCAGATGCTGGAGATCAGAGCTGAAAATATGTTGCTGGAAAAGGGCAGCAGGTCAAGCAGCATCAAGGGAGCAGGAGAGTCGACGTTTCGGGCATGAGCCCTTCTTCATGAACCATTCCTGAAGAAGGGCTTAGCCCGAAATGTCAACTCTCCTGATCCTTGTATGCTGCCTGACCTGTTGCGCTTTTCCAGCAACACATTATCAGCTTCATTAAAGGAAAAACAGGTTGAGAGACATGCAAGATGATCAGAGGATTAGATTTTGGAAAGTGAAAGCCTTTTTTCTCGGATGATGATGACTAGCGTGAGGGGATGTAGTTTTAAATTGAGGGATGATAGATTTCAGACAAATGTCAGAAATCATTTCTTTACTCAGAGAGTAATAAGGGCGTGGAATATGCTGCCTGCCCAACAATAGTAGACTCACCAAATTTAAGGCCATTTAAATGAGCATTAGATACACATAAGGATGAAAATATAATCGTGTAAGTTAGATGGGCTTCAGATTGGTTTCACAGGTCGGTGTAACATTGAGACCTGAAGGGCCTGTAATGTTCTGTGTTCATGGACCTATAATGGGCTGAAAAGCTTTCTTCTGTGATGTAACAATTCTGAGGTACTCTGACCCACAATCAAAGCTTTAGGTGCCTGGAGAGACAAGCTGGTCCAGTCAAGGACACAAACTGCACAAACATCCATCATCTCTTCCTGCTCTCTGATATGCAGCAGCCTCAAAATACCTGACCAAACAAAATAGTTTGATTCAAATTCAAGCAGTCAGGAGAACGTTCACCCGAGGGGCTTTCCATCGGAGGATTTAATGAATAATAAGATTTCAAAATAACGCAAATAATAAAACAATATCACAACAGCAAAATAATTGATAGCAGAATAAAACTTACAGTTCCAAATAGTTCCAAGTTCAACATTGTCCGTTTTGGTCACTTTGCTAGAGGAAGGATGTTATTAAACTGTAACTTTACAAGGTTGTTGCCAGGAGTTCAGACGCTGAGTCACAGGGAGAGGTTGGATAAGTTTGGACATTTCTCTTGAAAGCACAGGAGACTCGGGGTGGTGGGGGGGGGGGGGAAGAAGTGCTTCGAGAGGCAAGTCATGGACCACATCAGTTTCAGTCTCCCAGCCTGCCTCGATCCCTCCAATTTTCCTACCAGTGGAATGAGTCCATAATGGGTATCGTACCTCCAGAACATCTGGACAATATGGGCACCTACGTCGGATTCCTGCTCATTGATTATAGCTCCAACCTCAAAACCATTATTCCCTTCAGACTGATCACAAAACTCAGTGACCTCAGTCTCGGCTCCGCCCTCTGCAACTGGATCCTCAACTTTCTGACCTACAGTCCGCAGTCAGAGAGGATAGTTAACTGTGCCTCTTCCACAATAACTTTCAACATTGAAATCCAAATGGATGTGTCGTCAGCCCCCTGCTATATTCCCTATACGCCTACGACTGTATTGCTAAATTCAGAACTAACGCCATCTACATGTTCACTGATGATGCCATCATAGTAGGACAGATATGTAATGATGGCAAGTCAAAATACAAAATAGAAATACAGGGGGTGGTGACGTGCTGCACTGAGACCAACCTCTCTTTCAAAGTCGGCAGAACTAACCAACTGATCAATGACTTCAGAAAGAAAGGAGGAGGACGTGCCCCCATCTACATCAATGAACTGAAGTTGAAAGGGTGGAGAGGATTAAGTTCCTTGGAGTGTCGAGATGGCACAGAAACCTCTTCTTTCTCCGGCAGATTAGGACATTTGGCATGTCTCCCGGTCCCTCACCAGTTTCTACAAATGCACCACTGACAGCAAACCATCCGGGTACATATTGCCCTGTGTGGCAATAGCCCAGCCCAGGACAGTAAGAGAAATGACAGAAGGTTGTGTGCACAGCCCATGCCATCGCGGAAGCCAACCACCCATCCATTAACTCCATTTCCTTTATGCGGAACCAATTTTGTAAAACAACTGATCAATGATGGACACTCCTATGGACAGCCCTAGATTCTTATTTGTTTCGGATGTTGAACGATTTTTGTTATTTCTAGATATTAGGATCTTTCTATGTTGCAATCCAAAGTTAGTGGCTGTGCTCTTTTTAGTGATGCCCTGCATTTTTTATCTTGAAGAATTGCATGAATTCTACTCTCCACTGAGCAGGCTATCTCTTACCAAATGCCATTATCACATTTTACATTAAAAAGTTGATTCTGTTACAAAACTCTTAATATTATTATTATTCCCACTGTTGACCGTTTTTAAGCTAATTAGACAAGACATGCAGGAATCTCTTTAAGGTTTTATAATTCCGTTCAAATCTGTCTCCATGATTATTTACGAAATCTTTAATTAGAACTTATTACGATTGTAAATAGTTTCAAAGGGACAGCTAGCTTCTTCAACATAATTTGATAGCTGTTTTTGTGGCTGAACACCTCCTTAATGAGATCAGAATAAATTACTTTTTGTCATGATTCTTCAAAGTGTTTGTGCTACAATTTCATTATTTCGTCTGTGTTCGGTCACAAATCATCAATCAAAAAAATACCTTTTTTGACACATTATTAGCATGTTTCAGAATCGTGTGAATCAGGTTGTTCTTTCTTTTGCTTGGAATAATTCTCTTCTCAAAGGCCATTTTGTCACTTATGCTGAAGCAATCTACTTTAAATTCTGGTTATTTTGTGGATCTTCAAACATAGACAGTTGAAGTGGACTTTAAAATTTCGGCCACTCCATGTCTCCACAGAAAAAGGCCACTCCAACTCTCACTATGATCTGTCAGAACTGTGTATCAACAAAGAACTTCACTCTACCTCGATACATGCGACATTAAATACTTTCAAATCAAATTAAACCAAATTATATGATAGAGGGAGAAATTCTCACGAGGTCAACAGACCCAGATTGAAGCTCTGCCACTTGCAGCCAAAAATTGTGATAGACGATTAAACTACCAACTGGTGGAGAGGGCTCCACAATTATCCCAATCCTATCAATGGACAGCTCTGCATATCAGTTTAAAAACAAGGAAATAGTATCAGTACCATCCTCAGCCAGGAATGTTGAGTCGATGATCCTCATTAAGATGCCCAGGGAATCACAGAGGCCAGTCTTCAACCAATTTGATTCACTGCACGTGACGTGAAGAAATAGCTGAACACAGTAGATGCAACATAGGCAGTCGGCCCTGACCCCATCCCTGCAATAGGACTGAAGACTTGTGCTGCACAATAAGTGGTGTCCTTGGGGAAGCTGTTTCACTCCATTTGTCTCAGTCATCTTGAAGGTTTTTTTTTCACATCCTCCTCACTTTTCAACATCCTAGTTCCGTCAGCAGACCTGGAAACTTTGTATTTGATTCCCTCAACCAGATGTTTGAGATGCGATGTGAATATCTGGGGCCTAAGCACCAATCATTGCGATGCCACACGAGCCTTCCAAACTGAAAACCATCCATTTATTCCGACTCACTGTTTTCTGTCAGCTCTCCCACTGTAACACCATGTCTATATATTACCTCTACCCCATGTGCTTTTACTTTGCACACGAGGCTTGAGGCTCTAATAAAAGTCTTGCTGAAATTCCAAGTTCAGTGCCTCAACTGCTTTTATGCAATTTATCTACCAGTCAGTTTCACAAATATGTTTCCCATTTCATCAATAACTATTCCCATTATTTTCAGTTCCAATAATTTCTCCAAATTAGTTTATTTACTAATTTCATTCTATATCTTTTTCGCATCAGACTCAGGTTTTCTCCTATTGCTGGGAAGGCTTTATTTCTATCTTTTTCTGTGTAGACAGGACTGAAGTTGTTGTGTCATGTTTCTCTGTTCTCCATTCTCCATTCCCTGGTTTCAGACTGGAAGGAAGCTGACACTTTGACTAAAAAGAACAGCTGTTGTCTATTCACCCTGTCCATACCTCTTGTAATCTTAAATATGAATTACTTACCCACTCCACTTTCTCTGCTCCAAAGTAAATAACTCAAGCTTACCAAGCCTCTCTCTACAGATCATATCCTCCATTCTAGGGAACATCCTGGTGAATCTCCTCTGCACCACATTCGGTAAAATCACATCCTTCCTGTAATGTGGCTGCCAGAACTGCACACAGTATTTAATTTGGCCTTACCAAAGTGCTATATAAAACTTTTACAATCTTTAGGTCAATGAATAAAGGCTTTATCGATGATCCTGCTTAACTCTTCAATGATCATATTCAGTCAGATTCAGTGATGTGTGGAGAAACACCCGCTGAACTTCCCAGTGTGCTGCCATTCATGGAATCCTCCCCTATCTGGTTCCTTCTTCCATAGTGCAGCACCTCATATCTATCAGGGTTACATTCCAACTGCCATTGACCTGCCCATCTGACCATTCCATGTATATCTTCCTATAACATAAGACCTCCCACCTCACGGCCAAACGCCTGTTTAAATCTTTATGTCAAGCACAAACTTGCTTATCACACTCCCCCTACCCACTTCTCATTCACAACATTCATGAATACCACAAATAATAAGGGACACAGCACTGATCTCTGCGGTACACCAGGGGACATTAGTCACCAGTCACACAAACAGTCTTCTTTCGCAAAGTTGATTTTGGATCCAACTTGGTAAGTCACTGATAGTTCCTCCCTGTTCACTGGTTATTCTGTCCCACTTGAGGTACCTGTAGAGTATCTGGAGATTCTCCATAATGTTGCCCTGCCAGCAGATTTCCATGCAGCTGTGTTAGTCAGTCCCCTCCGTGTGAAGAATTTCCTCCTTATTACAGTCTTAAATGGCTTGTCCCTTATCCTGCCATTATTTGCCTTAAATGTAGAGTAGACAGCCAGAGAAACATCCTGTTTACGTCCATCTTGTCACATGTTTCGTGGATTTTCTAAATGTTACTGTTGTTTGAAACTGGAGAGGTCACAAGCCAAGTCTCCCCATTAATTTCTAAATATGCAATATCACACCTTTCTTTCATAGATTCCAACTGTTTCGCTACAAATGTCAAGCTACTTGGTCTGCAGTTCTACA
Organism: Hemiscyllium ocellatum; assembly: GCF_020745735.1. NCBI lineage: Eukaryota > Metazoa > Chordata > Chondrichthyes > Orectolobiformes > Hemiscylliidae > Hemiscyllium > Hemiscyllium ocellatum. The sequence goes on from NC_083409.1 coordinate 2,196,286, forward strand.
CATTATCTATTCTTGCCTGCATACATAGTTGGATCATGTTTACTACCTTCCAGCTATCTACAAGGGCTTATGGTCTTTGCAGGATCTACAGTAAAATAAAACACAGTCAGTGAAAGTTCAACTAATATGCTGTTTTATTTCTGATATTTTGATATGAAGTACAGTCTAGCACATCAGACTTAGCAATGATCAAGCTGGCTCCATTTTCAAGAACTACCTTGTTGCCTAGACGAACTGACTTTTGTCTTTACTTCCGCAAGTCCCATGTAATCAATTGCTTTACACGGTGATTGCCTGGAGCTTTCTCCATGTAGACAGATGCAAAGTAGCTGGTTAGTTTCTCTGCCATTTCCTTGATCTCCACAATGAATTCTCCTTATAAACCTTAGAAAGTTACACATTTGAATCTGCTTTTGTTTTCTTTGGTATATGGATCGTAGATTTGAGCAGTCTGTGTGTTTCCTGTTTGTTTGTATTCATGTTCTTTTTGAATTCCTTAACTGTTTCTACGTCCTTATTTTCAGAAAAGTAAATTTCTCAGAATGTTTAGGCTTCCACAACATCTGGAATTCTTCTGAAGCTGCTTCCTTTGGTTTAATGAACTATTGAATTTCTTACGTTAACCATCATTGAGTCACCTTCCCTTTCTTTGGTGTTTATAACTTAGTGATATGTATGTTTTCGTTTAGTTTTTGCAGTATTTCTATCAATAACGTTGGTTGTCTCACACTAAATGTTATATTGTATTTTCCCAATTCACATGATCCTCTAGCCATCGGGTTCCATGGTATTTGAGCGTAATGTTCAAAAATTGTATATTGCATGCAGGTGCCGTGTAAAATTCAACATACTAATGTCATTATTACTCAAAAGCTGCTTCAGAGCAAGGTTAGTAATTAGTCCTTCTGACCATACAACATCATGTCCGAAATAACTTGCTCTCTCGTTTGGATCACAACATACTCTTCAACCTACCTCATATAAACTTTTTTTCACAACATTAGCAATCATTTACTTAACGCGGTTTAGGGACCATTTTAGACAACCCAGTATTGCTGCAGCACCCACAATATTTGCATATCTGATTTCCAGTGAATAGGATGCACAAATTTGCACAACAGTTTTGGTTTAGATAAGTAAGGTACCAATGTTTGTTCTTCCTTGTTGTTTGCAAGATCCACGCAAACAGATTCTGAAGAAGCTGTGGGATGTGCTCTGTGGTGTTATTATTGATAGACGTGGACAAGCCATTGGGGAGGCTCGCCCGATGCTGAGATGATCTGAAGAAATGCCCATCAATACAAGACAAGCATCAAGAACCTTCCTGCTCAGCCAGGGCAAATACCTCTGTATTCTCTCTACTCCCTCACACTCTCTGTATATCTGTTACAGCACCTACCGCCAAGCAAGGCTCTTGCTCCTTCACTTTCACTATTGCATGCAACACTCTCTCCTTCACTCTCTCTGTCACTGAAAGCAAATCTAGATTGAATTTATTGTTTTGCCAACATTGAACCAGTGAGACATTTTGATGCTGGGGACATAAAAATGCGAACATTTTGAAAATTAGGGAGAGAGCAGATGTCATCGAGACGGAAGAAGCCTGGAGATCAATCATCTTGCTCTGCAATAAATTAGGAAATACTCACTATTATGTATATTTTTTCATATTAACATATTCACAATAAACAGAAATACGACAAGCCAGGGAATTCAGCAGCAAGAAGAGTAACATCACAGAGGATGGCAGTGGCTGTGTGGTTTTAACATTAAGTTGATGTAATTTTCATGAGTGTCCTATTGAAACATCATATTGTTAGAGAGTTGGGGACAGTTGTTGGGGGGGGGGGGTTAAAGTTGTAAATAGTTGTGGCGTAATGTTTACTTTTACAGTTAAAAATAAATTTGCGTTATTTTCTTTAAATAGTGGAATTTGGGAGTCCGCTGTCACTCATATTCTAATAGATTACGAGGTGAGGTGAGCTTTCCTGAGTGTTTGGTTTAATTAACAGAGGAGTTCATCGTCATGTCGTAATACTTGCAAAGACCAACAGAGAGCAACAAAAAAGAAAAGAAATAAGGAGTGAGACCAGGGAATCCCAGTGGATATGGTCGATCTCGACTTCCAAAAGGCCTTTGATAAGGTGCCACACGGCAGGCTTTTAAGTAAGGTGAGCTACTGACGTGGTTTGAGGATTGGCTGTCTGACAGAAGGCAGAGAGTTGGGATAAAAGGTTCTTTATCGGAATGGCAGCCAGTGACAAGAGGTGTCCAGCAGGATTCAGTGTTGGGGCCGCAGCTGTTCATGTTACATATTAATGATCTGGAGAAAGGGACTGGGGGCATTCTAGCGACGTTTACGGATGACACGAAGTTAGGTGGATAGGCAGGTAGTACTGAGGAAGTGGGAAGGCTGCAGAAGGATCTAGACAGTTTGGGAGAGTAGTCCAGGAAATGGCTAACGAAATTCATTGTGAGCAAATGCGAGGTCTTGCACTTTGGAAAAAAGAATACAAGCATGGACTACTATCTAAAAGGTGAGAAAATTCATACAGCCAAAATACAAAGGGATCTGGGAGTACTAGTCGAGGATTCTCTAAAGGTAAACATGCCGGTTGAATCCGTGATGAAGAAAGTGAATGCAACGTTGTCATTTATCTCAAGAGGGTGGGAATATTAAAGCAGTGATGTGCTACTGAGAGTTTATAAAGCTCTGGTTAGGCCCCATTTGGAGTACTGTGTCCAGATTTGGTCCCCACACCTCAGGAAGGACACACTGGCACTGGAGGGTGTCCAGCGGAGATTCACATGAATGATCCCTGGAATGGTAGGTCTAACATAGGAGGAACAGCTGAGGATCCTGGGATTCCATTCATTGTGTTTAGAATGTTAAGGGGAAATCTAATAGAATCTTACAAGATAATACATGGCTTGGAAAGGGTGGACGCTAGGAAATTGTTTCCATTAGGCGAGGAGACTCGAACCCGTGGGCACAGCCTTAGAATTAGAGGGGTTGAATTCAGAACAAAAATGTGGAGACATTCCTTCAGCCAGAGAGTGGTGGGTCTGTGGAATTCATTGCTGTGGAGTGCAGTGGAGGCCGGGACGCTAAATGTCTTCAAGGCAGAGATTGATAAATTCTTGATGTCACAAGGAATTAAGGGCTATGGGGAGAATGCGGGCAAATGGAGTTGAAATGCCCATCAGCCATGATTAAATGGCGGAGTGGTCTCGATGGGCTGAATGACCTTACTTCCACTCCTATATCTTATGGTGTCTTATGGAGAAGATTAAATATGAGGGTAAGTAAGTCAGTCATGTAAAGAAAGACTGCAAGGGCTTCTTTCGGTACATAAAGGGCAAATGAGAGGCAGAAATGGGCATCCGATCGCCAGAAATTGACGTAGGAGAGATAGTAATGTGGAACAAGGAAATGGTTGAGGAGTTGAAAAATTACTTTGTCTCAGTCTTCACGGTCGAAAACACGAGTAATATCCCAAGCATTGAAAAGACTTAGTGGACAGACCTGAGTAAAGTGGCCATCACCTGGGAGAAGGTACTGGGAAAACTGAATAGCCTGAAGGTAAGTAAATCAACTGGATTGGATGGACTCCACTTCAGATTTCTAAGGCAGATAGCTGATGAGACAGTGGAGGCGTTGGTGGTGATCTTTCAGGAATCTCTCGAATCAGGGAGATTCACAGAGGACTGGAAAATCGCTAACGTGATACCACTGTTTAAAAAGGGAGTAAAGCGAAAAACGGAAAATTACAGACTGACTAATCTAAACTTGGCTCTGGGTAAGATCCTGGAATCCATTGTGAAGGATTAGATTTCTGATACTTGGGTGTGGATGGTGAATTAGGACAAAGTTAGCATGGTTTCATCAAGGGGAGATCATGCCTGGAGAATCTGGTAGAAAACCTTGAGGACATAAGGAGCAGCTTAGACCAAGGAGAGCCAATGAATGTCATCCACCAGGACTTCCATTAGGTCTTTGACAATGTTCCATCAGGAGGCTACTGAATAAGGCAAGGATCCATGGTTTTAGAGGCAAGATGCTAGCATGAATAGAAGTTTGGCTGTCTGACAGGAAACAAAGAGTGTCGATAAAAGTGTCCTTCTCAGGATGACAGCTAGTGACAAGTGGTGTTCCATAACGCTCAGTGTTGGGACCACAAATTTTCACTTTATACATTAATGATCCAGATGAAGGATCTGAAGGCATTCTGGCTTCGTTTGTAGATGACACAACGATGGGTACAGTGACGGATAACGTCAAATAGGCAAGGAGGCTCAAGAAAGATTTGGATAGTTTAGGATAATGGGAAAAGAAGTGACAGATAGAGTACAAAGTGGAAAATTGTAGGAATATACACTTTGTTAGGAAGAATAAAAACTTGGACTACTGAGAAAATCCAGTTATCTGAAGTGCAAAGGGACTTGGGAGTTCTACTCCAGAATTCTCTCAATGTAAACTTGCAGGTTGAGTCAGTAGTCAGGAAGGCAAATGCAGTGACGGATTTTATCTGGAAAGGATTTGAATATAAAAGCAGGGACTTACTTCTGAGGATCTAGAAGGCTCCTGTCAGACCATATTTGGAGTATTGTGCGCTGTTTTGAGCCCCATGTCTCAGGCAGCATGTGCTAACCTTGGAATGGTTTCATAGGATGCTCACAAGAATGATCCCAGGAATGAAAACTGAACATATCAGAACGTTTGAAGACTCTGGGTCTGGCCTTGATGGAGTTCAGAGGTATATGGGGCGATCTAATTGGAACATACAGAATACTAAATGGCCTGTACAGTGCGGTTGGTGAGACGACTTCCATTGGCAGCAGACTCCAGGACCCAAGGATACAACCTTAGAGTAAAGGGAAATCCTTTTAGAACGGAGATAAGGGGAAACATCTTCAGCCAGAGAGTGGAGAATCTAAGGAATTCATTTTTACAGAAGGCAGTGGAAATCAGGTCTTTGTATATATTTAAGACAGAGATAGTTAGCTTCTTGGGAATCAAAGGGATCAAGGGATACAGGGAGAAAGCAGGAGAATGGGGTTGAGAAACCTGTCAGCCATAATTGTATGGTGGATCAGACTCGATGGGCTGAATGGCCTAATTTCTGTTCCTATATCGGATGATCTTATGGCCGTCAGCCACAGTCTATTGCTACCCTCTCTCTCTTACTTTGTCCCTCCTGACAGCAAAATGTGAGAGTAAAAAAATCCCTGAGTCATCTTTACCAACCTTGGAGGATTCCTTTTGAGGATTCATGGGAATCGCTCCACTGCTTGAAGGAAAGGAAGTTCTGCCAAATCCAATTGTTCCAGGAAGAAGTCTCATGCCAGCAGCTTGTTTGAGTAGAATAACGTCGGTGACAGAGTATTAGTTGGGTCAGATTATCTCTTTTCTATTTGAAATGAGTTCAACTAGTATAAAACTGTGGACACCTTTACCTATTCTTTTTCCTCTTCAAACATGTCTGATTGTGTATGTGTCTGTACGTGTGTGACTCTGTGTCTCAGATTTTTCGAGAGAATGACCTCGGTTACACTTCCAGCCTGTTGTAACCAGTGGAGAAGTGGGGCTGAAAAAGGACACTGTGATTCTTCAACATTGGTCGGAGCAGAAATGAGAAATTCGCACGGGCTGTTCAAATGGGAATTCTCTTCCCCAGAGGTTTCATCCCAAGATGGCAGCTCAGTATCACCATTTACAGCGTAATTAGTCATGGTCCATAAATGTTGGCCTGTGAACAACACCCTCATTCCATGAACAAATCTAAAATGATAAACTGCAGCAGAATTAATTGGTTGGGAACAAGACTGATAGATAAATGCCTATTGCCTTCCAGACTTGTGCTGCCTGTGTAATTTGGCTTTGTGCAGTTTCCTAGCATTGTGACTGGGTGCTTGTATTTATTCAAAGATGTGTTTTGCAACATTTGACAGACATGTGATTGGAGGAAAATTGCGGACAGACTGAAAAGAGCTGCGCAGACCACAATCAGATCAGCCATGATCTTATTGTCTGGTCAAGCAACGACAACGTGTCTAATGACCCACTCCTGCTCCTCAGTTCTCTGTTCCTATGTTCCATTCAGTTCTTAAAACCACTTCTATAGGAGCAGATAGAGACCACTTGCTCCAAATACCTGGTCCGCAGTATTACAGGATATCATTCAGTCCCTAAAAACTGTCAGGTTTGCTGTGGGTTCGAAAATGTGATGGGAAATCCAAGCTGGATACGAAGGTGGTCTCCCACCTCTTTGAAGTGTGTCTCATCTCTGCAAGTGGTGTTTCATTTGTTGGTCGTGTTGTAGACCCAGATTCACTGTGAATGTTGGGCCCATATCTCTCCCAAAGATGGCTCACAAAACATTTTTCTCTCACTGTCCTCAACATTGAATAACAACACTTCCAGGAAAATTAAAATCATTCACTTTCCAAAGACAGAATATGAGAACATAAGAAACAGGAATAGGTAATTTAGATGCTCACGCCATTGTATGCTATTATGGCTGACCTACTGTTGGCACTAACTCTTCTTTAATGCGGAATTCTTACGCCCCTCAGCTCTCTGACAGGTCAAAACTCCATCTACCTCCTCTTTAAATACTTGGAGTGATCTAGCTCCCCTAACTTTCTAGACCTGAGAATTCCTGACATTCAATACCCTCTATGAGAGGAAATCACTATCCACACAGACACCATCACGTATTAACATTAACAAAAGTTTTTATCTGACCTGCTTAGGTAAGAGGAATTGACCTTGATATCAAGGCAGATTTGACTGAAGGTTCTATCCACTGAGGCACTTAAATATCCAGAATCATGCATCCCGAGTAAAAAATAAAAATACAAGACATGGAATGTATCACATTCTTAGCGTCTGTGTAGAACATAACAAGTGTTTGTCCATCTATATCAAGTTTCAATGCAATGACCTGTTATTCTCTGATAGTGCTACAGATTAACCTTCACTCACTCCTCTTTTACCATCAGTCCAGGGATTAGTTTTGTGAAATTCCTTTACACAGTCTCTATTGCAATGAGATAATTCCTTTTAAAGGACAATATTAATCTGTCCATAATACCCCAAATACTGCCTCAACCACACTGTCACTGAAGATCACAATAATTCCTTTCCCTCACTTCCTGGTCTCTGTATCTTTATTATGCACTGCCACTGTTGTGGAATTTAAAAGTTCCTTACATCTGCGTGTCAGCATCAGGAAAGCCAGCACCAGAGGTGCCCGTGGAGATGAACATCATTCTTGGGGAGAGACACAGTTAGAAAGATTGCATAGGAAACAGCGAATAGTCACCTACCTGAATGAAAATGAAGTGTAGGAATAAGGAAAACAGGCAGAGGAACGGAGCTAACTTTACTTTTGTTCTTCTTTCACGGGATGTGTGAAACCCTGGTCCGGCCAGCATGTTATTCTGATCTTGGACTGAGTGACTGGTTCAGCTGTTCCACAGGACAGTAAAGAGTAAAACACATTGCTGTGGGTTTGCCCAGACCTGACTGGGGAAGGATAAAGCATTGATTTCTCTGAAGGACATGAAGCAAGCGGATGGGGCTTTTCTCACAAATGACAATAGTTTCAGTTCAATTCCATCAATTTCCTTCAAGAGATACCAACAGATTATTAATCTGTGCCTCTAAATTATGTGTCAATGACTTAAGCAGCATGCAGTGTCTGCCCATCTGACAGAATCTGTGCAGTGAACAAGATCAACATACCCAAGAGCAATTATTCTATAATTGACATGTGGTTAGAAGGGACTTGATAAATTGTATCCAGATTTAACAAAGACACAATTGATGGTTTATTCAGAACATGCACTGAGGCTGCGGAGGAGAAGGGGATATCATGATGGTGGTATTGGACAGGATTCGTGAGTGGGGAGGATATAGAAATGTAGATCTGTGCAGGGCTTGAAGTATCATGGAGTTTGAGAACAGTCTGGTTCTTCTCACACATTGGTGAGTAATTTGTCTCTAATAATTGCTCGATATAATTGGTGAGGAATGGAATATTTCATTGGAATTGAAAAACTTGACATCTACCTTGCTAAATTTTAAATGATATGAGCAGCATTTCAATCCAACCTGGCTTAATGAACAGATAGAATGACGTACCAGGAACACCAACTATAGTGAGGATGCGACAGTAACCAACTTGAATAACCATCGATACATCATAGATCCGCAAAACTAATGACATCCAAGGTTGAGAAAGCCAGTAAAAAAACCCAGATAAACTACTGTCCATTGTTGGAACATTCCAGCCTAATGTTCTCAGATTTTGATCCATTGTTGTAACATCCAGTCTAATGTTCTCAGATTCTGATCTCTCCTTCCACTCTCTCTACACCTGCTGATCCCTGTCAGTGCTGTCCCTGCTACTCCCGCTGATACTATGGGATAACTCATTCAACCAAGTCCTTAATTAAGAGAAGAGGAAAAACCACTAGTTTTCCATTTCGGACGCACAGAGACTGACATCAATCACAGTCGCTGAGCAAATAATTCCCGTTGACCTATTTCAATTCAATACCTTTTATTAAAATTCAAAATTATCATTAAAATTTACACATTCTGGATGGGATATGTGGGGATGACTGAGGGAACAAATGTTGGGTCTAGGAGATCAATCATGTGTAAGCATTCAATCTGCCTTCGATTTGGGAGCAATGCCAGAGGTTTATCAGAATATAAGCATGCTTCTCCGTTTATAAATTGAAAGATACGTTCTGTATCTACTGGTCAGGCACTGCAATATCAGAAAGACATTGAGAGTAGTTTTATCATCCATGACCTGAGAAGAAAATATCCCTAAGACTACGTGCAGTTATAACAGACAATGATATGGTATCTCAGAGACAATGGGGACTGCAGATGTTTGATAATTCAGTGTAGGTAAAGCATGGTGGTGGAAAAGGCACAGTCAGCCAGGCCACAAGAGAGTCGACATTTCAGGTAGGACCTTTCTTCTGGGTAGAAGAGAGAGAAGGGAGCTAAGAGAAACTGGGTGGTGGGGTGAGTCTGGGGAAAAGATAAGTGATAGGTGAGCGAAGGTAGGAGGTGATAGTGATAGATCAGTGGAGAGTGTAGAGGAGATGGTGAGAAGGAAGATGGACAGTACGTCTCCTTGAGAGGGCAGATGTGAGTCTGAGGGTTGGATCTGGGATCTGGGTTGGCGAGGGGGAGATTTGTAAATCAGTGAATCCAATGTTCATGCCGTGATTTTGCTGGCTTCCGAGGCAGAAGATGAGGTGTTACTGGTAACATCCTGGTCAATATCTTCTGAACCCTCTCCAGGTTAATGATCTCCTTCCTATAACAGAACTGCACACAGTACTTCAGAAGCGGCTTTATCAATGTCCTGCACAATCTCAGCATGACTTCCAGAAATCCATCCCCAAAGGTCTGAGCAATGAAGTAACCTTAAACACCCTGCAGCACAAACTTCAAAGAATTATACCTGCGCCCCTGGGTCCCTCTTTTCTATATAACTACCAAAACCCAGCATTAATTGTGTAAACCCTCCCCTTGTTTGTTTTACCAAAATGCAATGCCTCACATGCATCCATGTTAAACCCATCTGCCACACCTCAGCCCAGTGAATGATGTTACTGCCCCTCATACTTCCCCTTCGGATTAAAACGACAATCGCCTCTCCAGAAGGCCTACAGACACCAGACTTGAGCTTCCCAAAGACCCAGAGCTTGGTTTGCCTTGTGCAGGCAGAGGGAGGAGTCGGAAAGCAAAAGCTGGAAAGGAAACAGCTGCCTTGTATCATTGAATGATTTTAGGAAGTGGGAAGCCACACGTTAGCGAGTTGAAATAGTGACCGGTGTTTTGGGAGCAGAATTGTGCTTCTTCCTCATCTCTGTGTTAAGTATTGATATCTACTCGAGATAATTCATAGTGCACAGTTTGTTGCAGGGTTTCTTCCCCTAAAATAGGAGACTGATAATAGCCATTTAAACCAGAAATGATGGCCAAGCAATTCAAGATCTTCATTGTTGATCTCAATGGCACAGCAAATGCACTCAACATCCGAGTGTTAAGGCGAATAACTTGTACCTTTTTCAATGAGAAATATCCCCTGTATAATTTGAAAATGTTAACCAGTATTTAATAGATCCATACACTTAAAATATGACCCAAAATTTGGGCATGGTTTAGGCCTTGTTTAATGGATGGTGCCCACGTTTCTGAGGCGGAACTCTGGAGTCGATTCCAGTCCATGACAGTCTGGTAGTGCCCCTATCACTGGAGAAGATGGTGTGTATTCATGTCCTGTGGAGGTGTGTCACAGCATGTTACGACAGGCTGATGAACAAACACACAGAAGCATCATGTTGCAGCTTTAGTGGCTAATGCTGAATGATGGTAGGTCCCTATCATTGGGCCGGAAATTCCAGTTTTAAAGCCCACAGAGCTGTTTCATAATATGTCTGAATAAGTTGATTAAACGCTTTTTGGAATCGTGCCTTGATGGAGAAGGAAGAGGTACGACTACAGAATTTGAGAATGTAGACGCAGGATGACTGAAAGCACAGCCATTCGTGTTGATTGGAATCACATTTGCATTTTCTAGAAGTTTATAAAATGTTGAAGGGCATGAATAGGGTGCGTGGTCAAGGGACACATGATGTACGTCTGGAAATACAGATTAGAGATCATTACTCATTTTGTGTTTTGAATGCTGTAACTAGTGAAATTCTTCAGGGATCTGTGTGATGTCATCAGAAAATTACTATGAACGAAAGGGGTGGAGCTCACTTTGCTCATGTACCAGGATAGTCATGAAATAAGATGTCAAATGGAGACAGAGCGTCTGCAGTGACATGCAGACGGGGGAGGGCAGAGCGTCTACAATGATTGAGACGGGGGAGGACAGATCATCTGCAATGGGACACAGACAGGTGGAGGGCAAAGCACCTGCAATGATTGAGACGGAGGAGGGCAGATCATCTGCAATGGGATACAGGCAGGGGAGTCCAGAGCGTCTGCAATGTGATACCAACAGTGGAGGGTCGGGCGCCTGAAGTGGAGTACAGACAGGGCGAGGGCATAGCGTCTGCAATGGGATGCAGACAGGAGGATGGTAGGGCGGCTGCAATGGGATACAGACAGAGAGAGGGCAGAGTGTATGCAATGGGATGCAGATGGGGATGAGGAGAGCGTTTGCTTTGGGATACAGAGAGGGGAGGGCATATTGGCTGCAATGGGAGACAGAGGGAGGGCAGAGAGTCTGCAGTGGGATACAGGCAGAGGGTATGCAGAACGTCTGCAATGGGACACAGAATGTGGGAGGTCAGAGAATCAAGCATTGGCAGACAGACAGAGGACAGTTGTGAGCGAGAAAACCTTCACTAGAAAAAATGAAATATGTGTGTGTGTGTATATATATATATATGTATGTATGTGTGTGTGTGTTTGTGTGTGTGTATATATATGTGTGTGTGTATATATATATATATATATATATGGGAATTTTCTGTTTTGAAGAAAAGACAAACAGCAGAAAATGATTTCAATGCAAGGACAATGCAGACCTCAGTGGTACCGAGGGATTTGTGTGTTCTGGCACATGACTCACATCAAATTACTCAGAAGATGCAGCAAATGATATGGAAGGTAAATGGAATGATTCTGTTTCGTGCAAGGGGTGTTGGGTATGATCTTAGTGATTTTTTTCTGCATCAGTACAGGGCATTGCTGAGATCTCATCTGAAGTATTATGTCTAGTTATAACTGCCTAAACTGAAAAAAAAACAAAATTGCTTTCGAAACGTTTCAAAGTTTTTTTTCTCTTTACTCGTTCTTGGGATGAAGGCATTACGTTATGAAGAATTAACAGTTCAGCCTGAGAATGAGTGTTGTTGTATTGACCATATAAGATCTTGAAAAGAGTATAGTTGGTGAATACCGGATGGATATTTCTTCTTGTGTGGGAGAATAAAACTGGGGAAATAATTTCGGAATCAATCAGTTTGAAAGGAAAGGTCATTGGACTGAAAAATTGAACTCTGATTTCTCTTCATACATGCGACAAGACAGGCTGAGTTTTTCCAGTATTTTCTGTATTTGGTTAAGAATAAAATATATTCATCTTAACACAGATATTGTTAAGACATGAAACGCTTATTTTTACATTATGCAGGCACATATTAACAGATCTTCAAAACAAGTAGGGCCATTTATTGTTAATGAATTTATTCTGTGTACGACAACAGCAATAATGCACTGACCTGGAATTGAGAATGTGATGGTGTCATATAGCTCGGACAATGTTCAAGGAGAGCTCACATGGTACAGTTTGGCAACCAGAAGTCATTGTGCACATTAGTAAAAATGACACAGGTAGAAATAGTGATGAGGTCCAGAGTGATTATAGAGAGCTAAGAAAAATGGTTAAAGACAGGACCACGACAGCGGTAATATCCAGTTTACTTCCGGTGCTCCATGCTCGTGAGGATGAGATCAAGAGGATATGGCAGATGAATGGGTGGCTAAAGAATTGGTGCAGGGGGCAGAGATTTAGATTTTTTGATCACTAGGATCGTTTTGTGGGGCAGAAGTGATCTGTTCGGGAAGGACGGATTGTACCTGAACTGAAAGGGGACCAATATCCTGGCAGGCAGGTTTGCAAGTGCTGCAAGAGAGGGTTTCAACGAGTTTGGCTGGGTTTGAGGAGGGATGGGATTCTCAACATCAGGAAGGTAAGTGTGAGGATGGAAAGAGATACAGTAATCAGATACAGTAAAGTGAAGAGACAGGTTAGGCTCGAACACGACAGGGAGCAAGGAATTTCTGTTGGGTTAAATTGCAACCGTTTCAATGCAAGATGGCTGACAGGTAAGGCCGATGAACTCAGGATGTGAATAGATATGTGTGACTGCGATATTATAGCCATTATTGAAACATGGCTAAGGGAGGGACAGGACTGACAACTTAATGTACCAGGGTACAGGTGCTTTTTGCGGGACAGATATGGTCGAAGGAGGGGACGGGAGTTACATTTTTGATTGAGGCGAGTGTCACAGCAGTAATCAGAATAAAACAATTGATGGATCATACAATGAGGATTTGTGGGTGGAGCTAAGAAATAAGAAGGGAATGCTGATAGTATTTAGGTTGTTCTAGGAGGCCCCCAAATAGTAAACGGGGAATTAGAGGAATAAAAATATGTGAAGAGATTGGGGAAACGTGAAGGGTCAACAGGATTTCCACAGAAGGAGATTTCAATTTTCCTAACATAGACTGGGAATGATATAGAATTAAGGACTAGATGGGCTTTAAATGTGTTGAGAAAAGTTTCCTCAAGCAGCTTGTAGAGGTTGCAACTCTTGAAGGACGAAACTTGACCTAATCTAAGAACTAGGTCAGGACAGGTGACTGAGGTGACAGTGGGGGAGCATTCTGGGACCAGTGACCATAGTTTATTAATTATAAAATACTTATGGAGAAGGACAAAACTGGTCCACATTTTCCAGTTTTAAATTGGGGAAAGACGAATTTTGACGGAATTAGGCAGGAACTTGGAGGGGTTGGCTGGAGGAGCTTGCTTGCAGGTGAAAGGACTTCTGGCAAGTGGGAGGATTTTAAAAGTGAAATGTCCACAATTCAAAGTCTATATGTTCCTGTGAGGATAAAAGACAAGGTTGGGAGGAATAGGGAACCCTGGATGTCAGGGGATATTGAGGCTTTGACCAGCAAAATGGAGGCGTGGCTCAGATCCATGCAGCTGGGATCAAGGGAATCGTGGAGGTGTGCAAGGGATGCAGGAGTTTACTGAACATGGAAATCAGAAGGGCGAAAAGGGGGCGCAAGTTTGCCTTGGCTGTGAAAATTAGGGTGAATCCAAAGACCTTCTTTAAGTATATTAAAGTAAAAGGAATAACTAAATGAGAATATGACCCCTCAAGGTTCAAAGTGGACATGCATGTCTGGAAACGTAGGAGATTTGCGAGATTCTCAATGAATATTTCGCCTCTGTGGTTACTGTGGAGAAATACATTAAGACTTGGGAGTTTAAGGAAGGTCGTGATGTTATCTTGGAGTGAGTCAATATCACAGGAAAAGACGTATTGGATGTATTAGAATGTATGAAAGTGGATAAATCTCCTGGTCCTAAACAGATGCATCCAAGAATACTGCAAGAGTCTACAGAAGAAACTACGGGGACCTGGGTGATATTTTTGCATCATCGTTAGCCACAGGTTAGGGTCCTGAATGTTGGAGGGTAGCAAATGTTGTGCCATTATTCAGGAAGGGAAGCAAAGAAAAATCTGGGAACTATAGGCCAGGAAGTCGAACATCTGTGGTATGTAGGTTACTTGAGAAGACCCTGAGGGCTAAGATATACATGCGTTTGGAAAGACAGCGTTTGACTCGATTTTTTTTCTCAGATTCCCCACAGTATGGAAACAGGCTATTTGGTGCAACAAGGCCACACCGACCCTCCAAACAGTAACCCACCCAGTCCCATTCCTCTACCCTATATTTACCCCTGACGAATGCACATAACACTATGGGTAACTTAGCATGACCAATTCACTTAAACTGTACATCTTTGGATTGCGGGAGGAAAATGGAGCACCCGGAGGAAACCCACACAAACACAGGGACAATGTGTAAACTTCACACAGAGAGTCTCCCGAAGCTGGAATCAAGTCCAGATCCATGGGACTACGTGGCAGCAGTGATCCACCATGCCACACTTACTTGTTGTCAACACAGTTCAAAGACACAGGTAAAATATCTAATCTGCCCTTCACCCATGATGCAAGATCCAATAAAACATACCATGGATAGTTTATTCTCCACTGAAAATGTCATATTATTATTTATTACTGATTGTTATTATTAATTTTAATAATTATTATTAATTGTTGTTTTTAGACTGAACAGATTGCATGGCTTTGTGAGGGCTTATATTATGGAGCCTTCAACAGGTTACCCTTGGAATTAGAGCTGATCTTATTGAAACATGCTAGACTTTCAAGAGAATGGATCAGGTAGATACCAATTGGGTGTTTGTATAGTCCAAACTTGTTGACATTGCCATAGAATGTGTACAGTGTGGATGCAGGAAATTCTGCCCATTGAATCCACACTGAACCATTGAACTGCATCCGACTCAGCCCTGTCTCCCTAGCCCATCCATGTAATCTTATATTTCCCATGAATAACCCACACATCCCTGAGCACTATGGGCAATCTCGCATGCCGAATCCACCTTAAGCTGCACATCTTTGGACAGTGGGAGGAAGCTGGAGCATTGTGAGAAAACCCACACAGACACGGGGAGAATGTTCAAACTTCACTCAGAGAGTTGCGTGAGGTTGGAGTTGAACCCAGCTACTTGGTGATGTGAGGCAGAAGTATTAATGATATGTCCACCATGCTTCTCTGTTAGGACTTGTGGCTGACTGAAGAAATCTGCCTGACTTGTTTCTTTATCTGAACCTGATTCAGTCTGAGACCTTTATCATCGGCCATATCATCAACCTGGAGTGGAACTAGAAAAGGAAACTGGGACAACCTGCAACCTCAGTCAGAGCAGGAATGAGGAGAAGTTCACAACGTGCGATTTCTTTCAAGTGGGAATTCTCGTCCTAGAGGTTTATAATCTTTATGTTAGAGCAAGGCTGGCTGGCTTCGTCTGATTTTCCATAGACAGGTAAATCAGGGACAATGGTGAATTGGGGGAAAAGTGCAGCTGGGACCACATGGGATGAGCCACGACCTTATTTGCTGGTGGAGGCGTGTCAAAGGCCGAATGGGCCATTCGTGTCCCTCAGCCCTGTGTTGTGATGTTCCATTCATCCCTTCGGACCTGCTACACAGGGGCAGATCGAGGCCAGTTGGTGGTTAGGTGCATTATCGGAAATGTACTTGGAAAATCCAGGCTGGACAGGAAGTGTCCCCACCAATCCCTGTTTCCAGGCTTCCCTACTCTGTAACTTCTGATCCAGTTGGGAGTCATCCTACAGACACAGATTTCATGTGAATACCGCCCCCATACCCTATCCAGGGTTAACTTAAACAATTCTTCTGCTCTCCATGAATACAACATGTATGGGCGGCACGGTGTCACAGTGGTTAGCACTGCTGCCTCACAGGGCCTGATACCCGGGTTCAATTCCCGACTCAAGCGACTGACTGTGTGGAGTTTGCACGTTCTCCCCGTTTGTCAGGGTGCTCCGGTTTCCTCCCACAGTCGAAAGATGTGCGGGTCAGGTGAATTGGTCATGCTAAATTGCCCATAGTGTTAGGTAAGGGGTAAATGTAGGGGTATGGGTGGGTTGCGCTTCGGCGGGTCAGTGTTGACTTGTTGGGCCGAAGGGCCTGTTTCCACACTGTAAGTAATGCGAGCAGGATCAGGCCATTCATCCCGTCAAACCTGCACTGTCATTCACTGATCTACTCTACGGATAACCTTTGTACCCCTCAACTCACTGACATGTCAAAAGCCCATCCACCCCGTCTGTAAATACATTCAATGTCCCAGCCTCCACAACTCATTCCAGTTGAATTCCAGACATTCACTACCTTCTGAAAGAAGCCTTTTGTTTTGTATCTCAGTTTGAAATTGATCTCCCTTATTCTGCATTATGATCCCTTGTCAAGTCCCTTCTCTATCTAGTTTAAGTAATATCATGCTCATTCAATTCTACTGTATGACTAATCGCATCACCATTTGAGATGTTCTCATTAATTCAACCCTTTCTTCCCAGGAACCCGTCTAATGTGCCATTAAACTCGTCTAGTTTCTTGCTGCTTCAGCATGTTGACCTTGTGTTTCCTCCACCAAACACTCCAATCCTTTTGTATTGTTCCTTTTTGGGGAGTCCTTTTCATTAAATAGCAGCCTGCCTTTTGGTTCTCAGTGTCATCCACAAACTCGGATGTATATTGCACTCGCCGTCAGGCTATCAGTATAGATAGTAAGTAACTGATGTCATCGGATTCATATTTGTGGTACTCCAGTAGGTACACTTTATCATAAAGATCCAATTAATCCTGACTTCGATTTCTAAGTTTTAACCAATCATCATTCCACGCTAATACTGTATTCATCATACTGTGAGCTCCTATCCTCTCTGGAAAGCCTCGTGTCTACCAGTTCCCCTTTATTAAGTCCGCTTGTTACAA
The DNA here is from genome assembly GCF_020745735.1 of Hemiscyllium ocellatum. Taxonomy (NCBI): domain Eukaryota; kingdom Metazoa; phylum Chordata; class Chondrichthyes; order Orectolobiformes; family Hemiscylliidae; genus Hemiscyllium; species Hemiscyllium ocellatum. Next base: position 2,213,468 of record NC_083409.1, read on the forward strand.
TCTCAGGGATCTCGAGAAAAGCTTTGCATGATTTTACAGACTAAATATAGTTTCCCTTTCACAAACCATGCTGACTCTGCGTGAAGCTTTTCTAAATGCCCTGCAATCCTTCCTTAATAATAGACTCTAGCAGATTCCCAGCAATAATGGTTCTGGTAAATGGTTCCTGCTTTCTGTCTAACTCCTTTCTTGAGGATAGGCACCACATTGGAGGTTCTCCAGTTTCGCTGAAACACTCCTGTAATCCAGAGAGTTATGGAATATTACACACAGTGCCGCTAGTCACTCTATGAACACTTCTTTTAAAACCAGCTATGAATTACTGCTGATCTGTCTACCCTTAATCTTATCTGTCTGTTAAAAACCGGTTCATTTTGTTAGAAACACTTCCCTTCTGTTACCATTTTGTTAATATAATTGAAATACCGACAGTGTATTCCCCTGTGGTGAATGGTGCAAATTATCTGCCTGTTTTCTCTAGCCAGTTCCCCAGTTGCACCCTCCAAATAATCTAAACGTACTTTCCCGACATCATTTCTACAAAAGTCACACACTCATGTTGAACGTCTTCATCCATATTCGGGAAAACTCGAGATGCTTGTTTTTTAATATATATTTCTTGTCAGTTTACTTGAATAATATCTTTCCTTCCCCTTTCCTCGCTTTCTGGATTCATACAGTCATATAGCTCAAAAACAGACCCTTTGGTCCAACCTGTCCTTGCTGACCAGGTTTTCCAAACTAAACTAGTCCCATCTGCTTTCATTTGGCCCATATGCCTTTAATTATTTCCCATTCATATGTTTGTCCAAATGTAGTTGTACTCAAAACTATCACTCTTCATCTGGTAGCTCATTCCATAGCCACACCACACTCTGTGTGAAAAAGTTGCCCCTTCGTCCATTTTAAATTTTCCTCCTTTCACCTTAAAGCTACGTCCTCTATGTTTGAACTCCCCTATCCTTTAGAAAAGACCTTGGCTATTCACACTATCCATACCTCCCATGATTTTATAAACTTCCATGATATCATCGCTCAACCTCCTACAATCCATCTGATTCTAACTTCAAGAACAAGCATTACATCAAAAAAGCACTGTAAATTTGAAACAATATTAAAAATATCAGGCAAACAACACTCAGCCGCAAACTTCATACTGTGGTTTGTTTTTCTCCATGTTACAAAACTAAAGCAGCATGAAAATCTTACGAGCGGCAATAAGAAGTGAAACACCTGAATTCTTTTTTCTGAAGGGGGTGATGATCCCTACAGTGAAAACGTATCTCTGGCCAGATCTGTATAATTCCACATGGTCAACATTCTCCCTCCTCGTCCAACTATGACATTGTGTGGTTGTGTCTTCTTTATCTTGCACACAATAGAGAGAAATCCTTTCTCCCATTCACATCTTAACTTCAACCCATTTACATCATCTTCTCGTTCACTACTGCTATAAGCCTATATATCTTTTGCCCAGCCCTCTTTCCATGTCACCCATCCCCACCTCTCTCAAGGGATTAAAAACCCATTTTCCAATCGTTTTCAGTTCTGAAGCAGTGTCTCATTGGGATTGAAACACGAACTCTGTTTCTCTGTCTCTGTAGATATTGCCAGACCTGCTGAGTTTCCCCAGAAATGAAGAGGCACAGAACAAATTTTCAATTAAACAAATAACTGTGGATACTGGAAATATTTCTGGAGAATCTGTGAGCTTTGTAGAAGAGGCACTGGACCTGAAAGAGGAACTCCGCTTTCACTTCAGAAGATGATGCCGACCTGCTAATTTCTTCAGCAATTGCTGTTTTTGAACAAGTTCCAAAGACGTGTCAAAGCTGCCCAAACGCCTTGTCAAACACGGAACGCCACACATTGTGGAATGACCAATAACACCAAGTGCACACATTCATTGGCTCTGAAATTGCATACAGCTGGCTTCACTGACATGACAACGCTCTTCATCAGCGTCAGGGAGAGAAACAGAGGGAAACACATTCACTTCAAACACAGATGAAGGAATGGAAAAGATTCAGATGAATATGTAAAAGTACTTGAGGAATGCAACAAATTGGAGGCATGACATTATGAAAAGACCCTGAACAGAAAGTAAATACGAAAATGGATGTGTTACCACATCAGAAACCAGGTTAGCTCACTGAGTACAGGGCTGATGGGTGAATGGGTCTCGATGTGAACTGGGGGTGGGGGGCAGCCACTATAATTGAAAATGCAGATATTACAGCTCAAAGCAGAATTGTATTCAACCACAATCTATAATTTATTTTTTCCCGGGATAATCCATCAGTCTACAATTAACATAAACCGATCGATGGTTCAATGACGTGTGTCGGTGAACGTGCCAGGGTCAGAACCATATGTACCTAAACCTGATGACAACCAAATAAAAATATGGTACTTGACCGGTTGCATTCTAACCAGCAGAACTAACAAATGATCACGAGGGAAAAGTTATAGCAAAACTAACGGACCAGATCTAAACTCTGCAGTCCTGCCATATCCAGGCATAAGTGTCGAAGAACCATTAAACAACTTAGTGGAGGAGAGGACTCCACAAATACTCCCATCCTAAATAATGGAACAGCCCTGACCATCAGTGTAAAAGACAAGTATATATTCTCTGAACCATCCTCAGCCAGAAATGTTGAGTCGATGATCCACCTCACCGTCATCATGATTCCCACATAATCACATATGCCAGTCTTAAATCAATTCGTGACATGAAGAAACAGCTGAACACAGTAGATATCACAAAGGCCATGAACCCTGACACCAATCCTGCAATAGGACTGAATACTTGTGCTGCACAACAAGCCGTGTCCCTGGGAAAGCTGTTTCATTCCAGCTCCAACTCTGACATCTCCCTGGCAATGTGGAAAATTACTCAACTATGTCCAATCCCCTAAGAGGAGAATAATAACAATCTGATTGTTTACCATCTCCTCAGTTTCATCACGACAGGCAAATTGGTGGGAGTTCTTTTTGACAGAGCTTTCAAGCAGCACAAAAGTACTCTGCTCAGTGTGGTTTCTGATCGGGCTTCATGTGGAGATGGTGCCGTTGTGTAAATGTCACTGGATTATTAATCCAGACCAGGATAACACTCTAGCAGATGATGGAAGTTAAAATCAATTAATAAAATATTGAGGTGTAAAATCTGGTGTCAGTAACAGTGACCTTGAAGCCAATGTTGATTTTAAACACCAATTTCCTTCCCTAATGTACTTTCAGGCATTTTCTCCCGTGCTTTCCTGGTCTGGCCTAACAGTGACTGCAGGCGCACAGGTAAGTGATAAACTGTTTGATGGTCTCTAAATTGATCAAGGAAGACACTCAATATTTTCAAACTGCTCTGAGGTCTTAAAGGATAATTCCAGACCGCACACCCAGCTTCTTTTCGGAAAAGGGAATGAGAATCGCAGTCCTGTCCTCTGGACAGATGCTGCCTTCCTAATGTTTGAAAGTTTGTGAGGGAGAGCTTGTTTATGGAGAACTGGAATTCCGCATCGGCATCACGTCGTCAGCTTTTCTGCAAATGCACAGGGAAACGAGCAGGCCATTCGACACATTGAGCCTTCTCCATTCTAGCTCATCGAGAAAATCTCCTCAATGCATTTTTCCCCACACAGTGCTTATATCACACAGTACGTGAAAACATCGGGACATATAAAATAAGAATTACTGTGATCCTTTCCGTCCAATAATTTTGCTCCTCCATTAAATATGCAGACAGTAATCTGATAAACACATGTTTATTAAACACAATTTGGCTGCAACACAATTCGTGAATTGTGCACCTTTTTTTAGAATGCAAGCTCTGTTCCGTGATTTCTTGCTTGGCACCAACTGAACAGCAAAACCTGGCCTTAGGATCATCTGTCTGCAAAATGCACTCTCAGTGTGTTCGGCTAAAACAGGAATTCAATACGCTCTGCAAGCCTTAAACCTTAATCTACATTAAGAAGGAACTTTACTTCAAACCAGGGGAGAATTTTAGGTAAAACTAGAATTCTCAATCGGCATCAAGTGGTCAGTCAGCCCCTCGTGCTTTCTAGTGAAGAGCTTGGTGAAAGGTACAGTGCTGTACCAGTGACTATAGTAGGAAACAGTTACATTTATTGCGCTATTTCTTTACAATATATGTTTTGAGGATTTACTTAGACTGTGCTAGTGTGTGTGTTTTAGATTAACTTTAGTTTTTGGCTTTTAGTGATATTCTGTGCATTCGCCTCTCCACCTCCTTTTCCCACAGGCCCCATTATTAATATTGCAAGGTTTTCTACAAAACAGTGTTGTACAGGAACACAGCTGCCACGTTTTGGAGAATAACCTGAAATAACATCTGATCATTTATCTTCACAACACTCCTGCCCTCTCTTATCCCTTTATAGTGTCTTGAAATCCTAACGTATATTCAGTGCCTTGGCTTCACAGCCTGATCTGGGAGAGAGTTCCCCAGTTTCAGCAGCCTCTGAGTGCAGACATTTATTCTCATCTCAATGCAGAGTGACCTGTCTGAACTTAATACTGTGGCCCCTTGTTTTAGACATCCCAGCCAGGGAAATTGTCATTCCTGCTTCCAATCTATCTCGCCCTGTCAAAGTTTTATATATTTCACTTAATTAGCTAAAGCCCATGGAATACATGCCCAGTCGCCCCAAACTCTGCTCCCACAATAAGGCCGACATCCCAGAGATCAGTGTGGTTATCCTTCACTGCTCTCCCTCAATGTCAGGTTTGTCCTTTATTAGGTAATAAGACCAAAACTGTGCTCAATATTACACAATGTTCGAGATGTGTTCTCATTAAGGCCCTGTACAGCAGCAGCAAGTCACCCTTACTCCTGGATTCAGATCTCCTTGAAATGAAGGTCAACATGCCATTTATTTTCCTAACTATTTTCTGTTCCTGCAATATTGCTTTCACTGACTGGTGCACGTGGAGATCCAGATCCTCTACAATATTACAGTTCCCCACTTGGTGGGTCTATGTACACTGGTCAGTGTGCCAATAACATTCCCGATATTGACTTCTGGCTTCATAACTCACTGTCCTGCATGGAGCTCAGAGGTCTGAAAGAACAAAAAAAAATGCAGCATAAGTTTCTTTTTGATCAGAATTTTTCAAACAACCCCTTTTCAAATGGTAGGCTGCCACCATTGTGCACATTCCAACCATAGTGCACAAAGTCACATCTCCTCCCCATTGCTCTCCATCTGGCACATATTTGCCCAGTCACTCTGTTTGTCTCAATCACGTTGGAACTTTTTTACATCCTGCTCACCCACTCACAACCCAAAATGATTTAGTACCATCAGCAGACTTGGGAATATTGCATTTGGTTCACTCAACTAAAAGATTGGTGTGTATTACGAATAGCTGGAAGCCAAAACCCTATTCCTGCTATATCTCCCATGCCTTCCACTCAAAAAATGTTGTATTCCTTCTCCCTGCTTACTGTAAGCTCTCCCATTCGAAAACCATGTCCACATATGAGTCGCAATCCCATAAGATTAGAATTTGTATAGTAGCCTTGGGACTTTATCAGTAATTTTCCTGAAAACCCAATCGTATTGTATTGATTGCTTCTCCATAATTTTGCAAGTCACTTTCTGAAATATGATTCCCATTTCATATGATTCTGCTGACTTCTTCTTTGGCCTTTACTTTATTCCCATTACTTTCTCTACAACTCCTTCGTTGCTAATTTCATTCCATTCCTTTTTTTCCCACCAGACTAAAGTTTTCTAGTATTGCTGGGAAGATTTCTTATTTGTTTCGTTTTCTTCTGTGAAGACATAACTTTAGCATTTGCTCCATAGTTGTGTCATTTTCCTCTTCTCTATTCTGCATTCTCTTTTTCAACTTCACTGTTGCAACACTTGTTAATACATTCTTCAGAAACCCATCAATTCCCATCTTAAGATGCTCAATGATTGACCTTCCACAGTGATACAATCATAGGAGTACAGACTCTGTATCGTCAGAAATACAGCACGGACTACATTAGTCTCACTTCCCTACGCGAACCCCATAGACACGAATGTTATGCCACTTCAAGTGCACGACAATGTATTGTTAATGGTTGTGAGGTTAGCTGTACCAACTGCCTTTTCAGGAAGTGCATTCCAGACCCCAACATCTTCTGCATGAAAACCAATCCTAAAATCCTCATGAAACCTCAAACCCTTCACTTTATAGGGTGCTCCCTTGTTCTTCACCTTTCCCTAAAAGGAACAGCTGCTGTCGATCCATCCTGTCCAAGCCCCATGTAATCTTATCCTTCTGAATCACAGCCGCCTCAGCTTTCTCTGCTCCAAAGTAAACAACCCGAGCTTATCCAACCTCTCTCCATTACTGATGCGGTCCATCCAAGGGAACATCCTGCTGAATCTCCTCTTCACCCCCTCCAGTACAATCACATCCTTCCTGTAATGTGGCTCCCAGAAAAACACACAGCATTCCATCTTGGCTTAACCTAAGTCCCACATAGTTCTTATAATCTGTGCCTCGATGAAAAAAGGTTATGTTTATGATTCCCCTATATGTTCTCAATTTGTGCATTAACCTGTCTAGTCCCATTCAGGGATGGGTGGAGAAACGCCCTCTAAGCTTCCTCGTGTGCTGCCATTCATTGAATACTCCACTGTCTGGTTCCTTCTTGCAAAGTACATCACCTCATATGCATCAGGATTACTTTCAATCTTATTACTTTTAATAAATTACTTTTACTCCACCCACAAATCTATATCTTTGGTTTATATCTATTGCTCTTTTCTTGATGTAATGTGATTATATTGGAGCAATATAACTCCAAAGACATTCGGGAGGAGCTGGCCAAAATTAATTGGAAGGGAAAAAGGGAGGACTGCAAATGCTGGAGATCACAGCTGAAAATGTGTTGCTGGAAAAGCGCATCAGGTCAGGCAGCATCCAAGGAGCAGGAATCCTGAAGAAGGGCTTATGACCGAATCATCGACTCTCCTGCTGAAGTGGAAGGGAAGCCGAGCAGGGAAGACCATGGAGCAGCAATGGCGGAATTTCTGGGGATAATTCGGAACATAATGAAATTCATCCGAAAGAAGATGAAACATACTCATGCAAGGACAAGGCAACCGTGAATGATAAGGCAAGTAAGGGGCAGCGTCAAACCAAAAGAGAAAACATATAATGTGCTGAAGATTATTGAGAATCCAGAGAATTCATTGGCTCTGGAACGACATAAGGCTGGCTTCACTGACCCTAAAGAGCTCTTAATCATGATCAGGGAGAGAAACAGAGGGAAAGACATTCACTTTAAGACCGAAGATGGCATTAATGATGGAAACAAGATTCAGATGAAACAAACAGTTGAATTAAAATCAGTTAAATGCTTTTGTGGAATGTGTCAGATTGAAAGCATGACCCGGGGAGACATCCTCAGCAGAATGAGAATTTTAGAAAATGGAAGTATTGCTATATCAGAAACCAGAGTTGGTCACTGAGTACAGGTCTGATGGATAATGGGTCTCGATGTGAATTGGGGAACAGACAGAATTGCATTGCAGATATTGCAGCTCAAAACTGCGTTTTCATGTAATGCTGTAGACCACAGCAGCAGGAGAAGCAGACCTGCATTCAACCACAATCTGTAACTTTTTTTGCCCAGGTTAATCTTTCAGTCTACCATTACCATCAACAGGATCTATGGCTCAGTGACGAGTGTGGGTGAACGTGTCAAGGTCAGAACCACGTGAACCTAAATTTAATGTTAACCCATTAAAGCTACCGCACTTGACCAACAAATCTGATTGAAGCTCTGCAGTCATTCCACATTTAGTCACAAATGGAATTTGGACAATTAAACAAATGACGCAGGAAAGGGCTCCACAAACATCCCCATCCTAAATGACGGAAAAACCCTGCACCCTCAGGGTAAAAGACAAGGATATAGAATCTGCAACATCCTCAGCCAGAAGTGTTGAGTGGATGATCTACCTCACCCTCGCCATGATGCCCACAGAATCACAAATTCCAGTCTTCAACCAATTCTATTCGCTGCACGTGACATGAAGAAACAGCTGAACACAGTAGATATCACAAAAAACAATGAGCCCTGACACCATTCCTGCAATAGGACTGAAGACTTGTGCTGCACAACAAGCCGTGTCCCTGGGGAAGCTGTTTCATTTCAGCTCCAACTCTGACATCTCCCTGGCAATGTGGAAAATTACTCAACTATGTCCACTCCCTTAAGAGGAGAATAATTACAATCTGACCAATTACCATGCCCCAAGTCCCCTCACGATGCTCAACTTGGTGGGAGTTCTTTTTGACAGAGCTTTCAAGCAGCACAGGAATAACCTCTCAATGTGGTTTTTGATAGGTCCCAATGTGGAGATGGTGCTATTGTGGAAATGTCATTGGATTACTAATACAGACAATGATAATGCTCTGGCAGCTGGTGGAAGTTAAAAAAAACAATTAATAAAATTTTGAGATATAAAATCTGGTGTCAGTAATAGTTACACTGAAGGCAATGTCGATTGTAAACATCAGTTTACATCCGCAATGTACTTTCAGGAAGTAAATCTCCTGTGCTTTCCAGGTCTGGCATAAAAGTGACTCCAGAGGCACAAACATGTGATAAACTCTTCAATGGTCTCTGAAATGGCTCCAAAATTATCATCACTGCTTGTAATCTGTTTCACCCTGTCAGAGTTTGATATATTTTACTGAGGTATCCACTCATTTTGCGAAAGCACATGGAATATAGGTTCAGTCGACCCAAACTCTGCTCCCACAACAAGCCTGTCATCCCAGAGATCAGTCTGGTCATCCTTGATTCCTCTCCCGCAATGTCAGTATTATCCTGAGTTTGATAAGGAGACCAAAACTGCCCACAATACTGCACAATGTTCGAGATGGAGTCTCATCAAGGGCCTGTACAGCCGCAGTAAAACACCCTGACACCTGGACACAAATTCCCCTGCAATGAAGGTCCAACACCCCATTTAATTTCCTAACTGTTTTCTGTTCCTGCAAAAATACTTTCAGTGACTAGTGTACAGGGAGATCCAGATCATTTTCAATGTTACAGCTATCCAATTGTTGGGTCAATGTACACTGGTAAGTGTCCCGATGCCATTCCCAGTATTTCTTCCGGCTTCAGAACTCACTGCCCTGTATAGACGGTGGAGATCGGTGAAGAATGAAACAAAAAGAACCATAAGCCCCTTTATAGAGTAACATTTTCCAACCTTTTCAACTAGTAGGCTACCGTTCTCTTTTTCGCATCAAAGGGTGCAACGTCACATCCACCCACCTTGCTCTTCATTGCTCCGTATTTGCACAGACACTCCACTTGCCTCAGTCACCTTTTACATCCTCCTCCCCAACGCATAATCCGACATCAATTAGTGCCATTAGCAGTCTTGGAAATATTGCATTTGATTCCCTCTAACAAAAGGTGGTGCATATTTGAAATGGCTAGAGCCCAAACACTGAATCCTGCTATACCCCCGCGTCCTCTGCTGTAAAGAAAATCGAATTATTCCTACTCACTGTTTCCTGTTATCTCTCGCATTGTAAAACCATGCACTTCTGTTAGCCCCAGCCTCATAGGATTCGAATTTGCATAGTAGGCTTGAGGCTTTATCAAATATCTTGCTGAAAATCCAATCATATTGCATTGATTGCTTCTCCATAGTTTTGCTGAAAGTCAGTATCTCAAATATGATTCCCATTTGATAAATCTCTGTTGCCTTTGTCTCAGCCCCATTACTTTCAGTTAAAGTACTATCTCCATAACGTTTATTTGCTAATTGTTTTCTACTCCTTTTTTCTCTCTCACCAGATTAAGCTTTCCTTGTATTGCTGGGAAGATTTTTTTTTGTGTTGTTTTCTTCTGTGTAGACATAACTGAAATATTTGCAGCATAGTTCTGCCATTTCCGTCTTCTCCATTCTCCATTCTCTGGATTCAGACTGTAACGAAGCTGCACGTTGTTTTCCTTAATTTTGCCATTGGCGTACTTTTTGAAGCAGTTACAAGCTCCCTCTTATTACCATATAGAGTGTTCTGAAACCCATCAATTCCTGTCGTCAGCTTCTCAATGATTGACCTTGCACAACCATGCACTCATCAGAAATACAGCACCGTCCACATTATTACCACTTTTCTACACGAATATTATGACACTTCAAGAGGTCATCCAAGTACTTTGTAACAGATCTGAGGTTACCCGTGACAACTCCCTCTTTGGTAGTGCATTCCAGACCTCAAAACACTCTGGGTGAAAAATGATCCTCAAGTCCCCTCTAAATCTCAAACCCTATACTTTAAGAATCTGCTCCGCCTTGGCCTTCTCCCACTGACTAAAAGGAGGAGCTGCTGTCTATCCAGCCTATCTATATCCCTCATAATCTTTTCCTTCTGAATAACATCCCCTTCAGCCTTCTCTGCTCCAGTATAAACAACCCGAGCTTACCCAGCCTCTGTCCATTGCTGATATGCTCCATCCCAGGGAACATCCTGGTGAATCTCCTCTGCAACCCCCTCCAGTGCAATGACATCCTTCCTGTAATGTGGTTCCCAGAACGACACAAAGTATTCCATCTCGGCCGAACCAACGTTCTGCATAGCTCTTATAATGTGTGCGTCGATGAACAAAGGCTATGCTTGCGCTCCCCTTTGCTATCTCAACTTGTGTATTAACCTGTCCAGTCACAATCAGGGATGTGTGGATAAGCTCGCTCTGAGCTCCCTCGTGTGCTGCCATTCACTGAGTACTCCCCTGTCTGCTTCCTTCTTTCAAAGTGCATCATCTCATATTTATCAGGGTTACATTCCATCTGTCATTGATCTGTCCATTCCATCTGCAACTTCCTGTAACATAAGACCTTCCTCCTCACTGCCAACCAACTGGTCATTCGTTGTATCAAGCACAAACTTAGTTATTACACTCTCCCCACCCCTCGTCCATATTCACAGATACACCATTTATGAATATTACAAATCATAAGGTTATAGATCACACAACACCAGGTTATAGCCCAATGGGTTTATTTAGAGGCACTAGCTTTCGAAGCGCTGCTTCTTCATCAGGTGGTTGTGCGCTTTGAAAGCTCGTGCCTCCGAATAAGCCTGGTGTTGTGTGATTTTTGACTTTGGCCACCCCAGTCCATCACTGGCATCTCCGAATTACAAATAATAAGGGACACAACACTGCTCCCCGTCGTACACCATTGGACACCGGCCTCCAGTCACACAAATAGGCTTCTACCACTACCCTATGACTTCTACCACTAAAGTTGATTTAGATGCAACTTGGCAAGTCACTGATGACTCCTTCCTATTGCCTGGTTATTCTGTTCCACTTGACACACTTGCTGAATACCTGGGGATTCTCCCTAAATTTGTCCTGCCAGCAGATTTCCATGCCCCTGTATTAGTCAGTCCTCCCTCAGTGAAGAATTTCCTTCTTATTGCAGTCTCAAATGGCGTCTCCCTTATCCTTCCATTATTTGGCTTAAATGTAGAGTAGACAGCCAGAGAAACATCCTGTTTATTTCTACCTTGTCATATGCTTAGCGAATTTTCTAAATTTCACTGCGATTACCTCTCATTCTTAGAAATCCTAGAGAACACAGGACGAGTTTCTGCATCAGACAATCTCACCATCTGAGGGACGAATCTGACAAATGTCCATTGCACTTCCTCTATGCTCAGCATATTCTTTCTCAGATTAGGTCACAAAAACTGTACACAATACTCCAGGTTCAGTCTTACCAACCCTGTACACAACCGTCCAGGTACAGGGGATGGGTGAAAAAAGTAGGGGTTATGACTGGGTTGGTCGATGGGAGGAATGAATCCAGTTGGGAGATGGAAGAAGGGCTGATCAGTGGAATGGAAGGGAGGATGAGGGGCTGGGAATGTTTTTATGGGATTGGAGGGAAGGTTATTTGAAATTATTGAACTCAATTTTGAGTCCCCCGCGCTGTAGGCTGACCAGACAGAGGATTAAGTGTTGTTACTCCAATTTGCGGTCTGTTTCATTGTGTCAATGGAGGAAGTCAAGGATGGCCACGATGGAAAGTGCGTGGGAGGCGGAATTGAAATAGGAAGTGACTGGGAGGTCAGCTCAGCCCTTATGGACCCAGCTGAGATAATTAGCAAAATATCCCCTTAAATTACGTTTGGGATCGCCAATGTAGAGAAGAGCATTGGGAGCACCAGATACAGTAAACTAGGTTGGATCCCAACAACTGGCACATTTTCCACAAGGACCATCCCCTTCATTAATCTTTGGTTCGTGCCACACTCCCCACCAAACCCTCCAATCCCCACTGAAAACTGCCCCGCAAACGGAAAAGATGCATCATCTGCTAACACACAATCTCCCTTACCTCCATCCAGCGCCCCAAACAGTCCCTCCAGGTGAAACAGAGATTCCAACCTAGGGTACTGCATCCGGTCCTTCGATGTGGTCTTCTATACATTGGGGAGACCAAACATAAACTAAGGACATATTTTCCCAACCATCACAGCCGGGCCCAAAGGGGCCGATCTGAGCTCCCAGTCACCAACCATTTCAATTCCCCTTCCCCTGCTTCCATTCCCCCCCACCCCGACCATTTCGTTCGCTCTTTATCTTCAGCTCTCCCTACCCCCACCCGCAATCCTGAAGAACGGTTATACCGGGAAAATTGACTTCTCCACTTCCTGATGCTGCCTGTCTTGTTGTGTTCCCAAGCCTCCTGTTTGTCTATTATTACACAGGACGATAAGGAGTCTAGTCAGCACAGCACGCTGGTTAGCAGCTACCACGAGTCACCCAATAATGAACCTCTTCCCTGCGATGAGGAGGAGAACATGCAACCCCTGGAGACGCTGACACACGAAAAGAAGGAACCATTCAGCCCCTCAAAACTGTTACACTTAAAAAGGAGGATGTCATTGATGCTGCAACACGACAAACCAATGAAGCAGAAACTGCACAGACAGACTGCCCAAGTTGTTCCTCCTGGTTCCATTGCTAATGCTTACACATATGTCACATTAATGTGGTTTGCTGATGGAGAGGAGCACAACGGATGGCTTGTCCCACCTCACAAGGAGGCATCTGCCATCTCCGAGAAGACAGGCTCGTCTTCGGCATGGAGATCAGAAACTTTTGGGAATGGCCAACTCTATAACAGTGTAGCTGCTGACATGTTTGTGAACAACATGTTGCTCAGTGCAGGGTCTCACTCCAAGTGTTGTTGAGATGGAGAGAGTTCATTCAGAATCTGCAGCTCTCTCGCAAACAACATGGGGTTTCCACAGAGACGGTAAACTATCAGACAGTCATGGAGTTTAACAACAGGGAGACAGGCCCTTTAGCCCAAATTTGTCCATGTCAACCAAAATGTCCATTCATGCTAACTTCATTTCCCTGCACTTGACCCATATCCTGCTAAACCTTTTCTATCAATGTATCTGTACACATATGAAAACATGTACTGCAGGAAAACACATGTCATATTTCACGCTATCATTGTTTAGTTTTGTGAATAATGAGTCCTGGTTCCAAACACTCAAGTTTTTTTGCAATCACGTTTTAATCTTTTGCAGCATTACAGATTAAACACTCATTTCCTTCACACTCTCCTCATGGTACCATCCCTGCAGGGATTAGTCTTGTCAAACTCCTTTACACTATCTCACTGTGGCAAGGAGATCATTCCTTATAATGGAGAGAAAATCTGTTCACAGTGCCCATGTATTGTCTTAATATCTCTCTACAACTGCAGGGAGGTGTCTTAATGCCTATATTTGAATCATTTTTCAATGAAGGACAGTAGACAATTTACTGTGCTGATCATTTGCTGCTCTGTATGAATTCTGTCAGTGACTCATGACCAAGGGCATTCAGCTCCTTTTCACCAAGAGCACTTCCCATTATTTCACCTTCTCATAAATGCAAAATGAGAAGAATGGTATGTTTTTCCAAATCATTTCTTTGCCTTGCGAAACGCTATACTACCAGCACAGCCACGCAACAGCATCATCACTATTGTCATTGGAGATGTTTGGATATGCTGAGGAGGCAATGGCCTAGCTGCATTATCTCCGGATTATTACTGCAGCGACCCAGATAATGACCCAGAACGCAGATTCAAATCCTGCCACACAAATATTGGAAGTTGAGTTCAATAAAATATCACGAATTAAGAAGCAATGAAACGTTTGTCAGAAAAACCTACCTGGCACACTGATGCCCATTCGGGAATGAGATCTATCATCTTCATCTAATCGGGCTTACATGTGACTCTAGACCCACAGCAATGTTTTAAACTCTCGGCTGCCGTTTTAAATGTCCAAGCCCAACCAGTCAGTTATATCACACATTATAAAGTCTCAAAGAAATTATACCAGATGGAACTAAGCATTGAACGCTTACAGCCCACAGACTGCAGTGGTCAGGAAGGCAGCTCACCAACAGCTTCTCAATGACAACACAGAAAGGGAATTACATGCTGTCCAACGTCCCATTAATGAATTTAAAAGAAAGAAGATTACTCTTAGACAAAGGGACATAACTTACTTCAAACTGTGACTTTGATGTATACCTTACAATCACAGTAATTTCGTTAATATGGCAACAGGAGAAAGACAAATAAGATTAATCATGATTTTTATTTCCATTCCAGCTGGTCATCAACAATCCCTCTATTTGCTTCTTTACCTCTATCTCTCTCTTTCTCTATCTGTTCAACTCCCTCCTTCTCCCCTTCACAACAGACGTCCCTGTCTCCAACATCAATCATACTATTTCCCAGTTGTGTGCAGTTCTGATGGATGGTCATTGGACTCGAAATGCCAACTCTATTTTTATCTCGATCCGAGGCTGCCAAATCTTCTGTTTCTCTGGCAATTCCTATTTCTTCTGATCTCCCATCACTTTTTTTCCCCAAACTTTAGTGTTGTCATTATATAGGATATCTGCATGGCTGTTAAAGGCACTGTTTGTTGTCCTGACTAAATGCCCTTGAATGTGCGGTCATTCCTTAAGGCAGTATAGAGCAAAATACATTCCTGTGGACCTGACGTCATCCTTATTCAGACCAGATAATAATGTTAGATTTCTTTACCAAAGGACATCAGCGAAATATATAAACATATTGACAAATTGCTAGCAGGATTATATTAGTGAAATTCGCTTTTATTTCCAGTTCCTGCCATTTGAGTTTAAGTTCTCTCATCTACTGAGATAGGATTTGAAACCGTGTCTTGAGTGTAGTAACCTGGACCACTGAATGATGTGGCCAGCGACATTAGCATTCTGGCATAATGTCCCTGACATGAAGTTACTTGAGAGACAAGAACAAGGTCATGATGGAAACATTGTAATGGAAAGAGTGATTAGAAGAGAGCTTCAACCATGAAGTCTGAATTTTTCCAAGGCATGTATAATGGTGTATTTAACAACTGAACAAACGTCAATCTGTGGAATGGGGATATCATGGAGCTGGTGATGGGTCTGTTTGTTGTTGGAGAGAATGTGAAGACATAAGTCAATTCAGGGCAAATAGGTAGTTCCGGATTGTGAACAGCCTTGCTCTCAGATGTGTATGAGGGCGGCGGTGTGGGCAGTTTTGAAATTTGTGGTAATTAATGGATTTGCATTTGAAACTGAAGACAATAGTTTCCAACTTTGCCAAATATAGTTTACAGAAATAGCACTGAAGTTCACATGGCTAATGGGATTAATAAATAGATAGAGATGTGGAGACTTTGCAGGAACACCAACAATAGTAAGCATGGGATAGTAACCAGCCTGAATAATCAGCAGTACACCGTGTATCCAAAGTGATAATATG
The DNA here is from genome assembly GCF_020745735.1 of Hemiscyllium ocellatum. Taxonomy (NCBI): domain Eukaryota; kingdom Metazoa; phylum Chordata; class Chondrichthyes; order Orectolobiformes; family Hemiscylliidae; genus Hemiscyllium; species Hemiscyllium ocellatum. The sequence continues at coordinate 2,229,328 of NC_083409.1, forward strand.
TTCCAATACCAGGAAACATAGAAAAGACCTCAGGATATACTCCTGTCCATTGTTACAGCATTTCATCCTCGGGTTCTCAAATTCTGATCCATTGTTAGAAGATTCAGATTTTACTGTTCTCAGTTTTTCACCTCTCCTCACCCGGTCTCTGCATCTGCGGATTCCTGTTAGTGTTGCAGGTGATGCTTCTGCTGCTACAATGGGATAAATCACGACAAGAAGCCCCTTACTAATAGAAGAGGGAAACCATCCAGCGACATCTTTAGGATCCATAGATCCATAGGATCCAGTCACTGAACAAACAGATCCAGTTAATCCCTTTCAGTATGGTAACTTCAGATCACAAATAACAACTGGACTTGATTGAATGTTGGCATCGCTGATTATTGGTAACATCTCCCATCACCAATAGCTCTCGTGAAGTTAGTTGTGAGGGAGAATGGCGGATGTTTCCTTATCACAGACTAGGTGATTCTGCTGTGTTGTCCGTTCACAGTGTTGTAACCACCAGAACACCGCCCCCCACTAACACAGCCATCCACGAAATAGGTAAATCTAGATGTAGTTAAAGTGCTGGTCTCTCCTCAACTAGACCAGACGCCAGCCAATAGATTCTCACTGGGCACATTTTCCCTGACCATACACAGGAAGTATGGATCTGTCTGGAATTTCCTCCCGTAGCTCTAATAAAATAATATTGAACCTTCAACACATAATGCGATTCAGCTTTGTTTTATGTGAACTCGCAAACACTTGAATACACTTTATTGGCTTCAAAGTAGTCAGACTTACATTTACTGAATTCAGTTAAAAGCCATAGGTGGCATGTCGTCACAAAACCGGTCCATTTACAAGGTTATGTTGTCCTTTATTTTACAGAGAGTCTAAATGAACCAAGATTCAAATATGTCTGAACTCTGAAAGTTTCATTGGGATCGTTTTGTTTATATCTAACAGGTAATGCCTCATCCACAAGGCTTTTTAGTATTTAATAAGAAACTTTGACAATCAAGAGGACGTGGCCAACTCTCTAACTGGACAGGTCTGATCAGTTCTGGGGTTAGTTAAGTCAGGGTCACTGTTAGAACTGAACGCTTTCCCCCTCCTTTGTCCTTCTGACCTTATAACCTGTAAGCCTTTGTGTCAATTTTACTCTTGGTGCTGAGGGCTTTGCTCATTGGGATTTTTGCAAGTGTTTTGGAACAGGATCCATAAGTCGGACTAGCCTGCAGTGTTTATATAGGATTAGTTATTCATGTATTCTATTTTTTGTTTTTTTGTGTTTCATTCGGTAATTTGGTAAATAAATGCTATTTGTTTAAAACTCGGTAGTCTGACCAGCTAATTCACTCGGGGAAGATTCACTCTACTCTAACTTTTAAGAAATAACAAAGTTACGGTCTGGGCTAGCTGCTTAAAATGTTCGGTGGGTTTGGTCCTGCTCCATAACAGAATGGGGGCCATTTATGGGATTTAGGCAGCGTGTGGCAAGTCTTAGTGTCTACTATTTCGTGTGTTGATTTGGTGGGGGCACAGAGCTTCAGACAGCAATGACTCTTGCAGGAAACAAGAATGTTTTGGACGTGGAAGAAATGAACTTAGGGGTTTTTAAAAGAATGAACATAAGTCAATAGACAATAGACAATAGGTGCAGGAGTAGGCCATTCAGCTCTTCGAGCCTGCACCACCATTCAATTTGATCATGACTGATCATTCCTAATTAGTATCCTCTTCCTGTCTTATATCCGTAACCCTTGATTCCACTGTTTTTGAGAGCTCTATCCAACTCTTTCGGAAATGAATCCAGAGACAGGGCGTCCACTGCCCTCTGGGGCAGAGCATTCCACACAGCCACCATTCTCTGGGTGAAGAAGTTTCTCCTCATCTCTGTTCTAAATGGTCTACCCCGTATTTTTAAGCTGTGTCCTCTGGTTCGGCACTCACCCATCAGTGGAAACATGTTTTCTGCTGCCAGAGTGTCCAATCCTTTCATTACCTTATATGTCTCAATCAGACCCCATTCGTCCTCTGAACTCAAGGGAATACAAGCCCAGTCGCTTCAGTCTTTCAGTGTAAGGTACTCCCGCCATTCCAGGAATTGACCTCGTGAACCCACGCTGCACTCCCTCAATAGCCAGAATGTCTTTCCTCAACTTTGGAGACCAGAACTGCACACAGTACTCCAGGTGTGGTCTCACCAGGGCCCTGTACAGCTGCAGAAGCAGCTCTTTGCTTCTATATTCAATTGCTCCAGCATGCTATTAGCCTTTTTCACTACCTGCTGTACCTGCCTGCTTGCCTTCATTGACTGGTGCACAAGAACACCTAGATCCCTCTGTACCGCCCCTTTACCTAAACTGAGTCCATTGAGGTAGTAATCTGCCTTCCTGTTCTTGCCAACAAAGTGGATAACCATACATTTATCCACATTAAACTGCATCTGCCATGCATCTGCCCACTCTCCTAACTTGTCCAGGTCACCCTGTAATCTCCTAACATCCTCATCACATTTCACCCTGCCACCCAGCTTTGTATCATCAGCACAGCAAATTTGCTAATGTTATTGCTGCTACCATCTTCTATATCATTAATATATGTTGTAAAAAGCTGCGGTCCCAGCACGGATCCCTGCTGTACCCCACTGCTCACTGCCTGCCATTCCAAAATGGAGCCGTTTATCAATACCCTTTGTTTCCTATCAGTCAACCAATTTTCAGTCCAAATTAGTACTTTGCCCCCAATACAATGCGCCCTAATTTTAATCACTAACCTTCTGTGTGGGACTTTATCAAAAGCTTTCTGAAAGTCCAGATACACTACATCTACTGGATCTCCCTCGTCCATCTTCAGATTTACATCCTCAAAAAATTCAAGAAGATTAGTCAAGCATGATTTCCCTTCATAAATCCATGCTGACTCTGTCCTATCCTGTTACAACTATCCAGATTTCCGTAATTTCATCCTTTGTAATTGACTCCAGCATCTTTCCCACACTGAGGTCAGACTAACTGGTCTATAATTTCCTGTTTCCTCTCTCCCACCTTTCTTAAAAAGTGGTATAACATTAGCCAACGTCCAATCCTCAGGAACTGACCCCAAATCTATCAAACTCTGGAAAATAATCACCAACGCATCCACGATTTCTCGAGCCACCTCCTTCAGTCCCCTTGGATGTAGACCATCAGGCCCCGGAGACCTATTAACCTTCAGACCAAACAGTCTCTCCAACACCAAACCCTGACAAATATAGATTCAGGTCCTTCAGCCACTGTTACCTCAGGGAGATTGCTTGTGTCATCCCCAGTGAACACGGATCTGAAGTACCCATTTAATTCTTCTGCCATTTCTTTGTTCCCCGTAATATATTCCCCTGTTTCTGTCTTCAAGTACCCGATTTTAGTCCTAACCATTTTTTTGCCTTGCACATACTTAAAAGAGTTTTTACTATCCTCCTTTACATTATTGGCCAGTTTACCTTCGTCCAAGCTGCGGGAATTAGTGGACAAGCTTGCGTTGAAGTTACCTCCTAACGTGAGGAAAGATGAGATGATTGCAGCAGTAGTTCACCATTCCTATTTGCTGGAAATTCCATCAGAATCTGTAGACATGAGCAACATTCAATTGCAAATGACGCAGCTTGAGTTAAAAGCGGAAATGAATCAGTTTGAGTTACGACTAAAATCAGAAGAGAAAGAAAGAGAATGAATAGTTTTAGCAGATGAAAGAAAAAAAATGAATGTGCTTAGCAGGCTAGAAAGAAAACTGGAGATGATTTGTGCTTCAGAGATAGACAAACCATGTTTTATGGACCAATTCATAATCATCAGCCACTTCAGCATCCAGTCTTGCCGTTTTAACTCTCTGCTCTTTCAAATGTGTTTGCATTATGTCAGGCAGTGAATCTTTGAACTCCTCCAAGTAATTGTATCTCTCAGAGCGTCGTAGGTTTACTGTATTTTTAAATCTCTTTTCCAGCTATCAAAATTGCTTTGTTTGATCCTTTGAAACTCAATATAAGTTTGACCAGGATCCTTCCTTCTATTCTTGAAAAGTTTCAGGAATATTAGCAGGGATACTGGTCAAACCTATATTGAATTTGAATGGATCAAACAAAGTAATTTTGAGAGCTGGAAAAATGTTTTAAAAATACAGTAAACCTACGATGCTCTGAGAGATACAATTACTTTGGAGGTGTTCAAAGATTCACTGCCTGACATAGTGCAAACACATTTGAACGAGTAGAGTTAAAACGGCAAGACTGGCAGCTGAAGTGGCTGATGATTATGAATTTGTCCAAAAAACATGGTTTGGATTCTAGAATCAATTTCAGTTCATGAGGGATAAAAACTTGGGCAAAGAGAAATCTTTACTTGGGAGGGAAATATAGATCGCAATGAAGATCATAAGGATAACTTTGCACAAGCTAAAAAGGAAACACTTGAAGGAAACAAAGAAGTTAAAAAGGTCCGGTGTTTTCATTGCAATAAATTATGTCACATGAAAGCACTGTGTTGGTGGGTTCAGGAAACAAAAATACAGATGCAAGAAAACAGGATAAGCTTAGAAGATTAGTTGGAGTAGTAACAGAAAACACAGTGGACACTAGAAAGCTGCGTAAGAGTGTGTAAGCTGATCAGAGGTTTGTTAAGGAGGAAGTGGCAGATCTGCTTGGAAAATATACCTACAAAGGGAAAGTTTACTGGCATAGGGCATGTAAAGAGGATGCAATATTAAGGGACACAGGATCCCCGTAGCCCGTGATGCTGAAAGATCCGGATATGTATACTCCACAAGGACTATTTCCAGAATTGGTACTACTAAAGGGAATTCACCTTGAGACAAAAACCGCATAATGATGTAAAGTGTGGACAGTGTGTTCAGAAAAGTGTGGAGAAATTGTGGTATGAGTATTGGACAAACTATCAGCTCCAGGAATACAATCTAACCTTGCAAAAAAAAACAGCTGATTCACCGGTAGGAGTTCTGCCAACTCTGGTTGAAAAGCCAGTGGAGACGCAGGCAACTGACGCAATGCAGTAGTCTTATCCTGGAAGTTTTCTGAGCGTGGGTATGGAAACCCAAATGTCACCAATTGAAACAGGAGATATCAAAATTGTAAAGATAAGGAAGTGGAAGTGACATTTACAGAGATATTGTTCCATCAGATGGTTGTGAAAAAAACTATGGAGCAAACATGGCATCGTGCAAATATTTTTGCTCATTTAAACTAATTGAGTTACAGCAGAAAGAAAAAAAAGGATAAAGCAGTTTTATCAAAAAGCATATACGTTCGGAATTTTGCATGTATCCCTGAGTGCTATTACACTAAAAATGACATCCAAATGAGGAAACGGAGACTATCACATAGTCAAAGAAATGATAATTAGGCAGAAGTTCATCATGTCGTATTACCAACGGGATACAGAAAAGAGGTGATGTGAATGGTGCATGAGCTACCACCGAGAAGTCATTTACGAATGAGGAAAATACAGGCTGAAACAAAGACATTTTAACTGCCTGGACGGCAACATGATGTAATTCAATTTTGCCAGTTGTGACACACATGTCAGGGAATTGGAGAAAACACGAGTGATAATAAAACCTGCTCCTTTCTTAACTATTCCTGCATTTGAAGAACCTTTTACAAGAGGCTTAATTGATTGGCTACGTCCCCGAAATCAAACACAAAGTTAGGCACCAGTATTTGTTGACAATACTGGATGCATCGACGAGATTTCCACATGCCATCCCAAGATGCTGTGTCACAACGAAAGGAATATCAAATGAATTATTCTTTTTTTAAAAAAAAGACACGGACTACCAATAGAGATAGAGTGAAGTCAAGGTTGAAACTTCACATCTAATTTATTCACTATGAAGTCTGAGGAATAAAGCAATTCAAATCGACTGCATATCATCCAAAATTGCAGGGAGCGCTAGAAAGGAGACATTAAACATGAAAGACCATATTGAAGGCTTATGATCAGGATTATTCAGATGATTGGGGTAAGAGAATTCCATTTGTGCTTTTTGTGATCAGGGATGCACCAAATTAACAGAGCAAATTCAATCCATTTGAATTATTTTTTGGGCATTAAGTGAGGGGACCATTAATATTGATTAACGAGAAAACAGTAAATCAGAATTCAAAGGCCACACATTTGGACTAGGTCTCCAATTTCATGGAACGATTAATCGTGCTGGGGAGTCTGGGTAAGTGTTAAAAGTATTGCAGCATGCAATAAAACTGGAAGCGGACAAGAAATCAAAAAAATCGCAATTGTCCGATCGGGGAAAAGTTATTACTTTTACTTCCAGTTATAGATGAACCTTGAAAAGTAAGGTTTGATGACCTTATCAAACACACCGGATACTGAGTGAGGATTAATACTTGATAGGGACTCAAGAATGTAAGAAATCTTACCGTGTATGTCACGTGAAAATGCCCAAAATGTACTTTGATAGGGAAGGAAAGCCAGAGGAGAAGGTGTGAGTGATTACGGCATAGAAGGAAGAACCAAGTTCAGAGGATTCTGAATTGGAAATTCCTCAAATTAAAGGGGACAATAAGCTACTTGTCTAAAACTGGGATAATTCATTGATGAACGTTCATGAGAAAATTAAAGTGATCAGAAAGAGTTATTATTATCACATATGGAGATATGTAGATAATAACTTGGACACACTCACCTAATTGTGCAATCTGCAGCTATAGGATATGTTGTTACGATTCAAAAATATCCTTTCGGGCATAATCCTCTAAAGTTGGCACAGGTTCAGAAGGAGATTGATGGCATGCCCTAAGACGACATAATCAACGTGCATTACAGTGACTGGAAATCGCCCACAGTCAAGGTGCCAAAGCCAAATGGTACCCAACGATCATGTGTGGACTATCGTAACGTCAATGCAGTTTAAAAAGGATTGATGTACACCCAGTTCCCTGGTTGGAAGACTGCATTGAAAATGTGGGACAAGCAACTTACGTTTGGTGTGAAAAATGTACCGGCCACATTTCAAGGACTAACCAATAATTTGCAGGATTGTGCAAACTGTGGTTTACATTGATGACCTTGTGATTTTTAGTGACTCATGGAAGGAACAATACAGCATCTATCGGACTTGTTTGATCGACTTCGGAAGGCAGGCTTGGTGGTAAACCTAGCCAAAAGTTAATTTGCCAAAGCAAAAGTCACCTTCTTTGGCTATGTTATTGGATATAGATAAACAATGCCATAAGCTTGAAAAGTGAAGTTAATTGGGAATTTCCTATAGTATTGACAAAAGGAGCAGTTCCTAGGACTAAGTGGATTTTATCGAATGTTTGTGCCTCATTTTCACAGTGTGACTGCTCCACTCACTGAATTGATAAATAAAGGCAAGAAGTGGCAGTGGTCAGAGGACTGTCAGAAGGCATTTGACGGCATTTGAAATATGTGTTAACCACTACCCACCATCAGACACACCTGACTATGCAAAACCATTCAAGGTGGATTTAAATGCGAATGATGTGGATATCGGTGTTGGGCTCTTGCAGGAAGATGACGAGAAGACAGAGAGACCTATTGGGTATTTCTCCAAGAAATTGAATGTTCATTTGTAGAAATATTCAACAATTGAGAAAGCGACAGTGAGCTTTGTGTTGGTATGACAACATTTCGGTGTTTATATTACCAGCAATGTATTGGAGAGAACCATTTACACTGATCATAATTCAATGAAGTCTTTTTGAGAAATTTTAGGACAAAAATGCGAGACTGTGTAGCTGGATCTTGTTGTTACAGCCATTCAATTTGAAAATTGTGTACACGGCAGGTCTTGTAACCACGATTGCCAATACATTGTTGAGACTTGAGTGACAAATGGACGCACTCAATGATGGAAATTCCACACACTGAATCTGGATGTAGTTGTGCATGTTTGCATGTTTATATAAACGAATGCACGTGCGCATTGTAGAGTATGAACTACTATTTTTGGAGGTTTTGAAAACTGAAGCCATCTTTGGATATTGAAGATTCAGTTTTATATTGGGTGAGTTGTCACACAGGCGGTCACTTTACAAGGTTATGTTATCGTTGAATGCTTTCAGAGAGCTCTAAACGACCCAATGTCTCAATATTGAATGCGTCTTTTGGGTCCGTTGTTTTTGAACCGAACAGATAATGCCTCGGGAAGAAGGCTTTCAAGCCTTTAAAAAAACACAACTGTTGTAATCAAGGGATGCGGCGAGCTCTCCAGCTGCAAAGGTCAGTTCAGTTCGAGAGTTAATTGAGTCAGCTTCACTGTTGAAACTGGACGCACTCCCCCTCCTTCCGTCCACTGACTTCATAACCTGTAAACTTTTTTGTGTAATATTTACTCTTTGTGCTCAGGGGTTTGACTAGTTGTATTGTGGTAACTAATTTGGATCAGTATCAATAATTGGAGATTGCCTGTCAGTTTCGGATAGGATGAATTACTTAGGTACAGTATTTTCAGTTCATTGTTTTTCATTTCTTATTTTTGTAAATAAATTCTGTTTATTTAAAAGTCGGCAGTCGGACCAGCTAACTCACTCTGGTAATATCCACTGTACACTTAACTTCAACAAATGACAACATTATGGTCTGGGCAACGTGTTTAAGAATGTTTTGACGGGTTGGCCCTGGTCCATAACAAAGTACAATAACCTTGATAATTATCAGTCATGAAGTAATGAGTTAGTGACAGAATGAATATGATAATGGCTATGAGACAGAAAGGGCTGTGGCCAGTGACTGAAGAGACCTGAGGGGATTACAGTAATATCTCCCAATCACGAGAATTCAGCCATCACTGTTTCTGACAAATGGAATGAAATGCAGTGCAGAGCAAGATAACAGATGAACGTTGTTACATGGAATGCTGAACAACAATGTGAATAGAACAGGACAATTTTAAATGTGATGTGCAGAATTATATCATATATACAGACTGTTTAATCACAGGTTATACAGGTTGTTAAGATTGTTTATATCTGCACGGGATATTGAGAAATAAAAACAGACACAGATAACAAAATGTGTTAGGTTACTGTGAGTAACAGCAGAGTAACAATGAGGATCCATCTCATACCGAGCTGGTACAGAGATTATGGGCTGCATGTCAACGATCTTTGCTGAAATTGTTCAGAGAAATGTATTGAAAATGTTCAAAGTCTGAGGAGACAAGATTAGACTTAAAACGCGCAGGCAATGTCATAATTAATATTTTATTCCTATTTGTCCATCAGGTTTAGCTGTCTCTAAAAGGCACTTTGCATCAAAATCAATTCGATGAGATCTGCATTTATTTTCAGAACTTAAAGAAGAAACAGACTCCAGTGTAATACATGTGTCACTGGCACAAGTGATGGGAACAGGAATGGAACATATTGTCCAAATATAAACGGGGTCAAAATCCAGACCAATCACGAAAAAGCAAAATATTAGAGATAGTGGAAATCTGAAACACAAATGCAAAATGATGGAGAAATGCAACAAATGACGCCGGATCTGGGCAGAAACACGGAGTTAACGTATCAAGTCTTAGATGAATCTATTCTGAACAAGTTATGTTGGACTCAAAAAGAGTTAATTCCATTTATTTTTGCTCCGACACTGCTTGAACCGCTGGGTCTCTCTCCAGCACTTTCAATTGTTACAATAGCAGGAGATAGAGAGTAATGGTGGGCAGTTGCTTTTCGGACTGAAGGCTTGTGCCCAGCAGTGTTCCACAGAGGTTGGTTCTAGGTTTTCATTGCTGTTTATGTAAATGATTTGCGTGAGACTATCGAAGGCATGGTTCGTAAGTTTGTGGATGACACCAAAACTGATGGCACAGTGGACAATGAAGAAGGGTTTCTAAGAATACAAAAGGATCTTGATGAAACGGGTCAATAGACTGACAAATAACAGATAGAGTTCAAGTTGGATGAATGCGAGGAGCAGGCAATAGTGTGTGTTTGCTGCTGTCTGATGCACTAGGAATGGGATGATTTTAATCCCCATCTTCTGGGTTCAAAACATCGATATCCTTCATGATCTTTGAAAGGCCTTACCCTCTTGTTGTTTATGTAGTTACACAATATGTTTGGATTATCCTTAACCTTATCTGCCCATACTATCTCATATCGCCTTGCTTTCCTGATTTCTCTCGAAATAATGCCCACACTCTTTATATTATCTAAGAGATGAAATTGAATTAAGTTGTCCATATCTAAAGTAAAGTTTTCTTTGATTATGGAATACAAGTTCATAACTGGACTTGACCATTGCCCCTTAATGTTACAAGCACTAACCTTTACTCTAACTGGAACACAGTGCCTCTTAACTGCCGTTGTCAGACTGTTGAACGCCTCCCCCTTGTCAGATATTGTTTTACCTGCTAACAGTCTACTCCAATCAAACTTGATAACTCCTTGCCCCATGCCATTAACATTTACGGTACTCCAATTAAATAAAAATAATAATGAAAGCCTTATTCGTTTCCATAACCATTATGAAACTAATAGAGTTTGATTGCAATACCCAAAGTATTCCCTCGTTTACTTCAGTCACTTGCCGTGCCTCTTGCACAAAAAAGGCATGGCTTTGCTCCTTATCTGATAAATTAATCCGCATATTGATGAAGTATGTTTTCGTGAACATATTTGACAAATTCTTCACCATCCAACCCTTCCTTACATTGAAATAAATGCAATTTTGTGCTTCAGAATTACAATATACTCTTGACTCTCTCGTTTTTCTTTTCTAATTGACGTGCTCTTCTCATATTCATAAACTTCTCTAACCATGCTACCATTTGTACAGCTACTTGGAATATCCCCCTTGCCATCTTTAACAATATAATGTCTGTTGTGGTTCTGCTCGCCGAGCTGAAGTTTTTGCTGCAAACGTTTCGTTCCCTGCTAGGGAACATCATCAGTGCGGTGGGAGCCTCGTGTGAAGCGCTGCTTTGATGTTTCTTCCGGTATTTATATTGGTTTGTTCTTGCCGTTTCCGGTTGTCAGTTTCAGCTGCAGTGATTTGTATGTGGGGTCCAGGTCGATGTGTCTGTTGATGGATGTTCTTGCCGTTTCCGGGTGTCAGTTTCAGCTGTAGTGGTTTGTATATGGCGTCCAGGTCAATGTGTCTATTGATGGAGTTTGGGGATGAATGCCATGCTTCTAGGAATTCTCTGGCTGTTCTCTGTCTGGCTTGTCCTATGATAGTGGTGTTTTCCCAGTCAAATTCATGTTGCTGGTTGTCTGAGTGTATGGCTACTAGAGATAGCTGGTCGTGTCGTTTTGAGGCTAGCTGATGTTCGTGGATGCGGATGTTAGCTGTCTTCCTGTTTGTCCTAAATAGTGTTTTGTACAGTCCTTGCATGGTATTTTGTAAACTACATTAGTTTGGCTCATGCTGGGTATTGGGTCCTTTGTTCTAGTGAGTTGTTGTCTGAGCGTGGATGTTGGCTTGTGTGCTGTTATGAGTCCTAAGGGTCGCAGTAGTCTGGCTGTCAGTTCTGAGACACTCCTGACGTATGGCAGAGTCTACGGTCACTGCATGAGAATCTCCTGTTGATGCCCCGATAGAAACGTCCACTGATGCAACAATTCTACAAAATCTTCTCAAACGCTGCTAAACATAAGTATAATTCCAAGTGTCCAATAATTGATTGCTCTTCCATTTTCCTCAGAGAGACAATCCCCTTCAGCTGTTCTAAAAGCTGAAAAGCATTTTGATAGAGGAGTAGCCACCGCAGAATTTTGAACCACTTTCTTATCTTTCCTGACAGCCACACATCTATATGACAGATTTGCTGGATAGCATTTTTTTAAAATCTTCCAGCCATCCTCTCTGTCCCTTGTATGTCACCCTAATAAATTATGCCGAAAGCAGGACTTTTTTTATGACACCTTATGTTAACGTTCATTACCTACAGAGAGTAATGTTAAATTGAAAAATATATGCATATGCGTATCAAACATAGAAAAATTATACAAAATCACCATTTAACTAATTGATTGACTAAAAATATTCCTCTTCAATAAACTCTGAGAAGAAAGTAGTCTTCTCCGGAGCTGAAAATGTGTAGGACTTTTCGGAAGGAAGGTATAACTCCTTGTTTTTTCAAAAAATGAAACTGATTAATTTTACAAAACAAAGAAAGTGTTCACAGTGTAATAAACGAAACTATTTAAAACATAAGTTGACTATTTCCTTTTTTTGTAAACCAGGCTTAAAAACGTTATTTCAAAAAATATTCGTTTGAAAGAAAATCGTGAGTTTGTTTTGCTTTTTTGATTGGGTTTTGAATGTAAACAAAACAAAATAGAATAAAATGTTAAATTAATAAACTATTATATATACTGCAAAAAGGACAACAGTAAATATTTAACTGCCTGCAATCCCAGGAGCAGCTGTAAGACCCATGCTGCTCTAAGAACATTTTTTGAAACTGTTTTCACAACATGAAGAAAACTGGACATATGTTTTAATGAAGTGTTTCCAACTCATGGTGAACTTGCCGATATGATTTGAACTCCTGCTGTGAGTCTATATGTGGAATTAGTTTGAATCGCATCACTCCAGCTCTTTCAAACAAAATTATGAATTTGTGTCTGTCATAGATGGAAAATTTCTTCAGCTCTGCCTATTGCAGAGAATGACACAATGAAAATTATCCAGTACCACATAGAGCACAAATGTTGCAGTGAAACCCACCAAAACCTTATTCAATACTAATTGCGTACAAGCTTAATTAATAAAACATACAGAGGCGCATAGTATAAAAGGAGAATTCAGCTACATGTCCAAAATAAAAATTGTGGTTCCCTCATAAAATAAAACCCAACTGCATCATTCTGCAAATTCACCAAAATAGCAAAAAACAAGAGAATGGAATTCGCAAAGCTTTCCCTGTAAACAACATCTGAAGAACTGGATAAAATCAAGGCTTAGTTGTGAACTTCATAAACGATGATGATGAGAATGGGAGGGATGGAGTTTGGGGAAAATGATAAATAATGTTGTGGATGACACAAAGATGAGCTGGTGGTTCACAGTGAGGAGGAACGTGTGATGGTACAGGAGGGAATAAACCGATTGTTCAGGTGGACAGATCAATCGCTGATGAAATTTAACCCTGATAAATGTGATACCTTTCTGAAGTAACAACAAAGAGTGTACTCAAACTGAAGAAAGGCCAGATTTTCTTGATTTCACTTTGAAGCAAAGAAAGCTGAGAGGTGCTCCTGATGGAGATGTTTAACATCATGAGGGGTCTAGACAGGGTTAACAGAGAGCAGCTCTTCCCCTTACTGGAAGGCTCAATAATAAGGGGACACACTTTTAAAGTGAAAGTGGCCTCACATTAATCTGTAAAGTGTCGAAAAACTTTCCTATTTCTGAATGTATCTATTTTTAAAATATTTCAAGATTTATATTGCCTCCTGAAAAATGTGATGTTGAAGCAGAGGATCTGTTTTGTGATCCAGGTTCCCTCTTCCTTGTGCCTCAGGTTTACAATCGATTCATTGAAATAATAATGTTTTTCCATTCAACTCGCCATTGTGCTCAAACACAGACACATTTTCCCAACTATGATCTACAAATCAATATTTAACCGTTCCCTCGAGATGCCTAAACCTTTTTAAAGATTATTTTCGCTTCACATTTTCCTCGTCTAACATTTTCAATGTTTGTATTCTCCTAAAATACATTCAAAACAGTTTCTATAACATATAGATTGTGGACATTTTCGAACAGAATTGATAATATAATATTTTTACTCAATATTGAAACTATAAAGCTGCAACAATGCTGACGTGTTTTGTTGTCCCATCACCCAGTTCCAGCCTGCAGTTGCACCAAATAGTAATTATATCTCAAAAGAATTTCCAAGTCTTTACTTCTGATCTAAATGGTCAATTGTACCTTTATTACGAAATGGGCATGTTAATTACGGACTGTCTGTCTGACTGCAACATTTTGATGTGGTTAACTCCAGGCAATTAAACATCAGGAGGGAAGAACAGGGATAGGCCATCTACGACAGGCCTGCTATCATAATCAACAAGGCCTGACTGTTGACGGTATTTTCTCCACACTGACGTCATGTTCCCTACACACAGAGCAACCTGCATCTCCCTCAACCAAACCCCTCCACCCTTGTTACCCCTGCCACCAACGGTGAATAAAATCCAAAGAATTGTAGATGGACCAAACAAGAAAATAGAAATTAGGAGTGGTGGTAGGAAATTCCACTCTGCAATTATCCACATTAAACACCGTCTGCCAGATATAGCAATCTGCCCCATTTTCTAAGCCTATCTTTATTCACCTGTAAACTTTTTTAGCTTCTCAGTTCAGCCTGTTTGAAACCTACTTGAATACCTTCTATGAATTTAGTTCCTACACTCCGTCTCTCGTTCCAGGTCATTTGGGCAGATTGCAAAAAATTATGGTTTGAGAACTGAATCCTCACTAGTTTCTATTCGCCAGAGAAATACCATTTATCCTAATGCTCTGCTTTCTGTTAGTCAGTAAATCCTCCATCCAATTCAATACTATACCCTTAACCCCTCCGATTTAATCAGATAGATCAGTCCTTTACGCAGCACCTTATCAAATGCCTTCTGAAGTTCAGATGTATAGCATTTGCTGCATCCCCATTAACCAGCTTGTTGGTTACTTTCTCAAAGAACTCCAGCAGGTATGTTAGGCACCACCAGGCGATCATTAAAACCGTGCTGACATGGTGAATTCATCTTTGTTTTTTCAAGTGTTCAGTTATTTTCTACTTTATTGTTGACTGAAGAAACTTCCCCACTACAGAGGTTAAACTCAATGGTCTATCGTTTGTGAAATTTTGCCTATCTGTACATTGTTACTTTCCCAATACTTCATACCGTTCCAGAAAGCAAAGATTTTTTGAATATCCTAACTAACACATCCACTATCTCTGCTGTTACTTCCTTTAATATGATAGACTGCAGGCCGAGGGTCTGACCTGCCGATAATACCATTACTCTATTTAATATCTTCTTCCTCGTCATCGGACTTCCATCATGATCCTTTGCTGTTTTAAATTTCGGGAATAAATTATCTTGCACTGTGAAAACAGGAAGTGTTGGTTTTACCTCTGCCATTTCTGAGTTTCCCATTATTACCTCATCATTTTCATCCTCTCAAAGTCCAACATTTACTATCAGCATTCTGTTACCCTTTTTTTCAACTCGGAGAAGTACTCTTTATTATTTCTTAAGTTTTCTACTTTTTTTTCCCTTCGAATCCATTTTGATTTTCTTTTTAGTAGCCGTTTGCTGACAAGTATTTTTCTTTAATTCATT
This sequence comes from Hemiscyllium ocellatum, assembly GCF_020745735.1. Classification (NCBI taxonomy): domain Eukaryota; kingdom Metazoa; phylum Chordata; class Chondrichthyes; order Orectolobiformes; family Hemiscylliidae; genus Hemiscyllium; species Hemiscyllium ocellatum. The sequence continues at coordinate 2,244,662 of NC_083409.1, forward strand.
AAAGGATGAACGTGTCGCTGGTTGGACAGCACTCATTGTCTGTCCCTAATTGCCCAGAGGGCAGTTAAGCGTCAACCAAATTTGTACGGGTTGGAAGACACATGTAGGTCAGACCAGGTAAGGATAGTGGTTTCCGGTCCTAAAGGACATTCATGAAACATATGGATGTTTTCAACAATGAGCAATTGATTCATTACCACCAATAGACTCTTAATTCCAGGTTCATACTGGATTTAAATTCCACCATCTGCTGTGGCGGCATGTGAACCCATGTCCCCAGAACATTATCTGGATTAGCAATCAGCGATAATACCACCAGAGAAGAACCTTCATGTCATTGTTGATTTCCTTGTTAAGACATGGATTGCTTTTCACCTTTTTACAATTCCTCTTCCACTCAGGATTACACTTTATTTGAGGGAGTTTGACTATCTCCCTCAGTAGTTGCCACTGTTCTTCAAACGTCTTGCACTTTAATCTTTTTGACATGTCCACTCAGGCCAAGCCCTTTCTCGGGCGAGTAAAATTATCATTGTCCAACACTTATCCTCTCCTTTGTGACTCTGTCTTCGCTGTTACAGACTGAATATGAAACTCAAACATGTTGTGGTCACTCTTCCTAAGATGATCCTGTACTACGATATGATTTATCATTCCTTCCTCATGAGGTAATACCAAAGCCGTTCTCAGGTTGGTTCCATTACATGTTAATCAAAGAAATAATCCGTCATGTATTCGACAAATCGCTCTTTGAGGCTCCCGTTGCCAAATTGATTAATCCAGTCAATTTGCATGCTCACATTCCCATAATCAGTCTTGTGCTCTTGTCTCAAGCCATCGTTATTTCCTGGTTCATGCTATTCCCTACTTTGAAAGTAATTTGTCGGGGTGGGGTGGGAGTAGTTTGTGGGCTGGAAATGCTCCTACCGATAGGCTTCTTTCAATGTGTTTTGTTTCAAACCAGACTGATTCATCAGTTTTGTCCCACGTGCTTATATTATTTCTTAATACAGTCTTGACGTAATCCTTAACGAATACAGGCACTCCACCTGCTGCTCCTTCTTGTCTGAATACTGAGTAGCCTGGACATTTAACACCCCAGTCCTGACCTTCATGTAACCACATTTCAGGCATGCCCAGCTATTTATACCTATTTGCGATATTAGCCCATTCGTATTATTCCAAATACTACACACATTTAGTTAGAAAACGTTTTAACATAAGTTCTATCGATTTATCTTTCTATTTCGAAACTTGTGTGCACAGGCGCTCCATCCTTATTTATTGATCTCTGATAATAGTGAGCCTATCACTTACGCCAAGTTGCAACTCACGTTTTTAAAATTGTTATGATTAGTTCCCTCAGCATGGTCATTAAAATGGCTCTGCATGTTTATTTGACAAACCTTTACTTTCTGATCAGTTTCTGACTTGCTGCTTTGGTTCCCAGCCTCCTGTATCATTAGCTTAAATCTGCGCGATCACACCTCCCTTCCAGGGTGTTCGGGCCCCTCCAGTTAAAGTGCACACTTTCGTGTTTGTACAGTTCCCACCTGCACTGAACGCGATCCGAATAATCCAAAAATCAGAAATCCTCCTTCCAAACTAGCTCTTGGCCACATACTCAACTCGACTATCTTTCTCTTCCTGGACTCACTTCCAGATGCCCGGGGAGTAATTCCAAGAATACAACCTTGGAGATCCTGCTTTTAAACTCACTCGTAACTCCCTGAACTTTCTTAGCAGGGCCTTTCCACCTTTCACTCTTTTTACCGATGTCATTTGTGTCAATGTGAACCACGACCTCTGGCTATTTACCCTCTCATTTCAATATGCCCTGAGCATGCTCGGAGACATTCTTGATCCTGGCAGCTACCTGCCTTTTTATGAAGAAATCATGGAATGTTAGAATGCCTACACTAGGGAAACAGACCATTTCAAACAGCACGTCCATACTGATCCTTTGAAGAGTAACCCATTCCCCTACTCTGTTACTCCACATTTACCCCTGACTAATGCACCTAAGTGGCACATCGCTGATCACTATTGGCAAAACACAAACAACCCAGACCCATTCTCTACGTAATGTTGAATCAGCTTTCTCACAAGAGCATTTCCAGGAATCTCTGGTTTTGTCACCGATGTTGATTGCATATTGATAAAAATGTATGCAACACACAATTGAAAACAAAGCTGAATTTAAACTCTCAAGACAATACTAAATATTTGGTCGTTTAATGATCCAAGCGAATGTTCATTACATTACTGCTATTCGGTCAGTGAACATCATTTGTTCACTTTTTCAATCACAAATAAAGGAGGTTTTTACATCTTTTTTGATATCAGAAAGCTTAGAAACGTTGCACATTTACTCTTTCATATGGGAATGTGATAACATCTCATTCTTTCATGTCAATCCAATTACAGAGAATTATTCACAAAGTACACACACATACACACACACACATGCACATGCAAGCACACACACACACACATACACACACACATACACACAATGTAATTATTTGTCAACGAATCCTAGCAACGTTGTAAGTAATTGGAATGGTAATTGGAAAGAAGGATTTAGGTAAAGGAAGGAAGGGAGAAAATGGATGTTTTTGGAACAGTAAAGACTAATATGTGAACTTACTAAGTTGATCAAATTGATGGAAAGCTATCCAGGGCAGATAAAAGTTATTGTTGTGAAGGTGTAGAGATATATGTTACATTTAAGAGAGGCTGGATGCTGGCACAAAGTGTTCTGAAAGAAGGTAAATGTAACATTTGACTGTGAAACCAATAGCTGAGTTGCCACGAAACAGAAACCAATTCAAATTCGGCCAGTTTAAAATTTGCCCCAACACACTGAAATCAAATTGAGTTTGAAATACTTGATGACATCAAAATCAATGAAATGGTTCGATGTTTAGAGGTGTAAAACTGGACATTTTGAACATTTAGGGGAGAACTGCCAAGGGCATCCAGAAAGATAGACTGCGAGCCGAAGGACCTTCTGAAAGAAACCTGTCTATAAGTGGTTTGCACAGCAGAACATCGAAGCCAAATGAGAGAAAACTCTACAGAGGAAATCTACAAAGGAGAATCGACCAAGCGGACTGGTTTTGATACGTGATTTTTTTTGTAAACCTTAATGTTATTTTGTTTTATTTGACCAGTATTGTAGACTGTGAGGTAAAAGATACGTTTAATCGAAGGGAGTTCTAAATAGTTGTTTGTTTTATTATTCTCTGTTGTACATAAATAGCACAATTGTTCATTTTACTTTCAGTAGTGACCTCTGTAAATGGATCTTTGCCTCTCGAAATTTAACAGATTATGGCATAAGACGAACATTTTCTGCGTGGCTGCTTTAAATTAGGAGAGTGGTTAACCCTGTGTCGTAACAGTTTGCGGTCTTTCGTCCACGATATGAACAGGTTTAGACAGATCCAGTCTGAGATTTGAGCAGATTTGAATAGATTTGAGGGATGAAAAGAAAACAAAGTATATTTAAACATTTGCACGTTCGTGTCTGAGATCTTTAAATAAAACGTCAGTGAGAAAACATTTTTAATTCAGATGATTGTGTTTGTTTAAATTAAAAGTGAGAGAAATGGCTGTTAAAATATTAAGAGGAGTTTGAAGATAATTCTCAAATCTGCCACGAGATCTTAGGAAGGAAAGATAAAGGCCAAACTTTTAGAAGTAGCAAAGAAGTTAGATTTGATTTCATCAAGGACAAAAGTAAAGCTGAAATTGTCTGGGAATTTCTCACATTCTAAGGTGTGTCAGAAACACATACGAGTGCAGTAGAGTGACAAAAAAACTTAAATTACAATTGAGGAAAATGCAGTTTAAAGGTAAACAAAGGTAGAGAAAAAGAGAGAGAGAAGAAACAGAAAGCAAGATAGAACGGAGAGAGAGAAAAAGAGAAGGAGATTCTTAATTGACCAAAAATAGAGAGAATTTGAACTTGAGAAGTTGCGAGTTAGTCAGCAAAGTCACAACAAAGAGATGGAGATTAAAAGAGACGCTAGTCATAGTACAACTATGTCAATTTTTTTAACGTTTTAAACAAATGCAACATCTTAATGAGAAAAATGTTGATGTATTCTTTATCTAATTTGAACAATTGGCTTGGCATTTGGAGTGGTCCAAGGATTTTTAGGTAATGCTAGTTCGGACTGACGTGGTAGGCAGTGCGAGTGAGGTATTTTCTCCGCTGTCAAATGAGGGGTCCCGAGATTTTCAAGGTTTCAAACAAGCTCTTTTAAATGCTCACGAATTGTTACCAGAATCATATAGACAGCAGTACAGAAAAATGAAGAAGTAAACAGGCCAGACTTATATTGAGTTTGAAACAATTAAACATAGGCATTTTGATAGATGGATGCTTGCTTTAAAAATAGATATGAGCAATGAGGCTTTAATGGAGATTACTCTGCTGAAGGAATAGGAAAACTCACTTCCAGAGATGATAAGAATTCACGTAGAGAAACTGAAAGCTCAAAAATTGAGAAGGGCAGGAGAATTAGCAGATGAATACATGTTGCTGCATAAAACAAGTTTCCAACCAGAATTTTGTCCTGTGAAGGATCGCATTTGGGAGATGTGGAATGCTACACTGCAAAAGAAACAGTAGTGAATAAGTGTTTACCACAGGTTAAAGAAGATGCCCAAGAGGATATAAACGAGGTGACAGGCCTCAGGTGATTTCACTGTAATAGAGTGGGACACAGAAATCTACAGTGCTCGTGGTTTCAGAAGGGCATTGGAAAGGCTGCCTCCACTGCCATAAGGAGGGGTAAGTATGGTCACAGTACTGATCGTTAAGAAAGGGACTATGGGAACAAATGTGGTAAACGAAGGTAAGCCAGTGGCATTAGTGAAAGTTTTAAAGGAGACCCAACCAGAACCGAAGAGTTGCAGGAAAGTGCACAGCCTCGGCAGAAGCTGGGTGTGGACTTAGTACCCGATCTCTATAAAGAATTCGCCTCTGTGAGTAAAATTTACTCAGAAACAACAGGAGGAGAAGGAGAATAAGTTATAATTTTGAGAGATATAGGATCTAACCAGTTTCTAGTAGTTATAGATGAGCAAATATGCAGTATTTCTGATCTGTTACCCGGGAGTGTCATAAATTGTGTGATATATGAACAGAAATTTAGCTTTCCTCTCCATAAGATCAGGATGGAGCGCCTTCTCAAGTCTGGGGAAGTAAACGTGGGAGTGACTGATAGAGTGTGATTTCCAGGAATCCAGTTTGTTCTCGAGGATGATTTTGCAGGGTCCAAGCTTGGAGCGCAGACTATAAAGTAACCAGATGTCACGATCATAAGTCACAACATGAGTCACAAACTAACACAAACTAAAGACAAGAAGAAGGAGTTAAGGTTCAGATAGCTGACATACTGTTTGACGTAATGGTGCGGGGAAAGCATGAAGAAACAGAGTTTCAGACAAACGTGTTTAGTCCTGAAAGGCTAAGGGATTTGCAACAGTCAGGCAAGATGATAAAAGATATGTATGTGGATGCGGACTCTGAAAGTGAGGCAGAGATATTGCTGAGGATTATTATCAGAAATATAGAATCCTAAGACAGAAATGGATACTACGGTAGGTTAGTGCAGAGGAGAGGTGCTGACGTGCGCCAGATTGTCTTGCCAGTAGCATAGAGACAGGAATTGTTACGGGTAGCACGTGAACTACCTGTGGAAGATCACCGAGGGGTACGAAAGACTCAGGCTAAGCGACAAAAACATTTTTATTGACCTGGAATGCACAATGATATGGTTAGCTACTGGCATACGTGTCATATATGTCAAGTAATAGGTAGGCCACAGGCAATAATGCAACTAGCACCTCTGTCACCAACTCCCACATTCAGAAACCCCTTCATGTGGCTTATAAATGAGTGTGCTCTCCGGAAAACTAGAGGAGAGAAATAATTGGAGAAACATGTGCTACTTTCTGCCCCACAGAGTGAGGAATCAATTCCAAATGCTGTGGATTTTGAGATGCCTCAAAATATGTTAAAAATGTAGAAGGCCTTGAGCAGTGGGATAGGTTTGTAAACAATATGTCTCAGGAGCATAGAACGCAGTTGAAAAGTTTGTTTTTGCAATATGAGGACAGATGTAAGAATCATATTGGGGTTCTAATGCCATTGTAACTGAAGTAGACATATGGAATACTATTCCAATAAATCAACACCCCTATCAGTTGAACCCTCTCAAAGCCAGACAGGTCCAGAAGGAGGTGGAGGTCATGCTCAATGAGATCATCACCGAAGCAAGCCAGAGGGAGTGGAACTCGCCGATCATTTTAGTTCCCAAACCGGGTGGGACTCAATGATTTTGTTTGGGTTATTGGAAGGTCAACACTGTCACAAAATCAGACTTATATCCAATGCTGACATTGGAAGACAGTATCGAGAAAGTTGGACAAGTCAGTTACATCTCAAAGTTGGACTTAATGCGTGATTTCTGGCACGTACCTTTATCAGAGACAGTAAAATAAATTTCTGAATTATAACGCCAAATGGACTGTATTAATTCAAAGTGATGCCCTTTGGAATGAAGAACACACCCAACACATTCCAAAGACGCATGAACAGAGTTGTGGCCTGATCAATAAACTGTGCAGTCTGTTTGGACGATGTAGTGATCTTTACTAAGTTCTGGAAAGATCACTTGGTACAGTTGGCAGAGCTCTTTGAATGAATACGAGAAAGAAAACTCGTGATAAAATTAAACAAAACTGAATTCACGAAAGCAGACGTGATGTCCTTGGGACAAAACATCGGTCATGGAAATTTGACCCCATGGAACCCAGAGACAAAAGTTACCCAGGAATGTCCGCGACCTACCTCGAAGAAAAAGGTGCATCGCTCCTTAGGAGTCAGCGGATTCTATCGGAAGTTTGTTCCAAACGTCAGCAGTATAGGGGTACCATTAATTGACTTACTGAAGAAGAACACAAAGTTTTGGTGGACAAAATAACGCCAATAGGCATTCACCATTAGAAAGAAATCTTGGCCACCAAATCAGTTTTAGATACGCCAAACGTTTCTAAACCTTTCAAAGTTGCCATCGACGCTAGTGACATAGGAGTTGGAGCTATAATGCTACAGGACGATGAGATAGGATTGTACTTTTAAAAGAAACTCAAGATCCATCAGAGAAAATATTCCATGATTGAGAAAGTACTATTGAGTATGGAACTAGCCTTATAACATTTTAATGAGTTCTCACAAATAGCGTGTTGGAGATGCTTGTGGACATGGATCCCAATCTGCTTATATTCTTCGAACATTTTAAAGGCTATTTCATTGGAGCCTTATGTTACAGACTTTTCATTTAAAAATTGTACATCTCGCGGGTCGTAAGAATGTAATCTCAGATTTAACTGATAAAGTTTGGACGAGATTTTTATTTATCCAATGTTAAATATAGGTATATGGGAAGAAGTTAAGTGAATTTTGATTTAAGTCATCTGTATGATATGGTAATGTGTTTAAAGAATAGAGAAACAAATGAGACTGTGTTTTAATTATGATGGTTTTTTTGAGAGAGAAGTTGTTATGAACGTGTAAAGGGTATTTTACCTTTAAGTGGGTTGAAGGATTTACAAGCACAGTGAGTTCCGGAAAATTTACAATGTAGCATGTGCTCCTGCATCTGGCAGTACCTGTGTTGCTATGAGACAAAAAATAAAAGTAAATTTGATCAATCTGTTTAAATTATGTCCCAAAAAAAGTAAACTACAAACGAGTTTAAATTTGGCGTTTAGCAATATTATTAAAAAAAAATAAATGACCCGATGCTTTGGGGTATTAAAGCTGAAAAAAGATGATCAGTTGGGGGAGAACTGCCACGCCACCACCATCTGCAGACTGTCTGGTTCTGAAATTTGAATGTTTTGGTGTATCTTAATGGGGGGGTGGGGGGGGTGGGGTGGTGGTTATCGGACCAGTTTTATCGAAGGGAAAGTAAAAGATCGGTCAGGAAAAGGAGTTGCAAGTAGCTGTTATTTAATTATTACCTGTTAGACATTTTTTAAATAGTTGTTAATTTTTACTTTAAATATTGACCTTTAGGATGGTTATTGGCCTTCTGAAATTTTACAGATTACAACACGGATTAAATCATTTCTGTGCTGCATGTTTAAATTAGTGCGGGGGGGGGGGGTGTGGGTTTCCCCCGTATTGTAACACATTACCTCGGATTTCTTTGCACAGATGCTGCCAGACCTGCAGAGGTTTTCCAACAAATTACTATCTTAGTTTGTGGTTTACGAAATCTGCAGTCTCTTGACTTTCTTATATGTATCATTAACCGCCACGGTTGAGGTCCTGGAGGACAGGAAGACAGCTAATGTCTTTACATTATTTGTAATTTGGCTGAAAGGAAAACCCAGGGAACTACAGACCAGTGAGTTTAATGTCAAGGGTGGATAAGTGTTTGTAGGCGATTCTGAGAGGCAGGATTTACATGCATTTGAAAGGCAAGGACTGATTAGGGATATTCAGCATGGCTTTATGTCTGGAATCTGTGTCTCACAAACTAGATTACAGTTTTTGAAAAGGTGATCGGGAAGATAGATGAAGGTAAAGCAGCATACGTTGTCTTGTGGACCTGAATGAGGCCCAACAATGTTCCACATGGTAGTCTGTTTAATAGGGTTAGATCACAGGAGATCAGAGACAGCTATCCAATTAGATGCAAAACTCGCTTGACCGTAGGAGACAGAGGGTGCTGGGAGAGATTTGCGGTTCCAACTGGTGGCCTGTGTCCAGCGTTGTGCCATACGGACCAGGCTGCTGTTGTTCATTGTTTTTGTAAATGGTTTGGATGAGAACTTTGGAACCATAGATAGAAATTTGGAGATGAAACCGCCAAAATTGGAATAATGTTGGACAGTGAAGAAGACTATCTTATATAACAAAGATATTTTGATCTACTTGACAAGTGGGCTGAGGATTGGCTGATGGAGCTTCATGCAGATAAATGTGAGATGTTGCATTTTGTTACACAAACGAGTGTAGGATTTATTCAGAAAATTGTAGTACGCTGGGAGTGTTGCGAAACAGAGAGATCCAGGGTCCAGGTACATAGTTCCGTGAAAGTGGATTCGCAGATTGACAGGGCAGCGAATAAGGCATAAGGCAAGAAGACTTCCATCGGTCAGAGCATTGATTACAGGAATTGGCACATCATGTTATGGCTCTACAAGAGAATGGTAAGGCCACATTTGAAGCAATTCTTGTCACCCTGCTATAGGAAGGATGCTATAAACTTGGAATGGGGCAAAATAGTTTAAAATGACGTGACGGAGACAGGAGGTTTTGAGATATAAGTATAGGCTGGGATTTTGTTCCTTTTGTGTCGGTGGCTGAGAGATAACTTTTAGTCCATCATGAGAGGCATGGATAGGATGGATAGACAAGATCATACCCTCCAGATAGGTGTGTCCAGAAACAGAGAGGATAGGTTTAAGGTGAGACAGACGATATTTAAAAGAGATCTAAGGGACCGTTGTTTCTCACAGAAGGGAGTGTGTATATGTAGCGAGCTGTCAGAGGACGTGGAATTGGGGAGTACAATTACAACATTTGAAAGACAAATCGATGTGTACATGAACAGGAAAAGTTTGGAGGGGTCTGTGCCAAAAGAAGAAAAATAGTAATCATTCAGTTTAGATAACCAGGGGTGCATGGACGAGTTGGACCAAAAGATCTGTTTGCAGATTGTAAGTTTTTAAGAGCCTATGGTTCTTTCACTCCTCCTTCGTCACTCGTCCTTCATTGCACACAATTCATTTCCAAGTCACAACTCATCTGCAAATACTTTAAATGATCGAATTCTCCAAACTTTCTTCAACAGAGTATTCCTGACATTGATGTGGTTCTGCAGACCACAGCAGCAGCAGAAGCAGAATTAAATTCAAGCACAATCTGTAACGTTTTTCCTGGGAAAATCCCTCAATCTACCATTCCAACCAAGTTGATCTATGGTTCAGTGATGCATAGATGAACATGCCAGTGTCCCAATCGTGTGTACCTAAACCTGATAACAACCTGTTAAAGCTACCATAATTGACTGCCTGCATTCTAAACAGCAGCAACAACATCTGACAGAGAGGATGTAATGCTACCAACAAACCAACAGTACTGTCTCATCCAGCCATAAATGGTGATGGGCGGTTAAACAATTTCATGGAGGAGAGGGCTGCACTATTATCCCCATCCTAAATAATAGAACAGTCCTGTACATCCGTGCAAAAGATAATGATGTAGTTTTGGCAAGATACTCCGCCAGACGTGTTGAGTGGGTGATCCAACTCACCCTCGCCATGATGCCCACAAATTCACAGATGCCAGTCTGCAATCAATTTGATTTGCTGCAAGTGACATGAAGAAACAGGTGAACAGAGTTTATTCGACAAAAGCATTGGGCCCGGACACCATTCCTGTAATAGAAATGGAGACTTGTGCTGCACAACAAGCCGTGTTCCTGGGGAAGCTGTTTCATTACAGCTCCAACTCTGACATCCTCTTGGCAATGTGGAAAATTACTCAACTATGTCCAGTCCCCTAAGAGGGGAATAATTACAATCTGACCATTTACCACCCCCTCAGTCCCATCGTGATAGTTAAACTGGTAGAAGTTCTTTTAGACCGATCTATCAAACAGCACAGAAATAATCAGCGCAGTGTGGTTTCCAATTGGTCCCTAATTGGAGATGGTGCTGTTGTGGACATGTCACTGGATTACTAATCCAGACCAGGCAAATGCTCTGGTAGCTGATGCAAGTTAATAACAATGAATAAAATATCGAAATCTAAAATCTGATATCAGTAACGGTGATGCTGAAATCAATATCGATTGCAAACTCCAATTTGCTTCATCAATGTACTTTCAGGAAGGGATTTCTGGCCTGGTGAATTCCATGCCTTCCTGGTCTGGCCTAAACGATACTCTGGACACACACGCATGTGATAACCTTTTCAATTGTCTCTAAAACGGTAAAGCAAGACACAAAATTGTTTCAAACTGCTCCGAGGTTTGGAAGGATAAAACTGACAGAACTTCCAGCACCAGCCTCAGTATCGGATAAGGGAATGGGAAACACAGTCCTGTTGACCCTGCAGCGGCCTACTTCCTCACATCGGAGAGCTTGTGACAGTCATACTCCAGATGCCTGCTCCTCCCTTTCGTGTCGAGAAATCCTTACTCATATTCAGTGTCTTGTGTTCCACAGTTCATGTTGGAGGGAAATATCCAGAATCACCAGTCACTGAGTGCAGACATTTTTTCTCATCTCAATGCAGAGTGGCCTGCCTGTACCTAATACTGTGGCCCCTTGTTTTAGCCGTCCCAATCAGGGGAATTATCATCCCTACTTCCAATATGTCTCACACTGTCAGAGTTTAATATGGTTCACTGAGATCTCCACTCATTTTCCTAAATCCCATGGAATACAGGCCCAATCGCCCCAAACTCTGCTCTCACAACAAGCCTGTCATTCCAGAGATCAGTCTGGTCATCCTTCACAGCACTCCCCCAATGTTAGGTTTATCCCTTGTTTGGTAAGGAGACCAATACTGCACACAATATTGCACAATGTTCGAGATGGGCTCTCACCGAGGCCCTGTACAGCTGCAGTAAGACACCCTTACTCTAGTCATCAATCCCCTAGAAATTAAGACCAACACACCATTTACCTTCCCGCCTGTTTTCTGCTCTTTCAATATTGCTTTCAGTGACTGGTGTACAAGGAGATACAGATCCTTTTCAATGTTACAGCTCCCCACTTGGCGGGTTTGTGTACACTGGTCAGCGTGCCAATGCCATTCCCAGTATTGACTTCTGGGTTCAGAACTCACTGTCCTGCATGGACTCGGAGGGCTGCGAAGCAGGAAAAAAAAGAGAAAAAACATAAATCCCTTTAAAGACCAACATGTTTCGTCCAATCCCTTTTCAAATGTTAGGTTGCTGTTCTATTGTACTTATCACCATACACACCGTCACATCTACTCCCATTGATCTTCATCTGCCATGTATTTACCCATTCACTCCACTTGTCTCAATCACTTTGGAGCTTTTTTTAAAAGTCCTCCTCACCCACTGACAATCCGACATCATTTAGTGCTGTCAGCAGACTGAAAAATATTGCATTTGATTTCCTCAACTAAATGTTTGACATGCATTGAGAATAGCTGGGGCCCAATCACTAATCCCTACGACACGCCAAGATCCTTCAACTTCAAAACAGATTATTTTATTCCTGTTCACTCTTTCGAGTCAGTTCTCCTATTCTAAAATCATGTTGATATTTTAGTCCCTATGCCATTGCATTTGAGTTTGCACACTCGACTATATTCTTTATCAAGTTATTTCTGAAAATCGAAATGCATTGCATCCATTTCTTCTCTGTATTTGTCGATCAGTCAGTTTCTCAAATATGATTCCCATTTCATGTTGACCCATTACATAAGAACGTACAAACTAGAAGCAGGAGTAGGCATTGGGGCCCTTCAAGCCTGCGCCACCATTCAGGAAAGGCAGACACACAGGCCAAGTCCTAAATTACGAAAGCAATCACCCCAACACACACAAAAGCAGTTGCATCAAAATACTGTTCAAAAGGGCCACAACACACTGCAGTACAGCAGAACTGATAAAACGAGGAATAAGAACACCTATACAATGCATTCATCAAAAACGAATACCCTCACAATTTCATCAACAGATTCCTAAGGGAAAGACAACGGAATGAGGAGAGGCCACAACCCAAAGGATTAGCCACACTACCATACATCAAAAACATTTCTGAACTGACAGCCAGACTACTGCGACCAATAGAACTCATAACAGCACACAAACCAACAGCCACACTCAGACAGCAAATCACCAGGACTAAGGACCCGATACCCAGCATGAGCAAAACCAATGTAGTGTACAAAAACCCATGCAAGGGCGGCACAAAACACGACATAAGACAAACAGGAAGACAGATAACGATCCTCATTCATGAACACCAACTAGCCACGAAACGACAATACCAGCTATCCTAAGTAGCCAAACACGCAGATGACAAGCAATATGAGTTCGACTGGGACAACACTATTAATATAGGACCAGCTAAATAGAGAACAGCCAGGAAAATCCTAGAGGCATGACACTCATCCACAGATTCAATCAATAAGCACATCGACCTGGACCCAATATACTGGCCACTGCAGCGGACAGCTGGAACTGACAACCGGAAGCAGCAGAGACAAACCACTACACATGCTGGAGGAAAGATCACAGAAGTGCTGCACAGGAGGCTCCCAAGCATTGAGGATATCACCTACACACGGGACGAAACGTCTGCAACACAAATTCCCAGTTCAGCGTTCAGAACCAAAACAGATTCCAATAATCCAACAATGTGTATCCTTCTCCCATGCGCCAGCTCCTCAGCCATGCATTCATTTGCTCTATCCTCCAATTCTACCCTCACTAGTTCGTAGCACTGGAAGTAAATCAGATATTATCACCCTTGAGGACTTCTTTTTAACTTTATGCCAAACTCTCTGTAAACTCTCATCAGAATCTCAACCTTTTCCCTTCATATATCGTTGGTTCCAATGTGGACAATGAATTCTTGCTGACCCCTCTCCCCCGTGAGATCATTCTGCACCCTCTCTGAGACATCCTTGATTCTGGCACCAGGGAAACAACACTCCATTCTGCTTTTTCTCTGCTGGCCACAGAAAAGTCTGTCTGTACCTCGGACTACAGAATCCTCTACCACAATTGATCTCTTGGAAGCCGACGTTGCCCTCGATGCATTCAAGCCAGTCTCAATACCAGAAACGTGGCTGTTCGTGCTACGTTCTCCTGAGAATCCATCACCCCCTTCATTTTTCAAAACAGCATACATGTTTGAAATGGGTGCATCCACAAAGTACTCCTGCCCTAGGTGCCTACCTCTCTTACCCTTCCTGGAGTTCGCCCATTTTTGTGACTGTATCTGAGACTTTCCCCCTTCCTATAACTGCCATTCATCCCATACAGTTGCTGTTGCAAATTCCTCATTGCTTCTATCTGCATCTCCAACCGATCCATTCGATTTGATAAGATTCACATCCAACAGCATTTATGGCAGATATAATCCGCAGTAAGAAGAGAAAGTGAGGTCTGCAGATGCTGGAGATCAGATCTGAAAATGTGTTGCTTGAACCTGCTGCGCTTTTCCAGCAACACTTTTCCATAATCCGCAGTAACCGTTAAACTCTCTTTAAACTCCCACATGTGACAAGAAGTACGTATCACTGCAAAGGCCATTTTTGCTCCTTCACAATCTACAGACCCAGAAAATAACACCGTCTATTCCTCTACAAAACACTGCCCCAGGTTAAATTAATAGTTTTGTCTTATATTTTAAATTTAATCAAGGGTCTTATCTCCAAAAACATAATCAAGAAAGATCCCACTGCATTCACTACTGAAGCCTTTCTATTGGACAGACTTAAAACAACGATTAACCTATCTGATTCTGTGTTGTGAACTTCGCCCAAAGAGGTTTGTCCAAGATTAGTCGTGAAATTCACTGTTTGTTAATTTTCCCAGACGCTCTGCGATGTCCAGCGATACATGAATTCAGAAACAGCAAAGGCAGTAACTGTGCAGGGTCTATCTCTCACTCACCTGCACTGTCCTCACCATGTGCTTTCTATCTCTGTACTTTTCCTTTTAAAACTGCTGTTGTTTTGACATTTTCCCCAAAATTCCAAAACAATGCAACAGCATATAAAACGGTAAGTCCTGCTCCTGGAATTCGAGGAAACCACCTCCAGCACCTAAAATACCTCAAAAGAAGGAGCAACTCGTGAAGCCAGAAATATTTTCCGTCCTCCACCTTGTCCCTGGTACACGCCTCAAATTTTTAACGAATGAGCTCTCCAGGTTGGTAGGCCCTAGAGGGGTGTCATACAATTATAGGGTAGACTTTAACCGACGTATGGATCCCAAGGTGGATAGCACGTATCGGGTTCTCGCGGATAATTCCCTGCAATCTCGGCAGCTGGTGGATCTAAACAGGGAGCTGCGCTTGGTGGATGTGTGGAGATGGTTCATCCTTAGGGTACGGACATCACCTTTTTCCTAACCAACATAAGTGCCAAACTAGGATCAATATGTTTTCGCCCCATTGGCCGTTTTGAATTCAGTGATGTCCTATGGAATTGGGAGCAGAGCCACTTCTGATCATGTAGCAGTGTACATGGAGGTTAAGGATGGTGGTGGTGGGACAGGCTCGCAGCACTGGTGCATGGAAACTTTCCTCCTGAAAGATAGCTAGTTTATTGAATGTTTTTCATTGGATTTAAAAATTATTGTGTACATTAATTTGGACGGCAGATAATCCGACGGTGCTCTGGGAGACTGCCATGGCCTATGCAAGGTGTTTGATTATTTCTTATGTGGCGACTTGGAAGCTGTAGAAGGGGGAGCAGCAGCTGACAGAGCATATTTTGACAGAACATCTGTAACTAAGTTGCAGCAAATTACAATGATCCGGGCCGCTCTGAACGCTGTGCTCATCCAGACAGCAAAGAGTGCGATTTCATTTTCAAAACAGAGGATATTCTAGTATGGTGATAATCCGGGTAGATATCTAGCATACTTGGTCAGAAAGAAGAGTGCCCCCAGTCTATCATGTCCATTTGCAAGTGTGCTAACATCACCAGCGATCTCAGAAAGATTAATGCAGCATTCATGAAGTTCTTTTTCTGGGCGGTTCCCAGGTGTAACTTCAGAGCAGATGTCTCTTTCAAATGCCCCTCTGACAATCCAAGTGATACAAGAGGCAGCGAGGCAGCTCCAGATTGGTAAAGCACCGGGCCCAGATGGATTTTAGAGTGAGATTTAAAAGGTGTTCATAGACATGCTGGCTATGCTAATGTTGGATATGTACAATTATTCATACAATCAGGCCTGCCTCCCATCCTCTTGAGAGTAGGATTTTTTTTATCTTAATCTCCCGAGGATTGCACTTCATAAAGACCTATATCCTTATTAAACGTGAACTTTAACATTTGGTGAAAGTGCTGTCGTTGAAGCTGGAGAAGGTCTTGCCCTTCATTGTGAAATAGGATCAGACAGGTTTTATTGGGGATCACAGCTCGTCTAAAATAATAGGAGAGTGCTACTATGGGTCAGGTGTGCCAGCTCGGGTCGATTCCAGGCTTGGTAGTGGATGCAGAGAACAGATTTGACCGGGTGGAGTGGCCGTACCTCTATTATGTCCTGGAATGGTTTGGCCTGGGAGGGGCCTTTGCCAGGTGGGTGACAGTATTATCGAGTTATAAAGCAGCGGATCTCACTCATGGTATGAGGTCTGCCGATTTTAGCAATGGCAGAGGCAGCCATCATGGGTGTCCCCTTTCACCGTTACTATTTACATTGGTGATTGAGCCGTTGGCAGAGCACATCCGGAGGGACCACAATATTACTGCCCTGGAGGTGGGACCAGGATGGCATAAGATCACACTTTATGCAGAAGACGTTCTTCTCTTTCTAACTAACTCGATGATATCTGTGCCCCAAATGATTAATGCGTTTGGATTTTTCTTGGGGTTTAACATCAATTTTATGAAACCGAAGACCATGCCTGTCAGGGGTCTTATTAGAGCACCGGATTTTCCCTTTGTCTTGAATTTAACTTTTGCTGCAAAACCTCTTTCAAGCTAATATTCTGCAGAGTTTGTTTCTGTTTGCCTTCATGCATGTGTACGTGTGTGTCTGTGTGCATTTGTGTGTGATACTGTGACTGTCTCAGTGTGTCTCTGTGTATGTTTCTGTGCATGCAAACTGTGTCTCAGTATAGATTGAAAGATAAGTATTAATGTACATAATTGTCCACATGCTATGCATCTTTCCATCATAGCTTGAGTAAGTTTGGTTTGGTAAATTACTTCGCCAAATTAAAGATATTTACTTGACTTGTGCCGAGCAAAGAGCCTGACCTTGTCTGAGAACTATATCATTGGCCATATCACCAACCTATTTACATTTAAAATGTGTCATGACCAATAAAGGAGCTGGAATAGAAAATAAACCAGAGACCTCTCCAAACCCAGTCTGAACAGGGATGAGGAGAAATTCACAAAGGGCTGTTTGAGTGGGAATGCTCTTCCCGAGAAGTTTGTGGTGCCTGTGTGTTTGCATTTATTCAAAGCCATGCTCCTTAGACCTTGGATGGTAAACGACAATGAAATACAGACAGGACAGCAAGGCTGAGACCACAACCTGATCAGCCACAATCTTAGTGCCTGGTGGAGAAGGCTCAAATTGTCCAATGGCCAACCGTTCTCCTCAGTCCCATGTTCCAATGTTCCACTGAACCTCACAAACCTGGGGCACCGAAACAGTGGAGACCATTCAGCGGATGAAGACTGTCACACACTTTTTGACATGACGTTGGAAAATATTCTTGGGAAAAGAAAGGGTAGGTGACCGTGTGAAATATCTCACTCCTCTGTCTTTACAGAACGGTCTTCATTTCTTGGTCATGTTGCAGATTCAGATTCACTGTAAATGCAGTGCCCATACCTCACCCAGAGATGGCCCAAAAAATCCTCTGGTCTCCTTGACTGCAACATCCAATAACAGAATTTTCAGGAAAATAACTTCCCAATAACAGAATGAGAGAACATCAGACACGCAAATGCGTCATTCAGCCCTTCGAGCCTGTCTTTCCCTTCAATATAATCATAGCTAATCTGCAAAGCCACAGCTCCTCTCTTGTGATCAATCCCTGCAGGCCTCAACATTCTGACGCCTTATATATCCATTGTGACCCCTTCCAAATATCTTAGTGATCTACCTCCCTAACTGTCTGGAATACAGAAGTCCCAGTAGTCACTACCCTCTGTGAGAAGGAAACACTCTTCACAAACACACCGTGACCTATTCACGTGAATAAAATATATGAACACGCGGTAAGAGTGACTGGCCCAGATATCAAGGCAGGATTTAACTGTGGATGGTATCAAGAAACCCCGAACAGAATTGAATGCAATGGGAATGAATTGTAAACTCCCCACTGGTTAGAGGCATTCAGAGGACAAGGGAAGATATTTGTGGTTGTTGTGGATCAATCATTTCAGTCACAGGACATCTCTGTCTGCGTCCTGAAGGTAGTTTTCTTTAGCTGTTTCAATGTCTTTCCCACATCTTACGGTGAGAAGTGGAGACATTCTCTGAAGATCACACAACATGAAGAAAAATTGTCACCTGTCCACTTCTGAAGCAGTCCGTGTCCATGTGCAGCAAGACCTGGATAACATCAAAACTGTGTTGTTAAAGTGAAGGTAACATTCTTGTAACAGTCTTACTTGAAATGTCTCTTTCTAGTGTTTCACAGTTAAATAACAGGAGCTCATTCAGCACCTCAAGCTGGTTTCAACGGAATATATTCAACCCGCTGAAACTATTGAATGTGAACAGACATGGCCCATTCAGTCCCTCCTGCCTATTATACGAGGAGGGAATGAGTGTAGTCAGCCCATCGAGGTGTTAAACAGGAAGCAGGAGTTGCCGAGTCAGGTCTTTGAGCCTCTTCCTTTTGACCAGGAAGAGGTCATTCAGCCTGTCAAGTCAATTATGCAGACATTGGAAGATGTCATTGATGTCCCAACATGACAGACAGTGAAGCAGAGACTACACAAATAAACTGCTTTATGTTGTTCCTCCTGGATCCATTGCCAGTGTACACGTGTTACTTTAGCTCGGTTTACTGAAGGTGAGAATGGGAAATGACTGGTTTGTGCCAAGTCTCAAGGAAAAAGCTTCTATCTCCGAGAATACAGACTAATATTTCGATGGAGGTTACAACCTGGTGGGAATGGCTAACTCTTTCAGGAATAAGGTATTGTGGCTGCTGACAGATTTGTGAACAATGCAGGTCCATACACAAACTGCATATTGAGACAGTGAGAGTTCATTCAGAGCCTGGAGCTGCCTCTCAACCAACATGGGGGCTCCGGGCATGTATGTGAGCTATTGGGAATGAAATATCATGGAAAAATGTAATTTTCCACATGATCACTGTCTTTTTCTTGCCAAATTAGTGTTACTCCCTACTCTTCAATTTTAGTAGTAAAAGCATGTTATTTTCTCTCAGCGCCACGTATTAAACACTCAGTATCTTCCCACTTTCCTCACGGTACCATCATCCCAGGAATACGTCTGGTGAAAGTATTTTGTACTATCTCAGTTGCAATGTAATCATTCCTTATAAAGGAGAGAGAATCTGCAATCAGTAGCCGAAATACTGTCAACAAAAGCAGGAAGATGAATTTATTCCAACACTTGAATCATTTTATAATGAAGGACAACGTACCATTTACTGTCCTGATTACTTGGTGGCTAGTGTGAATTGTATAAGTGGTAACTGCACCTCCCAACCTCTCATCTTCTAATAAATACAAAATGAAAAGATCTGAACTTATTGCTCATATTCAAATCATTTCTTTGCCTTGTGAACAACTGTGCTCCAAGCACTGATACATGGGATACCCTATGAGCAATGACCTTGAGTCCAGAGCAGAATCTTACTCTCTGTATTCTCCCCATTATCCAATTCTCAATCAATGTAGTATATTCACCCCTTACCAAAGGACTCTAACGGTCTTCACTCACCTGTCAATAGCCTCCTGAAAATTCAAATACACTGTTCACATTGGTTCTCATTTGTCGATGTCACAATCAACATCCTCCAGAAACTCCAAGTGGTTTATATAAAACAATTTCCCTTTCTAAAATCTAGGCTGACTCCGCGAATCATATAATTATTCTCCAAAGATCTAGTTAATATGAATTACTAAAAAATTCTAAAATTTTCCCTCACAACTGACATCGAATTATTCATTAGTTGGTATGCTGTTTTCCATCTCTCTCCTGTTTTAAATGTTTGTGGTCACAGTAGCTACTTCCAAGTCTGCAGGATCCTTTCCATAACATAAAAAACTTTGACATACCTTGCCCTCCCTCATAGAGTTAACGACTTGACATTACAGATGTAGGCCATTGTGTCCGTACCTGCTCCCGAAAGAGCTACCCGGCCAGCACAACTCTCCAGTCCTAACTCTGTAGCCCTCTAAATTCATAACTCATTTAGTCCAGCAACTTACCAATATTCAATACAATGAGCTTTGTTTTATTTTTCTCCATACTTCCTCTTTAATATTTCTAACTTCGTGCAGTTCCACAGTTTCGCCAGTCACCATGTTCCCTAACATGTCGGGAAGATTTTTCTGTCCCTTCCTCTGTGGAGACAGAACCAACATATTAACCTCACCGGACGGAGATGGCCTCTGTCACCTTGTGAGTACATGAAAGGATCGCATTCTGCCAAAATGGATGCTTCACCCACTCATGCCTGGAAAGTTCCAGAATCAAAACAGTTGATGGGCATTTTGAGTACTGTCCTATCCCTGGTGTGAGACTACAGTTTATGCTGATGGAGGTTTCACAGCTCTGTGACCTCATTGTTGAAATTAACTGGCTTCGCACTTTGCACCTGTGAGCTGAAATATTACTGGTTCTGTTCTCCATGGAAGTAGTTGACAATGTAACTGAAAAAATTCTGTACCTCAGTCACAATGGCAGCAACACTACCATTACCAGTGTAGATGCTGGTGATCCGATGGTCTAGTGATATTAATCCGGGGGCGCAGCTCATTACTCACACCTGGACTTGAATCCCGCTTCATCAGATGGTGGAATTTGAATTCAATGGAGTATTTGGGTTAACAATCTAATGAAGATTGTCAATTGTCAATTAAAAACAAACACCTGGTCCACTTGTGTCCTTCATGGAAGGAAATCTGTTATCTTCACTTGGTCAGGCCTTCATGTGAAGGCCAAAGCAATGTGATTGACTCTCAATTGCCCTTTGAAATGGCCAAGCCAGCCATTCAGTTATATCAGTACAAGGTCTCAAAGAAATGAAAGCAAACAGATCTAAGCACTGGCAGCCTACAGCATGTAGATTGCAATGGTTCAAGCAGGCAGCTCACCAACACCTTCTCATGGGCAACCCAGAAAGTGAAATATATACTGGCCCAGCCAGTGACACCCGTGTCCCATTATTGAATAAAAGAAGATGACCACACTCAGGGAAGAGAGACAGAGAGGACATAACCCGTTTTAAGCAGGGACTTGGATATATATCTACATAGGCATGATACTCAGAAATATGGGAAAAGATAAAAAAAGCAAAGGGATTGATATCACATTTTATTTCCATCCCAGCTGATTATCAACAATTCCTTTGTTTGATTATTTTTTCTCTATTTCTCTATTTATCCATATATTCACCTCACTCTACCAACACAAATTTCACGATTTCCCAGCTGCTTTCAGATCTGATGCATGGTGAGTGGACTCAAAATGTGAACTCTGTTTTTCTCTAAACAGAAGCTGCCAAACCTGTTCCGTTTACCCAGCACTTTGTGTCTTTTTGTTTCAGATCTTCAGTAGCTTTCTTTGTTTGATGTAATGTTTATTTTTGGTATTTCATGGGATGTCATCATCACTGCCAAGGGCAGCATTTGTTGACCATCACTACTTGTCCTTAATTGTGACAATTCCAAGGCCGTACAGAGCCAAGCACATAATTGTTGGTCAGAAGTCACTATCAGTCCAGACCCAGTAAGGATGATAGATTTCTTTACCAAAGTAGGTCAGTGAAACACGTGATTTTTTAGACAATATGCTCCTTGTTTTATGGTTACAGTTTGTGCATTTGTTTTTATTTCGATTCTTATCATTTGAGTTTAAGTACTGCAATCAGCTGTGGTAGGATTTGAAACAGTATCTTTCGTATTCTGACCTGTGCCTCTGAATTACCCATCCAGCGACATTACTACTCTGATATAGTGTCCCTATCATGAACTTACTTTAGAGACATTATAAGTTTGTAATCGATCTATTCGTAACTGGAGCAGTGGCTAGAAGAGAACTGCATCTGTAAAGTCTGTCCTTTTCCAAGACGTAGATAATGGTTTGTTCAGCAACAGCACTGACACAGTGGTGGAGACTCAGGGTATTATGAAGCTGGTAGTGGGCAGGTTTGGTGTTGGAGACAATCCCCCAAGACATGCATCAGTTCAACGCAAAAAAGCGTCCTCAATGTTTTGTTTCAGATGTTTGTGAGAAAGATGTCTGAAATTTGTGGATAATGAGTTTAATTTATAATGCAACTAAATACAGTATTTTCTGTTTTTACCAGATGTCGATTACAAAAAAAACACAATGAAGTTGAACATGGTTTATGTAATTAATAAATAGATAGATGTGGAAAAACTTACCAGGAACACCAACAATAGCGAGGATGGGATAATAAACTGCCTGAATAATCAACAGTGCACCGTATATGTGATCTGCTAATGTTGACCAAGACCAGGAAAACCAGAAAAGACCATCGGAAAAAGTCCTGTACATTGTTGTAACACTCCAGTCGAATGTTCTCAAATTCTGGTCGATTATTGGAACATTCCAGTGTAACGTTCTTAGATTCTGATCCATTGTTGTGACATTCCACTCTAATATTCTTACGTTATTATCCATTACTGGAACTTTCCAGTCTGTTGTTCTCAGATTCTGATCTCTCCTCTCCCTGTCTCTGTAGCTCCTGTCTCCGTTAGTGTCGGAGGTGGCGTATCTGCTGCTACCAAAGGATAAGGCACCAAAAGAAGTCCCTTACTAATAGGAGAGGGAAAGCCTCTATTGGCACAGTTGAGTCCATGGAGGCTGACATCAATCACAGTTACTGAACAAACAGCTCCAATTAACCCTTTCACTACTGCACTTGCAGCTCACATTAACAACTGGACTGGATTGGATGTCGAAATCTCTAGCTATTGGCCACATCTCCAGACACTAATTGCTCTTACAAAGTTAGTGGCGAGTGAGGGCAGAATGGGAGTGATGGATATTTTCTGTTTGCAGGTTAGATTATTTTGCTGTGCTGTTCATGTACAATGTTGTAATGGCTTGCAGCCCCAAAAATCACACAATCAAGTTATTGTTATTGTGTTGTTCTCTCCTCCACTAGAACAACTGCCAACCAAAAGATTGTCCCTGGGCAGAGTTGCTGTTGACGGACAGAGAAAGCTTGGACATGACTCTGACTGCTGTCTGAAGACAATACTGTCATGTCAACGCACAATGCGCTTCAGGTTTTTTTTTAATCGACAAGCATCTTATTGCTGTTTTATTCGCTTGAAAGCTGTGAGATCTACATTTTCGGACTTCAGTGCAAAGGAAAAAAAAACGGAGTGAACAAAGACCTGGTTCATTAAAACCCCTGGATTAATGAGCCAGGAACAGAATGAAACTAACATTAGTTCGGAGACAGAAAGGAATGGGAGCAGTGGTTGTGTAGATTTGAGGGGAAGACAACAATGTTCCCCCAGTCACCATCACGCTTTCTGGCAGACAGAATGAAATGCAAAGCAAAGCAACCAAAATGAGATCGAATGCTGATTGCTGATGTGGCTCTATGGATCAGGGATTAGCACGA
Source organism: Hemiscyllium ocellatum (assembly GCF_020745735.1). Classification (NCBI taxonomy): domain Eukaryota; kingdom Metazoa; phylum Chordata; class Chondrichthyes; order Orectolobiformes; family Hemiscylliidae; genus Hemiscyllium; species Hemiscyllium ocellatum. Next base: position 2,268,242 of record NC_083409.1, read on the forward strand.
CACTTTTACAGTGATAGGGCTTGGTTCGATTCCAGCCTCAGGCGAATCTCTGTGTGGAGTTTTCATATTCTCTCCAGGTCTGCATGTATTTCATCTCATAGTTCAAAGATGTGCAGATTAGGTGAATTGGCCAAGCTAATCTTCTCATTGTGTTCACTGATATATAGGTTAGGCACAATAGTGAGGGCTCAATATCGGGACGGGGCGGGGGGGAGTAGACGAATGGGTCTGTGTAGGTTACTCTTCCAAGGATCTGTTTCCACACTCCATGTATTCGATGAATGTGAACAGGGCTATTTCAAATGGAAAGAATAGTATACTCCATAAATATTTTAATCACTGGATGTACAGTTTGACAGGGTTGTGCACATATAGAACATAGAACATTACAGCGCAGTACAGACCATTCTGCACTCGATGTTGCGCTGACCTATGAAACCAATCTGAAGCCCATCTAAACTACACTACTCAATTTTTCATCAATGTGCCTATCCAATGATCACTTAAATGGTTTTAAAGTTGCTGAGTCTACTACTGTTGCTGCCAGTGCTTTCCAAACCCTGCTGCTCGCTGAGTAAAAAAAACGACCTTCGAAATCTGTCCTATGGCTGACAGTGAGAACGAAAGTGTTAGGTTACAGGAGGGTTCAAAAGGATGGCCACATCAATGACCCAAAAACTTAACACTGCAATATGTGAGATGCTGCACTTTGAAAGAAGTAACAAAATAAGAGATTACTCAAACCATTGAGATAGTCTAGATTTGCTTTTGCTTTACTTTGGAGCAGAGACAGTTGTGGGGTGAACCTGACAGAGGTGTATAACAACATGAGAGCTGTCGACAGAGGGAACAGACAGCAGCTGTTGCCCTTAGTCAAACTGTTAAATACAAGGGGCTACACGTTTAAAGTGAAACACAAAAGACTGAGTGATGATTTGTGAAATCTGTTTTGAACCCAGAGGGTGATATGCTTCTGGAATGCATTGGCTGTGAGGGTGGTTGAGGAAGGAAACCGTACAAACTTGGCAAAGCACTTGTATCAGCACTTGATGGTGCCCGATTTGATAAGCATCTTCTTTATTATACGATTCCATGATATATTGTGAAGCACCACCCTCTGCCAGCTGTTCATCAAAGTACAGCAGCTTGTTTAACACTACCTCCAGCACCAGTAATACTTACTCTCAGTTAAACTGGCACGAGATGCACAGCTGGTACTCCTCCCAACAGCAACTTTTGGTGGACCAACACCAACTGGAATGGACCTTCTCAACGGCAATTAATGTTGGACTAGCTCCATTAAAATCCCTAATGAATTTTTGACAAATCCAATTTACTGATCATAATTGAACAATGTAACCATGTTTATTGATCTGATTAGCTTGTTGCGGACATTGAAGTAGTGTGATGCATTTACAGACACCATTTCGTGAATACATCGAAATAAAAGGACAAATGACAGCCCAGGTCACGAATAACCACAAGTTAATGCAGCATTTAACCAGCAGCTGAATGAGCGCAAAATGCCAGAGCAGAGTCAGCCATGCGCCTTGAAGCAACTTTCAAAAATGCAGTTTGGTGTTTTCTGGCTGGTGTAGACATGTTGCACTGAATGGCCTGTTTGTGTGTCATAAAACTCTATCACTTTAATTCTTGAAAACAAAAAAGTCTCACCATTTTAATAGCTTGTGAGCATCAATTGGTGAAGAATATAATCTCCAAGGTCACGTTGCATCCTGACTTGAATAGAAACCATTGTCCCTTCACTGTCACCTGTTCAGAATCCCGTCACTCTCTCTGAAACAAAAATGTTAGTGTTCCTGCAACACGAGGACCACTGGGGTTCATTAACACATTATGAGTGGAAATTAAACATAGGCAACAGATCGGTGGCTTTGCTGACGAAACGCACCTCACAACAACAACTGAAAGGAAGCTGCATTATCTATTCGACATTATCTAATTTCTAAAGCAGTTTCAAAGGAGTTTTTCCTTTATTTAAAAAAAACACATTTGGAAAGTTGTGCCCATCAATTTGAAAGGAAAAGTCTTCTTGTTGATGAGAATGATCTCCTAATTTTTCGGTAGCTGAAGACAACAAAAAAGTAGAAGTTAACATCAGGTGTAAGTCTTCCTTCTTTGCCCTTACAACGTTAGTGTGTCATTCGTAGTCAAGAGTCTGCCTGCCTCTGCCTTAGGAATGTTAAATGTCCTAGCCTTCATCGCTCTGTAAAGAGAGTTTCACAAATACACAACACTTTGAGAGGGCTGAAACAACACACGTCTTATGAAATGAGATATTCTTCAGTTTTAATTTCCATCCACTTATTGTAATATCTCATACAAACTGAAGTATTATTTCAGAATTCTCCTTAAAAAGACTATTCGGAATATTCTGAGGGTAAACAAGATCACATATTGTCCAGCTGAAAACCAGGAGATCCAGGGCCAGTCTGGTCAATATTTCCTCCTGAAGTACAATTCTTCACATGAGCCAGTTGAGTGAATCTTCTCTGGACTGCTTTGCGTGACATTATGGCCATAGCTCTTTCGCTGTAGTCTCACCAGTACCCTGTAAAACTGTAGAACATTCTTGCTACTTCTGAATGAATTATATTTCAAAAAGGTTTCAACATTTGTCTGGCCTCTGTAAAACCTTGATGAACACGACTTTTTTTGTGTGTGATCCAGGTGCCTGGTTCCTCTGTGCCTCAATTCAATCTCTTCATTTAAATAATCCGTGCGTTTCCATTAAACTTCCAACATATTTGAACACAGGCACTTTTTCCATTCTATCTCCATACAGCAATATTTGATCATTTGAGCAACTTATATCTCTTTACTAACTCGTGTATTCTTCATATACAAAGAAAAACAAAACAAAATTAAAAATATGACATTGTACATTCCATTGGAATGTGGCGACAGCCTATGTCTTTGACCAAATATTCTGTCTGTATTATGGAAAAATATAAACATTTGAATTGTCTGTGTCCTCTCAAGCAGGTTCACACATTTATATTCTTTCATAATGCAAACAGAATATTTCGTCAAAGACACAGGTTGATGCCACAATTCAGTGGAATCGACAATATCATATATTTTGTCCATGTCCAAGCTATAAATTAGGGACAATACTGAAGTGTTTTGCAGTGCCATCACTCAGTTCCCATCACTGAAACATGGACAGATGGTGTAGAATCTGTGTGGGTGGAATTGAGAAACAACAAAGGTTAAAAAGGAGGGAAAAAGCGAGTGAGGATAAAAATGATCATGTCAGTACGGTAGCCAGTAACGTGATATTCCACAAGGCTTAGTCTTGTGACCACAACGTTTTACTTGGATGGATGAATGTTCTCAGGGCATTCTGGTTAACCTTTCAGATGATATAAAGATCGGTGGAGAGACAGGTTTAGACACATTAGGAGTGTGGGCAAAGGAGTGGCAGATGAAGTACAATGGGGGTAAGTGTGAGGTCATGCACTTTGGTAAGAAGAATATAGGAATGAACTATTTTCTAAATTGGGGAAAATTCCTCAGTCTGAAGTTGCAAAGAGACTTGGGAATTCTCGACCAAGGTTTTCTCAAGGTAAACTTGCAGGCGAACCAATTGTTGGGAAACTTTTATATCGCGACACAATGTGTTTTAAAATCGTACATTCACCAAAAGAACTGTGAGTCGACTCATAAACAACAACATCTGGTTATTGAACTCAAATAATATTAGTCCAATAAATTGTACCGTAACGTGCTGAAATATACTACCAACTTCCACATGCTTTAACCTATTATATACCACTCCAACAGAATATTGCCGGGCTCCACGTGCTGATTTCTCTTTCTTACGACGGACTTAAGGGGCGGCACGGTGGCACAGTGGTTAGCACTGCTGCCTCACAGCGCCAGAGACCTGGGTTCAATTCCCGCCTCAGGCGACTGACTGTGTGGAGTTTGCACGTTCTCCCCGTGTCTGCGTGGGTTTCCTCCGGGTGCTCCGGTTTCCTCCCACAGTCCAAAGATGTGCAGGTCAGGTGAATTGGCCATGCTAAATTGCCCATAGTGTTAGGTAAGGGGTATATGTAGGGGTAGGGGTATGGGTGGGTTGCGCTTCGGCGGGTCGGTGTGGACTTGTTGGGCCGAAGGGCCTGTTTCCACACTGTAGGGAATCTAATCATCACTTGGAGTTATCTTCTGCTTTGGTGGTTATTTTCGATTTACTGCGCTAAGTGTGGCTTTGCAGTGATTCTCATTCTTCAGAGACTTCACCACATTTTGAGGGGATATGCAATGATCTGTCAACAGAATGACTATGTTGGATCAGACCCAACCAAGGGTTCATTTATGGCCCAAGGACGGCATTCCGTTGTCCCATTCAAGTTCAACTCCAGGTTTGTATTCTGTGGTCTGTAGCTGTCAAGTTTGTTTACAAACCGTCTGTGCGTAGCTGCAGCCTGTCTGGATTCTGTACCATATAGATTAGCACAGAGAGTTTACTCAAGGCAGGGATCCATTCCCCAACATGCTTTAAGCATTGTTCATTTTTATAACTCCATGGAAATTTGTTATTGTCCATCATAAGTTCATTATTTCAGGTGGCACGACTGGTCACAAATTCAAATACAATGATGACATTTATTTTGAGATCTCTTTAATATGAAAGCATGGATGTATTTCTGAGACTCTACATTTGGATTATTATGTGATGTTTTGGGCCCCATATCTCAGGAAGGATATACTGCCCCTGGAGCGTGTTCAGAGGCAGTTCACAGAAATGGCCTCAGGAATGAGAAGCCTAACATATTAGATCTCTGGGATTAAACTCGCTGAAGTTGAGAAGGATGAGGGGATCTAATTGAATCATACAAAATACTAAATGCCTGGCCAGAGTAGATGTCAGAAAGATGCTTCCATTGTTAGGAGGAAAAGGACCCAAAGGCATAGTCTCATAGTTAAGGGAAAACCTTTTATATCGGAGATAAGGCGAAACGTCTTCAGACAGAGAGTGATGAGTCTATGGTAAGGATAGAAGTTTCCTTCCTTCAAGGACATCAGTGAATCAGATGATTTTTCCCTTACAATCGATTCATGGTCGCCATCAGTCTCTTAATTCCATATTTGAATTCAAGCTCCACCATCTACCATGGCAGAGTTCAAATCCAGGTCATCAGAACATTAGCTGGGTCTCTTGCTTAACAGTTCAGCGATACCACGACCAAACCACTGCCTTGCCCAGTCCTCCAGAGTGTGACTAACTTGTGTAATATGATTTGCCCGAGACTTTTCACTCAAGCTATTATTGATTTCCGTGTCAAATCATGGATGATTTTTCTCCATTATGCAATTCATTTTCCTCTCACCAATATACTTTAATTGAGAGGTTATTTAGTATCTCCTTGTGTCTTTACGTTTTTTTTATCTGTCCTGCCCTTGATAGTTTTGTTTTTTTTCCTGGCCATTCCACCCATGCCATCTCCTTCCTTTGCCCAATATAATTATCATTGCTCAACACTAAAATCGTCATATGTGACTCTTGCCTTTTACGTTCAATCTCAGTTTGAAACTACAGCATGTTGCGGTCACTGCTTCCAAGAGGATCCTTAACTGCAAGATCATTTATTAATTCTCCCTTGTCACATAATATCAAATCCGAAGTAACCGTTCTCTGGTTGAATCCATGACATGTTGCTCTCAAAAACAATCCTTCATACAGTCTACAAATTGTTCTTCGAGGCTACCTTTGCCAAGTTGATTAATTGAGTCAATATGCATGTTCATCCCACTGTTGTGTGCTTGTCAGCAGCCGTCATTATTTCTGACCTCAGAAATACGTCGGGGGAACAGTAGCAGAACATTACTCTTCTAACGAGATTTCTTCTCTTGCTTTTTATTTATGCTGGACTGATTTACATGCTGTTCCCTCCTGCCAATATCATTTCCTGATGCAGCCTTGATATCACACTTAACCAATACATCAATTTAACCTCTTGCTCCTCCTTGTCCAACCTTCCGGAAAAGTGAGTGCCCTTGGGCATATCACTGCCCTGTTTTGATCTCCCTGTAACCATGTTTCAGCAATCCGCATCAGGTCATACACATTTGTCTCTGTATCTATTGTCAGCTCATCAGTATTTTTCCAAATACGTTGTGCTTTTCGGTACAAAGTATTTAAGTAGGTTTTATTGGTTTGTCTTTCCCTTCTCATACTTTAGCTCATACTTTACAAGGTTCTGATTAGACCATATTTGGAGTATGTTTGCAATAGCATCATTTAAGATATATCTAGACACATACATGTATGGGCAGATAGCAAAGGGATACAGACGCTCAGAAATTATGCAACAGATTTAGACAGAGGATCTGAATCGGTGCAGGCTTGGAGGTCCAAAGGGTCTGCTCCTGTGCTGGAATTTTCTTTGTTCTTCGTTCTTTATTTTTCATTCTAAAAATTGCAAGTTTTAACTTATTGTATAATAAGTTAAATTTATTAACATAAACCATTTATTTATTTGACAGCGCGTGTTAAATTATTGTCATTTCTAAATTAGAGTCAGAGAGTCATAGAGATGTACAGCATGAAAACTGACCCTTTGGTCCAACTCGGCCATGCCGACCAGATATCGACACCCAATCTGGTCTCACCTGCCAGCAACCGGGCCATATCCCTCCAAACCCTTCCGATTTATATACACATCCAGATGCCTTTTAAATGTTGCAATTGTACCAGCCTCCACCATTTGCTCTGGCAGCTCATTCCATACACGAACCACTCTCTGCGTGAAAAAGTTGTCCCTTCGGTCTCTTTTATATTTTTCCCTTTCACCCTAAACCTCTGCCGTCTATATTCTGGACTCCCCCACACCAGGGAGAACACCTTGTCTATTTACCCTATCCATGCCCCTCATGATTTTATAAACCTCGGTAAGATCACCCCTCAGCCTCTGACACGCCAGGGAAAACTGCCCTAGCCTATTCAGTCTCTCCTTACAGCTCAAATGCTCCAACTCTGACAACATCCTTGCAAATCTTTTCTGAACCGTTTCAAGTTTCACAACTTCCTTTCGATAGGAAGGAGACCAGAATTGCACACAATATTCCAAAAGTGGTCTCACCAACTTCCTGAACAGCCACAACATGGCCTTTCAACCCCTGTACTCAATACTCTCACCAATAAAGGAAAGCATATGAAACGTCGTCTTCACTATCTTATCTATCTACGACTCTACTTTCAAGAAACAATGAACCTGTACTCCAAGGTCTCTTTGGTCAGTAACACTCTCTAGGACATCACCATTCGGAGTATAAGTCCTGCTAAGATTTGCTTTCCCAAAATGCAGCACATCACATTTAAGTAAATTAAATTCCATCTGTCACTCCTAAGCCCATGGGCCGATCTGATCTTCTTGCAACCAGAGTAAACTTCTTTGCTTTTCTCTACACCTCCAATTTTGGTGTTATCTATAAACTTACTAACTATACCTCTTATGCTCACATTCAAATCATTTATATAAATGGCGAAAACTAGTGGACCCAGCACCGATCCTTGTGGCACTCTACTAGTCACAGGCCTCCAATCTGAAAAGCAACACTCCACCACCACCCTCTGCCTTCTACGTTCGAGCCAGTTCTGGATCCAAATGGTTAGTTCTCCCTATATTCCATGATATCTAACCTTGCTAATCAGTCTCCCATGTGGTACCTTGTCTAACAATTTACTGAAGTTCAAATAAATCACGTCCACCACTCTGCCCTTATCAATAATTATTGTTACTTCTGCAAAAGCAAAATCAAAGAAGGTTATGAGGCATGATTTTCCACTCACAAACCACTCTTACTATCCCTAATCTGTCCTTGCCTTTCGAAATACATGTACATCCTATCCCTCAGGATTCTCTCCAACAACTTGCCCATCACCGCTGTCAGGCTCACTGGTCTATAGTTCCCTCGCTTGTCCTTACCAACCTTCTTAAACATTGGCACCACATTCACCAATCTCCAGTCCTCTGGCACCTCATCTATGACTAGTGATGATACAAATATCTCAGTAACAGGCCCAGCAATCCGTTCCCTGGCTTCCCACAGAATTCTCTGTACACCTGATCAGGTTCCGGGGATTTATGCACTTTTATACGTTTCAAGACATCCAGCACATCCTCCTCTGTAATAAGAACATTTTGAAGATGCCAGCATTTATTTCCCTACGTTCTACATCTTCCATGTCCTTTCCAACAATAAACATTGATGCAAAATACCCATTTAGTATCGCCCCCAATGCCTCCAAGCTGATCTTTGAGGGGTGCTATTCTTTCCCTATTTACCCTTTTAACCTTAATGTCTTTGTAAAATCCTTTGGATTTAACTTAATTCTATTTGCCAATGTTATCTCATGCCCCCCTTTTGTCCCCCTAATTTCCCTCTTAAGTATACTCATATTGTCTTTTGCGCTCTTCTAAGGGTTCACTCGATCTACCCTGTCTGTACCTGTCATATGCTCCCTTCTTTTTCTTAACCAGACCTTCAATTTAGTTTACCTACTAGCCTTTCCTTTCATGGTAACAGGAATATACTGTCGCTGGACTCCGTTACCTAATTTCTGAATGCTTCCCACTTTCCAGCTGCCCCTTTATCTGCGAACATCTGCTTCCAGACAGCTTTTGAAAGTTCTTGCCTAATATAATCAAAATTAGCCTTACTCCAATTTAGAACTTCAACTTTTATATCTGGTCTATCATTTTCCATCACTATTTTAAAACTAATAGAATTGTTGGCAGATAGCTGAAGCTCACACACTTCAGTGAGAATTAAATCGATTGATTATATTTAAATGTGCCAGAAAGATAATTCTATCTGATTGCATATTCAGAGTGAGCAAACGATTGAACAATCAGTCAGAGGTCAACCACTTTGCAAATGATATAGCGACAATGTATGCATTTGAATACTGGCATTTAGTGTGTAATTGTAATCACCAGAATAATCAGACAATATTTTCTTTTTGGTATAAAACGAAATGCACACTCTTTACTTTTGTATCATAAAAGGTTATTAGGTGTTTACATTTTAGTTCCATCAATGTAGAACCAACTTAATTGTTTTCAGAGATGATGCAATTATTGTTCAGTTGAATAATTGTAGTTCATATCTCATCATTGCCCAATTCACAAACATGGCGAACTCCTGATTATTGTTCAGGTCAGCAAAGCCACCACGTTGCAATCATGGCTAACATTAAAAATGGATTCCAAAAGGCCTGAATTCAGGCACCGTGATACTTGGCCTCACAGATGCCTGTGACATTGAGTGAGATACTGGCCTGATCCGGAATCTGTCCAGAAAGTTTCCAACCTGGGTCAGGACAATCATTCAATCATTCAACATTCCTTCAAAGTAAATCATTTGGATTCTACCTTGGGCAGGAGGAAACTAGCCAACAGGCTATCAGTCATCATTCCTGATGAAGGGCATTTGCCTGAAACGCCGACTTTCCTGCCCCTTGGATGCTGCCTGACCTGCTGTGACCTTCCAGCACCGCCCTAATCTAGACTCTGGTTTCCAGCATCTGCAGTTTTTTTTTCCCCTATCAATGCTCTCAGTGTAGTAAAAAATACTGTCTAAGTTCGATATCAATGTTTGCTCAGAAACCAGGTCTTACAAATTCATCTTCAGTCAGGGCATGACCCAGAGAGCATTTGTAGAATGCTCTCTGGGTCATGCCCTGACTGATCCTGTGTCAGAATCACAGGATGTTGGTTATGGTGCTGACATCTGGCATGTTCCCCACACTTCCTACCTCTGCTCCCTGGTCCAGACGCTGTGTGAACATGTTCACAATTGACAGTTTTCTGCAGCATCTTGTGTCTCACTGTGAATCCTCTGAAATTATATTCAATAAATGTACCTTCACATTCACCAGTATCAAAATAAAATTGTTCCTGCCTGTGGATGTTCAGATATTAATACATGGGTCACCAAACAGAATGTATCTGAAGAAACCAGGAGCTAACGACAAACCAAAAATCAGTTTCGTAACTGAACTTGGTGGATTTTGTGTGGTCTCGGTAACCACACATATTGTGCTGGCACTCAGCTGAGTTTAACCATGCACACCATAACTGGAAGTCTTGGCCTAACGCCCCGTCAGATTCCTGACCTCAATCACCTCACTCCCTCACACATTCACCAACTGGTGAGAATCCATCAGCCGAGAGAAACTTGGAACGCAGAACAGTACAGCACAGTGCAGGCACTTCAGCTCTCAATGTTTTGCCAGCCTTTTATCCTACTCTAAGATCAGACTAACCTACATAATCTTCAATGCACTAGCTTCTATGTGCCTATTCAAGTATCTTCTTAATTATCCGTAATGTATCTGGCTCTACTTCTATCACTGGCCGTGCATTCCACTCCCACCACTCTCTGTGTAAATAACTTACCTCTGACATTTCCCCTAAACCTTCCTCCAATCACCTTAAAATTACGCCCCTTGCAGATAGCCATTTCTGTCATGGGAAAAGACTCCCATATCCAATCTTTATCTCTCAACATCTTGTACACCTCTATCAAGTCAGCTGTCATTCTTCTTCGCTCCAGGGAGAAAATCTATAGTTCCCTCAAACTTTCTTCTAAGACAGGTCCTCTAGTCCAGGCAGCATCCTGGCAAATCTCCTCTGCACACTCTCTAAGGCTTCCTCATTCTTCCTATAATGAGGCAAACAGAACTGAACACAATATTCCAAGTGTGTTTGAACCACAGTTTTATAGAGCTTAGCATTAACCTCGCCGCTCTTAAAGTCAATCCCCCTGCTAATGAAAGCCAACACATCATACACATTCTTAACAACTCTATCAACTTGAGTGAAAATTTTGTGGGACCTATGGACATGGACCCCAAGATCCCTCTGGTCCTCCCCGTTGCCAAGAATTCTGCCTTTATCTCTGTATTCTCTATTCAAATTCAACTTTCCAAAACAAATTACTTCACACTTTTTAAGGTTGAACCTTATCTGCCACTTATTAGTCCAGGGCTGCATCCTGTCAATGTTCTGTTGCAACCTACAACAGCCCTCCACGCTATGCACAACTCCATCAACCTGCATGTCGTCGCTAAACTTACTAATCCGCCATTCCACTTCTTCATCAAAGTAATTTATCAAAATCACAAATAGCACAGGTCCCTGAACCAATCCCTGTGGAACACCACTGGTCACTGAGCTCCAGGCTGAATACTTTCGATCTGCTTCCATCCTCTGTATTCTATGAGCCAGCCACGCCCGTATCCAGAGAGCCAAATTTCCCTGCATCCATGCCTCCTTACCTTCTAAATGAGCCTACAATGGGGAACCTTAGCAAACGCCTTGCTAAAATTCGTGTTCACCGTTTGTGAGAAGATTTGTAGCTCGGGTGATCGTTGTTGTGGTTTTGTTCGCCGAGCCTTCACTGGAGTCTCCCAAGCACCGAGGATGTCACCTAGACAGGGGACGAAACGTCTGCAACACCAATTCCCAGCTCGGCGAACAGAACCACAATATTCATGTTCGTCACATCGACCGGTCTACCTTCATCAACATGTATTTTTCACATCTTCAAATAATTCAATAAGGTTTGTGAGGCATGACCTGCTCCTCAAAAAGCCATCATCTCTAATCAAATTATCATTTTCTAAGTAATTGTAAATCCTGTCTCTCAGAATCGTCTCCAATACTTTGCCAACCACTGATGTAAGACTGACTGTTCGGTCATTCCCAGGGTTAACTCTATTCCCTTCCCTGAACAAGGGAATAACTTTTGCCACACTCCAATCATCTGGCACCACTCTAGTGGACAGTGAAGGCACAACGATCATCACCAAAGGCACAACAATCTCTTCCATCACCTCCTGGATTAAACTCGTGTATACCCCATCTGACCCAAGGGATCTATCTATCCTTATGTTTGTACTTCAACCAGTATGTACTTCCCCTCAACTTTTCTACACCCTGTCCAACAAACTGATTGACTGATTTCCATTTCAGTGCTGCCTTCCTGAGCAAGTACGGTTCCCAATGTCCTGCGAATCACGGAATCAAAGGAAAAAGGAATGTAACCATCCCTTCCTGATAAACAGCTCATGCTCGAACGGTCGACTCTCTTGCTCATCAGATGTTTCCTGACCTGCTGTGCTTTTCCAGCACCACACCTTTCGACTCTGATCTCCATCAACTGCAGTCATCAGTTTCTCCATTACTGAGGGCTGTCCCCTCTGCACACTGAGGGGGCAATTAGCCATCAGAAAATCATTGCATGTGGAACTGACTGCTCAGTTCTGGAAAGGTGCAATTGATGAATACATCTTTTGAAAAAAGAAATTACAATTCAACAAATATTCATTCAGTTCCAGAGTTACAATGTTGCTTCATGGTTTGGGCAGCCTGATAACAAATAGTGAATGATTGAAGAACTCTGAGGTACAGAGTATTCCAGGTGTTATATTCCAACTTACGTTAACACTGGCAGTATTATCAGATAGACTGATGTGATAATGACATGAGTTGTCATGGGGAGGTGGAACGTTTTTGCCATCACAGAGACGTGTTTGAGAGGAGTGAGGGCTAACAACTCAATATTCTGTTGTACTGGAACTATACGCAGGACAGCAGAGGGTGTTTAAGAGGAGGCGGTGTTGCATTATCAATTAAGGAACGGTTACTGCATTGAGGAAGGACAATACCTTGGACGTGTATTCAAATGAGGCTTTATGGATTGAGGTTAGGATCCAAACGATGACAGACACACTGCTGGGGATATATTATAGAGCCCCAGAAAGAAGAAATGCAGGAGAAAATATATAACCAATTCACTGAGGTGTGTAAAAACCAATTCACTGAGGTGTGAAGGAAAGCAAGTCCGAAGATGTTACAGAGATAGGAAAGTAAGGCTGGAGATGTTACAGAGATAGGAAAGCAAGGCTGGGATGTTACAGGGATAGAAAAGCAAGGCTGGAGATGTTAAAGAGATGGGAAGGCAAGGCTGGACATGTTACAGAGAGAAGATAGAAAGGATGGAAATGTTACCGAGAGAGAGGAAAGCAAGGCAGGAAATGCTACAGAGACAGGAAAGCAAGGCTGGAGATGTTTCAGAGATAGGAAAGCAAGGCTGGAGATGTTACAGAGAGAGGAAAACAAGGCTAGAGATGCAACAGAGGTAGGAATTAAGGCTGGACATGTTACAGAGAGAGGATAGAAAGGATGGAAATGTTACCGAGAGAGAGGGAAGCAAGGCAGGAAATGTTACAGAGACAGGAAAGCAAGGTGCGAAATGTTACAGAGAGAGGAAAGCAAGACTGGAAGTATTACAGAAATAATGTGGCCTGCGTATGCTAGAATAGGTTAGTGAGATATTTTTGAACTCATTCACGGGATATGGGGAAAGGTGAAGCAGCTAGAGTTCAGAGAGATAGGGAGGGGCGTAGGGGCTGGCGGAATTTACAGTGATAGATGGGGCTGTAGTATGATATAAAGGTTGTAGTGATACGGAGGGTTACTGAGAGACAGATGGATGCAGCAGCTGGAGGAGACGACTGGGAAAGATACAGAGATACACGTAGATAGTTTAAAAATGGAATTGTGCAATGTCTTAATAGAGAACATTTTGTAGAAATCTGTGGAATAGATGAGGCACTTGGAGGAACTGAAGGAGGGAGACCTTGGACTTTCCAATCACAGGAGTTATAGAGTCAGTGTCATACAGCACAGAAGAGGCCCTTCGATTGATAGTGACAATAAAGTAAAAGCCCTGCAGAAACTGGACATTGGAAATCCCTCCTTCATAACGTGTGGGGGCTAGGGCAAAATGTGGGAGGGACGTCCTACAGACTCCTCAAGCAACAATGTGACATAACGGAGCCTCACGTGTCAGAGACGGAAACCTGCTGACTCCCTTCCCTCAGCTGATGGATCAGAGTCCCTCTACAATGAACACTTGGAGGACGCACTGACAGAGTGAATGAGCTGGAGAACGTTTACTGGGTGGGCTATTTCAAAATCACCAGCAGCAGCATTGCTGATCGAGATGGTCGTGTCCAAAAGAACATAGCTGCGAGACTGGGTCTGCCCCGGGTGGGGAGGGAACGACTGTCAGGGAGAAACATACTTGACCTCATCTTCACCGCAGCCGCAGACACATTGTTCGATGACCATATTGGGAACTCAGCACTGGCCTGTGTGAGGTGATTTGGGTCATTACCAACAGGAGCAGAATAGTACTCCAGCACAATTTGCACTGTCATTGCTTGGCATGTGGTCCACATTACCCTGACTATCAGGCCAGGGGATAAACCCTTGTTCAATAGAGAATACTGGAGGGCTGGCCAAGAGGAGCACCAGGTACACCTCAAAATGAAGGTGACGTTACCAAACAGGACCACTTACTCACCAAATAGCATAAACAGCCAGTGACAGACAGATCTAACCAACAAATTTGACCTAATCGACACAATTCTGTCACATGCAGTCAGGTTGAATGGTGGTGACAATCAAACATCTCACTGGAGGAGGAGGATCCCCACATATCACCTTCCTCAATGATGGAAGAGCCCAACACAACAATAGAAAAGCTAAGGCTGAAACGGCCACAACAATGTTCAGACAGAAGTATCGATAGGAGGATCTATTTCTGTCTCCTCCAGATGGCAGTCTTCAGCTAGTTCGATTCACTGTGTGTGGTAATTCCAAACGGCTGGAAGGATGGGGAATGCACAGGCTGTGCGCCCTGATAACATTCCATTCAAGCTGTTCCTGCTGGGATACAGCACTGGCATCGACCTGTCAACATGGGAAACTATCCGGGTGTGTCCTGTACACACACAGACAAACCATCAGACAATCAATGACTGCCCCATTGCTCTAATCGCTAGCTTTAATAAAGGGATGGAAAATGTCACCCACAATGGGATCAGGCAGCAATTCCTCAGCACCAACCTGCTCACTGAAGCTCAGTTTGGGCTCTCATCCCTTTGGCACATTGAAGCCTACGTTTAACGATGTACAACAAGAGACCACGCAGCTGAATTCTAGAGGTGAGGCAACAGTGACTGCACTTATCATCATCATAACAACATTTGACCAAATGTCGTTTCCAGGATTAACGGCAAAACTGGAGCAAATAGGAATCGTCTGCACTGGCTGAAGTTATACCTGGTGCAAAGGAAGGTGACTGGGATTGGTTGAGAGCAGCCATCTCAGCTCCAGGACAGTTCCGCCGCAGTTCCCCAGGGGCGGGGTTTCTGGTAAGCCTGTAGATCAGAAATGGAAAAATAAGGCACCATACCTCTACAGGATGATAGGGCTGCTCTCTCGTTAGACAGAGATGACTGGTGGTAGTTTTACTGGACAATCATCATGTCTCAAGCAAGGGAGAGGTTGAATAGGACAGCCCTTTTCAGTCACCACAGTCAGTGAAGAATTGAACGCACACTCTTGATATTAATCTGTATTACAAACCAGCCGTCCAATTTATTGAGGTAAGCAAGTCCTCACTCAGCTCCTTGTGGTAGATATTATAATATTATTCCATTCAGATATGTTGTTTGACACCTCTGGAGCAGGTGGAACTAGAAGCCAGTTTCCTAGCTCAGAGAGAGGGACAGCATCAGTGAGCTGTAAGAGTGCTCGCTGCCCTAGGCCCAATACTTTTCAGCTGCTTCATAAATTACTGTAAAATGGAGGTGTTTGCCAATGATTGGACAGTGTTCAACACCATTCGCGATTTACTCAGATACTGAAGCAGTCCTTGTCCAAATGTAACAGGACCTGGAAATATGCAGTTGTGTGCTTATCAGTAACAAGACCATTTCCATTACACATGTGCCAGACAACGATTACTTCTAACAATGGAAAATTGAAACACATCCTCGAATGTTCAATGCTACCACCATAACTGAACACACACCAGGCAATATCGCGGGAATTACCGTTAACCTGAACTGGACTGACCATATGATTTCATTACCTATTCCTGTGAAGGGCTTATGCTAAAACATTGACTCTCCTGTACCTCAGATTTGCTTTTCTAGCGCCACTTTTTGACACATATAAATTCATTGGCTACAAGAATGTGTCAGGGGCTAGAAATTCTGCGGGAATTACTCAACTCAACATTTCCGAAAGCCTGTCCCCTATTGCTAAGGCACATGTTGAAATGTGCGTGATTAAATATTTTCATTTGCCTGTGTGAGTGCAGCTTCACCCCTCTTCCACTGACACTCAGTAGCAGCAATACCTGCCATCTACACGGCGCTCTGCAGAAATTTACCAAGGCTCCTTACAACGTACCTCTGAACCCCCGACCACCAAAAAAAACAAGGGAAGCAGATACACAGGACCCCCACCATGTTCGCATTCTGTTCTAAGCCATCTACCATCCTGATTGGGAAGTATATTGCCATTCCTTCAGTATCACTGTTTCAAGTTCCCTATCTATCAATAAATGCCGTCCCAATAACATTTCATGAATAAATTAACATAAAAATATTGTCCAGACCTTTCCAATGCTGGACAATGTGTTTTTGGGTTGTGTGAGTTCAGGCTGGTTGGTCCAGGTAGTACCTTGCTTGTTGTGAACAGCTAAAGGGATATCATGTTTGAAACAATCGGTCAGTCTCTCAGAGGCATGGCCTACATACGGAGCATCACAAACACTTGCATTTTCATCCCACATTACTGACATCTGAGATAGACTGAAGCAACTGAAAACGTACTCATATCTGACTGGAACATGTTTAAACACACAGTGACATTGTTGTCACGAAAGTGATTATGAGTGAATAACAGCAGGGAGAAAGTGAGGACTGCAGAAGTTGGTGATCAGAGTCAAAAAGTGTTATTCTGAAAAAAAACCTGAGATGTTCAGGCAGCATCTGAGGAGCAGGAGAATCGACAATTAGTTAACAATATTAATACAAAAGAAAACAATTGTGTATTTTCAAAGTCGTTGTACTTAATAATAATTGGTCTTAGGTGTGGCAATGAGACTCATCATTTCAATGCTCCTTCCTGTGAGTTTTCATCATATTGTTGTTATAACGGTGTACAGAATAAATGGGTGGATTTTGTGCTTACTGGACAATCTAAAAGTTGGTATTATGAAAGGATATCGGACCTTCAGTAAAGAGACTTTACTTAATGCCAGTTTACGGTTAGAACAATGCTTCAAACATTTACACAGAGATTTCCAGCTCAAGTCACACACAAGGCTGTTGGGCTGGGATCACGCTGGCCATCAATGGAGCTGTGCAATTCTGTTTGGATACTGGCATTTTGGGGCTAACTTACACTGGATATGGTTAATGAGGGATTCAATGTAAGATGCCATGTGCTGCAGGAGTCAATCATGTTTATAACATCTTGATTCAGTATCAGGTCCAAGGTTCAGAATTACAGAGTTTAGGTGGCACACAAGAAGTGATATAATTGCAAGACATGGTTGTTTACAGGTCGTTTTTATAAATATTGAACTGCGTCTCGACCAGCGCCATGTGCTAGTCCATTGACCAGTCTGCCCCACACACATCTCCCCCTTGCTCAGGTATGTCTCCAGTCAGTCTATTGTGAGGGATTGTGTGAATAACTGCCCAGATCCAGTTTGGGAGCTCTCTGGACAGATTTTGGAGATGGTCAGTATTCTGGAGGTCGTGTTGAGGCCCAATAACGCTGTGTCAGAATTCAGGCTTTTCATCAAAGTTATTTTCAACAGCTTTGCTGCCTGCAAGATGGTGTGTTCAGTGATCCGAACATGAATCGGCTGTTTACGACAGTCACTGAATTGTGTAATATTTAGCTGTGCGCTCTGGTAATTCAATTATTGTTCATTTCAATAGCTTTCAAATGAAAAACAATGATGTTTGGCTTATTTTAAAATATGTAAGAAATAAAGTGATATTAACTCTTCATTACAGAAAATGTGAAAGTGACCTGGTATATATTTCCCATTGACTAATCAAGCAACAGTCAGATATTGGCTGTAAAGCAGGATTCTGTGAACAGGACTAGGTCCCAGACAACATCACCTTCCTCTCTGGTATATTCTGTCCCCCTGAAAGGACACAGCCAGGCAGAGGGGAACAGCTCATTGGTATATAGTCAATATAGGGCGGCATAGTGCCTCAGTGGTTAGCACTGCTGCCTTAGAGCACCAGGGTCCTAGGTTTGATTCCAGCCTCGGGCAACCTGTGTGGAGTTTGCACACTCTCTGTGTGTCTGCGTGGGTTTCCTCCCACAGTCCAAAGATGTGCAGCTCTGGTGAATTGGCCATGGTAAACTGCTCATAGTGTTCAGTGCATTGATCAGAGAGGCGTGTGTTGCTCTTCGGAGGGTTGGTATAGACTGGTTGGGTCGAAGGGCCAGTTCCCATACTGTATGGAATCTAATCTAATGATAGTGCTCAGCATTGATGCTGGATCCTGTGGCGGCTACACTGTTCTGTGGCAGGTTATGGTGGAATCAATAAAAGGGAAACATATAATTGACCACATCGTCATCGATCTGCCTGCTGCAGATACACCTCGTCATTTCAAATATCAGGAAAAATGGTCACTGCACAATGTGGAGCAATGGATATCTTCACATTTTGCAGACCCTCCTCGCCATGATACGTAGCCCCTTGAGGACTGAATGGGACAGACTTTAAACAGATTGAATTATTAATGATGATGCAGCCATGAGATGCAGAGGTCCATCGGCCGCAGCAGAATCATATACAGTACAGCTCATACAGTCTGCACACTCACAGCCAGACATACCTCCCACTGTACAGTAACCATCACGGCCTAACATATCTCCCACTGTACAGTAACCGTCACGGCCCGACATACCTCCCACTGTACAGGAACCATCACGGCCAGACATATCTCCCACTGTACAGTAACCACCACGGCCCGACATACCTCCCACTGTACAGTAACCATCACGGCCCATCATATACCCCACTCTACGGGAGCCATCAAGAGTGGCATGGTGGCGCAGTGTTTAGCACTGCTACCTCACAGGCCAAGGTCCTGGGTTTGATTCCAGCCTTGGGCGACCGTCTGTATAGAGTTTGCACATTCACCGCGTTTCTGCATGGGTTTCCTCCCATAGGCCAGGTGAATTGGCCATACTAAATTTGTAAGTGTTTTAGTCAGAGGGAATTGGGTGTGGGTGGGTTACTCTTTGCAGTGTAGATGTGGACTGTTTAGGCCAAAGGGTCAGTTTCCACAGTGTAAGGAAGCTAATCTACTCTGCAAGGTTCATGTCAAGTATATGATGGAATAATCACTTGTCTGAATGAGTGCAGCTCCAACAGTACTCTTGTATGGACTTACTCACAACAGGCAACACCGTTGTGTGGGGAAGATCATGTCTCACAAATTTGATTGATTATTTTGCAGAAGTGACAAAATTGATTTATGAGGGCATGGGGCTTGATGTTGGCCGTTTGGACCTGAGCAAGGCCTTTGATATGATTCCTTATGGAAGGCTCACACAGAAGGTGAAGTGAAATGGGATCAGCGGTCAGTTAGTAAGATGGATAGAGAACATCTTGGCCATAGAAGACAGTACTGTTAGAACAGTGTTTTTGTGACTGGAGATCTGTAAATAGATTAGCGGAGTTGCAGATTGTGAGGATGATTGCCAGAGAATACAGCAGGATGTAGGTCTGCTGCAGACTTGGACAGAGAAAACGCAGATGTAACTTTATTTGGACAATTGTGACGTGATGCATTTTGGAAGGTCTAATGCAGGAGAGAAGTATATAGTGGATGGAAAAACGACTGACTGCATCAACGTCCGAAGGGATCTTGGTGTACAGCTCCACAGTTCCCTGAAAGTGGTAACACGGGTGGATAAGGTGATCAAGATGACTGATGGCAAACTTGCAGACATGCATCGGACCATGCAGTATGAAAATTAGTAGGTCATATTGCAGCTGTAGAGAAACTTAGTTTGAGGTACATTTAGAATATTGTGTGCAGTACTGGTTGCCACATGATGTTGAAGTATTGGAGAGGGTGTGGAAAAGTTTTACAAGCGTGTTGTCTGGTTTGGAGGGTATTAGCCAGAAGGAGGAATTGAACAAACATGGTTTGTTTGCACCTGTGCATCATTGGCTATGGGGCCACCTGTTAGATATTTACAAAATTATCAGAGGCATAGATAGAAGAACAGTTAGAGGCTTTTTCTCCCCAGTGTAGAAATATCAATTACTCAGGACCGTAGGTTTGAGGTTAAAGGGAGAACGTTCAGGGGATGTGATAGGTAAGTTTTTCCTTGCTGTTCCAGACAGAATGTGAAAGTGCCTGGTATGCACTGATAGAGGGGAAGAAACCAATATAGCAAGGTTTAAGAGGGATTTTGGCACAAGGGAATATAATGATATTGAGAGTGTTGGAACAAAAACTTTTGTTTTAACTTTAGAAAGGCATCATGTGTCAGTGAGGGCTTGCTGGGTTGAATGGCCTGTTCCTGTACTGTACTGCTCTTTAAGACAAGATTTGAGCGCCGGAATGGCGAGATGCTCACTGAATGATTACTGATGATCAACAGCCACATTGTGGATCCCTCCCCTCATCAACTTGCAGCTTCTTTCTTTCCCCACTGTCGGGAAACTCAATATTGAGAATTTGACATGAATGTCAGAGCTGGTACCTGGTAACGCCATTTTGACCCTCGCTCCTGTGACCTTCTATCTTGGACACCAACGTCTCGGGGGACACGACACTGACAGAAGCTGCATGTACTCCACACCCACCAATGCTGTCATCTGACACATGCCAGCCTCACCATGCCATCCCAGCACATCTCCGACCCACTGACGGTACGCTTCTGTACTTCAATGCTGCAGCTCAGGGTGCACTGCCAATTCTCATTGCAATGCTGCTGCAATGGCACTGTGCTCAGGGGCACACACCCAGCTCATGGACTGTCCCTCTGGGCTTCTCACTCCGTGTTTGTACACACTCACATTGACCTAAGTTGAATGTTCACAGAAAGATTTGCCTTGCCTTACCCTGCTTTTCGCAGAGTATCCCCTCAGCTAGAGCTACCAGGCTCACCCGTCAGCTGTGTTGTCTTGATGTTTAGCAGAGACACAAACCCAGAAAGCTTGATATCATTGTCCACAGTCAGTCACGGTGCCCAGCACAGTGAGACTAGGGGAGTCTCAGATCGCTGTGCAGGATCTTGGACACGGTCAGTCAGCCTCTCGTGGTTCTTAGGATCAGGATCCTTCCCCTGTGAGGGGGTGAGGAGCTGATTGTTAGGCTGTCCATATCCCTTTTCGCTCTTTGTGCCCTAGTGTGGGATGGTTCCTTACAGAATGTGAGAATTACCAAGAAGGATTAGAGAAATGGAAGTGGTTGGTACAACTGTTAGTGCTGGGACAGCTGGGGGAAAGGTGTCGAGGTGTTCTGAGTCAGTAAGTCGGCAGCACAGACACTAGACAGAGTTGGCCAGTGGGGCAGAGAAGAGATTACAGAGAGACTGAGAGAAGGTGCTGAATTCACTGAGGGTGGGAGAACATGAGCCTTGGTGGGAGGCGGGTGCAGTAACAGAGAGAGTGAGGGTGAGGTCGCAAAGTGCAGATGGTGGCACTTACCCTGGTGGAGTGGAGAAGGTCAGTGACCTCCTTCCTACACTGCTGGGAATTCCCCCAGTAGGCTGGCACCTCATTGACCCAGGACTCAGCCTCGGACCTAGCTGGAAGGGTCTGGTGTCATAGCTTCCCCTGCCAACCCTGGAGGAAGATAATGTTCTTCTCATGCACCATGTCATACACCAGGACCAAGGGCTTGGCCACAAATTGGCACCCCAGTTTTATCCCCTCTGCCATGTCCAGGCCAGTTTCGGATTCACAATGCAAGAGTAAAATGACATTTTAAAGATGTCTCTGGGAAACATGGATGCCGGTGCATTCTGGGATATCCAGGCAGAGGGCAGTTGTTATGACGAAGGGGAAAATCATCGGGTTATGCCTGATGAGAGGAAGACCACGTTGGCAGGAAAGATAGGTAATGAGTCAGATTGGGGATGGTGTCATAAGAAAATGCAATTCACCTTGTGGAGAGAAACCCTCCATGAATCTCGACTAAGATGGGACTTGACCAAATCATAAGATGCTTTAGGCCTCTGTCTGTCTGAATCAAAATAGGGATGAAATATTGGGAGCAACAAACTTGGAGTGGAGAATTATACAGGAGATTCAAATCCTCAAAAAGGGGTAACACAATGTTCCAGACTTTTGAAAGGATCCGGGCCAAATCGCCTGCCTTATAATTACCCACATTATCCAATCCTCCCTGGACGCAGGGATGGTGCCAGAGGACAGGAGAATGGCTAACACCGCAACTTTGTTTAATGCGGAGCAAGGGAAAGACTGAATAGGTCGTGGCTGGAATTCTGAGACTGTGGATAAACCGCTACTGAGGAAGCCCCAGGGACTCCAGGACAGTCGGTCTAGACTTGTGCAAGGAAGATCGTGTATAATTAATCTGACTGTGTCGGTTTGAGGCAATAACTTGTAACTGCATGTGACTTGCTTGATTTGACGAGAGATCCCATGGCAGGTTGCTTAAAAACAGAAACAAGAGGTCCAGGTGAATGGAGCAAACAACACAGACAAATGTAAGGCAAGGCATTTGGGAACATCAATAATAGAGAGGAATACACAATAAATGAGAATATGGTCAGTGTGGGCAGATAAATGAAGGTAGCTGGAAACACCAATAATCTCGTCAATGGAGCAAATGGCATTACTTCCTTTGTTAGCCAAAATACAGAATTTCAGAGCAGGAAGCTTATACAGGAACTGTATAAATAATGAGTTCAGCCACAGCCTGGGGACTGTGTGCAGTTCTGGTCACCCCATCACATGGGAGGATGGAATTGGACTGGAGAGTGTACAGAGGAGATTCTTCACCCTGTGACAGTGGAAGTGCAGTTATGGGGAAAGATTGGAGCGGAGGATACTGAGGGGAGATTTGATTCGGGTGCACATATTGTCAGGAGCCTGGGTAGGAAGAGAAAGAACACCTTGTTCCTGTTGGAAAGCTCAGTGACCAGTGGCGAATATTTAATGTAATAAATTGAAATATTTGAGAAGTGATGAGGAAAGTTGTTATTTCACGCAGTTTATGGTCAGGCTCTGGGGTCACGCATGGAAGTGGAGTATAGGCAGAAATTCTCAAACCATTTTAAAAAGGTGCCGGGATCTGTACCTGAAGTCCTTCACTGTCTGGGGAGACAGAACTAGGGCTGTAAAAAAACACATTACATCTTGACCAATGCAGACAGTGGACAGAGTGATCTCCTCCAAACTGTGCTATTTTCTGAAGTTTTCAAAGGTTACCAACATCTGAGAGGATCATTACGTAGGGATGAGGGGAGAGGGCAGGGAGGAGCAGTGTGTGAATTGATTAGCATCACAATAATACTGATGTCATTCTTTATACACAACGCTACTTCACTGTGTTGGCCTGTTTATACTTCCTGTATAAATGGGCAAAATGTTTGACTATCCAGGTCTGTCGTTATCACACTGCAGCCCCATCTCCATAATGACAGCTACATCCGACCTGGTTCACACTATTTAAAGCTACCGTTTCACTGGCCTTCGTTGAAAATTTCCCAGCTTCATTCTTGCCCCATTGAAGGCTGCTATCAGTCAACAAATGTTGCTCACTCTCAATTATTGAATTTCATTCTCTACCATCATCTTGAACTTTACAATGAAATGATCACTCCATCCCAAAACGTTCCCCTACTGACACTGGATCCACTTGCCCCATCTCTTTCCCAAGGACCAGGTCCAACGCCACATGCTCTCTTCGGCTGGATACATACTACTGAAGTCAGCTCTCCTCCATGTAATCCAGGAACACTTGGCCCTCATGACCCTTAATCGCCAGTATCCCTGTCTATATCTGGAAACATTAAGTAACTCAGTATAACTAATCTGTAGTATTGTCATTGATCTCAAATGACCCTACATGTTTATTCTCTCCATCATTTCTTTGGTTGCTGGCAGACAGACTGTACCTCACATGGTAATTGTTCTGTACCTCCAGCCAAATTCATTCTGTCCTTGGACGGATCCTCTTTCTCTTGGACTCCTTATCTAACGCTAATCTAAACCAATACTTCTACCTTCATCCTTTCCCTTCTATCATTTTGGAATCCTTTCTACCCAACAATATTAAACACCCAGTCCTGACATCCTTGCGCCAGCTGTCGGTGATCAGTACATCAGATTTCCATACGTCAATCTGCATCTGGAACTCCCCACACTCCGAGTAGTCATGTCCATGCAGAGTACCTCAGATTAAGGCTTTCTTTCTTACTCCATCTTCCACTGTTAAACTTGTTGTATATTAGTTACAACTGCATCTCCCCTTATTTTGAGAATCCTGGTAGTCTCCTCTACTATTATTTGTTGTATCCTAAGCACACACCAAATTATTTTCAACCCCTCTCAAACACTCCGTAAGGAATTCAGTCCCTGCTCTGTCACGTCAACCCATCCAGCTTGTACAGTTGCTGCCTTCCCCAGAACCAGACCCAATGTTCCAGGAATCTGAAGCCCTTCCTGCTGCACCATCATTCCAGTCACACTCCCACCTAAAACTCAGAGTCCTGTTCTCACTGGACACGGCACTGGCAGTAACCAAGGGCTTGCTACATTTGAGGTCCTGCTTGCTAACCATCCACCGAGCTCCCTAAATTCAGATTTCCAGACCACTACACCTTTCCTACCCATGTCATCCCTACCAACATGGACATAATCTTTGACTACTCACCGTTCCCCAGACAAATGTCCTGCAGTCACAGTAACATTCTTAACCCCACTTTCCTGGAATTACAGACACGCTGACACCTTTTTCACTTTCCTGACTGCCCTGTGACTATTGCCTCTCTTTCCTTCTCCCTCCACTCCTGTACAGTCAGGCCGCTTGTGGTGCCACAGACATGGCTCTGACTGCCCTCCCTTGAGCAGCCAACACCTTCATTGGCTTCCAAACTGGGAATTTGATTTGGGAGGGAGACAACAGGACATTCTTGTATTCCCTGACTGTTTCTCTCCAATTGCTTCGTCCCCCAGACCTTTCCTTCTTCCAGGCCGTCATGTCTGCAGGGTGATCTGCTGTGTGTGTGCTATCCACCTAACTGTCAGCATCATAGATGTCCCATGGAGTCTCTAGTCCCTGTCTGAGCTCCATGACCCCGTGTTCATCTAGGACACGAGCAGGGGCTATGGCTTCCCAATGTAACAGAACACATTTTCCATCTGACAAATATGTGCTGCCATGTCTGGAGTAACTTAATTAATTACTTAGAATGAAGTTAACTTCCAGGAAATAACAATATGGTTAATTCCCTTATTCAGCTGTGGCTTACTGAGGGTAAATTATTATTTTGGATCACAATTACACTTCTCCCTCTTAGTTCTCTGTTCAACCCTTATTTCAGAAGTTGAAAAAATGCTAACTTATAATAAATAAGTGACAGTCGCCAATAATGGTGTATTTATCAGCCAATGAACTTACAGCCTTTTCTGTGATGGCTCTTGCACTTCTTTCAATCTCAGTGCCGGCACGTCCCAGCAGCAGAAAGTTATCTCTGTGACTCCCAAGTACATGTAATCCTCCAGCTCCCACTCCCCTCTGCTCCCTCACAGGGACACCGTCTCTGTGACTCCCAGGGACGTGTAATCCTCCAGCTCCCACTCCCCTCTGCTCCCTCACAGGGTCACCGTATCTGTGACACCCAGGGACGTGTAATCCTCCAGCTCCCACTCCACTCTGCTCCCTCACAGGGTCACCGTCTCTGTGACTACCAGGCACAACTAGGCCTCGATCCTCAGTGCTGATTTATATACTCTCATTTTGATGCTTCTACCTCCGAGATGTGAGTTAGCCCCAAGCTCCTGTTCCAAGTTGCTCCCTCACATGTTTACTCCCTTTGTGACTTGGTGATGATTTCCAGCCTCCTGCTCTGCTCTTTCTCCAACTCCAAGTTTCAGTCGGCCTCGATCCGCGTTGATTTATATTCTCCCGCTCTGCTGTTCTCTCTCAGGTTCTCTCCCTTTGTTTATCCCAGGTAATGGTAGGCCTCAAGCCTCAGCTGAGGTTTATAACATCCCATTCCACACTTCTCTCTTACAGAATCGCTGTTGTACCTGAAAGATAGTGGAAAAGAGGAGGATTAGACAGACGAGAGGGAGTTATAGTGATTGAGCGAGCTATATGGAATGGAACAGATTATCTGGGGAGCTAGGCAGACCTGCATCAACTCAAGAGCATGACTGGAATATACAGCGAGAGTTTCAGACACTGAAGAAAGCAAAGGAAATAGAGAGATTGTGGCTTGTTCATGACGGAGCTATGTAGAATCTAAAGGGTTTTTTCTGAGCTGCTTACAGAGATGTGTAGACTACAACAAATGCAAATTGACAGCCAGCAAGTGTTGTCTGGATGTTACAGAGTTAGAAGTCTTGCAGTAACTGGGGGGACTATAAACTTTTGGAGCACTGGTGGTGTTCAAGGACCCCCAGGACACGAGGACGTGCAGAGAATGGGAGCATTCCAAATATTGGGATTTTCTGGGCTGGAAGTCCTGAGAGAATAAAGAGGATGAAAAGAGCCAATTTAACACATACAACCATTGTAATTATGGAGATTTAAGGAAGGGAACCTGCGCTGTCATTGATTACAGTTATATGGAGAGTTACAGAAACTGAAGGGGTTACAAATTTAAAAGGGGAGAGATTTTATGTGATCAGAAGATAAAACAAGAATAAACGAATTTTAGAGATCTCGAACACAGATGGGAATGGAGGAGGGTAGATATTGTGAGGAACTATCAGAGTTATAAGTTGCGGAGGATGTCAGATATAAAAGGGAGAGCTGCATTGTCTGTATGCAGTTACAGACATGAGGAGTGTTGTAGTGCCTGCTGGAGGGGACACAGATAACAACAGTTTCAACGGCTGGTGCAGTGGCTCAGCAAGGGAAGTTTGTCGGGACTGGCGATTACACAGATAGGGGTGAAATTGGAGCTTCAGGAGTTTATGGAGAAAGGGAGAATTGGAGGGACTGGGGATTACACGGATTGGGATGGTAGTTGGAGCTGCAGGGAGTTAATGGAGGGTTGTTGGTGCTGTGACTTACATTAACACAGACAATAGTGGAGCTGCAGGAGTGAGTGAGATAGGGAGGGTTGAAGGGGCTGGATCAGTTCACACAGCCAGGGAGAAGTGTAGGGATTGGACGAGCCAGAGATACTGAGGGTTGTCGGGCTGCAGGAGTTCAGAGAGTCGGTGAGGACTGTGAAGGTAGGTTTGCAGCATTCCCATCAGTCACACAGAGATGTGGAGTGCTGTTCAGGTGGAGGTTACAGATATCAACAGGGTTGCAGTTACTGGAAGATATTACAAAGACAGTGAGCTGTAGTATTTGAGGAGTTTACAGAGACAGGATGCATTGAGGAGTTGGAGGCTGCTAGGTGTTAACCATGCTGCAAGGGATCAATAACTTTACATCGATAAGAGGGATTGGAAGCTCTGGAGATGAAGAATGAGAATTGCAGGAACTGAAGAATATCACAGAAATGGGGAGTAACATATGATTTAGAAGAGTTATAAAATGAGATGAGCAGTGTTCAGGAGTCAGGAAAGATACAGGGAGATCTGAGGGGACCACAGGTGATCAAAAGGACAGTGAGGCTTCTCAGTGTAGGATTGGGGCAGTTTACGCAGACAGGGAATATTTCACGAATGGTGCTCTTTACAGAGATTATGAAGTTGTGTAGAATTAAGGAACGAACAGAGATATGGAAGGCTGTAGCTAATGAAGACATTTGTTCATGTTAGATGTTGAGGTTCTGGAAAATATATGGACAGGAAAGCTAGACAATCTGTCAGAGCTTAGAGAGACAGGAACAGCAATAGAGCCTGGAGACACTAACAAAAAGAGGGAGCATTGCAGACACTGGAGGAGGTTTCTGTGTTAGGGATGGTTGTAGGGGAATGTAACGTTTACACAGATAGGGGAGTAAGAGCAGAAGAAGGTTATGGAGATGATTAGATTGGTGGGGAGACTGGAGGAGCTTTCATTGACAGGGCTGGTGTCAGCGACAGGAGGATGTTACAAGCAAAGTAAGTCTTGTAGAAACTGATCGGGAGAGTCAGAAGCAGTGGAGTTGGTTACACAGATCGGGGGTGTTGTAGGGACCTGAGAGGATTATGCTGATAGGGACGATTGTAGGATCCCCACATTTTCAGAGTGTTCCAGGACTAGAAAAGGTTACACAGTTAAGGAGGGATGTTGGAGCTGTGGGAGTTCACAGAGACTCGGAGGTTTGAAGAGTCTGGGGCTGTTTATGGATAAAGGGATATATTTAGGAACAGTACTATGGAACGCAGAGGGAGAGTTTAGATTAGATTCCCTACAGCATGGAACCAGGTACGTCGGCCCAACAAGTCCACACCAACTCTCCAAAGAGTAACCCACCCAGACCCACTTCTCTCCGACAATGCAACTAATACTTTGAGCAATTTAGCATGGCCAATTCACCTGACGTGTACATCTTTGGACTTTGGGAAAAACCGGAGCACCCGAAGGAAACCCACGCAGACACAGGGAGAATGTGCAAACTCCACACAGCCAGTCACCAAACGCTGGAATCGAATATGGGTACCTGGCGCTGTGAGGCATCATTTCTCACCACTGAGCCACCGTGCTGCCCCAAATTGCAGAATTATACAAAGAGAGAATATTTGAGGTGCCGGGAGGGATGTAGGGAGTGGAGGAACAAACAGAGATGTGGAGTGCTGATGTGGCTTGAAAAGGGTCTGGAGGTGTTTATTTAGATAAGGAGCTCGATAGGGATGGGAGAAGTTTACGGAGGTCGTGTGGTGCTATAGGCTAGGAGGCAGAAGTGTTATAGGGCCTGCAGAAGGTTCCAGTGATATCATGTTCTCCTGGGGCTTGAGGAAGGTACACAGGTGGGTGTTTTGTTCCGGGCTGGAGGACTTTACAGAGACAGGGGCACTGTAAGTATTGTGCAAGCCTACAGACGTAGGGAGTATTGGATTGAGTGCAGGATGGGATTATTGAGATTGGGCATTATATCGACACTGGAGCAATTTACACACAGGGGGAGTCGTCAGCATTGGAGAAGGTTTCAAATACACAGAGGGAATATGAGAAGGGTGGAGGTTATAGTAAAAGGAAATTTTCTGGGAATTACCAGCATTCAAGACACTGGCGCAAACAAGTTGGACCGAAAGGAATACTTCCTTGCTGAATGGCTCTATCCCATGACAAGAGAGAGCGTGATGGGGGAATATAAAACAGAAAGATTCCAGGTTTCAATGCCATCTCCTTGTGGGAGACCTGCTTTCCCCTCTATTGTACTGATCCTCACTAAGACAGCACAGGCTTGGATTGATAACTGTGATCTTCCGATATTGACACAGGAAGGTTCAGTACAGAGAGATGAAAATTAAAAAGAGGGTGGGGTTTGAGTCTGGGACCATCATGCTCTGTGTTCATTCTCCAACACTGTATCTATGTCATGTCTTCTGGATCAAAGTTCGATGTATTAAACACACTCTGCTCTGTTCACTGTCAGTGATCTTACCGATCTGCAGGATTTACTGAAGGCTCCAGATTTCACTCTCCATCTCTCTGGCTGACCAACTGTCTTCAATGTGGTGATGAACAAAACAGGAGTTAGGAATTCTGCTGAGTCAGGAGCATCCCGAGTACGTACAGGAGACAGAGCAACAGACAGAATAGGTAACTAGACTGATGCAGTTAGGGTTACACATGGAGAATGGCACCGAGTCCCACAGAGATGTGGAAAATCCCAGTCTCCATCCCTGGCCTGTGCTGCTTCATCTCACTGGAGTGGAGAATTCTGTTTGCTCAGGATCTGGACTCGCTGCAAAAGGTGCAGTCACTGGCAGCAATTAGACCCTCACAGTGAGGGATACCACATGGAGAGATACTGAGTGATATCACCAGAGTGCAGGAAGGCATCACAATCAAACCACGGTCAGGAAGAAGGTGCACTGGGATCAGTACTCAGGGATGAGGGGGCAATCAGTGGACCAGGCAATGATCTCATGTTACTCTCACTCGACTGTTCATCCAGAATTTAATGACGGGAACAGGAATACCCATCTGACTGCTTAATACCTTTAAGTAAGGAAATCTGTTATAGGCTGCCGGTCTGGCGTACATATGAATCCAGACCTAGAGCAAGGAGGTTGACTCTCAACTGTCCCCTGAAAGGACAGCTCAGGGGTGGGCATGAAATGCTGGCCAGCCAGAGACAGCAACATCCCACGAGTGAATTAAAAACAACACTGCTGGGAGCAGTGTCCTGGCCAATCACGTCGTTAGGTTTATAGACAGGGTTTTAAACTGACAGAGAAAATGCAAGGACAAGGTTCAGGTGAAAGGTGCTTTCTAAATCCAAAGAGAAAAGGTGTCACATCAGAACAGCATGGGGATGTGACTGCAGACAAGCAGAAAGGAATAGGAATGGACAGTGAATTAGGCTCTGATAGGAAATTCTGGGAAAACGTCAATTGCAGATTTTTTTGCAATTGTCGAAGTATCGGAAAGATTTGGTCACTAGTAAGATGTGGTTACAGGAGGAACTGTGCTGTACTGTTCTGTGTTCCAAACAAGGAGGGTTACAATGGCAGGAAGAGGTTTCAGGAGGCAAGAGAGGATGAGATCTGAATGAATAGACACAATTAGGAAGTTTTGCCCGGAGTGCCAGAAATAACAGAAACACCTGATCTAAAACAGATGACAGACTGGGATGGGTGTGATGGTGGGGATTGGAGGTGCTTTCACAGGGAGGGAGGGCCAAAGAGCCATAGGAGGGAACAGAGAAGCGGAGAGCTGTATGGCCTGCAGGAGTTAATGGAGATGGGGAGTTTGGGAGGGATGGGCCAGTTGACAGGGATAAGGATGTTGGTTGCATGGAGCGGTTTACACAGGCAGGAATGTTTTAGGCGAATCGAGCAGATTACAGCAATAAAGTGGGTTGAATTGACTGGAGGAAGAAACAGAGATATGGAGCAAAGTCATGGATGAAGATGTTTGTAGATACAGGAAGGCTTAGACTCTGCAGATTATTTAGATATGGAGGGTGGAGTTTGACAGATTTTCGAGAAGGGCAGTAATTTTGGTTGGAGACAGTTTTTCAGATAAGGGAGCATTAGTCACCTGCTCCAGAATGGTCAAAGTGGGAAGGTTTGTATGGGATTTTTCCTTCACACTAACACGGACATACTGGATTCTTGAGATCACACTTTTAAAAGCCTCCCATTTGCTAGTTATTCCTTTTTCTTCAAACAGACTGACCCATGATTTGGACTTGCCAGTGTTGGACTGGGATGTGCAAAGTTCACAATGACAACACCAGCTTATAGGTGCACTAGGTTCACTTGGAGGCACTAGCTTTCAAAGTGCTGCATCTTCATCAGGTAGTTGTGAAGCAGTCATAAGACACAGAATTGATAGCAACAGGATGGCAGTGTC
The DNA here is from genome assembly GCF_020745735.1 of Hemiscyllium ocellatum. Lineage (NCBI taxonomy): Eukaryota > Metazoa > Chordata > Chondrichthyes > Orectolobiformes > Hemiscylliidae > Hemiscyllium > Hemiscyllium ocellatum. Next base: position 2,299,803 of record NC_083409.1, read on the forward strand.
ATGGAATGAAATATTAAACAAGTTTTGATTAAGTCTTCCATCTTTTGGAATGATCCCTAGCACTTCTAAATCGAGCACTTCCAAACACAGAGGTCCTCCATTATCCAAATACCAATTATCCTAATATCTGATTATCCAAAAGAGATCTCGAGGTTCCGGGAGAAACATTACATGAAGGAGCTGTTTCAACCCTGATTGTGTTTTTTTTGTTCACACTGATTAAAACAGATCTAGGCTCACTCAAATGCTGCCATGAATAGTCCTGGATATCGAGCCCACAAACCATTTCCAATGGAATGACCTCCCACCCTCTCCCCACACTCAGCCTGAAGTTCTACACAGGGGTAAATCCTAACCCCCCTTTCCCAGATATTCTCTCGAACATTTTCCTGTACAGTGCAGAGGTGGAACTTTTCGAAATATTGCAGTAAAAAGTGGTGTGTGTGGCTATGTGTACGTGTGTGTGTGTTTGTGTGTGTGTGTGTGTGTGGCTGTGTGCGCGTGTATGTGTACATGTGCATGTGCGTGTGCGCTATTTGGAGACTTAACCTCCAAAAACAGCAGCTGTCTTACTGTTGGTATCCACTCCGGCTGCACAGGAGGGGGAGGAGATGATGGGGGCAGGGACGCACAGATGGCAGGGCAGCCTGGGGCATGGGCGCGACTGGTGGGGGGGCAGTGTTGGATGGGTTTGGGCCCGGGCGGGGGCAGTGTTTGACGAGTTTGGGGGCGGGCTTAGGGTGATGTTGGATGTGTTTAGGGGCGGACGGGGTGCTCGTTTGGAGGCGGGCGGAGGGTGGTGTTGGATGGGTTTGGGGGCAGGGGTGGGTGGTAAGTGGAGAGTGGCATTGGACGGTTTTGCTGGCGGGGCGGGTGTGGGTCGGTGTTGGATGGGTTTTTGGGGCTGGCGGGGCGTGAGGGCTCACACATGGTTTGCTGCTGCCGAGTCACCTCAACGGGGTCTAGCCATTACCGAACATTCCGAGCTCCAGAGGAAAGGCATGGAATTGATTAATTGAATAATCAATTATCTGAATGAACTTTTGCCCGCCCATTTCATTCAGATAATCGAGGTTCCTGTGTAAACCAGCTGGATGATAACCTGGTGCTGTGTGATTTTTTATCTGTACCAAATCACCCCTGCTCTATCCTTCTGAATGGCCCCAACATTGGCCCTCTTCCAGTTTAAGACCTTAATCTGTGGACCGATCTGATCATTTTCCCATAGCGATGTAAAAACGAAGACAGTTGTGGTCACTGGACGCAATGTGCTCTCCAAATGACAATTCAGTCACTTGGCCGACCTCGGTTTCTGAGGGGAGGTCTCGTGTTGCATCCGCTTGTGTAGCATAGAGCACTCTACATCTTGGTTTAGGAAGCTTTCTTTGACATATTTAACAAATTCCACCCAGTACGGGCCTTTTACACTCTGGGTGACACAGTCAATCCAAGGGAATTTAAAATCTCCCACCAATACTACTCTATTATTTTTATGGGTACCTGCAATCTCAGTATGCATTTGTTCCTCTCGTACCCGCTGGCTATTTGGGGATCTGGAACACCGTCCCAGCAGACTGATCATCGCATTTTTGTTTCTAACTTTTAAAAATATGGCCTCATTCCAACACCACTTAACAATATTGTCTCTAAGCACTGTTGCTATGTGCTCCCTAATGAAAGGGAGGACTTACCCTACTCACTCACTTGTCCTTCTGTCCAGCCTGTAGCTTCTGTATTGTGGAACACTGAGCTGACAGTCATAGAACATAGAACATAGAACATAGAAGGATACAGCGCAGTACAGGCCCTTCGGCCCTCGATGTTGCGCCGACCGAGTCCTACCTAACCTATACTAGCCCAATAACTTCCAAGTGCCTATCCAATGCCCGCTTAAATGAACATAAAGAAGGAGAGTTCACCACTGATACGGGCAGGGCATTCCATGAACTCACAACCCGCTGTGTGAAGAATCTACCCCTAACATCTGTCCTATACCTACCACCCCTTAATTTAAAGCTATGTCCCCTAGTAACACCTGACTCCATTAGTCCTGCCCTTCTGTCATCCATGTTTCTGTTATGGCTATAATATCCCAGTCCCCAGAGCCAATCCATGCTCTGAGCTCTTCTGCCTTACCAGTCAGGCCTCGTGCGTTGTAATAAATACCCTTTAAACCAGAAGTCTCTTCCCTCCCTTTACTGTGCCCTGGATATCCTGAATAGGAAACTTGCTCTCGATGGCTGATGTATTTTCTCCTGACTAATTGATGGCCCCTCTCTTATTCAGAGTCTCAACTCCCTGCCAAAATCGTTTAATTCCTGCCAGGTTACACGAACAAATCTCCACTCAGGGATACTAGTACCCCTGCTTCAACTGCAAACCATCTCCCTGGTACAGGTCACTTCTACCCCAGAAGAGATCCCATTGACCTAGGAACTGAAAACTCTTGTCTGAATAAATCAGTTCAGTTTTTTGAAATGGTGTCTGAAAATATTGATGAGTGCAGTGCAGATGATGTGGGTTCCATGGAGTTCATTAAGGTCTTTGACATGTCCCACATGGGAGGCTGGTCCAAAAGGGAAGAACCCATGGGATCCAAAGCAAGTTGGTAAATTGGATCCACAATTCGTGGAGGGTTATTTTTGTGTTTGACAGCCTTTGCCCAGCGGTTGTAACCACAGGGACCTGTGCAGGAGCCATTGCTGTTACTTATGGGCATTAATCACTTGGATATGAAAGCAGAAGGAATCATTAGTAGGTGTGCAAAAACATGAAAGCTGAAGGTGTTGTCCACCGTGAGGGGGATGCAAGACTGTTCAGAGCTTCGATTGAAGGAATTTGTTCAGTGTGTTCAAGAAGACTGTCTCTATCTATGGAACTGGTCCGACTGGAGAAACGGATAAAATCTTACCTCCCCTTGGGAGACAAGGTAGTGAAAGGGGCTGAAGTGTTTGTGGGGGAGCACACTTGTAAAGTCACCATAATTCCATTAGTTTGAAAATAGCGATGGAAAAGGACTGCCTGGTCCACAAGTTAAAGATCAAAACTAACCTTGCCCCAGTCCAGAAGGTATTAGACAAGGCCGTCCAAAAGTTGATTCGTGGAGGCGACTTGCAAGTAAAGTGGGATTCTTTCAAAAGAGAGATAAATTAAGATTTCAGGGCCAGCATATTCCTGTTAATGTGATGGACAACACAGACATAAGTGGGAAATACCGGATGATTGGGGATATTGAGGCTCTGGTCAAGACAAAAGGGGATACATGTCATATACAGCCAGCTGGATTAAGTCAATCCCTTGAAGGACTTTGTGGGTGCAGTAATACTCTTAAGAGGGAAACCATGAGGGTCGAAACGGGAACTGACAGAGCTTTGGCAGAGAAGGTTCAGGAAAATCCAGACAGATTGTACAAGTATATTATAAACAGAAGATTAACTCGAGACATAATGTGGCTCCTTAAAGTTCAGTAAAGCCATCCATGTCTGGAACAACAGAAAATGGCGAGATCTGAAACAAAAATTTCACGTCAGAACTTACTGTGGAAAAAACCCTGGAGAAGCCGGGAAATAAACAGTGATGTGCACAGGAGATGCTAAAGGTTTTAAAATGCATTAAAATTATACAACTCCTTGGGAACTAATCAAATACATCCCAGGACATTGGGGTAAGTTAGGAAACTTGCCAGAGGGGCAACCGGGAAGGAAAACTGTGAGGATAAATACTCACCCTTGAACACCAACGGTCATTTGAGTGGGAGCAGCGGCTGAGTAAAAACGAACCCGGAAGACTGCAGCGAATGTAGGGCAGTTTGTTTTAAAATTACTTACCTGTAGCGGGAAGCGGTGTTTCCTTTCTCTCTCTCTTCACAGGAAGAGCGGGAGCAGTAGCAGAGGAAGTGACGGCCAACAGAGGGGCAGCCGGGAAGGAAAACAGTGAGTATATAACTCAGGAAGGCGGCTAAACCCGAGATTCTACACCTGTAGTATCTCTCACCCATCCTCCTCGTCTAATCTCCTTAACTACACTGTTTTTTATTAAGGTAGGATTTTCTATTTCTTTACCAGTGACTGGTTAAACATTTACTTTGTTTTTGTGTGTATATATATTAATTCTTTTTTTAGGGAAAGACTATAGCAGAGAGGTATCTGAAAGTATTCTAACTCAAACTTGTACAAAGTAACTAAGTAATTAGCTAACTAAGCAGAGATGGCTGGGCAGATGATGTGCTGTAGCTGTATGATGTGGGAGCTGGCTGATCCCATTGTCAACGGTAGTGACCACATCTGCAGCAAGTGTTGGTTGCTGGAAGAACTCCGGATCAGAGTTGATGATCTGGAATCTGAGCTTCAAACACAGCGGCACATCCGGGAGGGGGAGAGTTACCTGGACGCTTTGTTTCAGGAGGCAGTCACACCTTGGAGATTAAGTAATTCACATTCAGCTAGTGATCAGGCACATTAGAGTGTGACTGTAAGTGAGGCAGGTAGGGGGAACCTCAGTTCAAGAGTGGAGGAGCCTCAGCCCTTGACCTTGTCCAACAGGTACGAGATTCTTGCTCCCTGTTCGGATGAGAAAAAGGGCTCTGGACAGGATGAGCCAACTGACCAAGGCACCATGGCGCAGAAGGCCATTCAAGAGGGGGGAGCTAATAGACAAGTAGTGGTTATAGGGGGTCTATAATTAGGGGGAGAGATAGTATCCTTTGCAAACCGGATCGGGAATCTCGCATGGTGTGTTGCCTGCACGGTGCCAGGGTGCAGGACATCTCCGACCGGCTTGAAAGGATATTGGAGCCGGAGGGGGAGGACCCAGTTGTTGTGGTCCACGTTGGTACTAACAACATAGGAAAGGCCAGGGTGGAGGACCTGTTTGGGGATTAGAGAAGCACAAGGCAGGAAATTGAAGCACAGGTCCTCAAGGGTCATAATCTCTGGATTACTTCCAGAGCCACGTGCCAATTGGCATAGGGACAAGAAAATTAGGCAAGTAAACATGTGGCTAAGGGATTGGTGTGGGAAAGCGGAATTCCATTTCATGTGGCATTGGCATCAGTTTTGGAACAGGGGGGATCTGTACCGTTGGGACGGTCTCCACCTGAGCCGATCAGGTACCAATGTTTTAGCGAAAAGGATAAATAGAGTGGACAGTAGGTCTTTAAACTTTTGAGTTGGGGGGAAGGTAAAGTGAAAGCGACAGGGAGTATGGGGTTAAATGGAAAGATAAGCAGCAGGATAGCATGTGTCCAGGCGGATTTAAAATTGAGGCTGACTGGGAATGCAGAAAAAAGCAAGGATAACTTAGGACATCTTATGACTTCCAATATCTCAAATGATAAGAAAGTTAGCATTAAGGCACTTTATCTGAAAGCTCGTAGCATTCATAACAAAGCAGAAGAACTAATGGCACAGATAATAGTGAATGATTATGATGTGGTAGGCATCACAGAGACTTGGATACGTTGGGGGGGGGGGGGGGTGTCAGGACTGGCAGTTAAACATCCAAGGCTTTTCAACTTATCGAAAAGACAGGGAGGTGGGCAGAAGGGTGGGGCTGCCTTGTTAGTTAAGAACAAAATTAAATCTATGGCATTGAATGACATAGCGTCGGATGATTTGGAGTCTGTGTGGGTGGAAGTGAGGAACGATAAAGGCCAAAAAAACATAATTGGAGTTGTGTACAGACCTCCTAACAGTGGTCAGGACCAGGGACACAACATGTACCGGAAAATAGAGAAGGCATGTCAGAACGGCAAGATCACATTGATCATGGGAGACTTCAATATGCAGGTGGACTGGGTAAATGTTGCCAGTGGATCCAAAAAAAAGGGAATTCATGGAATGCTTACAGGATGGCTTTTTGGAACATCTTGTCATGGAGCCCACAAGGGAGCAGGCTATTCTGGACCTCGTGCTTTGCAATGAACCAGACTCTATAAAAGATCTTAAAGTAAGGGAACCCTTAGGAAGTAGCGATCATAATATGGTAGAGTTCAGTCTGGAGTTTGAAAGAGAGAAGGCAAAATCGGTTGTAATGGTGTTGCAGTTAAATAAAGGTAATTATGAGGGCATGAGAGAGGAACGGACAAAAATAGACTGGAAGCAGAGGCTAGCGGGGAAGACACTAACGCAAAAATGGCAGGAGTTTGTGGGTATAATTGAGAACACTATACAAAGGTTCATCCCCAAGAAAAGAAAGATTATCCGGGGAGGAATTAGACAACCATGGCTGACAAAGGAAGTCAGGAAATGTATTAAAGAAGAAGAGAGATCCTATAAAGTGACCAAGAACAGTGGGAAATCAGAAGATTGGGAAGGCTACAAAAACAAACAGAGGATAACAAACAGACTAATAAGAAATGAGAGGATCAAATATGAAGGTAGGCTTGCCAGTAATATTAGAAATGATAGTAAAAGTTTCTTTCAGTACATAAGAAACAAACGACAGGCAAAAGTAGACATTGGGCCACTTCAAACTGATGCAGGAAGCCTAGTGATGGGAGATAAGGAAATAGCAGGAGAACTTAACAAATACTTTGCGTCAGTTTTCACAGTGGAAGACATGAGTAATATCCCAACAATTAAAGGTAGTCAGGGAGATGAGTTGAGTATAGTTGCCATTACAAAAGAGAGAGTGCTCGAAAAGTTAAAAAGTCTTAAAATTGATAAATCTCCTGGCCCCGATGGGATACACCCTAGAGTTCTGAGAGAGGTGGCTGAGGAAATAGCGGAGGCATTGGTTAAGATCTTTCAAGAGTCACTGGAGTCAGGAAAGATCCCGGATGATTGGAAGATGGTTGATGCAACTCCCTTATTCAAGAAAGGATCAAGACAAAAGATGGAAAATTATAGGCCAATTAGCGTAACCTCGGTTGTTGGTAAAATTCTAGAATCCATCATTAAGGATGAGGTTTCTAAATTCTTAGAAGAGCAGAGTCTGATTTGAACAAGTCAACATGGATTTAGTAAGGGGAGGTCGTGCCTGACAAACCTGTTGGAATTCTTTGAAGAGGTGACAAGTAGGTTAGACCAGGGAAACCAAGTGGATGAGGTCTATCTAGACTTTCAAAAGTCCTTTGATAAGGTGCTACACGGGAGGCTACTGAGCAAGGTGAGGGCCCTTGGTGTTCGAGGTGAGCTACTGGGATGGATTGAGGATTGGCTGTCTGACAGAAGGCAGAGAGTGGGATAAAAGATTCTTTTTCGGAATGGCAGCCAGTGACGAGTGGTGTCCCACAGGGTTCAGTGTTGGGGCCACAGCTGTTCGCATTATATATTAATAATTTGGATGAAGGGACTGGGGGAATTCTAGCGAAGTTTGCAGATGATACGAAGTTAGGTGGACAGGGAGGTAGTACTGAGGAAGTGGAGAGGCTACAGAAGGATCTAGACAGTTTGGGAGAGTGGTCCAGGAAATGGCTGTTGGAATTCAACGTGAGCAAATGCGAGGTCTTTCACTTTGGCAAAAAGAATAAAAACATAGACTATTTTCTAAATGGTGAGAAAATTCGTAAAGCCAAAGTACAAAGGGATCGGGGAGTGCTAGTGGAGGACTCTCTAAAGGTAAACATGCAGGTTGTGTATGAGATTAAGAAAGCGAATGCAATGCTGTCACTTATCTCAGGAGGGTTGGAATATAAAAAGCAGAGATGTGCTATTGAGACTTTATAAAGTTATAGTTAGGCCCCATTTGGAGTAATGTGTCCAGTCTTGGTCCCCACACCTCTGGAAAGCCATACTGGCACTGGAACGTGTCCAGCAGAGATTCACACGGATGATCCCTGGAATGGTAGGTCTAGCATATTAGGAACGGCTGAGGATCCTGGGATTGTATTCATTGGAGTTAAGAAGATTAAGAGGAGACTTAATAGAGACGTATAAAATAATACATGGCTTCGAAAGGGTGCACGCTAGGAAATTGTTTCCATGAGGTGAGGAGACTAGGACCAGTGGACAGAGCGTTAGAATTAGAGGGGGTCAATTCAGAACAGAAATGTGTAGACATTTCTTCAGCCAGAGGGTGGTGGGCCTGTGGAATTCATTGCCACGGAGTGCAGTGGAGGCCGAGACGCTAAATGTCTTCAAGGCAGTGATTGATAGATTCTTGTTGTCTCGGGGAATTAAGGGCTACGGGGAGAACGCTGGTCAGTGGAGTTGAAATGTCCATCAGCCATGATTGAATGGCGGAGTGGACTCGATGGGCCGAATGGCCTTACTTCCACTTCTATGTCTTATGGTCTTATGGAAACAATCTTACAAAGATATTTCTATCACTGACAGCCACGGGTAGTGAGTTGGGAGCCTGGATCATGGCTAATGTTGTGCCAGTATTTAGGAAAGGCTGTGAGGCAAAGCCAGGTACATAAACACAAATTAGCTTGATGCCAGTGGTGCGAGTGTTGTTGGAAGTGATTCTGCGGGATAGGCGTTACATGCATTTGGAAAGGCAATGATGGATTAGAGATAGTCAGCGCAGCTTTGTGCGTATAAAGGAGTGTCTCTCAAACCTGATAGAAGTTGTTTAAGAATTGACCAAGAAGGTGATGAAGGCACAGCAGTAGATGTTGTTTATCCTAACTTCAGTAAGGATTTTGACAGGGTTAATCATGGTGCACTGTTTAGTAAGATTAGATCACATGGGATCAGGGAGAGCGAGACAAACGGACACAAAATGTGCTTGACAGTAGGAGACAGAGGATGGTGGGAGAGGGTTGTTGTGCAGACTGGAGGCGTCTGACCAGCGGTGTGCCATAAGCATTGGTGCTGGGGCCACGCACGTGCATTATTGACATAAGCAAGTATACAGGAAATAATTTTAGTAAGTTTGTGGATAGTAAAGTAAGTGTTACAGTGGGCAATGAATACAGTTATCAAAAGTAATCTTAACCCACTGAGCCAGTTGGTCAAGAAATGACAGGCGGAGTTGAATTCAGGAGTTGGATTTTGTTATAACAAACCAGAGACAACCAGAACAATTAATGGAATAGCTCTGGGCAGTGTTGTCGAACAGAGAGAGAGAGAGAGAGAGAGAGAGAGACCAAGAGCTTCAGTTGCATTGTTTCTTGGAAGTGGCATCGCAGGTGGACAGGCCATGGAAAGCACCATTTAGCACATTTCCCCTCATTGGACAGAGCATTGAGTACATGAGTTTATATATCATGATAAGGCAGTTTCAGACATTGCTGGGTCTCCAGATGCAGTACTGTGTAGAATTCTGATCATCCTGCTTTGGGAAGCATATTCTGAAACTGCAAATGGAGGATAGATTGACAAAGATGTTACTGATCCTGGAGGGTTTGACTTACAAGGAGAGGCTAGATAAGCTGGAAAACAAAACGTTGGGATGAGATATATTTGACAGATAAGGTTAAGAATATACAAAGAGATCCTACAGCATACACGTACAAAAGAGCAACTGGAGAGACAACAGATCAACGAGGCCATCCATGTGTGGAACTACAGGAGATGGGCGAGAGCCTAAATGAACATTTCATGTCAGAACGTACTATGGACACAGACTTGGAAACAAAGGGAAAGACACTGTGATGTCTTATAAAGAGTCCCCATTACAGAAGAGGTGGTGCTGGAGATCTTAGAATACAAAGGTAGAGAGAAAAACCCCAGGTCCTGAACAAGTGTATCTCAGAACATTGTGGCAAAGTTGCAGCAGACACAGTGGCAGAGGTATTTGTATCGTCCTTCATATTTCCCTTGGGCGTAGGTGGCTGAGAGGTGACCTTATAAAGGATTATAAAACCACAAGGTGTATACGTAGGGTGAATAGTGAAGGTCTCTATCCTGGGGTAGGGGATTCCTTAACTAGAGGGCAGAAATATAAGGTGAGAGAGGAAATACTTAAAAGGGACCGGAGGAGAACATTTCCCACACAGAGGATGGTGCACGTATTGAATGAACTGGCAGAGAAATGGGAGAGAAAAGTACAATTGCATCATGGAAAATACATTTGGGTAGGAACGTGGAGAGGAGAAGGTTTGAAGGAATATGGATCAAATGCAGGGAAATATCACTCTTCAGGAACCATGGTCAGCATGGACTAGTTGGATTGAAGGACCTGTTTCCGTGCTGCATGACTTTATCATTGGAGGGGGAGACTACCGAGATAAAGCATGTTGCAGAGACTGAACCAAGTTACAGCAATAGGGATGGTAGTCCGGAATGCAGCACACTTCAAATATGTGGAGGGACTGTGGGGGAATGGAGGAAGTTACAGGGATAGAAGCTGTTATACGAATTAAAAAATTATTGAAGACACAGACATGCTGTAGATAAAGTGTTGGAGAGGGAATACAGAACAGAAAGATCCCAGGCAGCATTCCCTCCCTCTTGTGGGAGGCATGCTTTCCCCTCTGTTGCGTTGATACTCACTAAGACAGCACAGACTTGGATGGATAATTGTGAATTCTCAATGCTGTCTCAAAACAACAAAACTTACAGTAGGGGCGGTGATTGAGCCTGGGGTGTCTCTGTACTGTGCTCCCCCTCCAGTACTGTAGCTGTGTCATGTCTTGTTAGCCGATGTCTGGAGTCCTCTGTTTGCTCCCTGCTCTGTGCACTGTAAGTGATCTTACCTCACTGCAGGATTTATTGAAGGCTCCAGATCTCCCTTACCTTTGTCTCTCTGGCTGACCAATCATCTTCAATGTGGTGATGGACGAGACACCCAGCATTTGGGAAGTCAATTGAGTCAGGAATTTTCTGAGAACCTACAAGAGACAGAGAGATAGACAGAATGGGAAATTAGGCTGATGCGATGAGGGTTACATATGGAGAATGGCACTGAATCCCACAGATATCTGGAAAATCCCAGTCTCCAACCCTGGCCTGTGCTGCTGCATCTCTGTGGAGTGGACGATTCTGTTGCCTCAGGATCTGGAGTAGCTGCAAGAGTGAGAGGCGCTGACCGGGGCAGCAATTAGTCCCACACAGTGAGGGATAACACATGAAGAGATACTGTCTGATATCATCAGAATGCAGGAAGATTTCAGAAGCAAACAATTGTGTAGGTAGAACGGGTTCTGCTTTGTGGTGCACTGGAATCAGCGCTCAAGAATGAGCAACCCGTGAGCAGGCGAAGTGATGGCATTATGTTATTATTGCTTGAGCAAGTATCCAAAACCTCAGCTAATGTTCAGGCGAGACAGGTTTGAATCCCACCATCAGAAATGAGGGAATTTCAATTCAATAATTTTAAAAATAGTAATTAACAATCCATAAAGGAATATGAAAGCATTGCTGATGTACCAAAACCCAAACACTTGTCCTTGGGAGAATGGCATCTGCCTATCCTCAAGTGATCTGCACGACATACCCACAGCAAAGTGTTTGCCTCCAAATGACCCTCTGAAACGGCCAAGCAAATTACTCAGCTCGAAGGCAGCTAGGCTGTGGAAGAAAGACTGGTCAGACAGAGACAGCCACATCTCATACCTGACTTAAAAAAACAATCCATTAGAATGGTTACACTGCAACTGCGCTGGGACCAGTGTCCTGGCCAATCATGTCCGTAGGTTTATGGACAGGGGTTTAAACTGACAGAGAGGATGCAGGGACAGCATTCTGGTGGAATGAGCTTTCCAAATCCAAAGAGAAGCATTGGAACAGCATGGGAATGTGGCTGAAGACATTCAGAAAGGAACAGGATTGGACAAACTTTAACTAAAACTGTACATCAGTGAATATATATGTGACAGGAGATTCTAGGAAAGAGGAAATTATGTTTTTCTTTGGAATGGATAAAGTCTCCACAATGAGTTGGATGGATTTTTGACAGACAGATAAATGAGATTTAGATACCAGGGAGATGTGGTTACCGGACGAATAAGAGGTGAACGTATATAGTTGATGGCTCAGTCTTCCGGGGTATCAAGCAGAATGGGAAAGGAGGGTTGGGTAACGCTGACAGTAATGGGCAACAAAGGCGTTACAGAGAAAGCATTTGGCCTCAGATCATGAAGTAGAATCAGTCTGAATATAAATTCTGGCTACGACTTGCCAAGGACACAAGCAGCTGAAGAGTTTTAGCCACCGAACAGCATTTCATTGCTCATCACTGCATTAAACACGAATTTATTGTAATTTTTAATAAAGGCATAGTGATAATTATGGGAAACTTCAATATTGGTATAATCTGTGACAATCACATCAACAAAAGTGATATTGGAAGAAGAGTTCAGAGAATGTGTCTGTCACTGTTTCTTTGAATAACACATAGGGCATCTGGTTAGGGAAGTAACAATCTTAGGTTGACCACTGTGTCATGAAGTTGAGGGAATGAGTAATGTCACACTGAGAGGTCCTCCGGGAAATTGTGAGCAAGTACAGTTTAAAGGGATATAAAATTTTAAAGTGACTCACGGAAAGGGCATGCCACAACTAGAAACAAAATTAGGAGAAAGTGAAGACTGCAGAATCTTGAGATCAGAGCTGAAAATTTGTTGCTGGAAAAGCGCAGCAGGTCAGGCAACATCCAAGGAGCAGAAGAGTCGACGTTTCGGGCTCATGCCCGAAACGTCGACTCTCCTGCTCCTTAGATGCTGCCTGACTTGCTGCGCTTTTCCAGCAACCCATTTTCAGTGAGAAACAAAAGTAGCCAATTACATCAGTTTGAGAGAAGAACTGATCAAGGGAAACAGGCTAAACAGACTGGAATGTGTGTCTGTAAACAAATAGTGGAAAACATTTGAAGGAATAGTGTAAAACATTCAACAGACAAAACCTCAGCAAGAAACTCATACGTGTCACTCACTCAAAACAAAATGGATCATATTAGATTATCAGGCTGAGAATATCACAAAAAAGTACTTAAAGTTCTGAGGTGAGAGCTAGGGTTTAAGCAGTAAGTGTTAAAGGGAGATTACGATGTGTCTGCTAGCAGGAGGAGGGCACTGGGAAGGGGAAGGATGAGGTTTCTAAATTCTTGGAAGAGCAGAGTCTGATTAGAACAAGTCAACATGGATTTAATAAGGGGAGGTCATGCCTGACAAACCTGTTGGAATTCTTTGAAGAGGTGACAAGTAAGTTAGACCAGGGAAACCAAGTGGATGTAGTCTATCTAGATTTCCAAAAGGACTTTGATAAGGTGCCACACGTGAGGCTGCTGAGCAAGGTGAGGGTCCATGGTGTTCGAGGTGAGCTACTGGGATGGATTGAGGATTGGCTGTCTGACAGAAGGCAGAGAGTTGGGATAAAAGGTTCTTTTTCGGAATGGCAGCCGGTGAAAAGCGGTGTCCCTCAGAGTTCAGTGTTGGGGCCACAGCTGTTCACATTATATACTAATGATTTGGATGAAGGGACTGGAGGTATTGTAGCGAAGTTTGCCGATGATGCGAAGTTAGGTGGACAGATAGGTAGTACTGAGGAAGTGGGGTGGCTGCAGAAGGATCTAGACAGATTGAGAGAGTAGTCCAGGAAATGGCTGATGGAATTCAACGTGAACAAATGCGAGATCTTGCACTTTGGCAAAAAGAATAAAAGCATAGACTACTTTCTAAATGGTGAGAAAATTCGTAAAGCCAAAGTACAAAGGGATCTGGGAGTGCTAGTCGAGGATTCCCTAAAGGTAAACATGCAGGTTGAGTCTGTGATTAAGAAAACGAATGCAATGTTGTCACTTATCTCAAGAGGGTTGGAATATAAAAGCACCGTTGTGCTACTGAGACTTTATAAAGCTCTGGTTTGGTCCCATTTGGAGTACTGTCTCCAATTTTGGTCCCCACACCTCAGGAAGGACATCCTGGCACTGGAACGTGTCCAGCGGAGATTTACACTGATGATCCCTGGAATGGTTGGTCTAACATACGAGGAACGGCCTAGGATCCTGGGACTGTATTCATTGAAGTTTAGAAGATTAAGGGGAGACATAATAGAAACTTACAAGATAATACATGGCTTCGAAAGGGTGGACGCTAGGAAATTCTTTCCATGAGGCGAGGAGACTAGGACCCTTGGACACAGCCTTAAAATTGGAGGGGGTCAATTCAGAACAGAAATGCGGAGACATTTCTTCAGCCAGAGAGTGGTGGGCCTGTGGAATTCATTGGCGCAGAGTGCAGTGGAGGCCGGGACGCTAAATGTCTTCAAGGCAGAGATTGATAGATTTTTGATATCTCGCGAAATTAAGTGCTCCGGGGAGAATTCGGGTAAGTGGAGTTGAAATGCCCATCAGCCATGATTGAATGGCGGAGTGGATTCGATGGGCCAAATGGCCTTACTTCCACTCCTATGTCTTATGGTCTTATGGTCTTATGGAATCCTTGTCACTGTTTAATGATACGTTAGGAACAGGGAGAGATGCAGGTGCTGGAGGTGGTGAGAGTGTTACAGAGAGTGGTCAAGGCCTGAATGGTGTTTCAAAGCCAGAATGGATTGCTGCAGCTGGAGGACTTTGCAGAGATGGGGAGGGACGTATGCATTTTTATTTATTCATGGGATGTGGTTGTCACTGATTGGACCAGCATTCTTTTCCCCACTGGTAATCACCCAGAGGGCAGCTCAGAGTCAGTCATATTGCTGTGGGTCTGGAGTCATGTGTAGGCTAGACCAGATAAAAGTGTCAGATATCCTTTCCTAAAGGAGGTAAGTGAACCTGATAAGCTCTTCCTACTGATCGACACTGCTTTTATGGTGACCTCACTAGTGTCTTGTACAGATACAACATGACGTCCCAATTCCTACTCTCAATGCTCTGCCCAATGAAGGTAACCATCCCAAATGCCTGCTTCAGCAGCCTGTCTACCTGTAACACCTCTTTCAAAAGAACTGTGTACCTGCATCCCTGGGTCACTGACTGACAACACTACCCAGGGCTTGACCATTAACTGTATAAGTCCCACCCTGGTTTATTTTACCAAAGTGGAACACTTCGCATTTATCTAATTAAACTCCATCTGCTATTCTTCAGCAGTACTATTAATCCTGTTGTATCACAGATAAACTTGTTCACTGCCTACTATATCACCAATGTTAGCGTCACCCACAAACTTAAATACCAGGAAACCAATATTCCCAACCAAACCATTTATCCACATGACAAACAGCAGTGGACCCACTACACCGTTGGTCACATGTCTCCAGTTAGAAAATCAAAACGTCTCCTAACACACTCACTCTCCTATCATCAAGGCAATTCTACACCTAATGGATACCGTATCCTTTTACATTGACCTGATGTTATTACCCAGTCTACCTCAAGGAACGTAGAACGCAGATCAGTACAGGACCCTTCGGCCCTTGTTGTCATGCTGAACTTTTATCCTCCTCTAAGATCAAACGAACCTACACTTAACTCATTTTACTATCATCCATGTACCCATCCAAGAGTTTATTCAATTAGTTCAATTTATCATTTCTCTGTCCATTTTTTTTCGAGATGATGTATTTCTTGGTGTATCATTTGATATCCTTACTCGTTATTCACAACTCCACCAAAATTGGTATCATCTGCAAAATTACTGACCGCACCTTTGACATTTTTATGTAAATTACAACGGGTGTGGGGTGGGGTGGGGGTGGGGGGGCAGCACTGACTTTTGCAATGCCCCATTGAAAACAGACCTCCAATCAGAAAAAAACATTCTGACAAACCCCGCTGACTTCTTTGTCGAAGGTAATTTTGTCTCCAACTCCAACAAGATTGTAAAGATTGGGTGAGGTTACAGATGTGGAGAAGGGTCAGGTGGTTTGATAATGTTACACAAAGGGAGGATTGGTAGGAAAGTCTGTCGGAACGGCAGGACTTTATACAGATGAGGAGGTTGAGAAGGATAGCAAAAGGTTAGAGGCAATGAGGTGTATAGGACAGGATGGAGGAGTCCTCTGATGACTGGAGAAAGTTGCAGTGATATCATGTGCTGTGGAGCGTGGATAAGGTACACAGATGGGGAGGTTGGTAACGTCTGAGGGATGTCATAGAGACAGGATAGGCTGTTGGTACTGGACATGATGAAAGAGATATGGATTAGATAGATTTTTGGGGATAGTGACCATAACTCTGTAAGTTTCAATGTCATTGTGTAACGAGGTAAGGATTGTGCAGAAGTTAAGTGTCTAAATTTGGGAAAGGCCACTTGTCATTTGATTATCACTATCATTCAACTTAATCAATGTCATTAGACAGGATCAGACAACAAACACTGGGAGGAATTATATGCAGTTGAGGATACAAAAAGAAAGGGGGAGTATTTTAAAATGATACAGTGAGAATTCAGGGCCAGTGTGTCCCAGGAACAGTGAATGGAAAAGGCAGCAGGTCTGGCGAATACTGACTAAGCGATATCGTGGGTTTGATAAAGAAAATACAGTACCATAAAAAAAACAGGTGAAGCCCTTCAAATGTAGAGAGAGTGAAAGGGGGTTCTTAAAAAGAGAGGAGCAAGCAATGGGCATGAAATATCCTTGTCAGATACTAGTAAGGAAAATCCAGAAGTTATGTTATTAGTTTTGTTATAGTAAAAATGTTCCCAGCTAAAGAGTACAGCCTATTAGACACCAAAGGGACATTCTGTGCATGGAGCCAGAGGAAGTATGTGAGGTCTTCAACGAATACTTCCCACCTGTACTCAGAAAGGGGAAAGACATTGTAGCTGTGGATTTCAGTTGGGATGATCAGTTTCTAGAACATGGTAAGATCAATAAGAACGAGGTATTAAATGTTTTCACATGCATAAAGGTGGGGAAATCCCCGGTGCCCCATGAAATGCATCCCAGGCTGCGATGGGAGGTACGGGAAGAGATTTCTGGGTCCCTGGTGGATATATTTAATACTTTGCTGACCACCGGCGAAGTGCCGAATGACTGGAGGACAGCTAATGTGGTTCCTTTGTTCAAGAAACCACTCTCTTGGTGAAGAGGTTTCTCCATGTCTCATTTCTAAACAGGCTTCCAATTACTCAACTCTGGTGCCTTTTGGATCTTAATCTCTCCTGCCAGTGAAATAATTTTCCAATGTCCACTCTACCACAGGATTTTACTGCTGCTACACTAACTGCTGTGTACATACCACCACAAGCAGAGGGTGAGGAAGCTCTGGATGGGCTGTACTCCATCACTAACACCCTGGACTACCTGTGTATTGTAACTGGTGACTTCAATCAAGCCAACCTGAGGGAGGTGTTGCCCAAGTACCACCAGGACATTATCTGCCCATCAGGGGCCCGCACTTTTTAGACCACTGCTACACCACTGTGAAAGATACTGACCACTCCACCCCCACCCTCATTTCAGGAACTCCGACCACAGTGCCGTGTTTGTTCTCCCAGCTTACAGGCATAAGCTCAAGCAGGAGACCTCCTCGCGGATATAGGTCCAGTGCTGGTTGGAGGAGGCAGAGGATCAGCTCTGGGGCTGTCTGGAATCTGCTGATTGGGTCATGTTCAAACAGTCCGCAGGTAGCTTGAACGAGTATATTACCACTGTCACAGACTTTATCAGCAAGTGTGTGGTGGACTGTACACCGAGGCAGTCAACGCGGGTGTTCCCCAACAGGAAACACTGGATGAATCAGGATATACAGAACTTGCTAAAAACAAGGCGTGAGGCCTTCGGATCAGGAGACCCACTTGAATATATGGAATCCAAGTATGGCCTTCGCAGAGCCATTAAGATAGACAAGGGCCAACGCCGATTCAAACCAGAGCCCCAGACAGACACCCAGCGACTATGGCAAGGACTGAACAACATCACAGGTTGGAAAATGAAACAGTAAAGGATAGCAGATGATGACATATCCCTCCCAGATCGTCTCAAGACTTTCTACACTCGCATTGAGCAAACTTTTGGCGCAGAGGTAGCACCTATTCTGACAAGACCTGACGAACCTATCCCAACAGTCACTGCATCAGAGGTCAGACTTGTTTTCCTTTATGTGACTCCAAGGTAAGTGATAGGACCAGACGGAATACCAGACCATGCGCTCAGAGCATGCGCATGTGAATCGGCAGGGGTCTTCTCGGATATCTTCAACCTCTCTGCAGCAGGTCACTGTCTCTGCCTGTTTCAAGAGGGCCAACGTCGTCCCTGTGCCTTAGAAGGTTCACGCAGTATGTCTCAATGTCTAACGCCCAGTGGCCCTAACCTCGGTGGTCAGGAAATGCTTTCAAAGGCTGGTCATTTCATTAATCAACTCCAGCCTCAGCAGAAATCTTGACATACTCCAGTTTGCCTAACGGACCAACAGATCCACGTCAGATGCCATATCACTGGCCCTTCACTCCTCCCTAGAATACCTCGACACCAAGAATAGCAACATAAGAATCTGAATCATTGATCAGCCTTCAACACTATTATCCCCTTGCGACTGATTACTAAATTATTTCGGACTGAACCCCACTCTGCAACTGGATCCTCAGTTTCCTGACCCACAGGCCACAATCAGTGAATGTTGGGGACAAAATTTCATCCTCACTAACACTCAACACGAGAGCCACCAAGAGTCCTTACTCAGCCCTCTAATGTACTCCCTGTATATCCATGACTGCGTCACCAAATACCAGACTAATGGCATGTACAAGTCTGCTGATGACACCAGCATAGTCGGTCAAATCTCAGATGGTGACGATCCAGACTGCAGACAGAAGGTGGAAGAACTGGAAAAATGGTGCACTGAGAACAACCTCGCTCTCAATGCTGGCAAAACCAAGTATCTCATTACTGACTTTCGGCGGGATGTTACTCGTGCCGCCCTACACATTAATAGCACAGATATTGAACGAATGGAGAGTGTCAAGCTCCTGGGAGAGTTAATCTACAACAAACTTTCTCGGACTCTTCATGTGGCTGGTCTGGTTACAAAGGCACAGCAACCTCTCTTCTTCCTCAGGCTACTGAGGAAATTTGGCATGACGGTGAATACACTCGCCAACTTTTATAGGTGTGCCAACGAGGGCGTTCTGTCTGGATCTATCACTACCTGGTTTGGCAACTGTACCATTCAAGATCAGAGACGGTTACTAAGAGTGGTGAACTCGGCCCAGACAATCACAAAGGCCAACCTACCATCTTATAATCCAACTACCATGGCGCTGTCAAGGAAAGGCCGCCAGTATTCTCAAAGATCCATCCCATCCTGGCAATGGTTTAACACAACCTCTACCATCGGGGAGAAGGTACAGAAGCCTGAACACACGCACTCAGCTGTTTTCACAACAGTTTCTACACTTTTGCTGTTAGGATATCGAATGGACTCACAATCACTGAACATTTGCCTGTACCTGTTTTTTTCCCCGCTGTTTACCTATTGTTTACATTTCTATGCTACTTAACTCTGTGACCAGCCTGTATTGATCGCAAGACAGTGTGCCTCAGTAAACGTGATATTCCATTCCATTCAATTCCATTTCCTCTTTCCAGGCCGTGCAATATTCTGTAAAATTCAAGCACATCCCTCCTCATCCTTCTAAACTCCATCGCGTATAGACACAGAGTCCTCACATTTCTTTTTAAAGTCTCGGAAATGCATCCCTACCATAAAATTCTAGACTTCTCGAGATGAAGCAGAACATTGCATTGGCCTTCCGAATTACAGATTCAATCTGCAAGTTTGTCTTAAGGGAATCCTGGACTGGACTTACTTTGCACTTCAGATTTCTGAATTTCCTCCCCATTTGGAAAATAACTCATGCCTCTATTTATTTGACCAAACTGCATGACCTCACACATTCCCATGCTATATTCCATCTGCTACATTTTTGTACACTCTCCTAATCTGTCTAATATTTCTGCAGCCTTCCTGCCTCCTTAGTACTACCTGCCTCTCCACTTAACTTTGCAAACGTTACCATGTTACTTCATCCAGATCATTTATGTCTAAGGTGAAACGCTGTTTTACCAACACTGACCCTTGCGAACCACCACTGGTCAAAAGCTTCCACCGTGAAAAGGACTCTTTTATCTCTACACTATGCCTCCTGCCAGACAGCCAAGTTTCTAACCGTGCTAGGACCTGGCCTCTGACATCATGGGCCCTTATCTTACTCAGCAGCTTCCTGTGAGGCACCTTGTCAAAGGCCTTGTGGAAGTCCAGATATATAACACTCATTGTTTTCCTTGGTCTAATCTGCCAAATAACCACTCAACGAATTCGAACAGATTTGTCAGGTCTGACCTCCACTTGTTGAAACAATGCTGCCCTATTTTACCACGCACTTCAAAGTATTCAGAAATCTCCTCCTCCTGCAGTTCCTTCCTGGAGGGCTGTCGAGGCTGGGTCATCGAGTGTATTTACAGCTGAGATGGTCAGAGTTTAATCAATCAGGGAAACAAGGGTCACGTGGAAAAGGCAAGAAAGTAGAGTTGAGAAATATTAGATCAGCCATGGTCTCATTGAATGGTGGAACATATTCGATGGGCCAAATGGCCGAATCACAGTTGCACATCGCATGGTCTTCACGAAATCAGTTTCAAAATCAATTAAAGATTGAACAATATTATGGTTTAACGAAATAAAGAAACCCATGGTCTAATCAGATAGGGATGGTGATAGGGCCTCACAGACTGAAGGTGTTTTAGGGACTGAAAGAGATTATGTAAATAGGGAGGGCTGTATGATCAACAGGAGCGTATGGAGAGTTGAAGAGTTGGAGCATTTTACAGAGGGAAGTTTATCACACAGGAGCAGGTTACAGATAGTGAGGGTTGTGTAACCGGGGTAAATTAAAGAGAGGGAGAGTTTTCAGGTAAGAAAGAGATTACTCTGATAGGGATAGTTGAAGACACTGAATCAAATCTGCATGGAGAAGGTTACACAGATAAAGGGGGATGTAGGGACGGAAGGTGAATACACAAACATGGAGGGTTGTATTGTTAGACGGAGCTTAGAGGGATAGGGACTGGTGGAGGGATTTACACGGATAGGGAAGGTTGTGTTTTTGGAGATGGTTACAAGGATACATATAGTGTTAGGGAGTGTTTAATGGACTGCAGAGGAGCTCAAAGAGAATGTATTATGGGGACTGGAGAAGATTACAGACACAGAGATGTCTGTGGGGTTGAAAAGAGCTTCACAGATCCTCAGTGCGGTAAGGCTGGAGGGAGGGAGGTGATAATAGTGAGTGTTACCAAGACTTAATGACTTATTTGATATAGAGCAGGTCTCAGCACATAACTGTCAAAGGGAATTGCGGCAGTCTATATGATTTTACGGAAATATAAATCTATATGGGAGTTTCAGAAGGAACAGTGATTGGGCATGCTGTAACAAATGGCATTAGCTATAGGAAGGGTTCAAAGAGCAGAAAGAGGTAACAGTCATATCAATCTTCGGAACGACTGGAGAAGCTTACATAAACAAGGAGTGTTTTAGACACTGTCGAAGATTACAGAGATAAGGACAGTATTGGGATGAGGCAAGGTTCGAGAGGAAGGGATGGTTGACAGGGCTGAACGAAGATCTGAATAGAATCTCCACAGTATGGAGACAGACCATTTGTCCCAACAAGTCCATACCAACCCTCTGAACAATATCGGACCCAGACCCACCCTCTACCTAACGATTAAACCCTGCATTTCTCATGATTAATTCACCTAAACCACATATTCCTGAATACGACATTCAATACTACAGATCGTGCAAATTTTGGACTGTGGGAGGAAACCAGAGAAACTGGAAGAAACCCACACAGTCAGGGGAGGATAACATGTCAAGTCTACACAGTCAGTCAGCATGAAGCTGCAGTGCTCAGCACTGATCCACCGTAACACCCCTGTATCTGATGAGACAGAGGACTGCAGAGTTTGGACCAGGTCACGAGGTTCACAAGTAGTTATTGGATCAGAAGGAGAATATAGTCAGGAATAGGAGAAGGTTACATAGATGGTGTCCATGAGAGAGTTTGGAGGAGGTTGCAGCAATAGGGAAAGCTGTGGATTCTCTAGACTATTACAGAGGTCGGGACGGTTGGGGAAACTGTACGAAGGTAGTCATGCTCAGAGTTCTGCACACTGGGTAAGGGTTACCGAGTTAGCAAGGATTCTATGGACTGGCTGAGGTTATGGACAGAGGCAGTTGTGGGAATGAAGGTTGTTACAACTATTAAGAGGACGGTTTAGGCACATGGATGGTTTTAGTGTCCAAGGATGTGCACGTCAGGTGAATTGCCCGTAGTGTTACGTTATGGGTATGGGTGGGTTGCCGGTCGATGTGGATTTGTTGGGCTGAAGGGCCTGTTTCCACACTGTTGTGTAATCTAATCTAATTAACTATGACAAGAATATAGTTTTGTTCCATTATTTAAGAAAGTCTTTGATGAAAAGTCAGGGAAATGAAGACCAATTAGCCCAATGTCAATGGTGGGTAAATTGTGGAAGTGATTCTGCCAGACAGGAATTACATTCATTTGGAATGGCAAGGATTGATGAAAGATAGTCAGCACGGATTTGTGTGTACAAAGTCAGGTCTAAAAACTTGATTGCTTTTGCTGATGTGTTGACCATACATTTTCTGCACTAATGTCAGCAGGGTCTTTGACAGAATTTAGCATGATATACTGGCTCATAAGGTTAGATCACGTGATTAGGGAGAGCTCACCAACTGGATACAAAATTAGCTTGAAAATAGGAGACAGAGGGTGGTGGGAGAGGCTTGTTGTTCAGACTGGAAGCCTGTCACCAGAGGCATGCCATCAGCATGGGGGCTGGGTCCACCTTCTGTCTCCTACCATCAAGCCAATTTTGTATCCAGCTCACTACCTCCTCCTGAATGCCATATCCTATTACACAGATCTGAGCTTATTGCCCAGTTTACCATATGGAACGTAGAACACAGAAGAGTACAGCACATGACTCTTCGGCCATGATGTCATGTCAACCTTTAATCCGACTGCAAGATCAAACTGACCTGCAAACTGCTGATTTTAATACCATTCATGTGCCTATCCAAGAGTCTATTAAATGTCCTGAATATATATAATTGTCGATTTTACTACCACCACTGGCAGTGCATTCTACCCATCCAACTCCCTCTGTGCAAAGAACCTACCTCTGAAATATCACCTTAACCATCCTCAATTCGCTTAAAATTCTACCCTCTTGTGATAGCCATTTTATGCCACGGGGAAAAATAATATCTCACTATTCACTCTCTCTGTACCTCTCATCGTCTTGTTCACTTCCTCCAAGATCCCGTCACCCTTCTTCGATCCAATGAGAAAAGCCTTCGTTCCCACAACCTTTCTTCATAAGACATGCACTCCAGTCCAGACAGCATCTGGTAAATCTCCTCTTTACCATCTATAAAGTTTCCACACCCTTCCTGTTATGAGGGGAACAGCACTGAACACAATATTCCATGTGGAGTCTAACCAGGGCTACACAGAGGTGCAGCATAACCTCATGGCTTTAAAACTAAGCTAATGAAAGCCAACACAACATATTCCTTCTTAACAATCCTATTAACTTGTGTGACAACTTTGGTGGGATCTGTGGATGTCTACCCCAAGGTCTATCTGTTCCTCCATATTGCCAAATGTCCTGCCTTTATCCTTGTATTCTGCATTCGTTTTCGACCTTCCAAATTGAATCACTTCACATTTTTCGTGGTTGAACTCCATCTGCCACTTTTCAGGCCAGCTCTGCATCCTGTCAATGTCCCGTTGCAGCCTACAACACCCTCCACACTATACACCACTCCACCAACCTCCTTGACATTGGCAAACTTACTAACCCATTCTTCAACTCTCACTTCCAAGTCATTTTCTAAAAAAATCACAAAAAGCAGAGGTCCTGGAACCGATCCCTGCACAACACCACTGGTTACTGACCTGCATCTGAGTGATTTCCATCTGTCATCACCCTCTGTCTTCTATGAGCCAGGAATTCAGTGTCCAGGATGGCAGGTTTCCCTGTAACCCATGCTTTCGTACTTTCTGAATGAGCCATAAACGTGTTTTGTCACATTCTCAAAGTATTCAATAAGATTTGTAAGGCATGACCTGCCCCTTACACAACCATGCTGACTATCTTTAATCAAACTATGGTTTTCCAAGGAATTATAAATCCTGTCTCTCACAGTCATCTCCAACAATCTGCACACCACAGACATAAGACTAAATGGTTTGTAATTCCCAGGATTAATCCTACTGCCTTTCTCGAACAAGGTAATAACATTTGCTATCCTCCAATCTTCTGGTACGACACCAGTGGACAGTGAGTGTAGTGGTCCTCACCAAAGGCACAAAAATCTCTTTCCTCACTTCCTGTAGTAACTTTGGAAACATCCCGTCTGGCCCAGGTGATTTATCTATCCTTATGTTTTACATCATTCTCAGCAAATACGCATTCTTAACATCAACCTGTTGACGTACATTAGTTCATTTCATTCTGTTCTCACAAACGACAAGGTCCCTCACAGTAGTGAATACTGATGGATAGTATTCATTAAGGACCTCCCCTATCTCCTCTGCCTCCAGACACAAGTTCCCTCTGCTATCCCTGACCGGCCCTACACTCAATCTGGACATCCTCTTATTCCTCACATAAGTGGAGAATGCCTTAGTGTTTTCCTTAATCCTTGCCTAATGTTTTGTCATGCCCCCTTGTAGCTGTCCTAAGTCAATTCTTAGTTCCTTTCTAGCTACCTTAAAATAATCCCTACAGTGGGGAAACAGGCCATTTGGCCCAACAATTCGATATGCTTACTCTGAAGCGTATCCCACTCAGAAACATTTCCCCACACCATTACTCCCCATTTGCCCTGACAAATGCACAAAATCTACACATTCGTGAACCCTATAGGTAATTTAGCATGGCTGAGTCACCCAACCTGCACATCTTTGGACTGTGGGTGGAAACCGGAGCACCTGGAGGAAATGCACACAGACATGGGGAGAATGTGCAAACTCCAGACAGACAGCCATCTGAGGCTGGAATCAATATCGGGTCCCTGGCCCTATGAGCCACCATGTTACTCCATGTAACTCTACAAAGCCCTGTCTGTCCTTGCTTCCTCAACCTTAAATAAGCTTCCTTGTTCCCCTTGACAAGATGGTCTACATCCCTTCGAACATTGTTAAATGTTTCACTAAAGACCATTTGGACAATTTTCACTGCTCTGCCTTCATCTATCTTTGGCCACCTCCTCAAAGAGTCACTCCATTTTGTGAAACACGGTTTTCCACTCACAAAGCCATGCTGACCATATTGAATCAACCTTTGCCTTCTAAATATGCGTCGCTCCTTTCCCTCAGAATCTCCTCCAACAACTTCCCCATCACAGGGCTCACGGGGCTGTAATTTCCTGGCTTTTCCCTGCAACCCTTAAGTGATGGAATAGCATTAGCCATGCTGCAGTCTTCCAACAACTCACTATGTCTGTTGATAATATAAAATCTCTGTTAGGGACATTGCAATCTCTTCCCTCACTTCCCACAAAAAAATCTAGGTTTGACCTCATGAGCTACTGAGGATGGATCTAGCTTTATTTGTTTTAAGATTTCAGCACTTTATATTCTCTGTTGAGGTTTCTTTCCAAGGCATCACTATTATTTCCCAAAGTTCCTGAGCTTCCATGTCTTTCTCCACAAGATTTTGTTTTGGTTAATATCACATCCATCTCCTCTGTTTCTATACATAGACGACCTTATTTATATTTAATGGGCACTATCCTCGAACAAGTTACCCCTCAGCCCTTACTGAAACTTACATAAAGGCTTCTGAATATTCACATAGAACGTATCCCCCATAACAACACGCCCCACCTACACCCTTATCTATTCTACCATTTATATTTACACCAACAAATAAAGTCCAACTGGTTCAAAGACACATTTTATTTTACAAAATGTGTTTCTAAGGGTCCAATTATTGTTTATTCACCGATCCTATCTAACGTATATCAGCATGCTGTCAGGCTAACACTATTTGGTTTCAGACTGACAGCAGAAGGGGTTGAGGGAGTTCTTGTTTGTCAATCTGAAAAAGGTAGCTCCCAGGCTCAGCAGGTATTAGAGAAGGCAAATCCAATGCTGCTACATATTACAAAGGGAATGGTGTCTTGCAAAAATTGTACAAGATACGAGTCAGACCACACCTACAATAAATTGAACTGCATGAGTGCCCGAAGGAAAGATATTCTTGCAACGGAGGCAGGCCACACAAGGGTAACTCGGCTAATCCTGGGAATGGATGAATTTTCAAATGGGAAGAGGTGGAGGAGATTGAGGTTGAACCCATTGATGTTTAGAAAAATGAGAGAGAAATGGAATGTAACTTCAAAGATTCTGAAGGGCGTTGACATGGTAGATGCTGGGAAGTTAGAAAATAGAACAGTACAGCACAGCAATTGACCCTTCAGCCCATCATGGCTGTGCTGGTCCATGGTGCTGTTCTCGACATATACCGCCTGCCTGCACATGATCCTTATCCCTCTATTCTCTGCCTGTTCATGTTTCTGTTCTAAATGCCACTTCAATACTTCACGCACATTTCTGCTTAGAGGACCACCCACACTCGTACATCTCATGGTCTTAACTCAAACACCATATCTACATTATTACATTGTGGGTCACTGCTCACAAAACTTCTTAATGAGATTATGAGATATTTATAATTACACTGCATTTAATCTACAATAGACAATTTTGTTGATGGCTCCTTGATATGATGTTATAGAGAACCATCTCATATGTAATCCAGGATTCTATCCGTTACAGCCCTGATATCTAGTCACGATGGAGACCACTGTCAAACACAGTTATTGTACTGCCCTTGTTACAAGTATATTCAGTGTCCTGACCGGAACCATATTGACATTACCATCACTGCCTGGTGCCTACAAAAGAATTTCTGCTAAGGGCTGCTGCTGCTTGTTTATTCTCAGCTCCACCCAAATAGATTCCAACATTTGATCTTCAGATCCACATGACTGGCTCATTAATGCATTAATCTCATTATTTCTTCACAACTTTCTGGCTTTTTTTGTCTCGCCTGCCGAGATCCCAACAGCCCTTCAATATTCCCTTCCCAGCGATGGTCATTCTGCAGCGACATCTCCGGAATGACAGTTCCATCATATCTGTTCACAGTCATTCCATCTGCCTTATGGCGAATGCAGAGAGTCAGTCCTCAATAGTGGGGGGGTTGAACGGATGAGAAAAGGTTACAGATATAGGGAGGCTTATAGGGGCTCGAGAATGTTAGAGTTAAACAGAGTTACATCTGGTCAAGAATGTCAGTGGGACAAAGGTGTTTGGGGATTGGAGGAATTTACAGAGACAGAGGGAGTTGGATTACATTCTGGAGATATGGGGGGGATGAATGTAGGGAGAGTCAGGCAGACTGAGAGGTAGAGATATTGGGTGTTTCAGGGAGAAGAGAACCATGTATACTAACAGAGATATGGAAGGTTGTAGTTACTGAAGGTGTTTACAGATACAAGAAGGTCTCTAGGTCCTGGAGGCTACATAGATAGGAAGGCCATGGATAATGCCAGGTTGCTGAGTTGGAGACAGTTACATAGATGGGGAGGGTTGCACAAACTGAAAGAGGTTCCTGTGGTCGCGAGGGTGGGGGGGGGGCAGAAAGAGGGTGAAATTTCATTCGATTAACATCAAAGAATTGGAGAAGGATAAGGAGATTACAGATGGATGTAGAGACTGGGTGAGTTGGCACTGAAAGTGGGTCTTATAGGAGCTGGAGAGTCACAAAGATTGCAGTTGGTGCTAAGATCAGGAATTCGTCAGGGTCTTAAAGTGATTACACAACAAGGGAAGATTATAGGGGCACCATAGATTGGGGATGTTGACAAGACTGGAAGAGGCTATACAGAAGGGGACAGCTTTATGAACTTTAGATGTTTATGGAGAAAACGGACAATTTGGAGCAGTTTACAGAGACATGAAAGTTTTTAGGGCATTACTAAGATACACAGGCTTTAGTTAATGCAAGCTTGGGAAGCTTAATGTGACTGCAGGACTAAAGAAAAGTGCACACAGCAGTGGTGGCTGCAGATGTTCATGGATTAGAGAGAGAATTGCGGGTTAGAGTGAGTGTGGGCTTCAGATTCTGACAGACATTGTAGGAACTGGAGTAGCCTTGGCAAATGGGGAGTTTGCGTTTATATAAGGTGCTGAAGGGGCTGGAAGTAGGAAAAGATGGAGCAAGTGTTGTAGAGGCAGTTGGTGATTAGAGATAGGGAGTGCTTCAAAGACTGCAGGGGATCAGACAGGTGGAGGTTTGTAAGAGGAGGGGAAAGTAACAGAAATAGAGAAAGTACAGTGCCTGAAGAGGGTTCAGCAATCAGGAGTTTGAAAAATGCAGGACAATGTTACAAAGACAGGGACAGTTGTAGGCATGGGAGGACCATACAACGGCAAGGAGGGCTTTCAATCCTGTTGGATAGTATTTTGCAGATATACTGACAGTTTCACAACTAAAAGTAGTTAGAGAGATCAGGAGAGTTGGAGGATATTTGATCAGCTTTGAATGGAAGTTTTTTTTCCAGAGATAAGGAGAATTGTGGAGGCTGGAACAGGTGACTACACAGGGAGGGTTTTAAGGATAAGGAGGACTTTCAGAAAAATGTAGGACTGTAGGGATGGGACATGGTGAGAGTCACAGACAGAATTAGGGCAGCACATGAAGGTAATGGAAATGAATATTGTAGTCATAAGGGGAGGATGTTAAAAGTACAAATATTTGTAGTGACTGAAGAAGATTGCATGCACAGAGAGGGGAGTAGGGACCAGCAGGGTTTACAGAGGTTGAGTCTGTTTCAGAGAGGAAGAGTTTATCATCATCCTTAGTATTGTAGAAACTAAATTCCATGATAGGGACGGTAGAGCTGGATGGTATCCACAGGAGGATGATAAAAGGTGGAGGAGGTTCCTAAGGTCAAGAGGTCATTGGGAGATTACACAGATAGTGAGATTCTCAGATAGGAGCCTGACATAGTTACAAAGGCAGGGAGGTATTTCAGGACTCGAAGGGATTACACAGTTTGGGACAGCTCATTGGACTGAAGAATCTTTCACAGATAAGGAAGGCTTGGAGGAGCTGGAGAAATTTACTCAGATTGGGACCGATGGAGAGGTGAAAGACAAATACATTGACATGGAGTGTGATATTGGTAGGAGGAGCTTACACGGATAGACAGGACTGTTGGGGTGTACAGGGATGAAAGAATTTAGTATCTACTGAAGAAGTTTCGGGGTTAGGGTGTTGGGGATTGGAGAACCTGACAGCAGAGAGAGCATTGTGTGGACTAGAGGAGATTCCAAACAGAGGGAGTATTATCGGAACTGGAGGATATTACAGAGATCACTCATACAGCATGGACCAGGATTGATGCCTGGGATCACCTGTCCTGTCTCATTGCGGGCCAGTACAGCAGAGGTGAGAGCAGGACCCTCACAAGATGGTGGCAATAAAGCCTAGAACATTACTGTTCCTTGACCAGCACTATATCTGAGTCCTGTCTTCCGGGTCTAAACAGCGGCCACTAACTCCTCCCTGTTCTGTTTACTGTGAGTGATCTTACTGGTTGCAGGATTTACTAAAGGCTTTAGATCTCCCACTCTGGCTGACCAACCGTCTTCAATGTGGTGATCGATGAGACAGGAGTTGGAATTCTGCTAAGTCAGAACCTGCAGGAGACAGAGAAATAGACAGAATGGTAAATTAGACTGATGCAGTGAGGATTACTCACGTAGAGTAGCGTTGTGTCCAACAGAGATCTGGAGAATCCCAGTCTCCGTCCCAGGCTTGTGCTGCCTCCTCTCTCTGGAGTGAAGAATTATGTTGTCTCAGGATCTTAGACCAGCTGTAAGAGTGAGAGCCATTAACAGAGACAGCAGTTAGACCCACACAGTGAGGGATACCACATGGAGAGATAATGAGTGACATCACCAGAGTACAGGAAGATATCTGGATGAAATCGTGGTGTCAGAAGAAGTGGTTCTGCTGCAGTGAGCACTGATACCAATACTCAGGGAGGAGTCAGCTATTTTAAGGGGATGGTACAGCGCTGGGACCTGGTCAATCATATGACCAGGATTATGTAGAGTGCTTTAAACTGACACAGAAAAGGAGGGACAGGGCTCAGCTGAAAGGAAATTCCCAATTCCATAGAGAAAGGTTGAAATATTGAAACATGGGATGTGGCTGAGGAGAAACAGAAAGAAACAGGAAGACACAGAGTTGAACTAAAATTGTGCATGAGCAGATAGGTTTTTAACAGGAAATTGTGATTTAAAATGTAAATTAATTCTTCGTAATTTGAATGCATGAAGTATTTGCAATCAGGGATTTGCTCATGTGACTTGTGATTTCTATCTAATCGCCATCACGGAGACACGGTCACAGGGTGAACAAAAAGGTGAGGTATTAATATTCACAACGACACAACATTGTGGAAGGTCAGGCAGAATGGGAAGCAGGATGGGGAACTCTCACTATTAGAGATAACAATGTGATGGCTAAGACAATATGTGGCTTCAGATTATCAAAAAGTCGGAGACCAAATTCTGGGTAATAAGAGTCAGAACACAGAAGTGGAAGGACAGTGTTCAGGCCCCTTATAAGCATTGCAGTTTTACACACTGCATTAAAAGGGAATTCTTGGAATTTGTAACAAATGCACTGGGATAATAGTGAATGGGTTCAATCTTCCTATCTCACCATCTCATTGGTAATGGGTCGCAGACGAGGCTGACTGTCTCCCACTCTCTGGGGGAGTCTGTAGGTGGGTGTACAGTCCGATGTGGCCTTCCACAGACTCTGTTACACTTGCGGCAGAAGGTGGCCGTGGGATGGGGATGGGTGGGGCGTTAGTGTGACAGCGAGCTCCTTGTGCTGCTTTCTCCTGGATTCCCCTTTTTCTCCACAGCAAGTCTCGAGGTGCTCAACCCCTTCCCAATGTCCCTCCCCCACGTTGGATAGACTTGACCCAGTGAATCACAGGATTTGCCAGATTTGATTAAGAGACGTTCAGAAGACAAAAAAACCCTAACAATTCTGAAGAAGCCAATGCTTTAGAAATATGGAAGTATGCTTTAAAGGGATCGCTATGGGTCTACTAGAAGGAGGAGGGCAACAGGAACAGGAATTGTTGTCAGGCTTTAATGAGATGATACGAACAGGGAGAGGTGAAGGTTCTGGAGTGGTGAAAGTTTTATAGAATGGCCAAGGGCCTGAACGGTGTTACACAGCCTGTACAAATTGCTGCGCTGGAGGGGATTGGAACATTAGGGAGGGACATATGTAATTTTATGTCTTAATTCATTCGATAAAGATGTCACTGATTGAGTCAGCATTCTTTGTCGCACTGCTAATTGACATGAGACAGCTCAGAGTCAGCCATATTGTGGTGGGTCTAGAGTCACACGTGAGCCAGACCAGGTAACAATGTCAGATGTCCTTCCCTAAAGGACATATGTGAACCAGTTAAGATTTTCCAGGAAATCAACAATATTTTTATGGTGGCCTCACTAACGTCCTGCACAGACACGACATAACATCCTAACTCCTATTCTCAATGCTCTGCCCAATGAACGTAACTATCCCAAACACCTGCTTCACCAGTCTGTCTACCAGTGACACCACATTCAAAGAACTGTGTACCTGCATCCCTGGAACATTGATAGCCCTGGTCTGCTTTACCAGTGTACAACACTGTGCATTTCTCCAACAGCTATTCCTGAGCTCACTGACCCACTGTCAGATTATCCTCTTCACTGTCCACTTAACCACCAATTTCAGTCTCACTTACCAACTTGCTAACCATGATTCCAGCATTCTCATCCAAACCGTTTATATAAATGATGCACAACAGTGACCCAGCACCGAACCTGACGGCATACCACTGTTCGCAGGCCTGCAGTTTGAGCAGCAACCTTCTATGAGCATACTCTGCCTCTTACTGTCAATCCTATTTTGTATCCATTTGGTGAGCGCTCCCTGGTTATGTGTGATCTCAACTTATTAACGATTCTGCCATGGAGAACTTTGTCAAAGGCCTGTCTAAAGTCCACGGAGACATCATTCACTGCTCTGCCTTGATCTATCACTTTTCTACCTCCACAAACATTCAATCCGGTTTGTGAGACATGATTTCCCGTGCACAAAGCCATGCTGACTATTGCTTTCATTTCCAAGTGCATGATGATCTTTTCTCTCAGAATTTCCTCCAACAAGTTACCCACCTCAGCCATCAGTCTCACTGGTTTGCAGTGATGTTGATGATACACATATCTCTGTGAGGAACCCTGTAATTTCATCGCTAGCTTCTCACAAAGTACTGGGATACTTCTGATCATGTGCCAAGGTTATATCAACCTTTTTTTACATTTTAAACCATCCAGCACCTCCTGTTCTCCAAAATGAACACTGTTCAAGACATCACTATGTATTTTCCCAAGTTCCCGAGCTTCCATGTCTTTGTCCAAAGTAAATCAAAACGCAAACTATTTGTTTTGGACCTCGCCCATCAGCAGTGATTCCACACAGACAGCCTCATTGACCTTTCATGGGCCCTATTCCCTCATTCAGTAATCTTTAGCCCTCGTTGAAACTTTTCAAATTGTCTCTGAAAATTCAAATATCCCTCGACCGCAACTAACCTCCCCCATTCTTATCTACTCTGCCATTATGGTCACACCAAAATATAGAATCTAACAGATTTAAAAATATTCCCCTTTTACAAAACCACGTATAACCCATTGCACATTCCGGGAGTGTTGTTCGCAGTGGAGGAGATCGCACTGATAGGGATAGTTCTGGAGACTAAACAATGTGGAGTAATAATGCGGTTTGCAATGGTGACAGCAGGTTTCAGCAAGTTTGAAAATATAGACCTGAAGGATGTTACACACGTAGCGATGGCATTAGGGTCTGGTGGGAGGGACACAGTAAAGGGGTTGTAGAAACTGGAGGCATTTACACAGACAGGGACAGAACTAGTGATCGGCAGAGTTCACAAACACTGGGAGGATTATAGGATCTGCAGGGCACTACAGATATGAGAAGAGTTGTATCAACTTGAGATGCTCACAAGCAGGAAAGTTTGAGAGGTTTGGAGTAGATGAAATCGAATGCGGAAGTTTAAAATTACTGCAGGCAGTCAGAGCTCATGAGAGAGTTACAATGTGTGCTGGTGATTCCACAGTTTGGGAGGATTGCAGGGAGTTGATGATGTTGTACATAGAAGTCGGGCTTCGGGAGTGAAGCTGGGAACAGAGATAGAGGGATAAGCAGGGGATAAGAGATATGGTGACTAGTGGTCTCTGGTGGAAGTTCCATGAAGAGGGATGTTTTGAGGGACTGCAGGACCTTGCAGAGATGTGGAGAGCTGGAGGGGTTTCACGGAGCAAAGACGATTAGGACGGGTGGAGCACTTTACAGGGACAAGGATGTTGTCAGGTGGGATGGTTTACACAGACAGGGATGGTTTAGGGAACGGAGGAGATGACAGAGATATAGATGGTTGTGCAGACGGGAAGAACAAACAGACATATGGAGGGGAGGGGTAACTGTGTATGTTTACAGATACAGGAAGTCTAACATTCTGTAGGTTATTTTGACATGGAGAATGTGGAATCGGACAGGTCTTCCAGGAAATAAGGAGAGCAACTTTGATCGGAGACAGTTTCACAGATGAAGGAGTATTAGTCACCTCCTCCAGTTTCGTCAAAGTGGAAAGGGCTGTAGGAGAGGGTGCAGTTAACACAGATAGCAGGATAAGAGCTGGAGAAGGTTATAGAGATGGGTAGATGGTTGGAGAGACTGGAGGAGCTTGCATCGACAGGGTGTGTTCTGGCGACAGAAGGATGCTACATAGATAGATAGGCTTATAGGGACTGGATTGGGAGAGTCACAGGCATCGGAGCCCCTTCGACAGATCGGAATGCTACAAAGACCTGACAGGATTGTAGGGTTTCCACAGATTGATTGTGTCATTCAATGAGTCTGGTGAGGTAGGTGAGATAGATACAGAAAGCTTAAATCCAACGTATACAATCTTCAATTTCCAGGCGAAAATCTCAATATCACTCATCAGCCACGAATCCCTAAACCTGCTCTTCCCTTCACCCTAACAAGGACACACCTGGCCCAGATTCTTAATAGTACACTTTTAAAAGCCTCCCTTTCGCCAATCGTTCCACATCCTTCAAGTAGACTCACCCAGCTGATGGTAGCATGATGTGGAGCGGCCAATGTTGGACTGGGATGGACAATGTTAAATATCACACAACACCAGTTTACAGTCCAGCAGGTTTATCTGGAAGCACTGGGTTACGGCGCACTGCGTCATCAGGTGGTTGTGAAGCATGATCATAAGACACAGAATTTAAAGCAACAGGATTGCCGTGTCATGGAATGTAATATTTAACAAATTTAGTTAATGTCTTTCATCTTTTAGAATGATCGCCTGCGCTTTGAAAGCTAGAGCTCTGAAATAAACCTGTTGGACTATAGCCTGGTGTGATGTGATATTGGTGTCTCTCTGGTTAAAGTCCAACCCATCCCTTGTACAGGTCACCTCTACCACAGAAGAGACCCAAATGATCCAAGAACTGAAAAACCATGTCCCCTATACCAACTCCTCAGCCACACATGCATCCAGCCTATCTTTCTTTGTCTATTCTCACTGGCACATGGCACTGGGTGTAATCTGGAGATCATTACCCTTGAGGTCCTGCTTTTTAACTTCTTAGCTAATGCCCAATACTCATTTCATAGGACCCCATCCTTTTGTCATGTGGACCAATGTGCACAATGACCTCTGACTGTTCATCCTACACCTTCTGAATGATCAGTAATGACTCAGAGACATCCTTGACCTAGGTAGCCGGAAGGCAGCACATCATCCTCGGGTCTCTTCTGCAGCCACACAGTCTCCTGTCTGCCCTCCTCACAACTGAGTCTACTATCAGTATTGCGATCATTAGAGAGCATCTGGCAAACATATAATGGGAAGACTATCTGCAGTTGGGTCAATATTTGGAAATTGGGAGTATGTTAAAGTGACACAGTGAGAAATCAGGGCCAGTGTGTTCCTGACAAGGGAATAGTAAAGGCAGCAGGTCCAGCAAATACTGATCAAGCGATATCGTGTGTTTGATAAAGAAAATAGAGTGCAATAAACCAGGCATAGTCATTCACAAGTATAGAGAGTGCAAGGGCGTCCTTAGAAATGAGGAACACACAATGGCCATGAAATATCCTTGACAGATACTATTAAGGAAAAGCCACGGGTATTTTATCAGTATAGTTAGAATAAGGGTAACTGAGGAAAGCTTGGGGCCTGTTAGAAACCCAAGGAACAATTTGTATATGAAGCCAGAGGAAGTAGGTGAGCTTTTCTATGAATGCTTTCCATCTGTATTCATACAGGAGAAAGGAATTGTAGCCGGGGATTTCAGTCAGGAGGCTTAGGTTCTAGAACATGTTAAGATCAATAAGGAGGTGAAATTAAATGTTATCACAGGCATAAAGGTGGAGAAGTCCCATGTGCCCAATGAAATGTATCCCAGCCTGCTATGGGAGGTAAGGGAGGAGATTGATGGGGACCTGGTGGATATACTTAATACTTTGCTGGCCACAGTTGAAGTGCCAAATGACTGGAAGATCGCTAATGTTGCCCTTTGTTCAGGAAGGGAAGCAGTGATAGGCCAGGTAATTACAGAGCAGATAGTCAGACAGCAGGGGGAGGGACATTGGAAACAATTCTGAGGGACAGGTTAAATCAATAACATGAAAGACAAAGATAGATTGACGATAGTCACCATGCATTTGATACAGGGAGTTCCTGTCTGATGAAACCAACTGAGTTTGTTTTGAAATTATGATTGAAGATATTGATGAGGGCAGTGCAGATGGTGTGGTTTATATGGAATTCACTAAGGCCTTTGACAAGGTCTCACATGGAAGGCTGGTCCAGAACCGAAGAGACACGGGGAACCAAAGCAAGTTGGTAAATTGATTCACAATTGGTGGAGGATTGTTTTTGTGATTGAAAGCTTTTGCCCGGCAGGTTTGCCACAGGGATCTGTGCAGAAACCATTGCTGTTTCTTATTGGCATTAATCGCTCGGATGTGAAAGCAGAAGGAATCATTATTATGTTTGCAGATGACATGAAAGGCGAGGGTGTTGTCCACAGTGAGGGGATGGTCCCAGGCTACAGTCTGAAGGTTGAGGCTGGGACAGAATTTCAACACAGTAATTTCAATTAATAAGCAGGCAAGAGCACAGCAGGCAATGAGGGAAAACTATGAATTAAACTGCATTTACTTCAATGCAAAATGCCTGACAGATAAGGCAGATGAACGCACGACATGAAGGGGAACATGGGACTGGGAAATCACAGGAGTTACAGAAACACAGCTGAGGGAGGGCCAAGACAGGCAGCTCAATGATCCAGGGGACAGAGATGATAGGAAGGATTGAAGGAGAAGCAAGAGAGGAGGGGGATTGGTGATTTTAATCAGTGAAAACATCACTGAAGAGCTTAGAGAGGATATTCCTGAGGATCGCCACTGAAGCTGTATTCGTGGACCTGAGAAATACGGCTGGATGATCAGTTTGATATGACGGTTCTACAGGCCCAATGTAGTCAGCGGGAAATTGTACAGCAAATATGTCGGAGATCTCAGCTATCTGTGAGAATGATAGTGTTGTAATGGTCGGGGATTTTAACTTTCCAAAACTCGACTGGGAGTTCCATAACATTCAGAGCTTGGATTGGAGGAATTTGTTCAGTGTGTTCAAGAAAACTGTCTCAGTCAGTATGTAACTGTTCCGACTGGAGAAAGGGAGAAAACCTGACCTCCCCTTTGGGAAACAAGGTAGGGAAATGGGCTGAAGTGTTGTGCAAAGTCACCCCAATTCTATGAGTTTGAAAATAGCGATGGAAAAGGACAGGGCTGGTCCACAAGTTAAAGATCAAAATTGGCCTTGCCCCAGTCCCGAAGGTATTAGGCAAGACCATCCAAAAGTTGATTCTTGGAAGATATTTGCAAGTAAAGGGACGTCAGGCAAGTGGGATTCTTTCAAAAGAGAGATAACTTAAGATTTTATGACCAGCATATTCCTGTTCGTGTGAAGGACAACGTTGACACTCGTGGGGAGCACTGGATGACTGGGGATATTGAGGCCCTGGTCAAGGCAAAAGGGGGCACATGTCCTCTATAGCCAACTGGGTTAAGTCAATCCCTTGAAGAACATTGTGGGTGTAGTAACACTCTTAAGAGGGAAATCATGAAGGCCTAAATTGGACCTGACAGAGCTTTGGCAGATGTAGTTCAGGAAAATCCAGAGAGATTCTACAACGTGTATTAGCAACAAAAGATTAACTTAAGACAGAATGTGACCCCTTCGGGTAATATCCGAAACAAAAAATTGCCATCAAAAATAACAGTGGAATTTAACATTGGGGAAGCATAGAAATAAACAGTGATATATTCAAAATAGTCCACATTTGAGAAGAGGAGGTTCTGAAGTTTTTAAAATGCATTAAAATTAGACAAATCCCCGCGTATTAATCAAGTATATCTCATGACATTGCGATAAGTTCGGGAAGAAGCTTACAAAGATATTTCTATCACTGACAGCCACGGGTGATGGGCTGGGAGACTGGAGGGGGTTAATGCTGTGCCAGTATTTAGGAAAGACTGTGAGGGAAAGCCAGGGACAAAAACACCAATTAGCTTGATGTCAGTGATGGGAATGTTGCTGGAAGCGATTCTGCGGGACAGGAGTTACATGCATTTGGAAAGGCAACGATTGATTAAAGATAGTCAGCGCAGCTTTGTGCATATAAAGGAATGTCTCTCAAACTTGATAGAGTTTGTTGAAGAGGTGACCAAGGAGGTGGTTGAAGGCAGAGCAGTAGACGTTGTCTATCCTAACTTCAGCAAGGTTTTGCGTGGTGCACTGGTTAGTAAGATTAGATCACATGGGATCAGGGAGAGCGAGTCAAATGGACACAAAATGGGCTCGACAGTAGGAGACAGAGGGTGGTGGGATCGGATTTTTCTGCAGACTGGGGGGCCTCTGACCATCGATTTGCCATAAGGATCGATGCAGGATCCACACATGTGTATTATTCACATAAGCGAGAATATCGGAATTAATTTTAGTAAGTTTTTGGATAGTAAAATAAGTGTTATAGTGGGAAGTGCAAACAGTTATAAAAGGTGCTCGTAACCAACTGAGCCAATGGGTCAAGAAATTAATGATGGAGTTGAACTCAGGTGTTGCATTTTGCTAAGACAAATTAGGGACGACTAACACAGTTAATGACAGAGTTCTGGGCAGTATGGTCGGACAGAGAGAGAGACCAAGGGGTGCAGTTACATTGTTCCTTGGAAGTGACATCACAGGTGTACAAAGTGGGGAAAGTGACATTAAGCAGACTTGCCCTCATGGGTCAAAGCATTGAGTACATGAGTTGCGACATAATGATACGGCTGTACAAGACATTGCTGGGTCTCCAGTTGGATACTGTGTATAATTCTGATCCTCCTGCTTCAGGACGCATTTTCCAAAACTGCAAATGGAGCAAAGATTGACGAAGATGTTGCTGATACTGGAGGGCTTGACGGAAACAAAGAGGCTGGAGAAGCTGGAAAGCAACATGGGGGAATGAGATAGATTTGGCAGATAAGGCTAAGGAGAACCCAAAGAGATTGCATGGCATAAAAGTTCAAAAAAGCAACCAGAGAGACAATAGAACCCCTCAAAGATCAATAAGGCCATCCATGCCTGGATGGGAGCCACCCGAAATGAATATTTCATGTCAGAACGTACTGTGGACAAAGACAAGGAAACAACGTGAAGAAACAGTGATGTCTTGTAAAGAGTCCCCACTACAGAAGAGGTAGTGCTGGAGTTCTGACGTGCCACAGCAAGGAACCGTAATGACCTCCTCAGGAGACAGACACGTGCTGCAACTGACAGGGTACCCTTCGTTGTTCAATACTTCCCAGGAACTGAAAAATTACGCCATGTACTTCGTGACCTGCAACACATCATCAATCAGAGTGAGCACATTACCAAGACCTTCCCCACATCTCCACTACTTGCCTTTAAACAACCGCCAAACCTCAAGCAGATCATTGTTCGTAGCAAACTGCCCGGCCCTCAGGACAACTCCACACAACACTGTCACGCTGGACGCTGCAAGACGTGTCAGAATATGGATATAGATACCACTATTACGCATGGGAAATCCTCCCAATTTGTACATGGCAGGTACTCATGTTACTCAGCCAACGTTGTCTAATGTATACGTTGCAGGCAATGAAGCCCGGAGGCATGGTACATTGGGGAAACCGAGCAAAGGCTACAACAACGGCTGAATGGGCACCATACAACAATCAACAGACAGGAGGGTTCCCTCCCAGTTGGGGAACACTTCAGTCGTCCAGGCCATTCAGCCTCTGACCTTCGGGTGACCATCCTCCAAGGTGGACTTAGGGACAGGCAGCAGAGAAAAGTGGCTGACCAGAGGCTGATAGCTAAGTTTGGTACCCATAGAGAGGGCCTCAACCGGGACCTTGGGTTCATGTCACATTAAAGGTGATCACCATTGCACCACACACACACACACAGATATTCCTGCGCACACACACACACACATACACATACTCTCACATACACATGGACACAGGTAGACACAGACGCGCATACAGACAC
This sequence comes from Hemiscyllium ocellatum, assembly GCF_020745735.1. Lineage (NCBI taxonomy): Eukaryota > Metazoa > Chordata > Chondrichthyes > Orectolobiformes > Hemiscylliidae > Hemiscyllium > Hemiscyllium ocellatum. The sequence continues at coordinate 2,339,439 of NC_083409.1, forward strand.
GCACACACACACACACTTATAGACACACACACACTCACACATGCACCGCCTCATAGACTTAAGACACTCTGCACTCACTACACACACACACACACACACACAAACACACAAACACACACAAACACACACACTTTCTCACACTCACAACCCCACCCCAGACAGACAGGCAAAGACCCAAAGACACACATATATTTTTGGGGTGGATTGGCACTTGCAGAGTTACATTGTACTTTGCTCAAAAATTGCATGTATACATGTAGAACTCTGAGCTCACAAACTGCATGAATGTATGTAAAACTCTGTTATCTCACTTTTTAGGTTAGAATCAATCCAAACATCAGGGCATAGACAGAACACAGTGGACTAACACTTTCAACATATTGACTAGCTATCACCATTGTGAACAGCTAACCCGAGAATGCAACTTTTAAGAAAAAGGTTTTGTGATTAACACATGAAAGAAGTGAAACTATCACTGTATTCTAACCGATGAAAGGCTTAACAGAAAATCAATTTTTCAATGTATAATTTCAGTTACATCACACTGTAATTTTTTGTAATAAATTCTGTGTTACGATTGAGCCCTCCACTATCATCTGATGAAGGAGCATTGCTCCGAAAGCTAGTGTGCTTCCAATTAAACCTGTTGGACTATAACCTGTTGTTGTGTGATTTTTAACTCTTTTCAATAAGGTAGATTGATTTGTGACACTGAGATAAAAGAGATTTAGACACCAGAGAGACGTGGTTTCAGGGCGATCAGAAGGTGGACATAAATATTCAATGGATCACAACCTTGTGGACACTCAGGCAAAATGGTTAACTCTAACAATAATGGATAACAAAGGCATAACAGAGAAACCATTTGGCCTCAGATTATGAAGTAGAGTCAGTCTGAATGTAAATTCTGGTACTACTTGCCAAGGACACAAGGAGCAGAACAGTTTTAGCCACCGAACAGCATTCCATTGTTCATCACTGCATTACATCGGAACTCATTGGATTTTTTTGAACAAACACTTCGTGATACTTTTGGGAAACTTCAGTATTCCCATAATCTGGGACAGTCACACTGACAACAGTGATATTGAAAGAGTAGTACAGAGAATTTTTTTTCAGTGTTTCTTTGAATAAAAATTGTGCAACTGGCTAGGGACATAACAACTCAGAGCGATCGTTGTGTGATCAAACTTAGTGAATGAGTAATGTCACCTGGAAGACCCTCAGGGAAATTGTGATAAAGTACAGTTTAAAGAAATATAAAGTTTTAAAGTGAATCACAGAAAGGACACGCTACAACTAGAAACAAAAACAGCCCAATTACATGGGTTTGAGGTGAAAACTGACCAAGGTAAAGAGGCGAAACAAACTGAAATATGTGCCTTTAAATGAACAGTGGAAAACATTTGAACGTACAGTGTAAATCACTCAACAAAAGAACATTCCATTGAAACAGACAAATCCTCAGCAACAAATTCCCACCGGCCACTCACTCAGGACAAAACGTATCATATTAGATTATGAGGCTGAGAAGATCACCAAAAGTACTTAAAATCCTGAAGTGAGAGATTGTTTTAGGAGTAAGTGTTAACGGGATTGCAAAGGGTCTACTAGAAGGAGATGGGAAGTGGGAAGGAGAATCAGTGTCAGGGTTCAATGTCACAAAAGGAACAGGGAGAGGTGAAGGTGCTGGAGGTGGTGAGAGTGTTGCAGAGAGTGGTCAGGGCCTGAACGATGTTACAAAGCCAGTAGGGATCGCTGCAGCTGGATGGGTTTTCAGAGGTAGGGAGGAACATATGTATTTTTATTTATTCATTCATGGGATGTGGTTATCACTGCTAATTACCCAGAGGACAGCTCAGATTTAGCCATACTGCAATGGGTCTGGAGTCACATGTTAGCCAGGCCAGGTTAGAATGTTAGATGTTCTACAAAAAAGGAGGTCAGTAAACCAGATGAGTTCTTCCTGCTGATCAACAATGCTTTTAAGGTGGCCTGACCAATGTCTTGTACAGATACAACATGACATCCCAACTCCTAATCTTAATGCTCTGCCCAGTGAAGGAAACCATCCCAAACACCTGCATCACCAGTCTGTCTACCTGTGACACCACTTTCAACGAACGGTGGACCTGCATCCCTGGGTCTCTGACTGACAACACTACACAGAGCCCGAACATTAACTGTACAGGTCCCACCCTGGTTTGTTTCACCAATATGGAACTCTTCACATTTATTTAATTAAACTACATCTGCTATTCTTCAGCCCACACTCGCAGCAGTACTGTTCATCCTGTTGCATCATAGATAACATTCATCACTGTCCAGTTTACCACCAATTTCAGTGTCACCCCAAAAACTTACTTAATAATTGGATTAGGATAGATTCCTTACCGTGTGGAAACAGGCCCATGAGCCTAACCAGTCCACACAGACCCTCCGAAGAATAACCCAACCAGATCCATTTCCCTCTGACTAATGCACGTAACATTAAAGGTAATTTAGCATGGTCAGTTCACCTAACGTGCACATCCTTGGACTGTGGGAGGAAACCGGAGAACCCGCAGGAAACCCACGCAGACACAGGGAGAATGCGCAAACTCCGCACAGACAATCGCCCGAGGCTGGAATTGAACCTGGAACCATGGTGCTGTGAAGCAGTAGGGATAACCACTGAGCTCCTGTGCCGCCAACATTCCCATCCAAACCATTAATCCAAATGACAAACAGCAGGGGACCCGCTACACCGCTGGTCACATGCCTCCAGTAAGAAAAACAATTTGTCTCCCATCACCCTGAGTCTCCTACCATCAAGCCCAATTTTCTGTCCAGTCGACTAGCTCCTCCTGAACGACATAACCTTTTACACTGATCTGAGCTTATTACCCAGCTTACCATACGACATGTAGAACATAGAACAAGACCCTTCAGCCATGATGTTATGCCAATCTTTTATCTGACCGTAAGATAAAAAAAGTGGCAGATAGTGTTTAATTCAGATAAATGCGAGGTGCTGCGTTTTGAGAAAGCAAATCTTAGCAGGACTTATACACTTAATGGTAAAGTCCTAGGGAGTGTTGCTGCACCAAGAGACCTTGGTGTGCAGGTTCATAGCACCTTGAGAGTGGAGTCGCAGATAGATAGGATAGTGAAGAAGGCAATTAGTATGCTTTCCTTTATTGGTCAGAGTATTGAATACAGGAGTTGGGAGGTCATGTTGAGACAGTACAACACATTGGTTAGGCCACTGTTGTAATATGGCGTGCAATTTTGGTTTCCTTCCTATCCTTTCCTTCCTATTGTGAAACTTGAAAGGGTTCAGAAAAGATTTACAAGGATGTTGTCAGGGGTGGAGGATTTGAGCTCTAGGGAGAGGCTGAACAGCCTGGGGCTGCATTCCTTGGAGAGTCGGAGGCTGAGGGGTGACATTATAGAGGTTTACAAAATTATGAGGGGCATGGATACAGCAAATATCCTTGGGGTTGGGTTGCCCAGAACTAGAGGGCATAGGTTATGGATGAAAGGGGAAAGATATAAAAGAGACCTAAGGGGCAACTTTTTCATGCAGAGGGTGGTACATGTATGGAATGAACTGCCAGAGGAAGTGGTAGAAGCTGGTACAATTGCAACATTTAAGAGGTATTTGGATGGGTATATGAATAGTCGGGGTTTGGAGGGATATAGACTAGGTGCTGGCAGGTGGGACTACATTTGGTTGGGGTATCGGGTCGGCATGGACAGGTTGGACTGAAGGGTCAGTTTCCATGCTGTACATCTCTATGACATGAACTTCCATACCCTTCATTGTATTATCATCCATGTGCCTATCCAGAAGTATATTAAATGTCCCTAATGCAACTAATTTTACCGCCAACGCTGGCAGTGTATTCCACTCAGCCACCACTCTGTATGTAACGAACCTACCTCTGAAATCTCCCCTTAACCATCCACTAATCACCCGAAAATTATATCCCCTTGTAATAGCTATTTATATGACGGTAAAAAAATCTCTCTCTATTCACTCTATCTATGACTCTCATCACCTTGTTCACTCTGCCAAGTCATCCCTCACCCTTCTTCACTCCAATGAGAAAAGCTTAAGCTCCCTCAACGTTTCTTCATAAGACATGCTCTCCAGTACAGGCAGCATCCTGGTAAATGTCCTCTTTACCCTCTCTAAAGCTTCCACATCCTTCCCGTAATGAAGGGACCTAAACTGAACACAATATTCCAAGGGGTCGGGGGGGGGGGGTCGAACTAGGTCTCTATAGAGCTGGAGCATAACCTCACAGGTTTAAAACTCAATACCCAGGCTAATGAAATGCTACACAATATATTCCTTCTTAACAAGCCAATCAGCTTGGGTGGCTAATTTGAGGGATCTCTGGACTTGGAACCCAAGATTCTTCTGTTCCTCCACACTGCCAAAGATCCTGCCTTTAACTCTGTATTTTGCATTCAAATTCAATCTTCAAAATGAATGACTTCACACTTTTCCAGATTGAACTCCATCTGCCTGAATCCTGTCAATGTTCCGTTGCAACCTACAACAGCCCTCCACACTATCAACCACTCCACCTTCTTGTCATTGGGAAACTTACTAACCCACTCTTCCACTCACACATCGAAATCATCCATAAACTCACAAAGAGCAGAAGTCCTGTAACCTCTCCCTGCAGAAAACCACTGGTCACTGAGCTCCAGGATGAATGCTTTCCAGCTATCATCACTGTCTTCTGTGGACCAGTATTCCTGTATCCAGATAGACACGTTTCCCTCTACCCCATGCCTCCATACTTTCTGACTGAGCCATAAAGATGTTTTGTCACGTTCTCAAAAGATTCAATAAGACTTGTAAGGCATGACCTTCCCCTTACAAAACCATGCTGACAAACTCTAATCAAACATGGTTTCCCAAGGAATAATAAATCCTGTCTCCCAGTCCTCTCCCATAATCTGCACACCACAGACATAAGACTGACACGTATGCAATTCCCAGGGTTATCCCTATTCACTTTCCTGAACAAGGGAATAATATTTTCCAACCTTCAATCATCTGGTCCGACTCCAGTGGACAGTGAGGGTGCAAAGGTCATCATCAGGTGCGCAGCAATCCATTCCCTCGGTTCCTGTAGTTACTTTGGACTTCCAGATCCCCATTGCTATTTGGAAGCTGTCCATTCAAAATGACTCTATATTTTGATTCCCAGATTAAATTGGCTGTCTCACTGATGCACTGGCTGCATCCTTTCTTCACAACAAAACGTGACCTTGTTTGGTCTTTTGCTGATCCTGCCTAAATCCCTACAACCCCTCAATAATCACATTCTTGCCATGGTCATTCTGCAGCCACACCTACATAATAACAGTTCGATCATATCTGTTCTCTTCAGTTAATGCTTCATTCCATCTGCCTTGTTGCAAATACATGGCGCTTGTCACTGAGAGAGGGCATTTGAGGGATGGATAGATGTCACAGAGTGGGAGAGATGTTTCGGGGTGCAACAATGTTGCAGGGTTAAACATAGTTAGAGTTGCTAGAGAATTTTCGCAAGAGAAAACATTTTATTGTTTGGATGAAGGTAGAGAGATAAAGCGTCTTTGATTAGACTTCAGAGAAAGGGATCTGTGTCGGGCTGTGGATCGTTACATGAGAATATCACGGTGATAGGGAGGATGGTATGGACTGGAGAATATTACACGGAAAGGGAGTATGGTATGGACTGGAGAATATTGCAGGGAAAGGGAGTGTGGAATGGACTGGAGAATATTGCAGGGAAAGGGAGTGCGGTATGGACTGGAGAATGTTGCACGGATAGGGAGGAAGGTGTCAACTGGATAAAGTAAGAAGGAGAGATGATTTTATGCACTGGAAGGTATGTCAGAGAGAGTGAGTGGTGTGCATGTCGCAAGATACAACAGCGATAGGGAAGCTTGTAGAGACTGGAGAAGAGAGTCGTAGAGAGGCTTGTGTGAGGCCAGATTCACTTATGAGCATAGTATGTGCTACAGTGAGCAGAGACTTTTGCAGATAAAAATGAGGATACAATGGCCACAAAGCAGTCACACCTATACATAGATATATTGGAAGGGAAGGAATTGAAGAGATTACACAGACTGGGAGCGTTGAATGCAGTGGAGTAGATTAAACTGAAAGGGGTGGTTTTAGAAAATCAACAACGTTTGGAAATAATGGGGTTTGCAATGGTGAAAGCAGGTTTCAACAATTCAGAGGATAGAGACAAAAAGTAGCTTTGATAGATAGTGATGGCTGTAGGGTCTGGTGGGGGCTGCACAGTAAAGGGAATTGTAGTGGCTGGGGGCATTTACACAGATAGGGAGAGTATGAGTGATCGGCAGAATTTACAAAAAACGGGTCTGCAGGACACGACAGAAATCTGAAGTGTTGTATCAACTTGATGGTGTACACAGGCAGGAAAGGTTATGGGGATTGGAACAGCTCACCATGACAGAAGGACGCATGGGGACCGGAGATGTTGCAGAAAGATTACTCTGTTTAATTGTATAGAACTCCACACAAGTCTGTCCTGGTTCTTTCTATATGTTTCTGAACCGCTGTCTTACGCTTCTGGTACTAATCTATAAGCACGAACAATAGCCTGTTTGACATGCGCATAATCTCCTGACCACTCATGAGACAGCGCTGCAAATGTCTCACTGGCACTGCCTAACAGCTTAGACGGACCTTGCTTTACCCACAAGACCTCAGGGTACTCCATCTGCCTATCCAATTGTTCAAATGAAGTACAGAGGTCCTTGAAAGTAGAGTCACGGGTAGATAGGATAGCAAAGAAGACACTTGGTATGCATTCCTTTATTATTCAGAGTATTGAGTTCAGGAGTTGGGAGGTCATGTTGCGGCTATACAGGACATTGGTTAGGCCAACTTTGGAATACCGAGTGCAATTCTGGTCCCCTTCCTATCGGAAGGATGTTATGAAACTTGAAAGGGTTCAGAAAAGATGTACAAGGATGTTGCCAGGGTTGGAGGATCTGACCTATAGGGAGAGGCTGAACTGGCTGGGGCTGTTTTCCCTGGAGCGTCAGAGTTTGAGGGATGACCTTATCGAGGTTTACAAAATTATGAGGGGCATGGATAGGATAAATAAGCAAAGTCTTTTCCCTGGATTTGGGGAGTCCAGAACCAGAAGGCATAGGTTTAGGGTGAGAGGGGAAATATATAAAAGAGACCTAAGGAGCAACTTTTTCACACAGAGGGTGGTACGTGTTTGGAATAAGCTGCCAGAGGAAGTGGTGGAGACTAGCACACTTGCAACATTTAAAAGGCACCTGGATGGGTACATGAATAGGAAGGGTTTGGAGGGATATGGTTCCGGTGCTGGTTGGTGCCACTGGACTGGCATGGACGAGTTAGACCGAAGAGTTTGTTTCCGTGCTGTACACCTCTATGATTCTCTGACGCTAATTGCCGAAGTTTCAAATCACTGCAGGCAGTCAGATACCGAGAGAAAATTGTAAGGTCTTTTGAAGATTCCACAGTTCGGGAGGATTGGAGGGACTTGATGATGTTGTTCATGGAAGTGGGTTGTCGGGACTGATGGATCTTGAATGGATCGGGAGATTTGTAGTGTCTGGAGGGGTTTACAGAGGCATGGAGAAATGTAGTGACTGGATCATACATAGATGGTGAGGGCTGTAGGAGATGCAATAATTTCGAACGACTGCAGAAGCTGGAGAGGTTCTCATAGACAAGGAGGATTATAGTAGAGTAAGGTGTTTACAGAGGTAGGGAGATTGGAGCATTCTCAGTAATTAGTGGTTTGCAGCACTGTCCAGACTGGGGGAGGTTTCAGAATAATTAAGGGGTCGAGCAAAAGGAAGTGGTCGCAAAAAGTATAGGAGCATAAACCTGTCACTTCGGTGCTATGCCACTGAGGGTCATCAGGAGGAGAGTTGACCTCATTAAAATGCACAGATCCTCAGGGGAATGTACAAGGTGGTTGCTGAAAGGATGCTCACCTCCCCTTATGGGAGAGAGACAAACAAGCAGACTCTGTTTGACAATAATGGAGAAGGGGGAGTTGTCATTTTTTTACAATGGCTCAAAGGAATGCAGTACGATAACAAAGAGCAGGGTCATTTAAGTCTGCAGGAGATACAAGACAAAGGCCAGTTTGGAGGGACTGGAGTGAGTGAGAGAGAAGGGAGATGTTCAACAGCTGGAAGTGTTTCCAGGGAGTGGACACTGTCAGGACTAGAGAACATGACACGCTCACTCATGAGAGGGAGATAACAATATGGCACAAGATCAACCACAGCAGGAGGAACCCAAGCTCCATACCTGTCATTTACTCAGGGAGCTGCTCTCACCCAGTCTGATGCCAAGCTCCACATACAGAATCAACATTAAAGTAGTGCTGGAAAAGCACAGCAGGTCAGGCAGCATCTGAAGAGCGGGAAAATCGACTTCGTTCACTTAATCGAGACTATGATCTCCAGCATCTGCAATTCTCAATTTTTAAACACACAAACAGCATGTGGTTTCCCAGCTACTGGTGCTCAGCGCCCAGTGTACTCACCCCTAAACCTGTCCATGAGATATTTACACAGTTACACATTTTCCAGAAAAACCGAGTCCTAGCTGACATAAACTGGTAAATTGACACTATACCAAGCAAAGACTATCTGCACTCAGATTCCCTGGTGATACAATCCTCTGACTGATAGTCTGCAGAGAACAACAGAATCCACGAATTCCCATTTAGGTCAGGATCAATGACAAACGTTTAATTCTTTTAAAAATCACAGCTCCTCAATTTCTGCAACTCACAAAACTGCCATTTAAAAATATTAAAATAATAAACTTTCTAAATTAAGCTTTGATGAGGTGAGCAGTGGTCAGTCATGTAGATCAGGAGGTTCCCACAATGCACAGAGAGTGCTTTCTATCAGAGCAGCACCAAGTCAATGTCAGGCACACACACTGAATGGGCAAATAGATTCACATCTGAACTCACATCTCCCAGCCTGGCAATCTGAAGCTGTGCTAACCTATTCCGGTAAAGATCTCCAGAAGACTGGAGGTTGGATATCGTGTTGCTAATGTTTAAGGAAGGCAGTAAGCAAAAGATGGGGAACTATAGACTGCTGAGCCTGACATCAGTGGGCACATTGTTGGAGGGAATCGTGAGGGACAGGATGTACATGCTTTTGGAAAGGCAAGGACTGATTAGGAATAGTCAACATTGCTTTGTGCGTGGGAAATCCTGTCTCACAAACTTGATTGAGTTTTTTGAAGAAGTAACAAAGAAGATTGATGAGGGCAGAGCGGTGGATGTGATCTATATGGACTTCAGTAAGGCATTCAACAAGGTTCCCCATTGGAGACTGGTTAGCAAGATTAGATCTCATGGAATACAGGGAGAATTAGTCAATTGGTACAGAACTGCTCAAAGGTAGAAGACAAAGAGTGGTGGTGGAGGGTTGGTTTTCAAACTGGAGGCCTGTGACCAGTGGACTGCCACAAGGATCAGTGCTGGGTCCAATAATTTGCATGGTTTACATAAATGATTTGGATGTGACCATAAGAGGTATAGTTAGTTATCTTGCCGATGACAACAAAATTGGAGTAGTGGTCAGCGAAAGAGGTTACTTCCGATTACAATGGGATCTTGATCAGATGGGCCAATGGGCTGAGAAGTGGCAGATGTAGATTAATTCATATTTTTGCGAGGTGTTGGATTTTGTGAAAGCAAATCTTTGCTGGACGTATACATTTAATGGTAAGGTTTGACGGAGTGTTGCTGAACAGAGATATTGGAGTGAACATTCATAGCTCTTGAACGCAGAGTCGCAGGTAGGTAGGATAGTGAGGAAGGCATTTGTTATGCATTCTTTTATTGGTCACAGGAGTTGGGAGGTCATGTTGTGTCTGTGCAGGACATTGGTTAGTTCACTTTTCGAATATTATGTGCAATTGTGGTCACCTTCCTATCAGAAGGATGTTGTGAAACTTGAAAGGTTTCAGAAAAGATTTACAAGGTTTTTGCCAGGATTGGAGGGTTTGAACTATACAGAGAGATTGAATAGGCTGGGGCTATTTTCCTTGGAGCATCAAAGGCTGAGGAGTGACCTTATAGATGTTTATAAAGTCATTAGGGGCGACATTATAGAGATTTATAAAATCACGAGGGGCATAGAGAGGTTAAAGAGACAATGTCTTTACTCTCCGGTGTGGGAGTCCAGAACTGGAGGACATAGGGTTATGGTTAGAGGGGGAAGATATAAAAGAGACTTAAGGGGCATTTCTTTCACTCAGTGGGTGGTAAGTGTATGGAATGAGCTGCCAGAGGAAGTGGTTCAGGTTGATACAAAGACACCTGGGTGCGTATATGAATAGGAAGGGTTTTCAAGAATATGAGCCAGATGCTGGTAGGTGGGACTAGATTGGGTTAGAATATCTGGTCGGCATGGACAGGCTGGACCGAAGGGTCTGTTTCAATGCTGTACATCTCTTTGATTCTACGATAGGCTGAATGGTCCAATCAAAGATGATCTGTGGTTCAAATCGTACCATCCTTCAGGCTCCACAGCCCATTCTTGGTCCCATCCTGCAGCCTCTACGAATCCCACTCCTTCTAACCTCCTACAGGATCCACGTCCCTTCCTACATTAGTACCATCCTCCAGGTACTGCAGCCCTTCCTACCTCCGTAACATGGCCCGGTCTCTACAAATCTTCCCTCCCCTGCAATGTTCCCCAGAAAGGCACTGGAGGATGGTGGCACTTACAGAGTTACGGAGGGATATCTGGATTGAAGGATTTTGCAGGCATTAGGAATATAGGGACTTGAGGAGGTTTCACAGTTTATGAGTACTGTAGGGACTGTAGGAAGTAGGAGGGTTTCAGATTGGAGGATTCTGCAGAAAAACTTAACATGATTAAAGGCAGGATTCTAAGCAGTGTGCACGAACAGAGAGATCCTGTGTCCCTGAAGTTACCAACCAAGTTGAGAGGTTGTTTAAAATGCTTATGGTGTGTTGGCTTTCATTACCAGAGGTGGCTAAGACCCTCATTCTTTTTTTCCCCCAGAACTTACTATGGACAAAGACTGGGGAACTCAGGGAACGAGAGTAATACGCTAGTCCACAATTGGAGTTCTCTGCAATTCCAGTATCCCTGCTCTAGGAAGGAAGAAAGTTGTTAAACTTGAAAGTGCTCAGAAAAAGATTTACGAGATGTTGCCAGGGTTGTTACTGAATAAGCTGGGGCTATTTTCCCTGGAGCCTCGGAGACTGAGGTTGGCCTTACAGAGATTTATATAAACATGAGGGGAATGGATAGGGTAAACATTCAAGGTCTTTCCCAGGGTTTGGGAGCCCAAAACTAGAGGGCATAGGTTTAAGGTTAGAGGGCAACGATTTACAAAGCGACTGAAGGGGCAGCTTTTTCACGCACATGGTGATGTATATGTGGAATAAGCTGAGAGAGAAAGTAACAGAGCCTGATACATTTTAAATGTTGTAATTGTATCTGGATGGGTGTATGATTAAGGTTTCAGAGGTACATGGGTCAAATGCTGGTAAATGGGATGAATTTATTTAGATCTTCTAGTCAGCATGGATGGCTGTTTCCATGCTGTACATCTCTATGGCTTGAAGAGTGCATGTTATAGAAGAGGTGGTGCTTGTGGTTTTAAAACAAAAAGGAATGGAAAGCCCCAGGGCCTGATTAAGTGTATCACAGGACATTATGGGATGCTAGGGAAGAAATTGTGGAGCTACTAGCAAGGGTTTTTGTACCATTGACAGCCAGGTGTGATGGACTGGAAGGCTGGATGGTGACATAGTGGACAGTGAAGGGGGATTTCTAAGATTACAAAGAGATCTTGATGAAATGGATGAATGGGCTGAAAAACAGCAGATGGAATTCAATCTGAATAAATGCGAGGTTATGCATTTGGTAAAACAAACAAGGGTAGAGATGATGCAATTAATGTTCAGGCCTCGGTTAGTGTTTTAGAGCAGAGGGACCTCCGGGTTCAGGTACATAATTCTTGAAGTTTGCATCACAGGATGGATAAGACAGTGCTTGGCATGCCTGACTGTTGCTCAGTCCATTGAGTGTAGGATTTGGGATATCGTTATGATATTGTACAGACATCGGTAAGGAATCTTCTGCAATACTCTGTACAGTTCTGGTCACCCAGTTATAGGGAGGATATTATTAACCTGAAGGGTGTTCAGAAGACATTTACCAAGACGTTGCTGGGTATGAAGTGCTTCAGTTCTGAAAAATGGCTGGATACAGAGTTTTTTTTCACTGGAGCCTGGAGGTAGAGAGGTGTCCTGATAGAAGTTTAAGAAAAAAAGTTGGGATATAGAAAGAGTTAACGGTAGTTGTCTTTTCCCTCGGATGAGGGAGTCTCAGGTGGGGGGAGGGGACACATTTTTCAGGATAGAAGAGAGAGATAATTAAAAACAAAGGGGAACATTGTTACACAGAGTGTGGTTTGGGTGTGGAATGAGCTTCCTGGGGTGGATGTGGGTACAGTTACAACGTTTAAAAGACATTTAGTTAAGTACATGGATAGGAAAGGGTTGGCGGGATATGAGCCAGCAACAGGCAGGGAGTTTACTTTGAGAATTTGGTTTGTTGAAACTGAAGAGTAGTTTCCATGCTGTACGACTATGACAAGATTATGGTTTTGTTCCATTATTTAAGAAAGGCTGTGATGTAAAGCCATGGAACTAAAGACCAATTAGCCCAATGTCAGTGGTGGGTAAGTTGTCGAAATGATTCTGCCAGACAGGACTTACATGCATTACGAAAGGCAAGGATTGATGACAGATAGTCAGCACGGCCTTGTGCAGACAAAGTCAGGTCTCACTAACTTGATTGCTTTTGTTGAAGTGGTGAACGTATATTGTCTACAGTAAAGTCAGCAGGACCTTTGATGGGATTTAGCATGATATACTGGTACGTAAGTTTAGACTACATGTGATCAGGGAGAGGTAGTCAACTGGATACAAAATTGGCTTCACAGTAAGAGACAGAGGGTGGTTGGAGAGGGTTGTTGTTACGACTTGAGGCCTGTGACATCGGTGTGCGATAAGGATCGGGGCTGGGTCTGCTGATGTGTATTATCTACGTAAATGATTTGGTTGAGAATATCAGAGTCATTGTTCGAAATTTTGTGGATGATCAAATTCATGGTGTAGTGGGCAGCGAATACGGTTATCAAAGGTGATCTCAACGAACTGGGCCAGTAGACCAAGGCATGAAAGATGGATTTTAATTCAGGTATTGAGTTTTGGACTGACACAGTTAATGGTACAGCCCTGGACAGTGTTGTTGAACAGAAACAGACCAAGGGGTGCAGTTACATTGTTCTTTGGAAGTGGCTTCACAGGTGGACAGGGTGGTGAAAGCAGCATTTGGTACACTTGCCCTCATTGGCCAGCACTTTGATACATGAGTTGGAGATATTTGTAACATTGTCTTCAAAAGTTCCCTTGGACAGAGGAGGCTTATAAGGGGTGACTTTATGAAACCACGTGGGGAGTAAGAATGGTGAATAGCCAAGAGTAAGTAAGTCCAAAACTAGAGGGTATAAACGTGAGGTGAGAGAGCAAAGATTTAAAGAGGGAGCTGAAGGGCAACATTATCCACAGAGGATGGTGCATTGCCGGAACCAACTGCCAGGGGCACATGGGCGAAACAAGAACAATTGCAACATGGAAACAGAATTTAGGCAGGTACATGGAGAGGGGAAGTTCTGAAGGGATATGGGCCAAACACAGGGAAATGTGACTCGTTCAGTTTTGGAAAAATGGTCAGCATGACTTGGACTAAAGGTTCTGTTTTCATGCAGCATAACTCTATACCCAGTTAAAGAGGAGGAGAATACTGAGATAAGGCACGTTGTAGATACTGAATCAAGCTACAGCCATTGGGATGATAGTCTGGAATGCGGTAGATTTTAAATATGCAGAGGGCCTATATGGAAAGAAACAGGTTACAGAGATATGATCTGTTATAGGAGTGAAAACATATTGAAGACACTTATCCACAAGACATATAATAGCTAAGGTGTTGGAGAGGGAACATAAAACAAAAAGATCCCAGGCAGCATTCCTATCCTTTCGTGGGAGGCCTGCTTTCCCCTCTGTTGTACTGATGCTCACTAACACAGGACAGGCCTGGATTGATAACTGTGAACTCTCTATGCTGTCTCAGTACAACGCAAGTTAAAATAGGGGCAGTGATTGAGCCACGGCTGTGTCTGTACTGTGCTTCCCCTCCAGTATTGTATCTATGTCATGTCCTGTTAGCTGATGTTTGAATCCCTCTCATTGCTGTCTGCTCTGTGCTTTGCGAGTGATCTTACCACACTGCAGAATTTATTGAAGGCTCCAGAGCTCCCTGCCCTTTGTCTCTCTGGCTGAACAACCATGTTAAATGAAATTATGCATGAGAAACCTAGCAGTTGGGAAGTCAATTGAGTCAGGACCTTTCTGCTTACCTACAGGAGACAGACAAATGGGCAGAATGTAAAATTATACTGATGCAATGAGGATTACACATGGAGAATCGCATTGAATCCCACAGAGATCTGGAAAATCCCAGTGTCCATCCCTGGCCTATGCTGTTGCGTCTCTCTGGAGTGGAGACTTCTGTTAGCTCAGGATCTGGAGTAGCTGCAAGAGTGAGAGATGCTGACAGAGGCAGCAATTAGACCCACACAGTGAGGGACACCACATCGAGAGAGACTGAGTGATATCACAAGAATGCAGGAAGGTGTCAGGATCAAACAATTGTGGTAGAAGAATAGGTATAGCTTCATAATGCACTGGTATAACTGGTCAGGAATGAGCAAGCTGTGAGCAGGCGAAGTGATGGTCCAGTGGTAGTATTGCTAGGGCATGTATCCAAAATCTCAACTAATGTTCAGGGAAGGCAGGTTTGAATCTCACCGTCTGAAATGGTGGAGTTTGAAATCATTAAATTCAAATATTATAATTAACAATCCATAAATGTGTATGAAACCATTGCTGATGTACAAAAAAACCCCCAAACACTTGCCCTTTCAAGAAGGACATCTGCCCATCCTCATGTGATCTGCACATAATACCCACAGCAAAGAGTTGTCCAAATTCAAATAGAAAGGTGACACATCGGAACAGCATGGGGATGTGGCGGAAGACAAGCAGAAAGGAACAGGATAGGATAAGGTTTAACTAAAACTCTACATTAGCGAATTGGTTTGTGATAGGAAATTGTGGAAAAGAGGACAGAACTTTTTTTTTCTGCATCGACAAAGTCTCTTCAACAAGGTAACTGGATTTGTGACACAGAGATGAAAGAGATTTAGACACCAGAGAGATGTGGTTACAGGGTGAACAAAAGGTGGAACATAAATATTCAATGGTTCACAACCTTATGGAAACGCAGGCAAAATGGCTAACGCTAACAATAATGGGAATCAAAGACATTAGATAGAAAGCTGAGGGTGGGGGTGTTCCTTAAAAATGATCAGGCAAACAATGGGCAGATAATGTTAAGGATAGGCCACTATACATTTAATAAGTATAGTGAGAGGAAGAGGATCCCCAACTAAGCAGTAGGTCCTGTTAGAAACCAAAGGGACAAACAGTGTATGGAGGCAGAGGAAGTAGGTGAGGTCTTCAATGAATACTTCCCATCTGTATTCACATAGGAGAAAGCCATTGTAGCCGGGGATTTCAGTTGGGATGGTAAGGTTCTAGATCAATGAGAAGGAGGTGTTAAATGTATTCACAGGCAAAAAGGTGGAGAAATTCCTAGTAACAATAAAATATATCCCAGGCCACAGGTGAAGTGCTGAATGAATGTAGGATCACTAATGTGGTTCCTTTTTTCAAGAGCAGCAGGGGTAGGTCAGGTAATTACAGAGCTCAGGCTGTAATCTGATATTGATCAGATGATAAACTGAGCAAAGTAATGGCAGATGGAGTTTACTTCTGATTACTGTGAGGTAATACACCGTGGGAAGTCTAATAAGTGAACGACATACAAGAAGAAAGGTAGGTCCTCCTCGAGTACTGAGGAATACAGGGATATTGATGGATAAGTCTCTGGATGTTTGAAGGTGTCAGCACAAGTAGACAGGGTGGGGAAGACACCTGAACTGGGAACAGGAGGGTGACCCATTTCCTGTTGGGGAGAGTTGCGGGATCTGCTCGAGACGATTTAAACGCACCTGGCAGGCGTGTGGGACCCCAAACAGTCGTAAGGCCAGAAAGAAATTTGCGATTGGTAAATATGTTAAAGAGAGCAATATAAATAGACAGGGCAGGCAAGAGCATAGCAGGCAATGAGGGAAAATGGGTGGATTACACTGCATTTATTTCAATGCAAAGATAAGGCAGATGAACCCAGAGCATGGGAAGTGCACATGGGACTGGGATACCATAGATATTACAGAAACACAGCTAAGGGAGGGACAGGACTGGTACCTAAATGTTCCAGGGGACGGATGCTACAGGAAGGATAAAATAGGAGGCAAAACAGGAGGAGAGCTGATGGTTTTGATTGGGGGAAACATCACACAGTATCTAGAGAGAGTAATCATTCAGGATCGTCCAGTTAAGTGATATTAGTGGATCTGAGAACTAAAAATTGGTCATCAGTTTGCTACGGTCGGATTACAGCGATAGGCAATGGGAGATGACGGAACAAATATGTCACGAGATCTCAGATATGTGTTAGAATAATAGGATTGCAACGGTAGGGGATTTTAACGTTTCCAAACCTGGACTGGGATTGTTACTGTGCTAAGCATTTGGGTGGAAGGAATTTGTTAAGTCTGTTCCAGAAACTCCCACTCATTACATAAATGCCCCAACTGGAGAATGGGGCTAACCCTGACCTCCCCATGGAAAACAAGATAGGAAACAGGACAGAGGTGTTAGTGGGGGAGCCCTTTGGAAAGTCACCACAATTGTATTAGATTGAAAACAGCGATGGAAAAGGACAGGCCTGGTCCACAAGTTCAAGTTATACAATCGAGTAAGATAGTATTAGACAGGAATTTTTAAAGTTCCTATTTGCAGGAAGTCTGGCAAGTAGAAATATTTTAAAACCGAGATAAAATGAGCATTCAGCACCATCATATTCCTGTTAGTGTGCAGCTCAATGCTGACAGAATTAGGTAACACTGGCTGAGTTTCGAGGCTCTGGTCAAGAAATAAGTGGGTACATGTCAGATATAACTGGCTGACTCAAGGGAATCCCTTCTGGAGCATCGGGCTGTAGAAATACACTTTGGATTGAAATCAGGAATGCAAAAAGGGGGCATGAGATAGCTTTGGCAGAGAAAGTTAAGAACAATCCAAAGAGATTCTGTAAGTGTATTAAGAGCAAAAGAAGAGCTAGGGAGAAAACCAGTATCCTTAATAATCAATGAAGCCAATGATGTGTGAAACGAAAGGATCCAAGACAAATATTTCACTTTGGAACTTATTGTGGACAAAGACTGGGGCACTCAGGGAACTAAACAGAGTTTGGCCTGACTACTATTGGAATACTGTGTGCAATTCTGGTCTCAATGCCATCGGAAGGATGTTGTGGAACATGAAAAGTTCAGAAGAAATAAACAAGAATGCTGCCAGGGTTGGAGGGTTTGCTCTTCAGGGAAAAGCCTGAATAGGCTGGGGCTGTTTTCACTTGAACATGGGAGGCTGAGGAGTTACCTGATACAGGTGTTTACAATCATGATGCTCAGCGATAAGGTCAATAGACAAGGCCTTTTCGCAAGGACTGGAGGATTCCAAACCAACAGGGAATAGCTTTAAAGTGCGAGGCGAACTTTTCAAAGGGACCTAAAGGACAATTGGTTTCTGCAGAGTGTATGGAATAAGCTGCCAGTGGAAATAGTGAAGGGTGATAGAAATACATTTAAAAGGCATGTGAATGGATGTATGAATAAGAAGGGTTTAGAGGGATATTGGCAAAGTTCTGACAAATGTGACTAGATACGTCATGCAGGAGTTGGTCCGAAGGATCTGTTTCCATGCTATATAGTTCTATGACTCAATGTCTTGAAATGAGTCCACATTATCGAAGAGCAGGTGCTGGAAGTTTTAAAACACAAAGATAGATAAATCCCCAGGCACTGATTAAATGTATCTCAGGACACTGTGGGAAGCTGGTGAAGAAATTGTAGGGCCCCTAGCAGAGATATTTGTACCAGGTGTGATGGGCAGGTAGACTGGAGTGTGGCATTGTGGACAGTGAAGAAGGTTTTCTGAGATTACAAAGGGATCCTGATGAAATACGTGAACGGCTGAAAAACTGCAGATGCAGTTCAATCTGAATAAATGCGTGGTAATGCATTTGGAACAACAAACATGGGCAGGACTTGAGTGTTGAGATTATACAGGCTTTGGTGAGTCCTCTTCTGGAATACTGTGTCTAGTTCTGGTCGCCCAGGTATCGGAAGGATATTATTAAGCTCGAGAGGGTTCAGATGACATTTACTGGGATGTGGCTGGTTATGGAAGTTTTCAGTTATAAAGAAAGGCTGGATAGGTTGGTATTTTTCATGGAAACCTGAATGTTGACAGATGACCTCATAGAAGTTTATAAAATAATGAGGAGAATAGATAGAGTTAATGAGAGTTGTCTTTTCCCATGGATAGAGGAGTGTCAAGACGAGAAGCTACATTTTTAAGTGTAAGAGGAGAAACATTTAAAAAAAAAGACGTGAGGGTCACATTGTTACACAGAGGGTGGATTGTGTGTGGAATGAACATCCCAAGGAAGGGTGAATTTGGGGACAATTACAATGTTTAAAGACATTTGGATTAGGACAGGAATAGGAAAGGTTTGAAGTAATATGATCAAGGAACAGGCAGGTGGGATGAGATCAGTTTTAGTGTATGGTTAGCATTAACCAAACAAAGCGGTATGACTCTCTGACTAAGATTATAGTATTGTGTCATTAATTCAGAAAGGCTGCAAGAGGAAGCCAGGGAACTACAGACTGATGATCAGACATCAGAGTGGGTCAGCTGTTCGAGGTCATTCGGAGAGGTAGGACTTACATGGCATTTGGAAAGACAAGGACTGATTACAGCAGCCAGCATGGCTGTGTGCGTGGGAAAACATGTCTCACGAACTTGACTGGAGTTTGTTCAAGATGTGGTCAAGAAGATAGATGAAGGCTGGACAACAGACGTTGTTTCTGGCTTCAGCAACCTTTGGTCACGGTGTAGCATGATACATTGGTTAGTAAGAGGAGGTCACAATGGATCAGGGAGAGCTAGCCAACTGGATACAAAATGGGATGACAAAGGGAGACAGAGGGTGATGGGAGAGGGTTGTTGTTCAGACTGGAGGCCTCTGACCAGCGGTGTGCTTTCAGGACTGGTGCTGAGACTACTTTTATACACCACTTACATAAACGATTTGAGTAAACATATAGGAGTCCCTGTGGATACCAAGATTAGTGGAAGAGTGGGCAGGGAATATAGTTATCGAAGGGGATGTTAATCAATTGGGCTAGTGGGCCAAGGAATGAAAAATTGAATTTAATTCAGTTCTTGGATTTAGTTCAGACAAACCAGGGAGGACTAACACAGTTAATGGTCGGGCCGTGTGCAGTGTTGTCGAACAGAGAGAGACCAAGGGGTGCAGTTACATTGTTCCTTGGAAGTGGCATCACAGGTGGACAGGGTGGGGAAAGCAGCATTTGGCACACTTGTCATCAGTGGCCAGAGCATTGAGTACATAAGTTGGAGATATTTGTAACATTGTCGTCAATATTTCTCCAGGGCAGAGGAGGCCACGGGTTGACCTTATAAAGGTTTATGAAACATTGTAGGGCTTAAGTATGGTGAATTGCCAAGGGTAGGAGAGTCCAAATCGAGAGGCATAAACGTGAGGTGAGAGAGCAAGGATTTAAAGAGGGAGCTGAGGGGCAACATTTACCACAGAGGATAGTGCATAGACGGAATGGACTGCCAGAGGAAATGGTGAAAACCAATACAATTACAACATGGAAAAGACACTTGGTCAGGAACATGGAGAGGAAAAGATTAGAATGGATATGGGCCGAAAAAAGGCAAATGTAACTCATCCCGTTTAGGAAACCTCAAACAAAGAGTCATGCAGCACAGAAACAGACCCGATGTCTTCAGTTGTTGGTGGAGGAGGCTATTGAGACAAGGCATGTTGTAGAGACTGAAGCAACTTACAGTGATATGGGTGGTTGCCTGGACTGGAGGTTTCAAATATATTAAGAAATTGGTGAGGGGGAGTAGATGACAGATATACTAACTGTTATAGGAGTTAGAATGATTTAAGACACTGGTCCACAAGATGAGCCATAGATACAGTATAGGAGAGGGAATAGGGAACAGAAAGATCCCAGGCAGCATTACCATCCTCTCATTGCAGGCCTGCATTGCCCTGTTGTTCTGGTGCTCACCAAGACAGCACATACTTGGACTGAAAATTTGAAACTCCCATTGCTGTCTCAGTACAATGAAACTTAAAGTAAAGGCGGTGATTGAGCCTGAGGGGAGTCTGTACTGTGCTCCCCCTCCAGCACTATATATATGTCATATCCTGTTAGCTGATGTTTGGAGCCCTATCATTGCTCTCTGCTCTGTGCACTGTGAATGATCTTACCTGGCGGCAGGATTTATTGAAGGTTCCCGACCTCCCTGGCCTTTGTCTCTCTGGCTGACCAATCATCTTCCCAACCAGCAGTTGGCAAGTCTATTGAGTCAGGAACTCCTTCAGTACCTGTAGAAGACACAGAATTAGGCAGAATGGGAAATTAGACTGATGCTTGCGAGGGTTTCACATGTAGAATGGCACTGAACCCCACAGAGATCTGGAAAATCCCAGTCTCCATTCCTGGCTTGTACTGTCTCATCTCTCTGGAGTGGAGAATTCTGCTGCCTCAGGATCTGGAGTAGCTGCAAGAGTGAGAGATGCTGACTGAGGCAACAATTAGACCCACACAGTGAGGGATCCCACATGGAGAGATACTGAGTGATATCACTAGAGTTCAGGATCAAACAATTGTGCACAAAGACAGGGTGTTGATTCATGTTGTACTGGGATGCGCAACCTGTGAGCAGGCGAAGTGATGGCCTAGTGGCATTATTGTGAGGCAATTTATCCAGAAACTCAGCCAATGTTCTCTGGACAAAGGTTTAATCCCGCCATTGCAAATGATTGAATGTGAATTAAATACTTCAAAGAATATGTACTTAAAAACGTGTCAGTATTAAACAATTGCTGATGTTAAGAAAAATCCATCGGGTGAATGCACGTGTTTAGTGAAGTAACCTAAGATGGGACTGACATATCACAGGTATTACAGAACAACAGCTGAGGGAGGGACAGGGCAGGCAGCTCACTGTCCCAAGGGACAGATGCTGCAGTAAGGTCAGAAGGGGAGCTGAGAGAGGAGGAGAGCTGCTGGTTCTGATTGGGTGAAATATCACAGCAGGACTGAGAGAAGATATTCCTGCGGGATCGCCCAGTGAAGCTGTGTTCGTGGAATTAATCAATTACAATGGGTCTTCCCTTTCCTCTGATTGTTCACCAGTCCCCGATAGCCCCGCCCTCCTGCACCCTGACCTTCTCAAGATGGCGGCCCTGAGGCCCGCGCTCCCTCTTCCTTCAAATAAATGGCGGCCATGACCATGGGACCCTTCCCTGATCAAAGACCGCCACCTCTTTACCCGGGCTGGAGGGTCTTTTTCGAGTTTTTTTTAACCTGTATTCGGGACTTGTGAATTCTCTCCGCTCCTTTCTCCCAGCGAGGGTCCCACACACCAGCTCTGCAGCCGATCGCAACCGCTGCTGGAGAAAGCAGCTCCATGTCGCTGTCTCTGTCCTGACCAATATGACACTGCGCACGCTCTGCATAGAAAACAAATTGCGCGTGCGTCTGACGTTATTATTGCGTTTCTAGAGAATATTCATAACGGCATAGACTGCTGGGTAAAATATTAGTCATTAACAATTGCTTTGTCGAGTTAGAGTCATAGAGTTGGCTAGCTCGCAAATAGATTGTCCGGTCCAAGTCAACCATATCGGCCAGGTATGTAAATTAACAATCATTCTGGGAGTTTGAAAAGAAGTTTCTTACTCGAGTTGTCTAAATCGATTGGAAATATGTACATTATCAAATTTACATTTCAACTACGGTATTTCTTAAAATCTCTCATTGATTTATGAGAGAAGTTTAATGCTCCACTATGCAGTGAGAATGATCAATTCTGCAAAATAGTTTGCTCTCTGACCAATCCTGAAGCGTTCACTCCCGAGATTTCTTTGGCCCTGCACTTCACTCACTCTGGTTGGAGGACCGGCCGCTACTCGGTCCTCCTGTTCTGCCCCTTCCTCCCAATTGCAGAGTTGTTTCAGGCGTGACTTTGCAGGCAAGTTCGAAACGACGTTTTGTAAGGTGGTGCAACTATCCCAAATCTTGGACCGAGAGGCCTGGGTTCAATTCACAGCTTGTGCAGGTGTGTGTAGTAACAAGGTTTAGCAGGTCCATTAGGAAAAACAAGGGAAGTCAAGAACAGAGTGAAAACAAGAGAAAATGCATGCAATGTGGTGGGGCTCTCAATGCTCAGATGATTTGAATCTTTACCAAGCGTTTCAGGTCCCAGTACAGACTGTAGAACTCCTCTTAGTGCACAGCCACTGACCACGATTGTGAGGCAAAGTGTTGTGTTGGGATATAGAGGTGCTTTTCTGGAAGGCACTCAGTTTTTGTGGTGAAAACAGTTGAGAAGGAGTTGTGTTTTTTATGGAGCTACCTGTCCCCCTCCTGTTGCAGCCTCTCATTATTGCCCTGACTCTACCTCGTCAATGGAGAAGGTGAGGACTGCAGATGCTGGAGATCAGAGCTGACAAATGTGTTGCTGGAAAAACGCAGCAGGTCAGGCAGTATTCTCTACCTCGTACATGTTTGGTGGAGATCAGTGACACTTCGTAAGCTCACAATACAAGATCCATCATTGTTGTGGTTCTGTTCGCCGAGCTGGAAGTCTTTGCTGCAAACGTTTCGTTCCCTGGCTACGGAACATCATCAGTGCTATTGGAGCCTCCTGTGAAGCGCTGCTTTGATGTTTCTTCCGGTATTTATAGTGGTTTGGTCTTGCCGCTTCCGGGTGTCAGTTTCAGCTGTAGTAGTTTGTATGTGGGGTCCAGGTTGATGTGTCTGTTGATGGATCTTCTTGCCGTTTCCGGGTGTCAGTTTCAGCTGTAGTGGTTTGTATATGGGGTCCAGGTCTATGTGTCTGTTAATGGAGTTTGTGGATGAATGCCATGCCTCTAGGAATTCCCTGGCTCTTCTCTGTCTGGCTTGTCCTATGATGGTAGTGTTTTCCCATTCAAATTCATGTTCCTGGTTGTCTGAGTGTATGGCTACTAGGGATAGCTGGTCGTGTCGTTTTGTGGCTAGCTGATGTTCATGGATGCGGATTGTTAGCTGTCTTCCTGTTTGTCCTATATAGTGTTTTGTGCAGTCCTTGCATGGTATTTTGTAAACTACGTTAGTTTGGCTCGTGCTGGCTATTGGGTCCTTTGTTCTAGTGAGTTGTTGTCTGAGTGTGGAAGTCGGCGAACAGAACCACAGCAACGGACAGCCGAGCTACAAATCTTCAACCAGACAAGATCCATCACTCTGTTTTAATCAGTAAAAATCTCTTGGAGCACAATAGCCAGTGAACAATACAACACAGAACAGGTCCTTCGTATCTTGATGTTGCGCCAACCTGTGAACTATTCTCAGCTCGTCCCCCTACACTATTCCAAAATCACCCATATACTTATCGAAAGGATTGTTTAAATCTCACTAATGTGGCTGAGTTAACTACATTCGTAGGTAGTGGATTCCATGCCCTAACCACTCTCTGAGTAAAGAACCTGCCTCTGACATCTATCTTAAATCTATCATCCCCCCCCCCCCATTTGTAGTTATGCCACCTCATAAACACTGATGTCATCATCCTAGGAAAAAGACTTTCACTGTCTATCCTTTCTAAGCCTCTGATCATCTTGTGTGTCTATATCAAATCCTCTCAGCCTTCTTCTTGCCAATGAGAACACGTTCAAGTCTCTCAATCTTTCCTCATAAGACCTTCCCTCCAGACCACATAACATCCTGGTAAATCTCCTCTGCACCTTTACTAATGCTTCCACATCCTTCCCGAAATATGGGCACCAAACTGCATACCATATTCCAAATATGGCCGCACCAGTTCTTTGTATAGTTGCAGAATGATATTACGGCTCCAGAACTTAATCCATCTACGAATGAAACCTAACACGCTGTATGCTGCCTTAACAGTACTGTAAACCTGTGTGGCAACTTTCAGGCATTTACATATATGGACTCCAACATTCCTCTGTACATCTACACTACCAAGAATGTTTCCATTGACCCAGTAATCTGCCTTCATGTTATTCTTCAGAAAGTGCATCACCTCTACATTTAGCTGCATTGATCTCCATTTGCCACCCTTCAGCCCAATTCTGCAGTTTATCCAAGCCCCCCTGCAACCTGTAACATTCTTCCACACTGTCGACTACTACACTGATTTTCGTGTCATCTGCAAATTTACTAATCCATCCACCTATGCCTACGTCTAAGACTTTTATAGAAATGACAAACAGCAGTGGTCCCAAAACAGATCGTTGTGGCACACCACTAATAAACGCACTGGAGGCTGATTATTTTCCATCATCCACCACTCGCTGCCTTCTTTCAGAAAGCCAGTTTCTAATCCAAACTGCTAAATTACATTCAATTCCATGTCGCTGCATTTTCTCCAACAGCCTAACATGTGGAACCTTATCAAAGGCTTTACTGAAGTCCATGTATAGCGCATCAAATTCCCTACCCTCATCTATATGCTTGGTCACCATCTCAAAAAACTTAGAAGTTTGCGAGACACGACCTGCCCTTGACGAAACCATATTGACGATCTGAAATCATATTGTTGTTTGCCAGATGATTACAAATATTGTCTCTTATAATCCTTTCCAAAACCATTCCTATAACAGAAGTAAGGCTTACAGGTATATAATTACCTGGGTCATCTCTACTGCCATTCTTGATTAAGGGTACAACATTTGCAATCATCCAGTCATCTGGTACTGAAGCTGGAGGCAGTGACAACTCAATATCAAAGCCGAAGTCTTTGCTATCTTCTCCCTAGCTTCCCAGAGAATCCATGGATAAATCCCATCCAGCCCAGGGGACTTGTCTACTTTCAATCTTTCTAGAATTGATAACACCTGGTCGTAACTAACCTCGATCCTTTCTCGTTTAACATCTTCTACCGCATTATTGTCTACAATATTCTCATTTTCCTGAGTGAAAACCAATGAGAAATGTTCGTTTAGCACCTCTCCGATTTCCACAGTGTCCACACTCAACTTCCCACTTCTGTCTTTGATTGGCCCTATTCCTACCCTATCGTTTTATTCCTCACATACCGATAGAAATCTTTAGGGTTCTCCTTTATTCTATTCACTAAAGACTGCTCGTGTCTTCTTTTTGCTCTTTTTAACTCTATTTAAATCCTTCCTAGTTGATCTGTAAGTCCCCATCGCCTCATCTGTACCATTTGCCTCATCAACACATAAAACTCTTATTCTTCTTAACAAGAGATGCAATTTCTGCTGTACCTATCAAGGACACGCAATATCTGTTCCTTAAACCAGCTCCACGTTTCCATAGTCTGCATCTCCTGCACTTTGCTACCCCATTCTATGCATCCTAATTCTTGCCGAATCGCATTATAATTGCCACTGTCCCATCGATAAGTCTTCACCTGTGGCATGTACCTATCCCTTTCCATCGCTAAACTAAACATAACTGAATTATGATCACTCTCTCCAAAGTGCTCACCTACAACTAAATCAGCACCTAGTCCGGTTCATGACCAAGCACCAGATCCAACCCCTCTTGTCGGCTCTTTGACATACTGTGTCAGGAAATCCTCTTGTGCACATTGGACAAAAACCGATCCATCTGACATCCTAGAGTCCTAGCATTTCCAATCAATGTTGGGGAAGTTAAAGTCCCCCATAATGACCACCCTGTTACTTTCACTCCCACCCAGAGTAATTTTGCTCATCCTCTCTTCCCCCTCCCTGGAACTCTGTGGCAGTCTATAAAAAATCCAAGCAGTGTGACCTCCCCTCTCCTATTTCTAACCTCAGACCACACTACTTCAGTACACAAATCTTCATCAAAATTTCTCCAAGGACCCATTGCGATGCTTCAAACTCGATGAGTCAGTCTGGAACCTCCTCTGTCCTTAAGACCTTATGCACTGCCTACGCTCCTCCATTTCCCATTTGCACAATCCCTTTCCAACCCACCCCACCTGCAGCATTCCACAATTGGAGCTGTCAAGGGCAGAAGTCTGTGGAATAGCCTCCCTAACCTTCTCTATCCTCTTTTAAGATGCATTTTAAAATCATTCTCCTTAATCAATGTTTTGATCATCCATGAAGCACCTTAGGAGATTTGCCATTGTGAAAGATTCCATACAATGCAAGTAGTTGTTTTTATTACCGTACATTAGGAGAAACAGGAATGATGCTTTCAACATTCTAACAAGAAAGCCACTGATAGGCGCAGTGTGCAGACCAAATAATAGCATCACCTTGGGATGGGCAATAAACAAAGAAATAACTAAAGCCTTTAAAAATGGTATGTCTATTACCATGGGTGATTTTAATCTACATGTAAGTTAGTGGAACCAGCTCAGTCAGGGTATCCTTGATGAGTTCATTAAGTGTATCCATGATAGTTTTTTTTAAACAATATGAAATGGAACTGACAAGGGAGCAAGCTATCCAAGATCTGGCCCCTGTGCAATGAGACAGGAATAATTAATGACCTCAGAGTTAGGGATCGTCTTGGAAGAAGTGATCACTGTATGGTTAAAGTTAGAATACATATGGAGAGTGTGAAGATAAAATATAATACCTGTGTCCAGTGCTTGAACACGGGGAACTAAAATAGACTGAGGGTGAACCTGGATAAAGTAGACTGGAAACAAAGATTTTATTGTGGGACAGTTGATGAGCGGTGAAAGATTTTCAAAGACATTTTAGGAAGTGCTCAGCAAAGGCATATTCCAGTGAAAAGGAAGGAATGTAAGAAAAGGCGGTGGACAAATGATAGGGAATTCTACAACAGTTAGTTTATTCTCTGTAGTTGGAAAATGCTTTGGTCTATTATCAAGGAAGAAATAGCGGGAAATCTCGATAGAAATTGTCCCATCGGGCAGACAGAGCATGGATTCAGGAAGGGCAGGTCATGTTTGACAAATCGTTTGGAATTCTATGAAGACATTTCGAGCAAGATGGGCAATGGGCACCCAGTGGATGCAGTGTACCTGGATTTCCAAAAGGCCTTCAACAAGGTGCTGTGCAAGAGGCTGTTGCATTATATAAGGGTGCATGGAATAGTGTATTAGCATGGATAGAAGATTTGTTGACTAACAGGAAGCAAAGTGTGGGGATAAATAAGCCTTATTCTGGCTGGCAATCAGTAAGTAGTAGTGTTACTCTAAGATCAATATTGGGACTGCAATTATTTAGAATTGATACAGGTGATTTGGAGTTGGGGACCACATGTAGGGTGTCAAAGTTTGCATATGATACTAACATGAGTAGCAGAACAAAGTGTGCGGACGACAGGGAAACTTTGCAGAGGAACAGAGATACATTGAGTGAGTGGGCAATGATTTGGCAAGTGGAATATTATGTTCATAAATGTAAAGTCATATTCTTTGATTGGAGTAACATGAGTAAAAAGATTATTACTTGAATTTTTAAAAAATGCATTATTTGCTATGCGGAGACACCTAAACATCCTTATGCAGGAGAGTTGGTCATAAGGTACCATAGTAAAAAGTGAGGTGTGCAGATGCTGGAGATCAGAGCTGAAAATGTGTTGCTGGTTAAAGCACAGCAGGTCAGGAAGCATCCAAGGAACAGGAAATTCGGCGTTTCGGGCCGGAGCCCTTCATCAGGAATGAGGAGAGGGTGCCAGGCAGGCTAAGATAAAAGGTAGGGAGGAGGGATTTGGGGGAGGGGCGATGGAGATGTTATAGGTGGAAGGAGGTCAAGGTGAGGGTGATAGGCCGGAGTGGGGTGGGGGCGGAGAGGTCAGGAAGAGGATTGCAGGTTAGGAGGGCGGTGCTGAGTTCAAGGGAATCGACTGAGACAAGGTGGGGAGAGGGGAAATGAGGAAACTGGAGAAATCTGAGTTCATCCCTTGTGGTTGGAGGGTTCCCAGGCAGAAGATGAGGCGCTCTTCCTCCAACCGTCGTGTTGTTATGTTGTGGCGATGGAGGAGTCCAAGGATCGGCATGTCTTCGGTGAAGTGGGAGGGAGAGTTAAAGTGTTGAGCCACGGGGTGGTGGGGTTGGTTGGTCTGGGCGTCCCAGAGGTGTTCCCTGAAGCGTTCTGCAAGTAGGCGGCCCGTCTCCCCTATCACTCCATCCCATATTCCTAATTCCTTCGTCAAAACCCCATCCAATATTCCAAATTCCTTCGTCAAAACTACATCCCATATTCCCAATTCCTTCGTCTCCGCTGCATCTGCTCCCAGGGGGACAAGTTCCAACACCGCACAGCCCAGATGGCCTCCTTCTTCAAGGACCGCAGATTCCCCCCAGACGTGATCGACGATGCCCTCCACTGCATCTCTTCCACTTCCCGCTCCTCCGCCCTTGAGCCCCGCCCCTCCAACCGCCACCAAGATAGAACCCCACTGGTTCTCACCTACCACCCCACCAACCTCCGTATACAGCGTATCATCCGCCGTCATTTCTGCCAACTCCAAACGGACTCCACCACCAGGGATATATTTCGCTCCCCTCCCCTATCAGCGTTCCGCAAAGACCACTCCCTTCGTGACTCCCTCGTCAGGTCCACACCCCCCACCAACCCAACCTCCACTCCCGGCAACTTCCCCTGCAACCGCAGGAAATGCAAAACTTGTGCCCACACCTCCTCCCTTACTTCTCTCCAAGGCCCCAAGGGATCCTTCCATATCCACCACAAATTCACCTGCACCTCCACACACATCATCTATTGCATCTGCTGCAACCGATGAGGCCTCCTCTATATTGGGGAGACGGGCCGCCTACTTGCAGAACGCTTCAGGAAACACGTCTGGGACGCCCGGACCAACCAACCCAAACACCCCGTGGCTCAACACTTTAACTCTCCCTCCCACTCCACCGAAGACATGCAGGTCCTTGGACTCCTCCATCGCCAGAACATAACAACACGACGGTTGGAGGAAGAGCGCCTCATCTTCCGCCTGGGAACCCTCCAACCACAAGGGATGAACTCAGATATCTCCAGTTTCCTCATTTCCCCTCCCCCCACCTTGTCTCAGTCGATTCCCTTGAACTCAGCACCGCCCTCCTAACCTGTAATCCTCTTCCTGACCTCTCCGCCACCACCCCACTCCGGCCTATCACCCTCACCTTGACCTCCTTCCACCTATAACATCTCCATCGTCCCTGCCCCAAGTCCCTCCTCCCTACCTTTTATCTTAGCCTGCCTGACACCCTCTACTCATTCCTGATGAAGGGCTCTGGCCCGAAACTTCGAATTTCCTGTTCCTTGGATGCTTCCTGACCTGCTGTGCTTTAACCAGCAACACATTTTCAACATAAGGTACAACAGTCAATTCAGAAGGCAAATGGAATTTTGTCCTTTATTGCTGTAGGGATTGTGTTTAAACGCAGAGATCATGTTCCAACTATAGTGAGTGCTGGTGGAGCCACACCTGGAGTACTGCATGCAGTTTTTGTCTCCTTACTTGAGAAAGAAAGTACTGGCACTAGAGGGGGTGCAGAGGAGGTTAACCAGGTTGACTCCGGGGGTGAGGGGTTTGGCTTAACAGAGACTGAGTAGATTGGGATTATATTCATAGGAATTCAGAAGAATGGAAAGACATAAAACAATGAATGAAATGGATAAAACAGAAGTAGAGAGAATGTTTCCACTGGCAGGTGAAGCTGGGACAAGAGGGCACCACTTCAAGATAAGAGACAGCAAATTTAGGACTGAATTGAGAAGGAACATCTTGACGTCTCTGGAATGCATTGTCCACGGAAGTATTTGATGCAAGTTCAATGAACGTTTTTAAAGCTAAGTTAGTTCTTCAAAAAAAGAAATAATTATTTGAAGAATATCGTCAGAATGTGGGTAAATGGTTCTGCATCCACAAAATGATCAGCCATGATCTGATTGAATAGTAGAGCAGGCTCGAAGGGCAGGACGGCCTTCTCCTTTCCCTAGATCTTTTGTTCTTATGTTATGCATTCCTCCCTCACACGTGACTTGGAGTTGCTGGTGTTGGATTAGGATGGGCAAAATTAAAATTCACAGAACACCAGGTTATAATCCAACAGGTTTATTTAGAAGCACTTCTTTGCTTGTCCTTCATCAGGTGGTTCTGTGATTTTTAACTTTGTCCCTCACTCTTGTAACTGATAAACAGCAACAAAAGCCACGAAGCAGTGCACAAGCTCCAGCCAACAGTTGGTATTGTGGACAATGAAGAAGGTTATCTCAGAATCCAATGGGAAATTGATCAGATGGGCCAATGGGCAGAGGAGTGGCAGATAGGATTTAATTTACATAGATTAGGTTAGGATACCTGGTTGCCATAGGTTGGACAGAAGAAGGCGGTTTCTGTGCTAGACATCTTTGACTGTGGGATCATAAAATTGAACTCTGCTCTGGTTCACCTTGGGTTCTCTGATGTCCAATTGTTCATTATCTAGCTTCCTCAGTCTCTCATGAGTGTATTGTTGTTCTGTGTAGTATTTTGCTATTACTTTCACAGCTGTTTTGTAAATGAATTGAAAAATGTCGTGCTGGAAAAACACAGCAGGCCAGGCAGCATCCGAGGAGCAGGAGAATCGACATTTCGGGTATAAGCCCTTCTTCAGGAGTGTAAATGAATTGTCCACTGCTACCCGGCTCCTGACCATATGCTGCTCCATTATCAGGTTATTTTTCCCACAATATCTTTGACAGTCAAGAATTATTTTTTCCAATAAGCGAGTGCATTTTCCTTCAATTTCTGACAGTCAAATTCTGCACCATTTTCATTCCCTGTAATTCATATTGCACTCCCTGGAACATCAACCGTGTATTTCTCATTCCACAGAAATCAGTGATCAATGCCAAAGCCTTGTTAACTGTCGAGAAGGTGATGTTTGACTTCCTTGTACTGCTGCAGTTTGTATGGTGAAGGTGCTCCCACAATATGTTTGGGTAAGAGACATTACAGATTATTCACTCAGCGATATTGAAGAGTAGAAGATATCTGTACAAATCATCACTGTTTTAATTTCGCAAAGATATTATTGAGAACTTTTGATATGAGGCTACAGATGGAGAATATTGTGTCTACTGACCAAAACCATTGCCAAATAAGCAGTTGTTCAAGAATGCCTTAAAGGAAGAATGTAGATCTTAAAGGGTTAGAGTGGGGATTCCAGACTATGTTCCCTTGGAGTCTATAGAAATAGTCACGCAGGTGAACTCCAAAATAAACACATCATTAAGAGTCTGAACTAAAATGAGTTATTGAGATATGAAAGGGTGTGTGGTGCAGGGAGATACAAATAATTACAGCCAGGAATTAATTCAAAGGTGCGAAAGTAATTCAAAGGTGCTTATATATGAGAGGCTTTTGACTGATCAGCAAGGTTTGGTACAAATGAGAACTTTGGCAGTAGAGTTTTTAGTATTCTTGAGATTTGGGGGAGGGTGAATGTGGGATGCTGGCCAGGAGTGGGTTTAGATAATGAAATCTAGAGTTAACAAAACGGATGAATGAAAGTTTCAGCAAATGAGCTGAGACTGTGGTGAGGTCAGGTGATATCACTGAAGTCGAAATAGTGGTCTTGGAGGGGGTCTGGCCTGTCATCCTTACCTCATTCAGCTGTTTGTCAGTTTGAGCATCAAGTCTGTAACAAGCTCAGGAACTGAATGGCCCTGGCAGAACTCAAAGTGGGCATCGCTGAGCAGGTGCTTGACAGCACTGTTGATGACACCTTCCATCACTTTACTGCTGAGCAAGTGTGGACTGATGGAGGGGAATTGGCTGAGATGGATCTGCCCTGTGTTTTTGTGTTGGAACATCCCTGAGCAATGTTCCACAAAGTCAGTAGGTACCAGTGCTGGAGCAGTACTTGCCTTGGTGGGCAGCAAGTTCTGGAGCACAGCCATCAGTATTATTGCCAGAATATTGGCAGTGCCCAGAGCCTTTACACTACTTATCCATTTCTTGATCTGATTTGAAATGAGTTTTCAACCAAGTCGATTCATATCTGTGATGTCAGGGACCAATGGAGAAGGCTCATCCACTTGGCACTGCTGGCAGAAAATCGCTGCTAATGCTCTCCTCTTATCTGTTGCATGAATGTGTGAGGCCCCTCCATCTGTAAGGGTGGGGATATCAGTGATGCTTCCTCCAGTGAGTTGTTTAATTGTCCATCACCATTTGTGATTAGGTGTGGCAGAACTGCAGAACTCAGATCCAATCCATTGGGTATGGGATCACTTAGTTCTATTTGGTGTTGCTTGTGCTGTTTGGCATGCAGGTTTGGTAGCTGCACTAGATTGGCACCTCATGGTACTGTTGGCATGCCCTCCTGCATTCACCATTGAAACAGGGTAGATTCCCCTGTATTGATGTTAATGGTTGGGTGGGGGATATCAGGCCATGAGATTTCAGATTGGTCTGGAGTACAGTTCTTCAGCTGTGTTTGGCCCACAGTGAGGCGGAAGTTGCAGGTTCAAGAGGGCTGATTTTGTAGTTGGTTTTACTAGTGCATTGATAGATGTAATGTGGTCCATCCAGTTTCATTCCTTTGTTGAGACTGTGCCGTGATTAATACAATGAGTGACGTATGGGGCCACTGTTGGGTTTCTTTCCCTCAAGGACATTGTCAATGGCAGAAAAACATCCCCCATGGTTCCGTGGAAAAGAGTAGATTCTTCATACCACTTATTGTTTTCTTGACTTCAGAGGCACCTTCTACCAATTTGGGATTCAAACCTGAACTTCAGTTGATAAATGATAAATACGACAGGTTTGTTCAGTTATTTTTAGAATCACTATCACAGGTTTTGTTTATTGTTTTGGAAATAAAAGAATGTCCATTATCCTGTCTCCTCCATCCTCCCCTCCAACAACAAGAGTGAGGAGCACATGGAGTTTCTCTGTCAATAACGTTGAGACAGTCCGATCAGCTGCCTCTGCTTCTTCCCTCCCTCTCCACTAGCCCACCGAGCCAAACTGCCTCACAAGGGTCCTCCTCATTTTAATCCTAAACTTACATTTCCTAGAGTCTCTTGTCAAGCCTTATTAAAAGTCATATTGATCATTTACCCTAGTGTAGCTAAATCATGGACATTCTAAATCTCTACCTCATCCTCCAGCTTGCCACCGTCTCCCACCTCCTCCCCCCATCCCCGACTTGCCAATTGAAAGATATTGTTCCATGATGTGTCTGTCTCTCTTTTCTGATTATGTCATTCTCTCCCATTCTACTAAAACCTAATATTTGACCTCACTGTCATTGGAAAATCCTGCTCCATCTCTACTCTCCCTTTCCTTTCTGAATTCCTTGCATTTGGTGCCTCTCCAGGATCTATCCTTGGTCCAACCTGTTTCTCACCTACATACTGCCAGGAGGTAACATCGCCCAAAAGCACTGTTAGGTTTCACATGTACACTGACAATGTCCAGCTCTCCCTCGCCATCATCCGTCTCCATTACTCCACTGTTACTCAGTTATCAAACTGCTTACCACGTTTTGACTAGCTGTAATTCACTTCAGTGAAACACTGCAATTGTTAAGCCCATTGCCTTCAGTTGCTATTCCAAATTCCTTTACCTTACTGCTGTGCCCCTCCCTCTCACTTGGAAGTGTCTGAGGCAGATCTACACACTTCACAATATTGCTCTCATATCCCAAGGTGACCTTCTGATCAGAATCTGCACAATCACAAACAGCAGGAATTCCAATCTCTAAAACGTTGCTTGTCTCCTTCTCACCCCAGCTCCATTGCTACTGAAACCCTAACCTGTGTCGGTGTTTCCTTTAACTTGACAAATCTGAAATAGAACCCTTGATTCCGCAACAGACACAGAATCTGGTTCAAGACTCACACGTAATGGGACAAATCCTCTCCATATTTACCTTGTCAAACCTCGACAGAATCCTGTATGCTTCAAAGAGTTCATCTGTTATTCTTCCAAAGTCCAGTGAGGAGATTCCTATCTTGTTCAGCCTTTATTTACAGGATAATCCCTTCAAAACAGGGATCATCCCAATGGATCTTCTCTGAAATGCCTCCAATAAACTGCTCTATTTCGTGAACTAAAGCAACCAGATCTGTTCACATTACTCCAGATGTGGCCTCACTCGCTATTTGTTTAGTTGCCCTAAGGTATATACTCTAAACTCTTTTATTGCAATCTTTTTGAAAAAAGGGACAACATTCCATTCCTTTTCCTGATTCTATGTTGTAACTGTGTGCTAGCTTTCTGTGTTGACTGTTCATTTCCACACCCAACACACCGCCCCCCCCCACCCCGGTCC
Source organism: Hemiscyllium ocellatum (assembly GCF_020745735.1). Classification (NCBI taxonomy): domain Eukaryota; kingdom Metazoa; phylum Chordata; class Chondrichthyes; order Orectolobiformes; family Hemiscylliidae; genus Hemiscyllium; species Hemiscyllium ocellatum. The sequence continues at coordinate 2,374,100 of NC_083409.1, forward strand.
TTTTGTGGTGCAGCTTTCTACAGTTTATCCCAAGTTATACACCATTTGCCAACTTGTTGCCCACGTTTCTTTTGAATATCTCTCTGTAAACTGTTTATAATCCTTTTGGAACTTTCCTGTTATGCCTTTTCTAGGAGGTTTCCCGCCTGATTAATCGAAACATGTACTGTGAGCTCTGGGCAGTGGGAAGCATGCATTGATGCTAACTTTCAGGGAGACTCTGTTTAATGACTGGGAGGAGCCTGTTGCCCATTGGTCAGAATGGAGACAACTTGCCCATCAAGCTGCATGAGCCTTTCACCCCCACCCCCACCCACCCCCATGTCCTATTGAGGAGGCACAGCGGCAGCACAGAAGGAAAGAAAAGGAAGCAAATCCTGCTCTCCATATATCACTGAATCTTGGGTCATTCTGTCCCATGTTCAGTCACATGAAGTCCCAAGGTGGAAACTCAGAGAAATCCACACCGATTTGCCCTTGAAGTGCCTGTTGACTTCCACCAGGGGTAATGTGAACAGTCATCTTGGGCCAGGAGGAGGGTATTGTATGAGCTTCAAACTTGAACTGACAGTGACGGAATTTATAAACTTGTATTACGGTGGACATTCAGATGGGAATCTCAGTAATTGTAACGCCAAACTCTGACAGAATTACTCAATTCATCAGGACCTGGATATTCCTATTGTGTGAGAGTATTGTGTTCCAGATCAATACCATTTGCTGAAAAGAAGTTCTCCTTTGAATCAAACCATCCTCTCAATAGATCTTCCCAAATCTTCAACATGTGTCCTGTAATCCTTGTATAATGACCTTATGGGTGTAAGGTTTATTATTATAACGGGTAACTTTTGTAAACCGCTTTGTCACATCTCACCAAATTTCTTTTGCTACAAGGAGAACAATCTCTGTTTTCTAAACGCCTGATTCCCAATGTCTGTTTGCTGTCTATCAGGTACATATCAGGATTGTGTTGGAACATTTTCCACTTGCCTGCATCAGTGCACCCCCCAACAATATTAAAGAAAGTGAACATCCTTCACTGTACCTGAGTGGTTTACCATCCACCACCTTCAGCAGTCCCTCTCCCCACCCTCGAGGCACAGTGGCATCACTGTGTAAAAGATCAAGTCAGCATTGTCCTACCAGGCCATAGGATGGCTCTCTCATGAGAGAGAGATGTCTGGTAGTGGTTAACCTGAATGTTACCACAGCGCAGGCAAGGGGAGAGGTTGAAAAGGAAAGTCCATTAATTTTGGATGGTTATTTTTGATGTGTATTAGCAACACAAATGTCACGTAAACAATTAATGTTAAAAAAGCCCCACAAATTCTGCAACTAAAATCCCCCATTCCTTGAACCATCTTGGTAAATCTCCTGTGTCCCCTCTCAGAGACCCTGCCATCCTTCACAATGTGTGGGCGATCTGTGGTTCGCACAGACCCAGCTGCTCTGTGGTCCTGTGGGTGATGTCACAGAGCAACAGTTGCACTAAACCTCACTGTCTGGAAGAGAGTGACAGACCGAAATCCCGATGGCATTTAAGATCCATTTAGGAACACACTTGCAAGGCCAAGGCTGACAGGTCTATGGGCTCAGTGCTGGAAAATAGGATTAAAATGGTTAGATGGGAGATTTCTTTACAGCATAGACCAGATGGACCACAAAACCGTTTTCTGTCATATAGACCACAGACGCGTAATATAGGAATATGACGAGCCAGAATAGAAACGAGGTCAGAGAAGGTGATCTGAGAATAGATGATACGTGATTGATTGATGTTTTTTTTGGAGGAAAATGTGACAGAGGTTAAGCGGGACATTGTGGAGCTCTGGGTGCAGGAATGTGAAATAAAAATGGGTTATCCTGAAGGTTGGAATTAAAGAAAGGCACATCACAGAGATTTGTGAGGGTGGACAAGATTAGAGATAGGGAGGGTGTTGGGACTGGAGAAGATAAGAGATTGGAGGATGTTGCATAGATTGAGATGTTTTTGATACCAGAGATAGTGATAGTTCTGAGGGTGGAGAGGAATTATAGAGATAAGGATAATTATAGAGATGAGGAAATATAAAGATAATGTTAGCTTTCCCAACCCTACCTCTTTACTGATAATTGTTTCTCTGTCCTCATCTGCGATTGCCTCCATAGGCCTGCGACAATGAGAGTACACAGACAGTATGTTCCAGTTAAGGCCAAGGCTGGGAGGCGTCGGGAATGCTGCATGACCTGAGTTTTTGAGGCTCTGGTCAAGAAAATGAAGGAAAGATATGGCAGGTACAGAGAGCTGGGTTTGTGTCAATCCCAAGAGGACTATAACGGCAGTCGGAGTATACTCACGGGAAACCAGGAGGCAAAATAGGGGACATGAGATAGCTTTGGGAAATAGGTTTAAGGAGAATCCTAAGAGATTCTGCAAATATACTAAAGACAAAGTGTAACTAGGCAGAGAATAGCGACCCTCAAAGATAACAAGAATGTCTATGGAATAGCAGGAGATGAGAGAGATTCTGTAAGCATTTCATGTCAGTTTTTACGAAAGGGAATATGGAAGTTAGATATTTTGGAGAAATAAATCGTGATAATTTGGCAAGTGTACATATTACAGAGGAGGAGGTAGTGGATGCTTAAAATCCATAAAGGTGAGTAAATCCCTGGAATCTGATCAGGTGTATCCCGGACCATTGTGGGTAATTAGGGAAGTTATTGCTGGGCCCCTCCCTGCGATATTTGCATCATCGATCGCCACAGGTGAGGTGCTGGATGACTGGTGCCATTATTTGAGAAAGGTGGTGAGGAAAATCGAGGGAACAATACACCGGTGAGTCTGAAGTCCGGGGCAGGCAAGTTGTTGGAAGGGATTCTCAGGGACAGGATTTACAGGTCATTGGAAAGTCAAGAAATGATTAGGGAGAGTCAGCATGGCTTTGTGCATTGAAATCATTAACTTGGACTTGAGAAAGACACAATGTTTCACATAACACACTGGTTAGCAGGTTCATCACCATAGAATACAGGCAGAACTACCTGTTTGGATATGGAATTGGCTGGAAGGTCAAACGGTCATAAATGTCCAGCACGGAAACAGAGACCTGTCGCTCCAACCAGTACATGCTGAACAGATGTCCCAACGCAATCTAGTACCACCTATCAGCACGCGGCCCATATCCTTCCTATTCATATACATATGAAGATGCCTTTTCAATGTTGTAATCGTACGAGCCTCCACCACTTCCTCTGGCAGCTCATTCCATACACGTACCACCTTCTGTGTGAAAACGTTGCCTCTCAAGTCTCTTTAAAGTCTTTTCCCCCCTCACCCTAAACCTATTCCCTCTAGTGCTGGGATCCACCACCCCAGGGAAAAGACTTTGTCTATTTATCCTATTCATGCCCCTCATGATTTTATATACATCGATAAGATTACCTCTGAGCCTCCAACGCTCCAGGGAAACCAACCCCTGTCTATTCAACCTCTATTCAACCCCCACCCTAGCTCAAATCCTCCAACCCTGGCAACGTCCTTGTAAATCTTTTCTGAACCCTTTCAAGTTTCACAACATCTTTCCAATAGGAGGGAGACCAGATTTGTAGGCAACGTTCCAAAAGTGGCCTAAAAAGTGACCTGCACTGCCGCAACATGATGTCACAACTCCGGTACTCAATACTTTGTCCAATAAAGGAAAGCATACCAAATGTCGCCTTCACTATCCTAGCTACCTGCGGCTACACTTTCAAGTAGATATGAACCTGCACTCCAAGGTCTCTTTATTCAGTAACACTCTCAAGACCTTACCATGAAGTGTATAAGTCCTGCTTAGATTTGCTTTCCCAAAATGCCGCTCCTCAGCCCATTCACCCATCTGATCAAGATCCCATTGTACTCTGAGGTAATCTTTTGCACTGTCCACTACATCTCCAGTTTTGGTGTCATCTCACTAACTATACCTCCTATGTTCACATCCAAGTCTTTGATATAAATGACGAAAGGCAGTGGATCCAGCACTGGTCCTTGTGGCACTCCATTGGTCACAGGCCTCCAGTGCAACCCTCCTCCACCACCCTCTGTCTTCTGCCTTTGAATCAGTTCTGTATCCAAATGGCTCGTTCTCCCTGTATTCCATAAGCTCTGACCTTCCTAAGCAGTCAGTGTCGGTAGTGGAGGGTGCTTTTTGGACTGGAAGCCTGTGTTGAGCAATATGCTATCAGGCTGGGTGCTGGTCCACTGCTTTTTGCCGTTGATATAAATGATTTCTGTGTGAATATAGGAGCAATGCTTAGTAGGTTTATGAGAGACACCAAAATTGGAGGTGCAGGGGACAGCAAAGTTACCTGAGAGTACAATGAGATTCCGATCAAATGGGCTGAGGAGAGGCAGATGCAGTTTAATTTAGATAAATGCGAGGTTCTGCATTTTGGAAACGCAAATCAGGGTGGGACTTAAACACTTAATGAGAAGGTCCTGTGGAGTGCAGGTTCATAGTTCCTTGAAAGTGGAATCATCGATAGGCAGTGTAGTGAAGAAGGTGTTTGGTTTACTTATCTTTATTGGTCAGTGCATTGAGTATAGGAGTTGTACATTATTTTGTGGCTGGAGAGGACATTGATTCAGTCACTTCTGGAATTCTGCTTTTAGTCCTGGTCTCCCTGCTATAGGAATGATACTGTGAAACTTGAAAGGGTTCAGAAAAGATGTGCAAAGGTGTTGCCGGGGTTGAAGGTTTGAGCTATAGGGAGAGGCTGAATAAGGCTGGGGCTGTTTTACCTGGAGCATCGGATGCTGAGAGGTGACCTTAGAGGTTGACAAGATCATGAGGGGCATGGATAGGGTGAACAGCTGGTGTCTTTTTCCCAGGCTAGGTGCGTCCAAAACTAAATGACACAGGCTTAAGGTGAGAGGGAAAATCTTTAAAAGAGATCTAGGAGGCGTTGTTTTCAAGCTGAATGTGATACGTGTATGTAATGAGCTACTAGACAAAGTGTGGAGGCTGATACAGTTGCTACATTTGAAAGGCATGTGATTAGGAAAGTTTTAGAAGGATATGGGCCAGGTCCTGCCAAATGGGATGAGATTAATTTATGATATCTGATCGGCATGTACAATTAGACCGAATTGTCAGTTTCTGTGCTGTGTCTCTCTATGATTCTAATAAATTAAAACTTAAGTTGAGTTGAGTTAGCAAAAGTTCAGAAAATCCGACTTCGAGCTGAGAAGGTTCAGCAGTGATTTCGAACAGGAGCAGATTTGTTTCCAGGATATTTAATTTACAGAGAGAGAGAGTAAGAAATTATTAACCTCAATTTTTAGTAACTACCTTCAGGTAACTGGCAAATAATGCAGGTCAAAACGTGAAGATTATTTTATTCATTACGTTCTGAGCATCTGGAAGAGTTTGAATGCTAGCTGGATGGGGTTTCAGTAGTTATTGTCGAAACAAATGTGAAATTGGAAATTTGATATTTAACTTTAAGGAAGGGTTTGGAGGGCTACAAACAAACGGGAGGTGAGTTGGGATAGACTGGCACCATCCAGAGGGAGAGAGTACACCCCCGATGGGCTGAATAGCCCCCGTTCTCTGTGATACTGTCCTATTCATGTGAATGTTGAAGCTCATCCCAGAGCAGAGCCATAGAGATGTACAGCACGCAAACAAATCCTATGGTTGAACTGGTCCATGCCAATGAGATATCCCAACCTAATCTAGTCCCATTTGCCAACACTTGGCACATATACCTCTACACCCTTACTATTCATATACCCATCCCAATGCCAAATGTTATATTTGTACCAACCTCCTCCACTCCCCCTGACCGAAGGTTCCATACACGCACCGACTTCAGTGTGAAAATAAAATGTCCCTTGAGTCCCTTTTATACCTTTTCCTTTAATTTTAAACTTGTGTTCTCTAGTTCTGGACTCCCCCACCCCAAGGAAAAGACGTCGTCTATTTATCCTATCCATGCCTCTTATAATTTTATAAACCTCTATGAGGTTGACCCTCAGCCTCCGATGCTCATGGCAGGAGTCCAACTCTCATGTCACAATGGGGCATGGCTGATTAAGGCAGCTTCAGACCAATAGGAGAGTTGGCATGCTCCTCCAGCCAATGGGAGTTAATGAGGGGTGGGTCAAGCGGGAGAACACATGACCATGAGCTGTGCAGGCGTCGTGTCACTGTGGAGGAGGATTCAGAGAGTGTGAAGGGAGTGGGAGATACAGCAGAGACTCGGAGAGTTTATAAACACATGGTTAAAGGCTGCTAGACGTGAATTAGAAATTCCTGGTAAATTAGAACCAAATGAACTGCAGGTGTTGTAAATCACACACAGCAACCAGAAGTTACTGGAAAAGTTCAGCAGGTCTGGCAGCATCTGTTCAGACAAATCAGCGTTAACATTTCGGATCCAATGACCCTTCGTAAGAAATGATGTGACTGACAAAAAATGTCAGTTTATACTTCAGAAGGTAGTGGTTAAGGAATAAATGATAGGTGGTGATAGAGACCAAAGAAAGAGATTGGAGCAGTTCTTCAAAGTAGTGGATAATGATCTGGCTGGAGGAGGCTGAATAACTGTTTATGGGGACTGTTACTGGCTAACCATAGGTAGTGTGTAATGGCAGGCTATGTAATAACAAGGCCTGGTGTGGGGGTGGGGGGTTAGGACATTGGAGATTTCAGGACATAAAATTATTGAATTTGACATTGAGGCCAAAGGGATGGAGGGTACCCAAGTAGATGATGAGGTGTGGATCTTCCAACTTGCATTAAAGTGTGGTGCTGGAAAAGCAAAGCAGATCAGGCAGCATCCAAGGAGCAGGAGAAGTGATGTTTTAGGCATAAGCACTTTATCAGGAATGCTGGAGTTGGGGGGAGTAAAAGGGCTGAGAGATAAAAAGGAGGGGTGTGTGGGGTTGGAGGAAGGGAGCTCGGAAGGCAATAGGTAGATGTCGATGAGGGTCATGGTGAGAGGATGGAGTGTATAATTGGGAAGGAAGATGGAAAGGTGGGACAACTCAAGAGGGCAGTGCCGAGTTGGAGGGTTGGATCTGACATGAGGTGGCGGCAGAGAGATGAGGAAACGTTGATAATGTGTGGTTGAAATGTCGCAATGTGAAAGATGAGGTGGTTTTTTAGATTAGATTAGATTTACAGTGTGGAAACAGGCCCTTCGGCCCAACAAGTCCACACCGACCCGCCGAAGCGAAACCCACCCATACCCCTACATTTACCCCTACCTAACACTATGGGCAATTTAGCATGGTCAATTCACCTGACCCGCACATCTTTGGACTGTGGGAGGAAACCGGAGCACCCGGAGGAAACCCACGCTGACACGGGGAGAACGTGCAAACTCCACACAGTCAGTCGCCTGAGTCGGGAATTGAACCCGGGTCTCCAGCGCTGTGAGGCAGCAGTGCTAACCACTGTGCCACCGTGCCGCCCCGTGGTGTTCCTGCACGTGTAGGGTGGCTCGGATTTGGGGGTAGAGGTGGCCCAGGACTTGCATATCCTAGTTGGAGTCGGAGGGGGTGTTGAAGTGCTTGGCCATAGGGCGGTGGGATTGGTTGGTGCATGTGTCCCAGAAATGTTCCCTGAAATATTCCACAAGTTGGCGCCCTGACTCCCCAGTGCAGAGGAGACCACATCGAGAGCAAAGGACACAATAGGTGAGGTGTTTGGATGTGCAGGAAAATCTCTGCTGGATATGGGAGGATCCTGTGGTGCCTTGGATGGAGGTGAGGGGGTAGGTGTGGGCACAGGTTTTACAGCCTTGCAGTAGCAAACAAAGGTGCTGGGAGCGAAGGATGGACTGGTGGTGTGTGTGGATCTAATGAAGTCGCAAAGGGAATGGTCTCTGCGGAATGCTGAAAGGGGTGGGAAATTTATCTCTGGTGGGATCTGATTGTAGGTAGTGGAAATAGCAGAGGATGATGCGTTGTATCTGGGTGGACAGTGAGGACTGGGGGTTCTATCCTTGTTGGGTACGAGGGGTGGGATTCAATGGCAGAGGTGCAGGAAGTGGAGGAGATACACTGGAGGGCACTGTTCACCACATGGGAGAGGAAGTTGCAGTCCTTGAAATCGGAGGCAATTTGGTATGTTCTGGAGTGTTCTGCCAGCTTGCATCAAGCTTCACTGGGACACTGCAGCAAGCATGAGACAGAGATGTTGGCCAGGGAAAAGACTCGTGTGTTAAAGTGACAGGCAACTGGATGCTCAGGGTCTTCTTTGCAAGCAGAATATAGATCATCAGCCACCATATCCATCACTGCCACTGAGATGCTGCCAGACACAGGTTCCTGTCCCCTCCTTTAACATCTATTCACCCTCCCAGCCAGATCATTATCCACTCCTTTGTCTTTCCAAATGTTCCTGTCTCTCTTTACGCTCCATCCCCACCTATGGTTTACTCTATAACCCCTACCTCCTGCAGTCCAAGGATGTGCAGGTTAGGTAAATTGGCCAAGCTAAATTTCCCGTAGTGTTCATGGATTAGTCAGGGGAAATTGAGAGTAATAGTGTAGGGGCATGTGTCTAGGTGGGATACTCTTCAGAGGGTGGGTGTGGGCTTGATGGGCCGAAGGGCCTGTTTCACACTGTAGGGGTTCTAACTTTCCCAGCTGCTATTGGTTCTGAGGAAGGGTCACTGGACATAGACTGACCCTTGGTTAGTGCAGGAGGTGGAAAAGGATTCCCGGGGGTGTAGCAGCGGAATCCGGAAGCCAATGAGTCATTTCAGACTGGGAGGGTTTAATCACACTCTGTGCAGGGCGTTAGTCCTGAATTAGAAACTCATGGTTCTACGTTTGCAACAAATAAGAAAACAGCTGTGGGCCTCAGGCAGTGAAATTTCCTTGGTTATGGTCACCATCTGTCTGCTTCCTGGGTGGGGCGGGGCAATTCGAAGCGGAGCATGTCCAACACATAGCAAGATAAATATTTGTCTTTACTATTCTTGTTGCACTGACTGTGAGTTTTGTTTTGTGAATTCTTTTTATAGGATATTAAGTGAGAATAATTGAGGCCGAGATCTCAAAAACAATTTTCTACAGTCAGTGCAGTCATCAGGATCTGAATATTATTTGCATTTAACTGTGGAAGGAGAAAGGTTTGTTTGTTCTGTCTGTGGGAAAATATCTCCAATGTTTTTGTCAAGCAAAAAGCAGAAAGATGTTCGAATTCATGGTTGGGACATGTGATCAATTCATGTCCCTGCAGCTGAGGAAGGAGATATTAGACTGGGAGGGAGCACAGATCTATCCAAATTAGACCTAGTCTCTTTGCAGGAACTGTCAGATTTAGACCCAATCACCCACTTCATGATATTAACCTGTATACTCCCGATTTTCAATTCCCTGCAAACCTCTCTTTAAAATTCCTTATGGACTCGAATTCAAGCAGCTTTTCCGGTGGAATGTTCCAGATTCTGACAAATGTCTGTTCATCCAGAAACTGCTGAAGTCCATATTCACATTCGGGTTACAAAGGGCTGAATGGAAAGATGAGATGCAGTTCCTGAGCTCTCCTTGAGATGCACTGGCACAGTACAGGAGGCTGAGGGCAGTGTAGTTGTGAGCAGACAATGACAATCACAGGCTGCACTGTGACAGGGAGAAGGTGAAGTGAAACGCAGTTTTAGTTCAGGCCATTCAGAAATTCACGTGGTCCAAATGGAAACAGCCAGTTTGTAAATGATACCTGCGGAGTAATTTTTTCACAGTTTTTAAAGTATAACATGTCAACTTCAGTAATAATCGGGTTTTTTTATTATAATGACAATGTTTGAATTGAAGGAAGGTCGTTAGCTCATTTAAATTCTCTAAATAGGAGTAACTAGCTGAAACTAAAGAGTCGTTGTGACTGGAGGCCTCAGATCCATTCTGCAAGAGCAGCACACGAAATGGAAAATTAAGGATGTTTCCAGTGTCCCTGACGGCGATGTGTGCAGGAAGGGTGCCCATCTGTAGCTACTGGGAAACTGCTTTCCAGACATGGAGCTGTGAGTGGACTCACTGTGGTGCATCTGTGATACTGCACGTTCTGTGAGTAAAACACACTGCAGGTGAGGGATACACAGGCAGAAAGGGAATGGGAGACCATCAAATCAAGTAAAAGGCACAGGAAGGGAGTGCAGGAGTTCCCAGTGATCATCACCTTCTCAAACAAATATACTGCTTGGGATTCTGTTTGGGGGGAGCGGATGGGGTGACCTCTCAGGGGGAATCATCAACAGTCAGGGTAATGGCACCACAGATAGCTCTACTGCACAGAACGGGAGGATAGAGAGTGGCAGGGCTATAGTGACTGGGGATTCAATGGTCAGGCGTAAAGACAGGCACTTCTTTGGCCACAAACATGAATCCAGGATGCTATATTACCTCCCTGGTTCCAGGAATCACGATATCATGGAGCAGCTACAGGACATTCTAGGGCTCGCGGGTAAACAGCCTATGGCCGTGGAACACACAGATACCAACGATATTGCTAAGCAGCCCGTGGATATGGAACACGTCCTTGCCATCGATATCACCAAACAAAGGGATGCTGGCCTGAGGTCTGGATGTACCGAGATCAGGGATACATTAAAATGTAGCTCCTTTAATGAAATGTCATAATGTCAGACTTACCCCAGTGCCATGTGCTCGTGAGAGCAGGGAAAAGAGGGGGGATCAGCTGGATGTGTGTCTGGAGAAATGGTGTACCAGAGAAGGGTTTAGGTTCTTCAGGCATTGGGACCGTTTCTGGGTTAGGTGGGACCTGGACCAGCCTGACCGGTTACCCTTGGGCAGGGCTGGGAGATATCTCCTGGTGGGGGCTCCTGCCAGTTCCTTTGTGGAGGTTGTAACTAGTCTGGCAGGGGGATGGGATATAAAGTGTAGGCTTGGATGCGTCAGATTCAGGTCAGACATGGGAGGTAGAATATTCGTGATGTAGTTGGTGGCTCAGAAAGCCAAAGGAAAGGAGGATTAAACAAGGATTGAGTCCCACTTCATCCATCAGTCCTGACATCCCAGGGATCAGAGTCAAAACAATGTGGAGCTGTCCAGCTCTCTGACTCTAAGTGCTTCAGCAAAATGTGCTGGAGATCCTCAACAGATCTGGCATCATCTGAAATGGTGACAGATGCAGGAAACATTGCAGCCTTGAAGAAGTGTTTAGATGATCACACCAAGCACTACAATATCGGTTACGCTGAGTGCCAGAACGTGGGACTAGAATGAATAGGTACTTGATGATCACCATGAATACGACGTGGATGGAAAGTTGCTGTTTCAGGTCAGGACTATTAATAGGGACTGACGAAGGGTCCTGATCCAAAACATCAACCTTCCTGCTCATCTGATGCTGCCTGACCTGCTGTGCTTTTCTAGGTCCTCATTGTATAGACTCTGATTTCCAGCATCTGCGGTCCTTAGCTATCTCCACATGCCAGGAGTCAGTCTGATGACCGTCATTTATGATCTCTCAATAACCAGGAAAGCCTTCCATTGGAAAGGGGAACAAAGTAGTCCAGGAGTCTCCTGTGGCTGTCCCCATCCGAAACAGATATACTGTTCTGAAAAATGTAGACGTTCACAGGGTCTCAGGGGAATGTAGCACTGACAGTCAGGTTACTGCTATGGAGGTTGGCTCCAATGTAATGATTGGTATATCATGTTCCTGGTGATCGGGCACTCTCCGGTCAGGAGACTGCCGTTTTTGTAGTTGTTAATGAGACATCAGAATGGGATGGTGCCTCCCTGGTGCCAGGTTCAAGGATGTCTCCGAGCGGGGGAAGAATACTCTCAAAGGGGAGAATTATCAAAGGGAGGTTGTTATATATTGGTATCAATGACATAGGAAGAGACAACGATGAGGTCCTGATGACAATATAGCAAATTAGCCTGGAGTTTTAAAAAATAGGTCCTCAAGGATAGCAATATTTGGATTACTCCTGGTGCAAGGTGCTAGTGACAGGAGGAATAGCAGGATGGAGCAGATGAATGAGTGGCTGTATAATGGAGAATGATTCACATTTTTGGATGATTGGAATCTCTTGTGGGGTAGAATTGAACTGCATAAGAAGGATGGATTGTACCTGCATTGGAGGGGAAGATTTGCTAGTGCTACTCGGGAGACATTAAGCCAGTTAGGTATTGGAGGTAAACCCAAAGAGAGAGTGCGAAAAGAGATAAGTCTGAGGCTGGGACTGGTCAGAAGTCAAACAGTCAAGGCAGGCAAGGGCAAGGCACAGAATGACGTAGGACTGACCAGTCAAACTGCATTTATTTCAATGCAAGTGGCCTGACCGGGAAGGCAGATGAGCTCAGGGTATGGTTTTGAACATGTGACTGGGATATTATAGCAATTACAGCCAAGACCAAGGCAAAGATTGAGGACAGACTGGCGGTTTTGATTCGGGATAACATTACGGCTAGACGTAGGGAGGATATTCATGGGAGTACATCCAGGCAAGCTATTTGGGTGATACTGAGAAATAAGAAAGGGATAATCACCTTATTGGGATTGTATTATACACTCTCCCCCAAAAGTCAGCAGGGGATTGAGAAGCAAATTTCCCAGGAGATCTCAGTTATCTGTAAGAATAATATATTTCCGATTATAAGGAGTTCTAACTTTACAAACCTAGCCTCGGGGTGCTGAAATGTTAAATGCTTGGATAGAAAGCTATTTTTTCTGTGTGTACGAGGAAGTTTTCTGATTCAGTTTCTCAGATGTACCTACCAAACTAGGAACAAAACTTTTTTACTGTTCATTCACAGGATGAGGGTGTCAATGTCTGGACCCAGGGGGTAGTTAAGAGTCAACTACTTTGTTGTGGGTGAGGAGTCACATGTAGGCCAGACCAGGTAAGGATGACAGATTCTTTCCCTGAAGGACGCGTGAACCAGATGGGTTTTTCCAAAAATCGACAATGGATTCATTGTTATCATTCAATTCTTAATTCCAGAGTTTTTGTAAATTCAAATTCCTCCATCTGCTATGATGGGATTCAAACCCACGTCCCCAGATCGTTATCTGGGTCGCTGGATTAACTATCTAGCGATAATATCACCAGTACGTCACTGCTTCTTCTGTTGGGAAATGAGGCAGGGTGAGTGACTGAGGTATCAGTGGGGCAGCACATCAGCACCAAAGATCCCACAGTATTGTGGCTCAGTAGTTAGCACTGCTGCCCAACACCAGGGACCTGGGTTTGATTCCAGCCTCAGGTGACTGTCTGTGTGGAGTTTGCACATTCTCCCCTGTGTCTGTGAGGGTTTGTTTTGGGTGTTCCATTTTGCTCCCACAGTCCAAAGATGTGTAGGTTAGTTGGATTAATCATGTTAAATTTCTCATATTGTCCAGATGCAGTAGGTGAGGTGTTGGAATGTGCAGGAAAAACTGATGTGTAAAACACATATAGGGCCTTGGATGGAGGTGTAGTGGGTGATGAGGGGGAGGTGTGCGCGCCGGTTCTACAGTGGTTAGTACTGCTGCGTCAGCGCTAGGGACCTGTGTTTGATTCCAGCCTCAGGCAACTGTCTGTGTGGAGGATGCACGTTCTCCACGTGTCTGCATGGCTTTCCTGCAAGTGTTCCAGTTTCGTCCCACTGTCCAAAGATGCGCAGGTTCGGTGCATTAGCCATGGTAAATTGTCCATAGTGTCCAGACGCAGTAGATAAGGTGTTTGGTTGTGCAGGTAAATCTCTGCTTGATTAGGAAAGATTCTTTGGGGGCCTGGACAGAGGTGATGGGTGAGATGTGGTCTCAGATTTTAACTCTCCTGCAGCGGCAAGGGAGTGTGCCGTGTGTGGAGAATGTGTTTCTGGAACGGTGTGGACCTAACAAGGAAGTCGCAGAGGGAATGGTCTCTGTGCAATGCAGATAGGGGTGTGGAGGAAAATTTGTTTTTGGTGGCAGGGTCTGGCTCTCGGTGGCGGAAATGGCAGAGATTACTGAGAGATTAGCGCTGTGTGTGGAGGTTAATGGGGTGGAAGGTGAAGACTGCATGGTTATATTCTTACTGTGGTTGTCGGGGTGGTGTAAAGGCGGAGGTGCGGGAAGTGGAGGATATGCGTTGGAGGGCATTGTTGATCAAGTGGCAGGGTAATTGCAGTTCTTGAAATAGGAAAGCATTGTGGAATGTTCTGGAGTGGAATTGCTCCCCCTGGGAGCAGATATGGCAGACGTGGAGGAATTGGGAATATAGGATCACGTTTTTAGAGGAGCATATCAAGGATATCAGGACAGTGAAAAGGGGACATGATATTGTTTTCAGAAATGGTTTAAAGAGAACCAAAGAGATTATACAAATACATCAAAGATAGAAGAGTAACCAGGCAGTGAATAGGACACCTGAGAGATCAAGAAGGCAATCTATCGGCCCACAAGAGGGAGAGATATTATGAGTATATGACATCATTTCTTTACTGGAGAATGATATAGAAGCTTGAGCGTTTGGAGAAATAAAGAGTGATAAGTTGACAAGTGTTCAAATTACAGAGGAGGTGGTACTGGATGCGTTAAATCGCATCATAACGCCCTGGGACATGATCAGGTGTATCCCAGATGATTGTGTAAGGCTAGGGAGGTGATCGCTGGGTCCCTTCCTGAGATATTTGTCTCATCAATAGCGATAGGTGAAGTACTGGAAGATGAGTGCCATTATTTTTAAAAAATGGTAAGGAAAGCCAGGGAACGAGAGGACAGTGAGCCTGAAGTCACTGGCAGGCAAGTTGTTGGAATGGATTCTGAGGAATAGGATTTGCATGTGTTTAGAAAGGCATAGAATGATTAGGGAGAGCCAACATGGCTTTGTGCGTGAGAAATTGTCTCACTAACTTCATTGAGTCTTTTGAAGAAGTATAAAGAAAATTGATGAAGACAGACTGTGGATGTTGTCAATATGGACTTCAGAAAGACCATCAATGATGTTCCACAAAGGAGACTGGTTAGCAAGGTTAGATAACATGGAACGCAGGAAGAACTAGCCATTTGGATGCAAAATTGGCTTGAAGGTAGGATACAGAAGGTGGTGATGGAGGGTTGCTTTGTGGACTTGAAGCCTGTAATCAGCAGTGTGCTGAGTCCTTACATAAATTACTTGGATGGGAATATATGAGGTATTGTCAGTAGGTTTACAGATGATACCAAAATTGGAGATATAGTGGACAGTGAAGAAGGTTACTTCAGAGTAAAACAGGATCTTAATCCGATGAGACAATAGGCTGAGGAATGGTAACAACGGTTAACTTAGATGGAAGTGATGTGCTGCATTTTGGAAAGGCAAATCAGGACAGGACTTCTGCATTTAATGGTAAGATCCTGGGGAGTGTTGCTGGAGTGCTGGTTCATTGTTCCTTGAAAGTGGAGTTGCAGGTCGGCAGGGGAGTGAAGGCAGCATTTGGTACGCTCTCCGTTATTGTCAATGCATTGAATGTAGAATTTGCGATGTCATATTGTGGCTGTGCAGGACATTGATTAACGCTCTTCTGGATTCAGTTTTCAGTTCCAATCTCCCTGTTCTCAGAATGATGTTGTGAAATTTAGGGTGTAGGTTTGCTCGCTGAGCTGTAGCGTTGATATCCAGACCTTTCATTACCTGCCGAGGTAACATCATCAGTGGCCACCTCCAAGTGACATGAAGCTGTTGTCTCCTGCTTTCTATTTATATGTTTGGCCTGGATGGGTTTCCTGGGGTTTGTGGCGATGTCATTTCCTGTCATTTCCTTTTCTGAGGGGTTGATAGATGATGTCTAGATCTGTGTGTTTGTCTATGGCGTTGTGGTTGGAGTGCCAGGCGTCTAGGAATTTTCTGCCATGTCTTTGCTTAGCCTGTCCCAGGGTAGATGTGTTGTTCCAGTCGAAATGGTGATTTTTTTCCTCAGTGTGTAGGGCTACGAGGGACACGACACACTCTCCCCATCCAGGAGAAAGATATAAATAGAAAGCAGGAGACAACAGCTTTGATTTATTTGGAGGTCGCCACTGATTATGTTACCCAGCCAGGTTATGAAACGTCTGGATATCAAACCTACAGCTCAGCGAGCAAACCTACACCCTAAACCTCAACCTGAGCTACAAACCTTCACAAACCTTGCGATGTTGTGACACTTGAAAGGCTTCATACAAGATTTGGAAGGGCTTTGTCAGGGTTGGATTATTTGAGATATTGGGAAATACTGAATAGGCTGGGACTATTTTCCCTGGAGAGTTAGAGACGGAGAGGTGACCTTATAAAGGTTTATAAAATCATGAGGGGCATGGATAAGTTGAACAGTCATGGACTTTTCCCCATGTTTGGTGGATCCAGAACTAGAGGGCACAGGCTTAATTTAAGAGGGAAAAGATTTAAAAGGGATTGAAGGAGCAACATTTTCATGGTGAGGGTGGTGCGTGTATGGAAAAAGCTGCCAGAAGAAGGGGTGGAGGGTAGTACAATTACAACATTTAAAAGACATTTGATTGGGTACATGAAGAGGAAGGATTTAAGAAGGAGAAGGGTGAACCGCTGGCAACTGGGCATTGTATGACACTAATATAGTAAAATTATGATAGGTTTGCCTTCTTTGGAGAGGTAGCACAATTTCATTTCATTCTATTTGAGCTGAGAAGGTTCAGCAGTGATGTCGACCAGGAGCAGATACTTTTCCTGGATATTTAATTTACAGAGACAATGAGAAGTTATTAACGTTGTTACAGTTTTTAGAAACTACTTTCATGTAATTGGCAAATAATGTCGGTTGAAATGTGAAGATGATTTTACTCATGTTCTGAGCATCTGGAACAGTCTGAACGGAGGGTAGATGCTAATTAAGCAGGTATTGTCAAAAAACATCTGGAATTTAATTAACTTTTTGAGGAAAGATTTGGAGGGCTGTGGAAAATTGGGAGGGAAGTTGGGACAGATTTGCAGCATCTCCAGAGGGAGAAAGTATAGCCCCTAGTCCCTGTGCTCTGTGTTACTGCCCCATTCACTGTGAATGATGAAGCTCATCCCAGGGCAGATGGAGGATTTCACCACTCACATCACAATGTTAGACAGCAGCTCACCGACCCAATAGGAGGGAGTTGATGTGGTTCTCTAGCCAATAGGAGTGAATGAGGGGCGTGGCCAGCAAGACGACACATGACCATGAGCTGCACAGGTGTAGTGTCACTGTGAGGGGGCATACTAAGTGAGTGTGAAGGGAGTGGGGGAGGCAGCTCGACCAGAATTACAAACTCACGGTAAATTAAAACCACAAGAACTGCAGATGCTGGAAATCAGAAACCACCACTAGGAGGGTCTGGAAAAGGTCTGGCATCGTCTGTGAAGGGAAATCAGAATTAAAGTTTCAGATCCGGTGACCCTCAACTGATGATGTCTAGAAAGAAAATGTAGCTTTATGTGCAGAAGGTAGGGTAGTGGGAGGATGTAGGGATTAAAAGATAGATGGGGATAGAACGAGATTAACGATTGGATAAAGGAATGTATAACAATCTGGCTGGGAGCGTGAATAGCTGTTAGTAGCTAACCATAGGTAGTGTGTAATAGCTGGCCATGTAATTACAAGGCCTGGTGTGTGGGGATGGGGGCTAGAACATGAGGTTGTTAACCTATGGTTAGCCACCAAATCTCTCTGTTGTAACCTGTTCCCTACCTACATCACTCCATTATTGAAGCTGCTGAGGACACAAACCTCTGCACAACCCACGCTAACCCACTTTGTCCTCCTTTTAAGATGTCTCTTAAAATCGTTCTCTTTAGATTAGATTAGATTCCTTCCAATGCGGAAACAGGCCCTTCGGCCCAACCAGTCCACATCGACCCTCTGAAGAGTAACCCACACACACCCATTTCCCACTGTCTAATGCACCTAACGCGATGGGCAATTTAGCGTGGCCAATTCTCCTGACATGCAGACCTTTGGACTGTGCGAGGAACCTGGAGCATCCAGAGGAAACCCATGCAGACACGGGGAGAATGTGTAATGTCCACACAGACAGAAGCACCGAGCCACCATGCCCAACGTTTCCATAATTCGTGAAGCACTTCAGTAGATTTGTCAATGTGAACGGCTCCATAAAATGCAGGAAGATGTTGGCATTGCCTGACATTAGGAGAAACAGGAATGAACCCTCACTTTTACCTGATGAACAGCAGCAAAAGCAGGAAGAAATGCTCATGCTCCAGCCCAGAATGGGCCATTGTGATTGATGTCAGTGCGGGATGAATTCGAGGATGGTGGTGTGTCTGGAGGACCTGGAAGTGCTGGTTGGTCCTTCAACCAATCGGAGTGAATGTTGAGGGGGTTGCGCTTAACTATGTCATCAGCCTCGCGGGCAGCGCACTTGTTGTGACCAAGGCAACGGGAATGTGTGAAGGTGCAGGGCACGTGAAACGGTAAAGGAAAGAAATGAACAGCAGGAAGAGGGAGGGGAATGAGGTTAGTATGGATTGAGGTTTTACAGCAACTTGGTGCACATCGCAAAATGCCCGTTTGAAAATCCCAGGCCTGTGTTTGTGGCAAACAGGATAACGCCTCAAATGGTGAGTGGCCCGAGTGAGTGCTGCCATCTTTATTGGGGGCAGTGATCCCCGGGACACATGAGTGGCTGCCAACTTTGTGAGGGGCAAGCTGCAAGGGGCCGCATGCGCAGCCTTCCCTGGCAGGGAGTGATTGGGCAGGGTTTACACAGTGTGTCAGAGTCAGGATATTTTCAATGTCGAATCGTGATGCTGGAAAAGCACAGCAAGTCAGGCAGCAGCCGATCGGTGGTAAGGAAGATGTACAGGAAGGACAGGTCATAAGGGCGGTGCTGAGCTGGAAGGTTGGATCTGGGATAAGGTAGGGGAAGGGGAAATGAGGAACGTCTTGAAATCCCCATTGATCCCATGTGGTTGGAGGGTCCCAAGGTGGAATATGAGGCGTTCTTCCTCCAGGCATTATACGCCTTGGATTTGGCGGTGGAGGAGGCCCAGAACCTGCATGTCCTTGATGGAGTGGGAAGGGGAATTAAAGTCTTCGGACACAGGGTGTTGGGGTTGTTTAGTGTTTTACTATTACTTTCACAGACCGTTTGTAAATGAGTTTTCCACTGCTGCCCAGCCCCTAACAATGTGCTGTTCTCTCAATGGATTACATTTTCCACAATATCTTTGCCAGTCAAGGACTCCTAATTCCCACAAAAGATTGTATTTTTCTTCTATTTCTGACCATCAAATTCTGCGCCATTTCCATTCCCTGTAATTCATTTTGGACTCCCTGAAATATCAGCTGTATGTTTCTCCCTCCACAGATACCAGTGATCAATGGCAAAGGTGCCTGTGGAGATGGAGATGTTTGACTTCCTTGTACTACTGCAGTTCGTGTGCTGAAGGTGCTCTCACAATGTGGTTGGGTAAGAGACATTAGATTATTCACTCAGCGACAGTAAAGCGTTGACAATGTATGTGCAAATCAACAACAGTTTGTGTTTTTGTTTTGATCATGTTTATCCCTTCACAAAAATATTATTGAGGACTTCTGACATGAGGCTACAGATGGAGATATTAGGTCAGATGATTAAAAGCATTGCCAAAGAAGCAGGTTTTCAAGAATACCTTTAAAGGAGGAAAGCAGACCTGAGAGGATGAGGGTGGGAATTCCAGACCGTGTTCCCTTAACAAGTGTAGAAAGAGCCAGACAGGTGAAACAATAAATGAAAATATCATTGGGAGTCTGAAAGAAAATGAGTTGTCGAGGTCTCACAGGTTATGTTGTACAGTGAAACAATGATGTTCACAGCCAGGAATTAAATCAAGGGTACTTGTAAATAGCAGCCTTTTGATCAAGACGTTTTGGTACAAGTGAGAACTTGGGCAGTAGAGTTTTAGATATTCTTGAGATTACATGTAATTTGAATGTGGGAGGCTGGTCAGGAGTGTGTTTGGATAATGAAGTCTGGAGATAACAAAGGGATAGATGAGAGATTCAGCAAATGAATTGAGTTTTAGGGTGGAGTTGGTTGATGTCACTGATGTAGAAATAGTGGTTTTGGAGTGGGGCTGGGCAGTAACCTCCAACTCCTGGATTCAGCTGTTGGTCAGTTTGTGGACATGTAGATGGGAATCTCGATAATTGTAACACCAAACTCTGACAGAATTACTCAATTCATCAGGACCTGGATATTCACTGTGTGTGAATATTGTGTTCCAGTTATTTTCCACTTGCTGCATAAAAGTTCTCCTTTTATCAAACCATCCTCTCAATAGATCTCCCCCAAATCTTTAATATGTTTTCTGTAATCCTTTTGTGATGAGCTGATAAGTGTTAAGTTTACCTTCTTGATGTATATGTTTTGTAAACACTTCTCTCGCAGCTCCCCTCAATTTCCTTTGCTACAAGGAGAACAACCTCAGTTTCCCCAAACCGCTGATTCCCCAATGTCTGTTTGCTCTCTATAAGGTACACATCAGGATTGTGTTGGAACATTCTCCACTTGCCTGTATCAGTGCAGCCCCAACAATATTAAAGAAAGTGAACATCCTCCGGGACAAAGCACTGTGCCTGAGTGATATCCCATCCACCACCTTTGGCATTCCCTCTCCCCATCCCCGAGGCACAGTGGCATCACTGTGTAAAAGGTAAAGGCAGCATTACCCTCCCAGACCATAGGGCTGCTCTCTCATTGTAAAGAGACGTCTGGTGGTGGTTTAACCTGAAGGTTACCCAGCCCAGACAAGGGGAGATGTTGAGAAGGAGAGTCCATCTGTTGGGGATGGATATTCTTGATGTGAACCATCAACACCCATGTCCCTGCAACTAAAATCCCCCATTCCTGAACCATCCTGATAATTCTTCTGTGCTCCCTCGCAGGGACCCTGCCATCCTTACCAATGTGTGGGCGATCCCTGGTTTGCACAGACCCAGCTGCTCTGTGTTCCTGTAAGTGATGTCATTATCAACCAACAGTTGCACTAAACCTCACTGTCTGTAAGGGTGGGAGACACAGAAATCCCGATGTCATTTAAGATGTGTTTACATGTACACATGCGATGCCATGACAGGTAACACTTTGGACCAAGTACTGGAAAATAGACTGGGATAGTTAGGTCGTGGTTTTCTTTGTCACAAACCTGATGGACCAAAGAGTCTTTTTCTGTCCTGTAGACCACTGATGTGCTTATTATAGGAATATGACAAGTCACATCTGGAATCAGGTCAGAGAAGGTGATGTTAGATTAGATGACACATGATTGTTTGATTTTGAGAGGAAAGAGACAGAGAGGTTCAGGCGGAAATTCTGGAACTCAGGGCGCAGGAATCTGATAGTGCCATCATCACGTGCGAAATAAAAGTAGGGTATCCTCAAGGCTGGCATTAAAGAAAGGCGCACATAGCAGAGCTTGGAGAGACTCGAGATTAGAGATCGGGAGGATAATGAGGCGGGAAGACTTCGAGAGGATTGAGAGTTTGGAGAATGTTAGAGAGATGGTGTGGGTTTTGAAGCAAAGGGAGGAATTGGAGATAATGAAGAATTATAAGGCTGGATGAGGGGACAGTGATAGATTTGTGAGAATAGAGGAATTAACAGATGGCGAGAGATAGTCACAAAGATATTCAACACAGAAACAGAGCCTGAAGTCCAACGAATCCATGTCCATCATCATTCACCTCCACTTGGTCCACATCCATCCATACATTTCCAAAAATGCAGCTGTCCAAATGTCCATCTCATAGAATCCCATTCCCCACATCTACCCCTGACGAATTCAGATAACCACATCCCTGAGCCCTGTGTAATTTACCATAGCCAATTCACCCATCCTGCATTGCTTTGGACTGTGGAGGAAAATGGAGCACCTGGAAGAACCCCACACAGATACGGGGAGAATGTGCAAAGCCGCAGAGACATTCGACCAAAGCTGGAATCGAACCCAAGTCCCTAGCACTGTGCGGAAGCAGTGCTAACCTTTGAGCCACTGTGCCACTCTGAAATCGTAATTGAATTCACAGCTACCACTTTCTCTGGAAGTTCATTCCACACATGAACCACAGTGTAAAAACAAAAAATAAAATCCCGAACGTCTTTTTAATGCCTTTCTCCTCTCACCTTAAAATGTATGTACCGAGTCTTGATCGTGCACCCCTCCTAGAAAGGACACCTGCTATTCACATTCCCTGTGCCCCTCATGATTTTATCAACTTCTAATAAGGTCACCCCTCAGCCTCCTGCACTCCAGCGAAAGAAGTCCCAGTTTATCCAGCCTCTGCTTATAATTCAAACCATCCATTCATATCACCATCCTGGTAAATCTCTTCTGAGGCCGCTCCAATTTAATAATATCCTTCCTATAACAGCGCAACCAGAACTGGACAGAGAATTCCTGAAGAAGCCTCACCAATATCCTGTACAACCCAACGTAACGTCCCAGCTCCTATATTCAACGGTCTGAACAATGAAGGTAAGTGTGCTCAGCACCTCCTCAACCATCCTGTCTACAAACGTCAAAGACCTAAACCCCTCGGTCTCTTTGTTCAATATCACTACTCAAGGCCCTAATTTTAATTGGTCTAAGTTCTGCCCTCATTTGTTTTATCAAGATGTAATATTTTGCATTTATTCCCATCCAAAAATCCAAAAAACCCTGTAAGTATAAAGACAGTAGAAGTATACTGAAGATGGAAATCAGTAAGACAAACAGGGGACATGAGATAGCTTTGGCAAATAATGTTAAGTATAATCCAAGGGGTTTTCATAAATAGATTCAGAGCACAACGGTAACTTGAGAGAGAATAGGGCCTCTCAAAGATAAGCAAGTCAGCCTACTTGTGGAGCTGCAGGGGATGGGGGAGATACTAACCAGTATGAGATACCTGGCATTAGCGCTAACTGTGGAGAAGGAAATGGAAGATAAAGAATTGGGGAAATAGATGGTGACATATTGAAAATGCCTATCTTACAGAAGAGGAGGTGCTGGGTGTCTTGTAATGCATAAAGCTTGGACATCATCAGGTGTACCCTGGATCTCTGTGGGAAGCTGGGAATGTGATTGCTGGGATATTTGTATCATTGATTGTCACAGGTGAGATGCTGGAAGACGAGAGGTTGGTTAATGTGGTGCTACTATTTCAGAAAGGTGGTAAAGACAAGGCAGGGAACTATCGACCGGCGAGCCTGACGTCGGTGCTGGGCAAGTTGTTGGAGAGAATCCTGAGTGACAGGATGTACATGTATTTGGAAACTCAAGGACTGATCAGCGATAGTCAGCATGAATTTGTGCGTGGGAAATCATGCCTCACAAACTTGAGTATTTGTGGAGAAGCAACACAAAGGTTTGATGAGGTGCAGAGCGGTGGACATGATCTATGGACTTCAGTAAGGTGTTGGACAAGTTCCACATCGGATAATG
The DNA here is from genome assembly GCF_020745735.1 of Hemiscyllium ocellatum. Lineage (NCBI taxonomy): Eukaryota > Metazoa > Chordata > Chondrichthyes > Orectolobiformes > Hemiscylliidae > Hemiscyllium > Hemiscyllium ocellatum. Next base: position 2,397,461 of record NC_083409.1, read on the forward strand.
GTGAGCAAGGTTAGATCTCGTTGACTGCAGGGAGAACTAACCATTTGTATACAGAATTGGCTCAAAGGCAGTAGACAGAGAGTGGTGGTGGAGGGTTGTTTTTTAAGACTGGAGGCCGGTGACCAGTGAAGTGCCACAAGGACCGGTGTTGAGTCCGATACTTTTCATCGTTTATATAAGTGATTTGGACATCAATATTGGAGGCATAATTAGTAAGTTTGCAGATGACACCAAAATTAAAGGTGTAGTGGGCAGCAAAAAAGGTTACCTCAGATTACAACGGGATGTTGTTCAAATGGGCCAATGGGCTGTGCAATGGCAGATGGAGTTTAATATAGATAAATGTGAGGTGCAGCATTTTGGGAAAGCGAGTATTAGCAGAACTTTTGCACCTTAATGGTAAGGTCCCAGAGCGTGTTGCTGAACAAAGAGTCCTTGCAGTGCAGGTTTATATTTCCTTGAAAGTGGAGTTACACGCAGATAGGATATTGAAGAAAGTGTTTGGTATGGTTTCATTTTTTGGTCAGCACATTAGAGAGAGAAGTTGGAAGAACATGTTGCATTTGTACAGGACATTGGTTTGGGCAGTTTTGGAATATTCTGTTCTCCGCCTATCAGAACAATGTTGTGAAACTTGAAAGGCTTCATAAAAGATTTACAACGATATTGCCATGGTTGGTGGGTTTGAGCTGTTGGAAGAGAGCAAATAGGTGGGGGCAGTTTTTTTTTGCCCTGGAGCATCAGAGGCTGAGTGGTGACCTCATAGAAATTTATAAAATCATTAGCGGCACGGATAGGATACACAGCAAAGGTCTTTTCCCTGGGGTAGGGGAGTCCAGAAATAGAGGTCATAGGTTTAGGGTGAGAGGGGAAAGATATGAAAGGGAACTAAGGAGCAACGTTTTCACGCAGAAGGTGGTATGTGCATGGAATAAGCTGCCAGAGGAAGTGTTGGAGGCTGGTATAATTACTGCATGTTAAAGGCATCTAGATATTGATAAATAGGAAAGGTTTAGAGGGATTTGGCCCAGGTGCTGGCAAAAGGGACAGATTAGGTTCGGATATCTGGTCAGCGTGGACAAATTTGACCGAAGGTTCTATTTCGTGCTGTTCATCTGTGACTCACAGCTCAGTGCGTTTCAGTCTCTTAAAAGATACGTTTTAGTCTGTTTAATTTAGTAAAGCTATGACATTCAGTAGGTGAGGGTTTATTTCTTCAAATACACATCTTATTATATTTATTTTTTAAAAATATAACATAGTGGTACTTATTCTAGAGTAGTGTTTTGTGAAGGAGTTAGACTGTTCGATTTTCTGGGGCTGTGGAATGTTAAGGTGCAGGGATGGCATTCGTACAGGGATGCGCTCTTCCTTTTGGATGTAGGAGATTAAGGAGAGTTTCAATGATCCTGATTTTCTGCAGGAAGTGAGGGTACAAATCCCGGAGAATTTCATGGATCAGATGGAGCGGTGGTTAAAGGTAATGAAGAATTTACAAGAGCTGGGGGATGTGATAGGTGGCAGTTTCAGAAAAGTAGGAAAACGCAGATCTAGTCAGGTACATTGGTTACACCTCGGAAAGGTAGGAGCGAAGGGCAAGTAGTGCAGGAGTCTCCTCTGGCTGTCTCCATCTCAAACAAGTATACTGTTTGGGAACATGTAGGTGGTAACATACTCTCAGGGGAATGTCGCACCGGCAACCAAGTTACTGGTATTGAGACTGGCTCCAATGTAATGTGAGGTATATTAGGTTCCAGGTGATCAATGATGATAGGGGACTCCCTAGTCAGGGGCAGTGTCTGCCGTTTCTGCAGCTGACAGTGAGACATCAGAATGGGGTGATGCCTCCCTGGTGCCAGTGTCAAAGATGTCTCACAGAGGGAGCAGAATACTCTGAAAGAGGAGATTGATCAGTGGGAGCTCATTGTACATTGATACCCAATGACTTTGGAAGAGAAAATAATAATTCCTGATGAGAGAATATTGTGAATTAGCCGGCAGTGAGAGTAGGAATCGCAGGATAGAGCAGATCTAAGGATCTAGTGTAGGGGCGACGGTATCATTTTTTTTTGGATCATTGAAATCTCTGCTGGAGTAGAATTGACCTGCATAAGAAGGATGGATTACACCTGAATTGGACGGTATCTAATATCCAAGCAGGGAGATTTGCTAGTTCTACTCGGGAGGCAGAAAACCAGTCGGGGTAAACCTAAAGAGAGAGTGAGAAAAGAGGCTGGTACAGTTGAGAAGTTAGACAGACAAGGGCAAGGCACAGAATGAGGTAGGACTGAGCAGTTCGAATAGACAATAGGTGCAGGGGTAGGCCCTTTGTTTGATCAGTATTCTGTTCCTGCAGTATCCCCATAACTCTTGATTCCATTAACTTTAAGAGCTCTATCCAGCTCTTGAAAGTATCAGAGACTTGGCCTGCACTACCTTCTGGGGCAGAGCATTCCAAGTGTCCACTACTCTTTGCATGAAGAAGTTTCTCCTCAACTGTTATAAGTGGCCTACCCCTTATTTTTAAACTGTGTCCTCTGGTTCGGGATTCACCCATCAGTGGAAATGTGCTTCCTGCCACCATTATGTCCAAACCTTTAATAATCTTATATATCTAATCAGATTCATTCTCATCCTATACAATCCCAGTCGCTCCACTCTTTCAACATATGATAGTACCGCCATTCTGGGAATTGACCTCGTGAAGCTACCCTGCATTCCCTCAATAGCCAGAATTTTCTTCCTCAAATATGGAGACCAGGATTGCATACAATAATCCAGGTGTTGGTGTCACTAGGGCCCGGGACAGTTGCAGAACGACCTCTTTGCTCCTATACACAATTCCTCTTGTTATGAATGCCAGCATGCTGTTAGCTTTCTTCACTGCCTGCTCTACCTGCATGCTTACTTTCATTGACTGATGTACAAAACACCTAGATCTCGTTGTACTGCCCCTTTACCTGACTTTATTCCATTTAGATAGTAATCTGCCTTTCTAGTCTATCACCAAAGAGGATAACCACACACTTATCTACATTAAAGTGCATCTGCATGCATCTGTCCACTCACCTATCCTGTCCAAGTCGACCTGTATTCTCATAACAACCTCCTCGCAATTCACCCAACCTCCCAGCTTTGTGTAGTCAGGAAATTTGCTAATATTGCTTCGTCTATATCATTGACGTATACTGTAAACAGTTGCAGTCCCAGTACCGAGCCTTGTGGTACCCCACTGGTCGCCACCTGCCATTCTGAAAGGGACCTGTTTATCGCTACTCTCTGCTTCCTGTCAGCCAGCCAATTTTCAATCTAAATCAGTATTTTGCCCCCAGTACCATGTGCCCTAATTTTGCTCGCTAATCTCCTATGTGGGCTTTATCAAAGTTTTTCTGAAAGTCCGGGATCACTACATCCACTGGTTCTCCCTTGTCCATCTTCATAGTTACATCCTCAAAAAATTCCAGAAGGTTAGTCAAGCACGTTTGCCCCTTAGTAAATCCATGCTGACTCTGACAAATCCTATTACTGCTCTCCAAACGAGCCATAATTTCATCTTTTATAATTGACTGCAGCATCTTTCTCACCACTGATGTCAGGCTAAACAGTCTATAATTCCCTGTTTTCTCTCTCATTCCTTATTGAAAAGTGGGACAATATTAGCCACCCTCCAATCCACAGGAACTGATCCTGAATCTATAGAACATCGGAAAATGGTTATCAATGCGTTCACGATTTCTAGAGCCACCACCTTAAGTACCCTGTGATGCAAACCATCAGGTCCCAGGGACTTATCAGCCTTCAGAACTAACGGTCAATCCAACATTACTTCCTCCCTAATATAAATTCCCTTCTGTTCATCCATTACCCTAGGTCCTTCAGCCACTATTACATCTGGGAGATGGTTTGTGGCCTTCCCCAGTGAAGACAGCTCCAAAGTACCTATTCGACTCTTCTGCCGTTTCCTTGTACCCCATAATAAATTCGGCCGTTTCTGTCTTCCAGGGCCCAATTTTAGTCTTAATCATTCTTGTTCTTTTCCTATACCTAAAAAAGCTTTTACTATCCTCCTTTGTATTTTTGGCCAGTTTGCCTTTGTACCTCATGTTTTCTCCACATGTTGCCTTTTTGGTTATCTTCTGTTCATCTTTAAAAGTTTCCCAGTCCCCCAGCTTCCCACTCATCTTTGTTATGTTATACTTCTCTCTGTTATCTTCATAAAGTCCTTAACTTCTTGCCTCTCCTTAGGATCTTTCTTCCTCTTTGGAGTGAACTGATCCTGCACCTTCTGCATAATATCCAGAAATAACTGCCATTGTTGTTCCACTGCCATCCCTGCTAGGGGACTGAACCATGGAACTTTGGCCATCTCCATAGTTCCCTTTGTTCAACTGCAATACTGACACTTCCGATTCTCCCTTCTCCCTCTCAAGTTGCAGATTAAAACTGATCATATTATTATCACTACCTCCTAATGGCTCCTTTACTTCGAGGACCCTGATCAAATCCGGTTCATGGTACAGCACCACATCCAGAATTGCTTTTTCCCTGCTAGGCTCCAGTACAAGCTGTTCTAAAAATTCATCTCAGAGACACTCCACAAACTCCCTTTCTTGGGGTCCAGTATCATCATGAAACATTCAGTCTACCTGCATGTTTAAATCCCCCATAACAACTGTTATAATACCTTTGCAACAGGTTAATTTCAACTCCTAAATCAAATTACACTCTACATCCAGACGAGTGTTTGGGAGCCTGTAGATAACTCCCGTTAGACTCTTTCTACCTTTAGAATTTCTCAAGTCTTTCCATACTGACTCTATATATCCTGAATCAGTCTACCACCCTCCCCTCCGCCTTTGCAAGGGTCTGAATACCATCCCTCACCAACAGGGCCATCCCATTCCACCTGCTCAACAGTCTATCTATTCGATAGCACTGCACTGCTTTTATATCAATGTCAGAGGCTTGACAGGGAAAGCAGATGAGCTTAGAATATGGGTTTGAACATGAGACTGGGATATCGTGGGTATTACAGAAACGTGGCTTAGGAATGGACAGGAGCGGCAGCTTAATGTTCCAGGGTATAGATGCAAGAGGAAGGATAGTAAGGGGGACAAGAGAGGAGGTAGAGTGATGTTTTGGATTAGGGATAACATGGTTGTCATTAGGGAAGATATTCATGGGGGTTCACCCAGTGAAGTTATTTGGGTGGAACTGGGAAATATGAACAGGATTATCATCTTATTGTGGTTGTCTGCGTGCGTTTGATCCGGGTGCTCTGGTTTCCTCCCGCAATCCAAAGATGTGTTAGTTGGGTGGATTATCCAGACTGAATTGCCCCCATAGTGTTTAGGGGTGTGCAGATACGGTTGGATTAGCCATGGGAAATGCAGTGTTACAAAGGTAGTGTCGAAGTATCTGAGGGTCAGTGTGGATGTGGTAGGCGGAATCACCTGCTTCCACACTGTTGGGATTCTCTGATATTTCTACAAGTTTAAAATAATTCTGGAAAATAATAGACCAGATCTAAACGTTGGTGTTCAAAATTGGACAAAGGCCAATTTTGACGTACAGGGCAAGAACTCTCAATATTTCTTTGCTATTCCCAGGTAAAAGGACAGCTGGAAGGTGGGAACATAACATAAAGAATAGGAGAAGGAGTAAGCTCTCTGGGTCCTCCAGCCTGCTCTGCCATTCAATAAGATCAGGGCTGATCTTTTCATGGCCTCAGCTCCACTTTCCTGCTCTCTCACCATAACCCTTTAATTCCTTTCCTGTTTGCAAATCTACCTTTTGGCTTAAAGACATTCAAGATGATAACCTCAACAGCAGAGAATTCCACAGATTCACAACACATTAGCTGAAGAAGCTCCTCCTCACCTCAGTCCTCAATCTGATACCTCCTTATTTTGACACTATGCTGTCTAGTTTTACCATAATGCCGTGCAGCCTTTACCTTATACAACAGTCTTTTGTGTGGCAACTTGTCGAATGCCTTCTGGAAATCCAAATGCACCACATTCACCGGTTCTCCCTTCAACGTACTTGTTGTGTGCTCAAATAATTCCGTTAAATGCGATAAACATGACCTGCCTTTCATGAATTTATGCTGTGTCTGCTTAATGAGATAATTTCTACCCAGTTATCTCGTTACTACTTCCTTGGTTTGTGAGAATCCCTAGACTCGATCACACTGGTCCCCTCACACTCACTCCATCACTGTCACTCGGTCAACCTCACACTCACTCTATCACCCTCACCCTGACCCCCTCACCATCACTCCATTACTGTCAAACAGACCTTCTCTCACTCGCTCCATCACCATTGCCCTGAACCCCTCACACTCACTCAATCACCGTCACGCTGACAACCTCACACTCACACAATCACTGTCACACTGACCCCCTCACACTCACTCCATCAGCGTAACATTGATCCCCTCACACTCACTTCATCACCGTCACCCTGATCCAATCACACTCACTCCATCAGTGTCACACTAATCTCCTCACACTCACACTTTCAGCGTCACCCTAACCCCCTCAAATTTACTCCATCATCGTCACACTTACTCCTCACACTCATTCAATCACTGTCACAATGATCCCCTCAGACTCACTCCGTCACAATCACACTGATCCCCTGACACTCATTCCGTCACCGTCACTCTGAACCCCTCACACTCACTCCATCACCCTGACCCCCGCACACTCACTCTATCATCGTCACACTGACCCCCTCACATTCACTCCATCACCGTCAGCCTGATCCCCTCACACTCACTCCATGACCATAAAACAGAATTCCTCACACTCAGTCACACTGACCATCACCATCACACGGACACACTCACACTCACTCCATCATGGTAACTCTGACCCCCTCACTCTCACTCCATACTGTTACGCTGACATCCTCACACGCCCTCCATCATTCTCACATTGACCCACTCTCTCAGACTCAATAACTGTCACACTGTACCCTTCACACTCAATTCATTTCCGTCACCCTGATCCCCTCAAACGCACTCCATCACAATCATCCTGACCCCCTCACACTCACTCCATCACTATCAGCCTGACCCTATCACACTCACTGCATCACAGTCACCCTGACCCCCTCGCACTCACCCCATCACCGTCACACTAACCTCCTCATAGTCACTTCATCACTGTCAGCCTGACGCCCTCCTACTCACCCCATCACTGTCACACTGACCCCCTCACACTCACTCCATCATGGTCACCTTGACGCTCCCACACTCACTCTGTCACCGTCACACTGAAAACTTCACACTCACTCCATCACGGTCACCCTGACCCCCTCACACTCACTCCATCACTATCACCCTTACCCCTTCACACTCACTCCATCACGGTCACCTTGACGCTCCCACACTCACGCCATCACCGTCACCCTGATCCCCTCACTCTCACTCCATCACCGTCACACTGACTTCTTCAAACTCACTCCATCACCATCATCCTGACCCTCTCACAATCACTCCATCCCTGTCACCTTGACACACTCACACTCACTCCATCACTCTCACACTGACCCACTCTCTCTCACTCAATAACTGTCACACTGTACCCTTCACACTCAATCCATCTCCGTGACTCTGACCGTATCGCTCTCACTCCATCACGTTCACCCTGACCCCCTCACACTTACCCCATCACCGTTACACTAACCTCCTCATTGTCACTTCATCACTGTCAGCCTGGCGCCCTCACACTCACTCCATCCCTGTCACCTTGACTCCTCACACTCACTCCATCACTGTCACCCTGAACCCTCACACTCACTCCATCACCGTCACACTGATCCCCTCACTCTCACTCCATTACCGTCACACTGACTCCTTCAATCTCACTCCATCACCATCACCCAGACCCTCTCACACTGACTCCATCCCTGTCACCTTGACACACTCACACTCACTCCATCCCTTTCTCCATGACCCCCTCACACTCAATCCATCACCGTCACCCTGACCCCTCCCACTGAATCCATCACGGTCACCATGACCCTCTCACACTCCCTCCATCACGGTCACACTGACCTCCTCATAGTCACTTTATTACTGTCACACTGACCCCCTCACACTCACTCCATCAGTGTCACACTAACCCCTCACATTCACTACATCACCGTCACCCTGACCCCCTCACACCAACACCACTCTCATCCACTCACACTCAATCCATCACCGTCACCCTGATGCCCTCACGGTCACTCCATCACCATTCCCCTGATGCCCTCACATTCACTCCATCACTGACACCCTGTCCCCCTCACACTCTGAAACTCTCTCACTCATTCCATCAGCGTAACACTGATCCCATGACACTCACTCCATCACTGTCACACTGACCCCCTCACAATCACTCCATCACCGTCACACTGACCCCCTCTCACTCACTCTATCACCGTCACCCTCTCCTTCTAGCACTCACTGCATCACCCTCACCCTGGCCCACTCACATTCACATCATCACCGTCACACTGACCCACTCACACTCACTCCATCACTGTTACCCTGAGCCTCTCACTCTCACTCCATCACCATCACCCTGACCCCCTCACACTCACTCCATCGCCGTCACCCTGGCACTCACACTTACACTCACTCCAGCACCCTCACACTGACCCTCTCCCCTTCACTCTGTCAACATCGCGCTGATCCCTTCACACTGACTCGATCACGGCCACCCTGATCCCCTCAAATCACTCCGTCACCGACACCATGCCCCTCACACTCACAGTCACACCATCACCGCCACCCTGACCCCCTCACACTCACTTCATCACCATCACACTGCATCCCTCACACTCACTCCATCACCGTCACCATGTCCCCCTCTCACTCGCTCCACCTCCGTCACACTGACACGATAACAACAACACCGTCACTCTCATCCCTTCACACTCAGTGCATCACCGCCACCCTGACCCCCTCAAACTCACTCCATCACCGTAACACTGACCCCCAAACACTCACTCCAACACCGTAAACCAGACCCCCTCACACTCACTCCATCACCGTCACACTGACCCCCTCACACACCCTCTATGTCCGTCATACTGACATGCCAACAGTCACTCCATCACCGTCACCCTGACCCCCTCACACCAACACCACCACTCTCATCCACTCACACTCAATCCATCACCGTCACCCTGATGCCCTCACGGTCACTCCATCACCATTCCCCTGATGCCCTCACATTCACTCCATCACTGACACCCTGTCCCCCTCACACTCTGAAACTCTCTCACTCATTCCATCAGCATAACACTGATCCCATGACACTCACTCCATCACTGTCACACTGACCCCCTCACACTCACTCCATCAGTGTCACACTGACCCCTCACATTCACTACATCATAGTCACCCTGATCCCCTCACAATCACTCCATCACCGTCACCCTGATCCCCTCACAATCACTCCATCACTGTCACACTGACCCTCCCTCACTCATTCTATCACCGTTACCCTAACCCCCTAACACTCCATCACTGTCACACTGATCCCCTCACACTCACTCCATTACCGGCACCCTGTCCCCCTCACACTCAAACCATCACAGTCACTCTGACCCTCTCTCACTCACTCCATCACCGTAACACTGATCCCCTGACACTCGCTCCATCACTGTCACACTGACCCCCTCACACTCACTCCATCAATGTCACACTGTCGCCTTCACTAATCATAGTCACCCTGACCCCATCACACTCACTCCATCTTCGTCACACTGATCCTCTCACACTCACACCATCACCGTCACCATGTCCCCCTCTCACTCGCTCCACCTCCGTCACACTGACACGCTAACAACAACACCGTCACTCTCATCCCTTCACACTCAGTGCATCACCGCCACCCTGACCCCCTCAAACTCACTCCATCACCGTAACACTGACCCCCAAACACTCACTCCAACACCGTAAACCAGACCCCCTCACACTCACTCCATCACCGTCACACTGACCCCCTCACACACCCTCTATGTTCGTCATACTGACATGCCAACAGTCACTCCATCACCGTCACCCTGACCCCCTCACACCAACACCACCACTCTCATCCACTCACACTCAATCCATCACCGTCACCCTGATGCCCTCACGGTCACTCCATCACCATTCCCCTGATGCCCTCACATTCACTCCATCACTGACACCCTGTCCCCCTCACACTCTGAAACTCTCTCACTCATTCCATCAGCATAACACTGATCCCATGACACTCACTCCATCACTGTCACACTGACCCCCTCACACTCACTCCATCAGTGTCACACTGACCCCTCACATTCACTACATCATAGTCACCCTGATCCCCTCACAATCACTCCATCACCGTCACCCTGATCCCCTCACAATCACTCCATCACTGTCACACTGACCCTCCCTCACTCATTCTATCACCGTTACCCTAACCCCCTAACACTCCATCAATGTCACACTGATCCCCTCACACTCACTCCATAACCGGCACCCTGTCCCCCTCACACTCAAACCATCACAGTCACTCTGACCCTCTCTCACTCACTCCATCACCGTAACACTGATCCCCTGACACTCGCTCCATCACTGTCACACTGACCCCCTCACACTCACTCCATCAGTGTCACACTGTCGCCTTCACTAATCATAGTCACCCTGACCCCATCACACTCACTCCATCTTCGTCACACTGATCCTCTCACACTCACACCATCACTGTCACCCTGACCCCCTCACACTCACTCCATCTCCGTCACACTAACCTCCTCATAGTCAATTCATCACTGTCAGCCTGACACCCTCACACTCACTCCATCACCGTCACACTGACCCCCTCTCACTCACTCTATCACAGTCACCCTCTCCTTCTAGCACTCACTGCATCACCCTCACCCTGGCCCACTCACATTCACTCCATCACCGTAACACTGACCCCCGAACACTCACTCCAACACCGTGAACCAGACCCCCTCACACTCACTCCATCACCGTCACACTGACCCCCTCACACACCCTCTATGTCCTTCATACTGACATGCCAACAGTCACTCCATCACTGTCACCCTGACCCCCTCACACCAACACCACCACTCTCATCCCCTCACACTCAATCCATCACCGTCACCCTGATGCCCTCACGGTCACTCCATCACCATTCCCCTGATGCCCTCACATTCACTCCATCACCCTCACCCTGACCCTCTCACATTCGGTCCATCACCGTGTACCAGACGCCCTCACACTCGCTCCATCTCCGTCATACTGACACGCTGACAACAACACCGTCACTCTCATCCCTTCACACTTGCTCCATCACCGCCACCCTGATGCACTCACACTCGCTCCAAAACCGTCAGCCTGATGCCCTCACTCTCGCTTCAACACCATCACCCTGATGCCATCTCACTTGCTCCATCACCGTCACCCTGATGCCCTCACACTCCCTCCATCACCGTCACCATGATCCCCCCCCACACTCACTCTGCCAACATCACATTGACCCCCTAACACTCACTCCAACACCATGAACCAGACTCCCTACACTCACTCTGTCACCATCACACTGACCCTCTCACACTCACTACATCCCAGTCACCTTGACACATGCACAATCACTCCATCACTCTCACACTGACCCACTCTCTCTCACTCAATAACTGTCACACTGTACCCTTCACACTCAATCCATCTCCGTGACTCTGACCGTATCGCTCTCACTCCATCACGGTCACCCTGACCCCCTCGCACTTACCCCATCACCGTCACACTAACCTCCTCATTGTCACTTCATCACTGTCAGCCTGGCGCCCTCACACTCACTCCATCCCTGTCACCTTGACCCCTCACACTCAGTCTATCACTGTCACCCTGAACCCTCACACTCACTCCATCACCGTCACACTGATCCCCTCACTCTCACTCCATTACCGTCACACTGACTCCTTCAAACTCACTCCATCACCATCACCCAGACCCTCTCACACTGACTCCATCCCTGTCACCTTGACACACTCACACTCACTCCATCCCTTTCTCCTTGACCCCCTCACACTCAATCCATCACCGTCACCCTGGCCCCTCCCACTCAGTCCATCACGGTCACCATGACCCTCTCACACTCCCTCCATCACGGTCACACTGACCTCCTCATAGTCACTTTATTACGGTCACACTGACCCCCTCACACTCACTCCATCAGTGTCACACTGACCCCTCACATTCACTACATCATAGTCACCCTGATCCCCTCACAATCACCCCATCACTGTCACCCTGATCCCCTCACACTCACTCCATCACTGTCACACTGACCCTCCCTCACTCATTCTATCACCGTCACCCTAACCCCTAACACTCCATCACTGTCACACTGATCCCCTCACACTCACTCCATAACCGGCACCCTGTCCCCCTCACACTCAAACCATCACAGTCACTCTGACCCTCTCTCACTCACTCCATCACCGTAACACTGATCCCCTGACACTCACCCCATCACTGTCACACTGACCCCCTCACACTCACTCCATCAGTGTCACACTGACGCATTCACTAATCATAGTCACCCTGACCCCATCACACTTACTCCATCTTCGTCACACTGACCCTCTCACACTCACACCATCACTGTCACCCTGACCCCCTCACACTCACTCCATCTCTGTCACACTAACCTCCTCATAGTCAATTCATCACTGTCAGCCTGACCCCCTCACACTCACTCCATCACCGTCACACTGACCCCCTCTCACTCACTCTATCACCGTCACCCTCTACTTCTCGCACTCACTGCATCACCCTCACCCTGGCCCACTCACATTCACTCCATCACCGTCACACTGACCCACTCACACTCACTTCATCACTGTTACCCTGAACCTCTCACTCTCACTCCATCACCCTGACCCCCTCACACTCACTCCATCGCCGTCACCCTGGCACTCACACTCACACTCACTCCAGCACCCTCACACTGACCCTCTCCCCCTCACTCCGTCAACATCGCGCTGATCCCTTCACACTGACTCGATCACGGCCACCCTGATCCCCTCAAATCACTCCGTCACCGACTCCTTGCCCCTCACACTCACACTCACACCATCACCGCCACCCTGACCACCTCAAACTCACTTCATCACCATCCCGCTGCATCCCTCACACTCACTCCATCACCGTCACCATGTCCCCCTCACACTCGCTCCACCTCCATCACACTGACACGCTAACAACAACACCGTCACTCTCATCCCTTCACACTTGCTCCATCACCGTCACCCTGATGCACTCACACTCGCTCCAAAACCGTCAGCCTGATGCCCTCACTCTCGCTTCAACACCATCACCATGTTGCCATTTCACTTGCTCCATCACCGTCACCCTGATGCCCTCACACTCCCTCCATCACCGTCACCATGACCCCCCCACACTCACTCTGCCACCGTCACATTGATCCCCTAACACTCACTCCAACACCATGAACCAGACTCCCTACACTCACTCTGTCACTGTCACACTGACACGCTCACACTTACTCCATCACTGTCACCCTGCCCCATCCCACTCACTCCATCACCAACACCCTGACACCCTCACACTCACTCCATCACCGTCATTCTGACCCATTCACACTCGCTCAACCACCGTCACAATGACTCCCTTACACTCACTCCATCACTATCACTCCTACCCCTTCACACTCCTTCCATCACTGTCACACTGTCCCCCGCAGAAACACTCCATCAACGTCACCGTGACTCCGTCGCACTCACTCTATCAACGTCATCCTGACCCCCTCACACTCACTCTATCAACGTCACCCTGACCCCCTCACACTCACTCCATCACCGTCACATTTAATCCCTCACACACTCCATCAATGTTTACCTGACCACTGACACTCACTCCATGTTTGTCACACTACCCCACTCACACTCAGTCCATCACCGTCACCCGGAAACCCTCACACACACTCCATCACCTTCACTTTGACCCTCTCATACTCACTCCATCTCCATAACCCTGACCCTCTCACACTCCATCTCCATCTCCCTGACCCCCTCACAATTACTCCATCACCCTCACACTGACCCCCTCACACTCATTCCATCACTGTTGCACTGATCCCCTCACACTCACTCCCTCACCAGCCACTTGACAATCTCACACTCGCTACATTGCGGTCACCCTGACCCCCTCACAATCAATCCATCATCATCACCCAGTCCCACTCATACTCAAGTCATCACTGTCACCCTGACATTCTCACACTCACCCCATCAGCGTCACACTGATTTCCTCACACTCACTCCGTCACCCTCACACTGACTCTCTCACCCCCACTCTGTCAACGTCGCCCTGATCCCTTCACACTCACTAGATGACGATCAGCCGGACCCCCTCACACACACTCGCTCGCCGTCACTCTGACCCTCTCACACTCACTCCATCACCGTCACTCTGTCCGTTTGACACTCACTCCATCACCATCACCCTGACCCCCAGACACTCACTCCATTAATGTCAGCTTGACCCCCTCACACTCAATCCATAACTGTCACCCTGACCCAAACACACTCACTCCATCACCATTACCTTGACCCCCTCACACTCAATCCATCACTGTCACCCTGACCCCAACACACTCACTCCATCACCGTCACCCTGACCCCCTCACACTCGCTCCATCACCGTCACCCTGACCCCCTCACACTCACTCCATCACCATCACCCTGACCCCCTCACAATCACTCCATCACCATCACCCTGACCCCCTCACACTCGCTCCATCACCGTCACCCTGACCATCTCACGCTCACTCCATCACCATCACCCTGACCCCCTCACACTCGCTCCATCATCATCACTGATCCCCTCACACTAACTCCATTGCTGACACACTGATCCCCTCGCACTCAGTCCATCACTGTCCTACTGACCCCTTCACACTCTTTCCATCACCTTCTTCCCGACACATTCAAATTCACTACATCCCGATCACACTCGCTCCATCAATGTCACCCTGACCCCCTCACACTCACTCCATTACTGTCAACCTGAAAACGTCACAGATACTCAATCACTGTCACATTGACACTCTCTCTCTCACCCGATATCTGTCATGCCAACCCCCTCACACTCACTCGATCACTATCACACTGACCCCTAATACTCACACCAACACAGTAACACTGACTCCCTCACACTCACTTCTTCACTGTCACCATGACCCCCACAAACTCACACCATCATTATCACCCTGACCCACACACACTCAATCCATCACCATCACCCTAACCACCTCCCAATCACTCCATCACTGTCATATTGATCCCCTTACAATCACTCCATCATCATCACACTGATTCCCTCACACTCACTCCATCACCGACACACTGCCCCTCTCACACTCATGTCATCACAATCACGCTGACCACATCACAAACACACCATCAGCGTCCCCCTGACCCCCTCACACTCATTCCATCACGATCACCCTGACCCTCTCACACTCACTCCATCACCGACACACTGTCCATCTCACACTCACTCCATCACCGTCACCCTGACCCCCTCACACTCACTCCATCACCGTCACATTCAATCCTTCACACACTCCATCAATGTTTACCTGACCACTGACACTCACTCCATGATTGTCACCCTGACCCCTCCCACTCAATCCATCACGGTCACCATGACCCTCTCACACTCCCTCCATCACGGTCACACTGACCTCCTCATAGTCACTTTATTACTGTCACACTGACCCCCTCACACTCACTCCATCAGTGTCACACTGACCCGTCACATTCACTACATCATAGTCACCCTGATCCCCTCACAATCACCCCATCACCGTCACCCTGATCCCCTCACACTCACTCCATCACTGTCACACTGACCCTCCCTCACTCATTCTATAACCGTCACCCTAACCCCCTAACATCCCATCACTGTCACACTGATCCCCTCACACTCACTCCATAACAGGCACCCTGTCCCCCTCACACTCAAACCATCACAGCCACTCTGACCCTCTCTCACTCACTCCATCACCGTAACACTGATTCCCTGACATTCACCCCATCACTGTCACACTGACCCCCTCACACTCACTCCGTCAGTGTCAGACTGACGCATTCACTAATCATAGTCACCCTGACCCCATCACACTTACTCCATCTTCGTCACACTGACCATCTCACACTCACTCCATCGCCGTTACCCTGGCACTCACACTTACACTCACTCCAGCACCCTCACACTGACCCTCTCCCCCTCACTCTGTCAACATCGCGCTGATCCCTTCACACTGACTCGATCACGGCCACCCTGATCCCCTCAAATCACTCCGTCACCGACACCATGCCCCTCACACTTACACCATCACCGCCACCCTGACCCCCTCACACTCACTCCATCACCATCACACTGCATCCCTCACACTCACTCCATCACCGTCACCATGTCCCCCTCTCACTCGCTCCACCTCCGTCACACTGACACGCTAACAACAACACCGTCACTCTCATCCCTTCACACTCAGTACATCACCGCCACCCTGACCCCCTCAAACTCACTCCATCACCGTAACACTGACCCCCGAACACTCACTCCAACACCGTGAACCAGACCCCCTCAAACTCACTCCATCACCGTCACACTGACCCCCTCACACACCCTCTATGTCCATCATACTGATATGCCAACAGTCACTCCATCATCGTCACCCTGACCCCCTCACACCAACACCACCACTCTCATCCACTCACACTCAATCCATCACCGTCAACCTGATGCCCTCACGGTCACTCCATCACCATTCCCCTGATGCCCTCACATTCACTCCATCACTGACACCCTGTCCCCCTCACACTCTGAAAGTCTCTCACTCATTCCATCAGCGTAACACTGATCCCATGACACTCACTCCATCACTGTCAAACTGACCCCCTCACACTCACTCCATCAGTGTCACACTGACCCGTCACATTCACTACATCATAGTCACCCTGATCCCCTCACAATCACCCCATCACCATCACCCTGATCCCCTCACACTCACTCCATCACTGTCACACTGACCCTCCCTCACTCATTCTATCACCGTCACCCTAACCCCCTAACACTCCATCACTGTCACACTGATCCCCTCACACTCACTCCATAACCGGCACCCTGTCCCCCTCACACTCAAACCATCGCAGTCACTCTGACCCTCGCTCACTCACTCCATCACCGTAACACTGATCCCCTGACACTCACCCCATCACTGTCACACTGACCCCCTCACACTCACTCCATCAGTGTCACACTGACGCATTCACTAATCATAGTCACCCTGACCCCATCACACTTACTCCATCTTCGTCACACTGACCGTCTCACACTCACACCATCACTGTCACCCTGACCCCCTCACACTCACTCCATCTCTGTCACACTAACCTCCTCATAGTCAATTCATCACTGTCAGCCTGACCCCCTCACACTCACTCCATCACCGTCACACTGACCCCCTCTCACTCACTCTATCACCGTCACCCTCTCCTTCTCGCACTCACTGCATCACCCTCACCCTGGCCCACTCACATTCACTCCATCACCGTCACACTGACCCACTCACTCTCAATCCATCACTGTTACCCTGAACCTCTCACTCTCACTCCATCACCCTGACCCCCTCACACTCACTCCATCGCCGTCACCCTGGCACTCACACTCACTCCAGCACCCTCACACTGACCCTCTCCCCCTCACTCCGTCAACATCGCGCTGATCCCTTCACACTGACTCGATCACGGCCACCCTGATCCCCTCAAATCACTCCGTCACCGACTCCATGCCCCTCACACTCACACTCACATCATCACCGCCACCCTGACCCCCTCAAACTCACTTCATCACCATCCCGCTGCATCCCTCACACTCACTCCATCACCGTCACCATGTCCCCCTCACACTCGCTCCACCTCCATCACACTGACACGCTAACAACAACACTGTCACTCTCATCCCTTCACACTTGCTCCATCACCGTCACCCTGATGCACTCACACTCGCTCCAAAACCGTCAGCCTGATGCCCTCACTCTCGCTTCAACACCATCACCCTGATGCCATCTCACTTGCTCCATCACCGTCACCCTGATGCCCTCACACTCCCTCCATCACCGTCACCATGACGCCCCCCACACTCACTCTGCCACCGTCACATTGATCCCCTAACACTCACTCCAACACCATGAACCAGACTCCCTACACTCACTCTGTCACTGTCACACTGACACGCTCACACTCACTCCATCACCAACACCCTGACACCCTCACACTCACTTCATCACCGTCATTCTGACCCATTCACACTCGCTCAACACACTCACCCCATCATCATCACCCTGACTGCATCACAGGCAGTCCAGCACAGTCACACTGAACTACTCTGAAAGTTGCCACCCAGGTAAATAGTGCTGTGAGGAAGGCACTTACCCCATCACCGTCACACTAACCTCCTCATTGTCACTTCATCACTGTCAGCCTGGCGCCCTCACACTCACTCCATCCCTGTCACCTTGACCCCTCACACTCAGTCTATCACTGTCACCCTGAACCCTCACACTCACTCCATCACCGTCACACTGATCCCCTCACTCTCACTCCATTACCGTCACACTGACTCCTTCAAACTCACTCCATCACCATCACCCAGACCCTCTCACACTGACTCCATCCCTGTCACCTTGACACACTCACACTCACTCCATCCCTTTCTCCTTGACCCCCTCACACTCAATCCATCACCGTCACCCTGGCCCCTCCCACTCAGTCCATCACGGTCACCATGACCCTCTCACACTCCCTCCATCACGGTCACACTGACCTCCTCATAGTCACTTTATTACGGTCACACTGACCCCCTCACACTCACTCCATCAGTGTCACACTGACCCCTCACATTCACTACATCATAGTCACCCTGATCCCCTCACAATCACCCCATCACCGTCACCCTGATCCCCTCACACTCACTCCATCACTGTCACGCTGACCCTCCCTCACTCATTCTATCACCGTCACCCTAACCCCTAACACTCCATCACTGTCACACTGATCCCCTCACACTCACTCCATAACCGGCACCCTGGCCCCCTCACACTCAAACCATCACAGTCACTCTGACCCTCTCTCACTCACTCCATCACCGTAACACTGATCCCCTGACACTCACCCCATCACTGTCACACTGACCCCCTCACACTCACGCCATCAGTGTCACACTCACGCATTCACTAATCATAGTCACCCTGACCCCATCACACTTACTCCATCTTCGTCACACTGACCCTCTCACACTCACACCATCACTGTCACCCTGACCCCCTCACACTCACTCCATCTCTGTCACACTAACCTACTCATAGTCAATTCATCACTGTCAGCCTGACGCCCTCACACTCACTCCATCACCGTCACACTGACCCCCTCTCACTCACTCTATCACCGTCACCCTCTACTTCTCGCACTCACTGCATCACCCTCACCCTGGCCCACTCACATTCACTCCATCACCGTCACACTGACCCACTCACACTCACTTCATCACTGTTACCCTGAACCTCTCACTCTCACTCCATCACCCTGACCCCCTCACACTCACTCCATCGCCGTCACCCTGGCACTCACACTCACACTCACTCCAGCACCCTCACACTGACCCTCTCCCCCTCACTCCGTCAACATCGCGCTGATCCCTTCACACTGACTCGATCACGGCCACCCTGATCCCCTCAAATCACTCCGTCACCGACTCCTTGCCCCTCACACTCACACTCACACCATCACCGCCACCCTGACCACCTCAAACTCACTTCATCACCATCCCGCTGCATCCCTCACACTCACTCCATCACCGTCACCATGTCCCCCTCACACTCGCTCCACCTCCATCACACTGACACGCTAACAACAACACCGTCACTCTCATCCCTTCACACTTACTCCATCACCGTCACCCTGATGCACTCACACTCGCTCCAAAACCGTCAGCCTGATGCCCTCACTCTCGCTTCAACACCATCACCATGTTGCCATTTCACTTGCTCCATCACCGTCACCCTGATGCCCTCACACTCCCTCCATCACCGTCACCATGACCCCCCCACACTCACTCTGCCACCGTCACATTGATCCCCTAACACTCACTCCAACACCATGAACCAGACTCCCTACACTCACTCTGTCACTGTCACACTGACACGCTCACACTTACTCCATCACTGTCACCCTGCCCCATCCCACTCACTCCATCACCAACACCCTGACACCCTCACACTCACTCCATCACCGTCATTCTGACCCATTCACACTCGCTCAACCACCGTCACAATGACTCCCTTACACTCACTCCATCACTATCACTCCTACCCCTTCACACTCCTTCCATCACTGTCACACTGTCCCCCGCAGAAACACTCCATCAACGTCACCGTGACTCCGTCGCACTCACTCTATCAACGTCATCCTGACCCCCTCACACTCACTCTATCAACGTCACCCTGACCCCCTCACACTCACTCCATCACCGTCACATTTAATCCCTCACACACTCCATCAATGTTTACCTGACCACTGACACTCACTCCATGTTTGTCACACTACCCCACTCACACTCAGTCCATCACCGTCACCCGGAAACCCTCACACACACTCCATCACCTTCACTTTGACCCTCTCATACTCACTCCATCTCCATAACCCTGACCCTCTCACACTCCATCTCCATCTCCCTGACCCCCTCACAATTACTCCATCACCCTCACACTGACCCCCTCACACTCATTCCATCACTGTTGCACTGATCCCCTCACACTCACTCCCTCACCAGCCACTTGACAATCTCACACTCGCTACATTGCGGTCACCCTGACCCCCTCACAATCAATCCATCATCATCACCCAGTCCCACTCATACTCAAGTCATCACTGTCACCCTGACATTCTCACACTCACCCCATCAGCGTCACACTGATTTCCTCACACTCACTCCGTCACCCTCACACTGACTCTCTCACCCCCACTCTGTCAACGTCGCCCTGATCCCTTCACACTCACTAGATGACGATCAGCCGGACCCCCTCACACACACTCGCTCGCCGTCACTCTGACCCTCTCACACTCACTCCATCACCGTCACTCTGTCCGTTTGACACTCACTCCATCACCATCACCCTGACCCCCAGACACTCACTCCATTAATGTCAGCTTGACCCCCTCACACTCAATCCATCACTGTCACCCTGACCCCAACACACTCACTCCATCACCGTCACCCTGACCCCCTCACACTCGCTCCATCACCGTCACCCTGACCCCCTCACACTCACTCCATCACCATCACCCTGACCCCCTCACAATCACTCCATCACCATCACCCTGACCCCCTCACACTCGCTCCATCACCGTCACCCTGACCACCTCACGCTCACTCCATCACCATCACCCTGACCCCCTCACACTCGCTCCATCATCATCACTGATCCCCTCACACTAACTCCATCGCCGACACACTGATCCCCTCACACTCAGTCCATCAACGTCCTACTGACCCCTTCACACTCTTTCCATCACCTTCTTCCCGACACACTCAAACTCACTCCATCCCCATCACACTCGCTCCATCAATGTCACCCTGACCCCCTCACACTCACTCCATTACTGTCAACCTGACAACGTCACACATACTCCATCACCGTCACATTGACCCTCTCTCTCTCACCCGATTTCTGTCATGCTAACCCCCTCACACTCACTCGATCACTGACACACTGACCCCTCATACTCACTCCAACACAGTAACACTGACTCCCTTACACTCACTTCTTCACCGTCACCATGACCCCCACAAACCCACACCATCGCCATCACCCTGACCCACACACACTCACTCCATCACCATCACCCTGACCACCTCCCAATCACTCCATCACTGTCATATTGATCCCCTTACAATCACTCCATCATCATCACACTGATTCCCTCAAACTCCCTTCATCAATGACACACTGTCCCACTCACACTCATGTCATCACCATCACGCTGACCACATCACAATCACTCCATCACCGTCCCCTGACCCCCTCACACTCACTCCATCACGATCACCCTGACCCTCTCACACTCACTCCATCACCAACACACTGTCCATCTCACACTCACTCCATCACTGTTACCTTGACCCCCTCACACTTCCTACCTCACCGTCACATTTCATCCCTCACACACACTCCATCAATGTTTACCTGACCCACTGACACTCACTCGATGTTTGTCACTCAAACCCACTCACGCTCAGTCCATCACCGTCACCCGGACACCCTCACATTCACTCCACGACAGTCAACCTGACAACGTCACACATACTCCATCGCCGTCACACTGACCCTCTCTCTCTCATCCGAATTGTGTCATCCTAACCCCCTCACACTCACTCAAAAACTGTCACACTGACCCCTCATACTCACTCCATCACATCAACACTGACTCCCTCACACTCACTTCTTCACCATCACCATCACCCACACAAACTCACACCATCACCATCACACCGGCCCGCTCACTCTCACTTCATCACTGTCACATTGACTCCCACAAACTCACTCCATCACCATCAACCTGACCATCTCCTAATCACTCCATCACTGTCACCCGGATGCCCTCACTCTGTGCATCACCGTCACCCTGACCCACACATACTCACTCCATCACCATCACCCTGACCCACACACACTCACTCCATCACCGTCACCCTGACCCCCTCACACTCGCTCCATCATCGTCACCCTGACCCCCGCACACTCACTCCATCACCATCACCCTGACCAACTCAAACTCAATCCATCACCGTCACCCTGACCCCCTCACACTCGCTCCATCATCGTCACTGACCCCTCACACTAACTCCATCGCTGACACACTGATCCCCTCACACTCAATCCATCACTGTCCTACTGACCCCTTCACACTTTTTCCATCACCTTCTCCCCGGCACACTCAAACTCACTCCATCCCATCACACTCGCTACATCAATGTCACCCTGATTCCTTCACACTCACTCCATTACTGTCAACCTGACAACGTCACACTCACTCCATCACCATCACCCTGACCACCTGCCAATCACTCCATCACTGTCATATTAATCCCCACACAATCACTCCATCATCATCACACTGACTCCCTCAAACGCACTCCATCAATGACACACTGTCCCGCTCACACTCATGTCATCACCATCACACTGACCACATCACAATCACTCCATCACCGTCCCCCTGACCCCCTCACACTCACTCCATCACGATCACACTGACCCTCTCGCACTCACTCCATCACCGACACTAACCCATTCGCACTCAGTCCATCACCGCCCCCCCCCGGAAACACTCAAACACTCTCCATCACCGTCACCCTGACCCTCTCATACTCACTCCATCTCCGTCACACTGACACTCTCACACTCCATCTCCATCTCCCTGACCCCTCACAATTACTCCATTACCCTCACACTGACCCCCTCACACTCATTCCATCACTGTTGCACTGATCCCCTCACACTCACTCCCTCACCGCCCACTTGACACCCTCAAACTCGTTACATTGCTGTCACCCTGACCCACTCACACTCAATCCATCATCATCACTCAGTCCCACTCATACTCACGTCATCCCTGTCAGCCTGACATCCTCACACTCACCCCATCAGCGTCACACTGATCCCCTCACACTCACTCCATCACCCTCACACTGACTCTCTCACCCCCACTCTGTCAACTTCGCCCTGATCCCTTCACACTCACTAGATGACGGTCACCCGGACTCCCTCGCACGCACTCTATCACCGTCACCCTGACCACCAGACACTCACTCCATGTATGTCATCTTGACACCTTCACACTCAATCCATCACTGTCACACTGACCCCCACACACTCACTCCATCACCATCACCTTGACCCCCTCACACTCACTCCATCACCGTCACCCTCACCCCCTCACACTCACTCCATCATCATCACCCTGACCCACACACACTCACTCCATCACCATCACCCTGACCCCCTCACACTCACACCATCACCGTCACCCTGACACTCCGTCACCGTCAACCTGATTGCCCCACACTCATTCCATGCCCGTCATATTTAATCCCTCACACGCAATCCATGAATGTTTACCTGACCCACTGACACTCACTCGATCTGTGTCACACTAACCCACTCATACTCACTCCATCAACGTCACCCGGATACCCTCACAATCATTCCATCACCGTCACACCGGCCCACTCACACTCATTCCATCATTCTCACCCTGAAGCCCTCACATTCACTCCATCATCGTCACACTGATCCACTCAAATTCACTACATCACTGTTATGCAGACCCACTCACACTCACTCAATCACAATCTGCCTGACCCCCTCACACACACTACATCACAGTCACACTGACCTCCATCACTGTCACTCGAACATCGTCACACTGACCTACTCACACTCACTCCATCACCGTCTCCCTGACCCGGTGACAGACGCTCCATCATCGTCATTCTGTCCCCCCCTCACTCACTTCATCAGCGTCACACTGATCCCCTCACACTTACTCCATCACTATCACACTGAGCGTCTCACATTCACTCCATCATTTTCACCCTGACTCCCTCACACACACTCGAGCACCATCTCCCTGACTCCCTCACACTCACTTCATCACCGTCACCATGACCCCCACACACTCATTCCATCACCGTCACACCGGCCCACTCACACTCATTCCATCATTCTCACCCTGAACCCCTCACATTCACTCCATCATCCTCACACTGATCCACTCAAATTCACTCCATCACTGTAATGCAGACCCACTCACACTCACTTAATCACCGTCTCCCTGACCCCCTCACACACACTCCATCACCGTCACACTGACCCCCACAAACTCACTCCATCACCGTCACACTGACCTTGTCACACTCATTCCATCTCCAGCACCCTGACCCCCTCACACTCACTCCATTACTGTCACCCTGACTCTCTCACACTCACTCCAGCACTGTCACCCTTACACCCTCACACACACTCCATCACCGTCACCTTGACCCCCTCACACACACTCCATCACCATCACACTGACCCCCACACATTGACTCCATCACCATCACACTGACCTTGTCACACTCATTCCATCACCGTCACTCTGACCCCCTCATACTCACTCCATACCTGTCACCCTGACTGTTTCACTCTCACTCACATCACCGTCCCCTTGAACCCTCACACTCACACCATACCTTTCACATTTAACCCCTCACACTCACTCCATCAATGTCACCGAGCCCCACACACTCACTCGATCTCTGTCAACCTAACCCACTCACACTTACTCCATCATCGTCACCCTGACCACTTCACACTCACTCCATCACTGTCAACCTGGTACCCTCACAAACATTCCATCACCATCTCCCTGACACCCTCAAACTCACTCAATCAGTCAGTCTGACCCCCTTACACTCACTCCATCACAGTCACCCTAACTCCCTCACACTCACTTCATCACCGTCACTATGACCCCCACACACTCACTCCATCACCGTCACACTGGCCCACTCACACTCATTCCAACAATGTCACCCTGAACCCCTCACATTCACTCCATTATCGTCACACTGATCCCCTCAAATTCAGTCCATCACTGTCATGCAGCCCGGCTCACACTCACTCAATCACCTGCTCCCTGACCTCCTCACACTCCATCACCCTCACCCAGACCCCATCACACTCACCCCATCATCATCACCCTGACTGCATCACAGGCAGTCCAGCACAGTCACACTGAACTACTCTGAAAGTTGCCACCCAGGTAAATAGTGCTGTGAGGAAGGCATATGTTATACTGGACTTTATTGGTAGAGGAATTGAGTTGCGGAGTCCTGAGGTCATGTTGCAGTTGTATAAGACTCTGGTGAGGCCTCATCTGGAGTATTGTGTGCAGTGTTGGTCGCCATACTATAGGAAGGATGTGGAGGCATTGGAACGAGTGCAGAGGAGGTTTACCAGAATGTTGCCTGGCATGGTAGGAAGATCGTATGAGGAAAGGCTGAGGCACTTGGTCCTGATCTCATTGGAGATAAGAAGGTTTAGGGGAGATTTGATAGAGGTATATAAGATGATTAGGGGTTTAGATAGGGTAGACACTGAGAACCTTTTACCGCTAATGGAGTCAGGTGTTACTAGGAGACACCGCTTTAAATTAAGGGGTGGTAGGTATAGGACAGATATTAGGGGTTCATTCTTTACGCAGCTGGTTGTGAGTTCATGGAATGCCCTGACAGTAGCAGTGGTGAACTCTCCCTCTTTATGGTCATTTAAGCAGGCATTGGATAGGCATATGGAAGTTATTGGGCTAGTGTAGGTTAGGTAGGAATTGGTCGGCACAACATCGAGGGCCCGAGGGCCTGTACTGCGCTGCATTTTTCTATGTTCTATGTTCTATGTTCTATGTACTCTCATTCTCTCCATCACTGTATCCCTGACCCACTCACACTCACTCCATCACCGGCATACTGACCCTCTCACACTCACTCAATCACTGTCATCCAGAATCTCTCAACCTCACTTCATCACCATTACCCTGACCCCCTCACTCTCACTCCATCATATCAGCCTGACCCCTCACACTCACGCCATCATAGTCAGCCGGAGCCACTCACACTCACTCCTTCTCCGTCACCCTGACCCCTTCACACTCACTTCATCACCGACTTCCCTGAACCCCTCACACTCACTTCATCACTGTCACCCTGACCAACTCTCACTCACTCCATCACTGTCACCCTTACACCCTCACACACATTCCATCACTGTCACCCTGAACGCCTCACACTCACTCCATCACCATCACAATTAGCCCCCCATGCTCACTCTATCACAGTCGCCCTGACTTCCTCACACTCACTCCATCACCGTCACTATGACGCCCACACACTCACTCCATCACTGTCTCCCTGAACCCCTCACACTCACTCCATAATGGTCACACTGACCGTCTCACACTCATCGATTTCTTTCACTCTGACCCCCTCACAAGCAATGCCTAGCCGGCACCCTGACACCCACAAACTCATTTCATTACAGTCAAACTGACCCCCTCACACTCAGTTCATCATTGTTCTCCAGACCCCATCACACTCAACCCATCTCCGTCACCCTGACCCCATCACTGTCACTCCATCACCATCACACTGATCTGCTCACACTCACTTTATCACCGTCTCCCTGGCCCCCTCACACACACTCCATCACTGTCACCCTGACCCCCTCACACTCACTCCATCACTGTCACCCTGACTCTCTCACACTCACTCCATCACTGTCACCCTTACACCCTCACACACACTCCATTACCGTCACCCTGACCCCCTCACACACACTCCATCACCGTCACACTGATCCCACACACTCATTCCATCACCGTCACTCTGACCACCTCAGACTCACTCCATCACTGTCACCCTGACTCTCTCACACTCACTCTCATCACTGTCCCCATGACCCCTCACACTCACACCATCCCATTCACATTTAACTCCTCACACTCACTCCATCAATGTCACCGAGCCCCACACACTCACTCGATCTCTGTCAACCAACCCACTCACACTCAATCCATCATCGTCACCCTGATCACTTCACACTCACTCCAACACTGTCAACCTGATACCCTCACACACACTCCATCACCATTTTCCTGACACCTTCAAACTCACTCAATCAGTCAGTCTGACCCCCTTACACTCACCCCATCACAGTCACCCTAACACCCTCACACACACTTCATCACCGTCACCATTACCCCTACACAGTCACTCCATCATCAACACCCTGACCCCCTCACACTCACTCCATCACCGTCACCCTGACCCCCTCACACTCGCTCCATCACCGTCACCCTGACCCCTCACTCTCATTCCATCACCATCACCCTGACCCACACACACTCCCTCCATCACCATCACCCTGACCCCCTCACAATCACTCCATCAGCGTCACCCTGAGTCCCTCACACTCGCTCCATCATCGTCACTGATCCCCTCACACTAACCCCATCGCCGACACACTGATCCCCTCACACCCAGTCCATCACCGTCCTCCTGACCCCTTCACAATCTTTCCATCACCTTCTTCCCGACACACTCAAACTCACTCCATCCCCATCACACTCGCTCCATCAATGTCACCCTGACCCCCTCACACTCACTCCATTACTGTCAACCTGACAACGTCACACATACTCCATCACCATCACATTGACCCTCTCTTTCTCACTCGATTTCTGTCATGCTAACCCACTCACACTCACTCGATCACTGTCACACTGACCTCTCATACTCACTCCAACACACTAACACTGACTCCCTCACACTTACTTCTTCACCGTCACCATGACCCCCACAAACTCACACCTTCACCATCACCCTGACCCACACACACTCACTCCATCACCATCACCCTGACCACCTCCCAATCACTCCATCACTGTCATATTGATCCCTTTACAATCACTCCATCATCATCACACTGATTCCCTCACACTCACTCCATCACGATCACCCTGACCCTCTCACACTCACTCCATCACCGACACACTGTCCATCTCACACTCACTCCATCACTGTCACCTTGACCCCCTCACACTCACTACATCACCGTCACATTTAATCCCTCACACACACTCCATCAATGTTTACCTGACCCACTGACACTCACTCGATGCTTGTCACACTAACCCACTCACACTCAGTCCATCACCGTCACCCGGACACCCTCACATTCACTCCATGACAGTCAACCTGACAACGTCACACATACTCCATCACCGTCACACTGACCATCTCTCTCTCACCCGATTTCTGTCATCCTAACCCCCTCACACTCACTCGATCACTGTCACACTGACCCCTCATACTCACTCCATCACAGTAACACTGTCTCCCTCACACTCACTTCCTCACCATCACCTTGACCCCCACAAACGCACACCATCACCATCACACCGGCCCCCTCACACTCACTTCATCACTGTCACATTGACTCCCACAAACTCACTCCATCACCATCACCCTGACCATCTCCCTATCACTCTATCACTGTCACCCGGATGCCCTCACACTCTCTGCATCACCGTCACACTGACCCCTCACACTCAATCCATCGTTGTCACACTGTTCTCCTCACACTCATTCCATCACCATCACTCTGTCCATCTCTAGCTCACTCCATCAACGTCACCCTGACCCCCTCACACTCACTCAATCACTGTCACACTGACTCCCTCGCACTCTCTCCATGACCATCACCCTGACCACTCAATCTCACTCCATCAAAAAAAAAACTGACCCCTCTCACTCACTCCTTCACCGTCACCATGACCCCCTCACACTCAGTCCGTCACTGACACACTGTCCATCTCACACTCACTCCATCACCATCACCCTGAACATCTCACAATCATTCCATCACTGTCATACTGACCCCCTCACATACGCTCCATCACAGTCACACTTGACCCCTCACACTCACTCCATCAATGTCACCGTGATCCCCTGACACTCACTCCATCACCGTCACCCTGACCCCCTCACACTCACTCCATCACTGTCACACTGACCCCTCACACTCACTCGATCACCGTCACCATGATCACCACAAACTCACTCCATCACCGTCACACCGGCCCACGCACACTCGCTTCTTCACTGTCACACTGACACCCTCATGCCCACTCGATCACCGTCTCCCTGAAACCCTGTCACTCACTCCATCATCGTCACACGGATCACCTCAAACTCACTCCATCACCGTCAACCTGACCCTTTCACACTCACTGCATCTCTGTCACAATGTACCCCTTACACTCATTACATCACCGGCTCCCTGATCCCCTCACACTCACTCCATCACCCTCAGCCTGACCTCCTCACACTCACTACATCACCGTCGCCCTGACCCTTCACACTCGCTCCATCACCGTCACACTGACTCCCTCACACTCACTCCATCACAGTCATCCTGACCCCCTCACACTCAGTCCATCACCTTCGCCCTGACCCCCTCACACTCAATCGATCACCGTCACACTGACTATCTCACACTCATTCCAACATTGTCACCCTGACCCCCTCTCACACACTCCATCATTGTTACCCTGACCCCATCACAGTCACTCCATCACCGTCACACTGACTCCCTCACACTCACTCCATCACAGTCATCCTGACCCCCTCACACTCAGTCCATCACCTTCGCCCTGACCCCCTCACACTCAATCCATCACCGTCACACTGACTATCTCACACTCATTCCAACATTGTCACCCTGACCCCGTCTCACACACTCCATCATTGTTACCCTGACCCCATCACAGTCACTCCATCACCGTCACACTGACCCCATCACTCACTCCATCAACGTCACACTGATATACTCACACTCATTCGATCAAAGTCTCCCTGACCCCCTCACACACACTCCAGCACCATCACACTGACACCCACCCACTCACTACGTCACCGTCAACCTGATCACCTCACATTCACTCCATCCCCGTCATATTTAATCCCTCACACGCAATCCATGAATGTTTACCTGACCCACTGACACTCACTCGATCTGTGTCACACTAACCCACTCATACTCACTCCATCAACGTCACCCGGATACCCTCACAATCATTCCATCACGGTCACACTGAACCCCTCACACTCGCAAGATCATGGTCACCCTGAACCCCTCACACTCACTCCATCTCTGTCACTCTGACACCCTCACAATCACTCCATCACTGTTACACTAATCCCCTCACACTCACTCCCTCACCACCCAGTTGACACCCTCACACTCATTCCATTGCTGTCACCTTGACCCCTTACACTCACTCCATCATCGTCATTCAGCCCAGCTCACACTCATACCATCACTGTCACCCTGATATCCTCACACTCACCCCATCAGCGTCACACTGATCCCCTCACACACACTCCATCGCCATCACTCTGACCCTCACACTCACTCCATCACCGTCAACCTGACTCACTCACACTCACTCCATCACCGTCTCCCTGACCCGGTGACAGACGCTCCATCATCGTCATTCTGTCCCCCTCACACTCACTTTATCAGCGTCACACTGATCCCCTCACACTTACTCCATCACCATCACACTGAGCGTCTCTCATTCACTCCATCATTTTTACCCTGACCCCCTCACACACACTCCAGCACCATCTCCCTGACTCCCTCACACTCACTTCATCACCGTCACCATGACCCCCACACACTCATTCCATCACCGTCACACCGGCCCACTCACACTCATTCCATCATTCTCACCCTGAACCCCTCACATTCACTCCATCATCCTCACACTGATCCCCTCAAATTCACTCCATCACTGTCATGCAGACCCACTCACACTCACTCAATCACCGTCTCCCTGACCCCCTCACAAACACTCCATCACCGTCACACTGACCCCCACAAACTCACTCCATCTTCGTCACACTGACCTTGTCACACTCATTCCATCTCCAGCACCCTGACCCCCTCACACTCACTCCATTACTGTCACCCTGACTCTCTCACACTCACTCCAGCACTGTCACCCTTACACCCTCACACACACTCCATCACCGTCACCCTGACCCGCTCACACACACTCCATCACCATCACACTGACCCCCACATACTGACTCCATCACCATCACTCTGACCCCCTCATACTCACTCCATCACTGTCACCCTGACTGTTTCACTCTCACTCACATCACCGTCCCCTTGAACCTCACACTCACACCATCCCTTTCACATTTAACCCCTCACACTCACTCCATCAATGTCACCGAGCCCCACACACTCACTCGATCTCTGTCAACCTAAGCCACTCACACTTACTCCATCGTCGTCACCCTGACCACTTCACACTCACTCCATCACTGTCAACCTGGTACCCTCACACACATTCCATCACCATCTCCCTGACACCCTCAAACTCACTCAATCAGTCAGTCTGACCCCCTTACACTCACTCCATCACAGTCACCCTAACTCCCTCACACTCACTTCATCACCGTCACCATGACCCCCACACACTCACTCCATCACCGTCACACCGGCCCACTCACACTCATTCCAACATTGTCACCCTGAACCCCTCACATTCACTCCATTATCGTCACACTAATCCGCTCAAATTCAGTCCATCAAGGTCATGCAGGCCCGCTCACACTCACTCAATCACCTGCTCCCTGACCTCCTCACACTCCATCACCCTCACCCAGAACCCATCACACTCACCCCATCATCATCACCCTGACTGCATCACAGTCAGTCCAGCACTGTCACACTGAACTACTCTCATTCACTCCATCACTGTATCCCTGACCCCCTCACACTCACTCCATCACCGGCACACTGACCCTCTCACACTCGCTCAATCACTGTCATCCAGACTCTCTCACCCTCATTTCATCACCATTACCCTGACCCCCTCACTCTCACTCCATCATATCAGCCTGACCCCTCACACTCACGCCATCATAGTCAGCCGGAGCCACTCACACTCGCTCCTTCTCCGTCACCCTGACCCCTTCACACTCACTTCATCACCGACTTCCCTGAACCCCTCACACTCACTTCATCACTGTCACCCTGACCAACTCTCACTCACTCCATCACTGTCACCCTTACACCCTCACACACATTCCATCACTGTCACCCTGAACGCCTCACACTCACGAGATCACCACCACAATTAACCCCTCACGCACACTCTATCACAGTCGCCCTGACTTCCTCACACTCACTCCATCACCGTCACTAGGACGCCCACACACTCACTCCATCACTGTCACACTGGCCCACTCACTCTCAATCCATCACTGTCTGCCTGAACCCCTCACACTCACTCCATCATGTTCACACTGACCCGTTCGCACACACTCCATCACGGTCACACTGATCCCCTCGCAGTCACTCCAACACAGTCACACTGACCGTCTCACATTCATCAATCTCTATCACCTTGACCCCCTCACAAGCAATGCCTCACCGCCACCCTGACACCTTCAAACTCACTCCATCACAGTCATCCTGACCCCCTCACAATCAGTCCATCACCTTCGCCCTGACCCCCTCACACTCAATCCATCACCGTCACACTGACCTCCTCGCACTCACTCCATCACTGTTGTCCTGTACTCCTCACACTCAGTCCATCACCGACATACTGACTATCTCACACTCATTCCAACATTGTCACCCTGACCCCCTCTCACACACTCCATCATTGTTACCCTGACCCCATCACAGTCACTCCATCACCGTCACACTGACCCCATCACTCACTCCATCAACGTCACACTGATATACTCACACTCATTCTATCAAAGTCTCCCTGACCCCCTCACACTCACTCCAGCACCATCACACTGACACCCACCCACTCACTACGTCACCGTCAACCTGATCACCTCACATTCACTCCATCCCCGTCATATTTAATCCCTCACACGCAATCCATGAATGTTTACCTGACCCACTGACACTCACTCGATCTGTGTCACACTAACCCACTCATACTCACTCCATCAACGTCACCCGGATACCCTCACAATCATTCCATCACGGTCACACTGAACCCCTCACACTCGCAAGATCATGGTCACCCTGAACCCCTCACACTCACTCCATCTCTGTCACTCTGACACCCTCACAATCACTCCATCACTGTTACACTAATCCCCTCACACTCACTCCCTCACCACCCAGTTGACACCCTCACACTCATTCCATTGCTGTCACCTTGACCCCTTACACTCACTCCATCATCGTCATTCAGCCCAGCTCACACTCATACCATAACTGTCACCCTGATATCCTCACACTCACCCCATCAGCGTCACACTGATCCCCTCACACACACTCCATCGCCATCACCCTGACCCTCACACTCACTCCATCACCGTCAACCTGACTCACTCACACTCACTCCATCACCGTCTCCCTGACCCGGTGACAGACGCTCCATCATCGTCATTCTGTCCCCCTCACACTCACTTTATCAGCGTCACACTGATCCCCTCACACTTACTCCATCACCATCACACTGAGCGTCTCTCATTCACTCCATCATTTTCACCCTGACCCCCTCACACACACTCCAGCACCATCTCCCTGACTCCCTCACACTCACTTCATCACCGTCACCATGACCCCCACACACTCATTCCATCACCGTCACACCGGCCCACTCACACTCATTCCATCATTCTCACCCTGAACCCCTCACATTCACTCCATCATCCTCACACTGATCCCCTCAAATTCACTCCATCACTGTCATGCAGACCCACTCACACTCACTCAATCACCGTCTCCCTGACCCCCTCACACACACTCCATCACCGTCACACTGACCCCCACAAACTCACTCCATCACCGTCACACTGACCTTGTCACACTCATTCCATCTCCAGCACCCTGACCCCCTCACACTCACTCCATTACTGTCACCCTGACTCTCTCACACTCACTCCAGCACTGTCACCCTTACACCCTCACACACACTCCATCACCGTCACCCTGACCCGCTCACACACACTCCATCACCATCACACTGACCCCCACATACTGACTCCATCACCATCACACTGACCTTGTCACACTCATTCCATCACCGTCACTCTGACCCCCTCATACTCACTCCATACCTGTCACCCTGACTGTTTCACTCTCACTCACATCACCGACCCCATGAACCTCACACTCACACCATCCCTTTCACATTTAACCCCTCACACTCACTCCATCAATGTCACCGAGCCCCACACACTCACTCGATCTCTGTCAACCTAAGCCACTCACACTTACTCCATCGTCGTCACCCTGACCACTTCACACTCACTCCATCACTGTCAACCTGGTACCCTCACACACATTCCATCACCATCTCCCTGACACCCTCAAACTCACTCAATCAGTCAGTCTGACCCCCTTACACTCACTCCATCACAGTCACCCTAACTCCCTCACACTCACTTCATCACCGTCACCATGACCCCCACACACTCACTCCATCACCGTCACACCGGCCCACTCACACTCATTCCAACAATGTCACCCTGAACCCCTCACATTCACTCCATTATCGTCACACTAATCCGCTCAAATTCAGTCCATCAAGGTCATGCAGGCCCGCTCACACTCACTCAATCACCTGCTCCCTGACCTCCTCACACTCCATCACCCTCACCCAGACCCCATCACACTCACCCCATCATCATCACCCTGACTGCATCACAGTCAGTCCAGCACTGTCACACTGAACTACTCTCATTCACTCCATCACTGTATCCCTGACCCCCTCACACTCACTCCATCACTGGCACACTGACCCTCTCACACTCGCTCAATCACTGTCATCCAGACTCTCTCACCCTCATTTCATCACCATTACCCTGACCCCCTCACTCTCACTCCATCATATCAGCCTGACCCCTCACACTCACGCCATCATAGTCAGCCGGAGCCACTCACACTCGCTCCTTCTCCGTCACCCTGACCCCTTCACACTCACTTCATCACCGACTTCCCTGAACCCCTCACACTCACTTCATCACTGTCACCCTGACCAACTCTCACTCACTCCATCACTGTCACCTTTACACCCTCACACACATTCCATCACTGTCACCCTGAACGCCTCACACTCACTATATCACCTCCACAATTAACCCCTCACGCACACTCTATCACAGTCGCCCTGACTTCCTCACACTCACTCCATCACCGTCACTAGGACGCCCACACACTCACTCCATCACTGTCACACTGGCCCACTCATTCTCAATCCATCACTGTCACCCTGACCCCCTCACACTCACTCCATCACTGTCTGCCTGAACCCCTCGCACTCACTCCATCATGTTCACACTGACCCGTTCGCACTCACTCCATCACGGTCACACTGATCCCCTCGCAGTCACTCCAACACAGTCACACTGACCGTCTCACATTCATCAATCTCTATCACCTTGACCCCCTCACAAGCAATGCCTCACCGCCACCCTGACACCTTCAACCTCACTCCATTACAGTCAACCTGAACCCTCACACTCACTACATCACCGTCACCATGATCCCCAAACTCACTCCATCACCGTCACCCTGACCCCCTCACACTCACTTCATCACCGTCACCGTGACCCAGGCACACTGACCCCATGACCTTCACCCTGAACCCCCATCACTGTCACTTCATCACCGTCACACTGATCTACTCACATTCACTCCATCCCCGTCACCCTGACCCCCTCACACTCTCTCCATCACTGACATACTGACCATCTCACACTCACTACATCATCGACATATTGACCATCTCACACTCACTCCATCACCATCACACTCATCCGCACACACTCACTCCATCACCGTCATCCTGTCCCCCTACACTTACTCCATCACCGTCACCCTGACCCCCTCACACTCACTCCATCACCGTAACACTGACCACCTCACACTCTCTCCATCACTGACATACTGATCATCTCACACTCACTACATCATCGACATATTGACCATCTCACACTCACTCCATCACCATCACACTCATCCGCACACACTCACTCCATCACCGTCATCCTGTCCCCCTACACTTACTCCATCACCGTCACCCTGACCCCCTCACACTCACTCCATCACTGTAACACTGACCACCTCACACTCATTCTTTCACAGTCACCCTGACTCCCTCTCACTCACGCCATCTTTGTCACCCAGACCCCATCACACTCAACCCATCACCGTCACCCTGACCCCATCACTGTCACTCCATCACCATCACACTGATCTGTTACACTCATCTATCACCGTCTCCCTGACCCCCTCACACACACTACATCACCGTCACACTGACCCCCCACAAACTCACTCCATCACCATCACACTGACCGTCTCACACGCATTCCATCTCCAGCACCCTGACCCCCTCACACTCACTCCATTACTGTCACCCTGACTCTCTCACACTCACTCCATCACTGTCACCCTGACCCCCTCACACACACTCCATCACCGTCACACTGACCCCTACACACTGACTCCACCACCGTCACACTGACCCTGTCACATTCATTCCATCACCGTCACTCTGACCCCATCACACTCTTCCATCACTGTCACCCTGACTCTCTCACACTCACTCACATCACCGTCCCCATTACCCCTCACACTCACACCATCCCATTCACATTTAACCCCTCACACTCATTCCTTCAATTTCACCGAGCCCCACATACTCACTCGATCTCTGTCAACCTAACCCACTCACACTTACTCCACCATCGTCACCCTGACCCCTTCTCATCACTCCATCACTTTCAACCTGATGCCGTCACACACACTCCATCACCATCTCCCTGACACCCTCAATCTCACTCCATCAGTCAGTTAACCTTATGAGTGTTTCCCAGCAACATCAATTCTTTCCACTCACGGGACACAGTAAAAGTGCTCTTTATTCAACAGAAGGGTCAGTAGTCTGAGGGCTTTCTCCCAAAGAAACCAAAACAAATAAATAGAAAGCAGGAATTTTCTGCATTGCTTCAAATGATGTCGACTGAAGATGTTGCATATTAAGGTTAAAAAAGTCTGGAAATGAACATTTCAGCTCAGCAAGCAAACCTACATCCTAAAAGGATTTCTCCATATTAACGGTGAGACTGAATGTCACACTGTGTTGGTAAAATCCAATTGTAGACATTGATTTGGTTCAGTATTTGTTAAATTCAATCGGTGAGGAGGACGTTTGTGTCTGAAACAGAGTGGGAAATTACAGCAGGGTGTGAAACACATCACAACTGATTGTTTTCTTTTACAATTTCACGATTTTATTCCCACATCAGAGAAGAAAGGTTGCATAATTTAGATCATAGAAGACCAACGGAGATTGGTACGAAGGCATTCACAGTCGTATCACCTCCTCTGTGCACATATCATCTACTTACTGGAAGCACAGCACATTGTATTGCTCGTAGAAGTGCCATACAGGTGGAGGCAGCATTGATGCATTGACCTCCGTGTTGCACATTTTTAAGCTCCAAATACGCCACTTCGCTTACCTGAGCTTAATACCTGGAAAGAAAACTCTCAGTGATTCAGAGAAATACTTAGTTTTCCATCTTCCTGTAGCATGTAACTTTGCGAATGAAGTCATAATTCCTTCATTGCTTTTGGGCAGAATATACACGTTTTCAAATGTCCCACATTCTGTTGTACCGAATGTGATTTCATTCAGAATCACATAGTGTGTCACAGCGCACAGGCTTGGCAGCCAACCTTCTCTCTGCTGTCATTTTATTGCTCTCTCCATACAACTCTGAACATTGTTCCTTTTCAGGTTAACTGTGAATTCCCTTTTGAATCCATGGAATCTTACCCTTCGTCACTCTCATGCAGTGATTTACGAATATGCACACTCCCTGTGCGAAGACATTTTTCCTCGTGTCATTTCTAATAATTTTCCTCGTGACTTTCAATTTCTGTCTATTCGTTCTGGATCGTTTCGGGGTTGGAGAATTTTCACGTCTTTATTTTCTCTGTCTAGATTCATGACATGGAAAATGTCAAGCAGATTAAAATATTGGAGGACTGGAAAAGCACAGCTGGTCAGGCGACGTAGGGAGCAGGAAAGTCGACAGGTCAGACATTAGCCCTTCATCAGAATGGGGGGTGGAAGGGGACTGAGAGAAAAAAAGCAAGGTGCATGGAGCTCGAGTGAGAGTAGAGTTAGGATCAAGGAAGTGGGGAGTGAATCAGTAGATGCAGGTTGAAGGGAGATATTGATAGTTCGGAGCAGCGTGTCGAGACGTGAGGTGGGAAGGAAGATGGACAGTTCAAGAGGGTGGGGCCGAGTTGGAGGTTTTGATCTGCGACAAGGGGAGGGGAGAGCAGATGAGCAAACTGGAGAAGTTAATGTTGATTCCGAGTTGTTGGATGGTATAAAAGAGGAAGATGAGGTGGTTTTCCTCCACTCATCGCGCAAATTATATTTGATGGTGGAGGAGACCCATGACTTGCGTGCCCTTGATGGAATGGGAGCGGAAGATAAAATAATCGACTGCAGTACGATGGACTGTTTGTTGCGTGTTTTCCAGATATATTCTCTGCAACGCTCTGCGTAATGTCATCCTGTCTCCCTAAAGTAAAGGAGACCACGATGAGAACAATGGACACAGTAGAAGAGATGTTGGCATATGCAGTAAATTCTGCCGGATGTGGAAGGTACCTATGGGGCGATGGACAGAGGTGAGTTAAGTGGTGAGGGTGCCGGTTTTTCACCTCTTGCGTTGGTCAGGGAAGACCAGCTTTCAGCTTTCAGCTTTCTGTTCTCCTGGACCTGACCCAATTTTCCAATCTACCTTCACAGCTGACATTGCACATACACTTCACCATTCACTTCAAACTGTTCAGCGCTGTCGGCAATCACTTTACTTCCCCACTTAATGAAATTTCACGTGCAGGACTGAACAACAATGAAACTGAAAAATTCATTTAGAGTCGGATTGACACAGCGAACAATCCAAAACTTGTCACATTTACTGCAATGCTCGCTCTTGCCCATCCTGGCAAGAGAATCTACTTTTTGAGATTATCGATCGAACATTGTTGCAGAAGTGCCGGCAGGCCTCCAGAATTTGAACGGTATATCTAAACCACTGAAAGCTTAAAGCAAAAATACATCCCTTGAGCAATGAGTCACAGATTGTTGCACTGTCAACTTTGCCAGCAGCTGACTCTTTTTTATCAGTTTAAATTCCATTCCACATTAGTCCAGAATTTCAAGTATCAAAGTGTTTCCAGAGTATTTGCTTCCCAGTCTGTCACGTTGCTCCCTGATGTTGTTGT
This sequence comes from Hemiscyllium ocellatum, assembly GCF_020745735.1. Lineage (NCBI taxonomy): Eukaryota > Metazoa > Chordata > Chondrichthyes > Orectolobiformes > Hemiscylliidae > Hemiscyllium > Hemiscyllium ocellatum. Next base: position 2,437,501 of record NC_083409.1, read on the forward strand.
TTGTCCCGTAAAAAGGAATCGGGCTGTCTACTCTGGTGGGCAAATTTGTTTCATTGTAAGCTGTGCTAGATGAGGGCAGAGTCCATTTGCTCTTCTGCTCAGTGTCACTCACTTGCGACGGAAGGAGTCAATTACATGGCAGGAAGTTACCAACTTTATTGGTGGATTTTCTCCAAAGGTCTCTTATCCGAGAAGTAGAAAGATGCTGAGCTGGCGGGAAAAGAATAAATTGACACTGGAGATTCTTCCTTCTAGTAAATTATATGAGTTCGCTTGTGTGCAGCCTGTGTGGTATTCAGAATTCTGCTCGCAGCAATCCTGCAGAATGTCTAATGCAAAACGGGCGTCCGTTTCTTTGCTGCGATATCTGAGCAACCACTATCGGAGATGAGGTGGATCCAAGAGAAATGCTCACTCACTGACAGTCATCACATCGGCCCGGAGCTGCATCATTCCCACGCAGACAGAAGCCAGACAGTTCATCCAGTCCATGGCGAATCTTTGCCACTTGTATCTCTCTGAGATTATTCATAATCGGTTACATATGTCCTAGCATTGTGAAAATGTGTCTGTGTGGTGATACTGTCTCCCACATGCTGATCGTCTTGCCATTCATGTTTCAACCAGCAATGCATAACGTGCCTGACGACGTGTCAGTAGAGTGTAGGTTCGGCTCCTATCTGGCTCTAGAGCAATGCAAGCTTCTTTTTTAATTACACTGACAAACCAATTGTGGCCTTTGAAGTGAAGCCGAGTCGAAGTTTGAATTCCTGATCTGCAGGAATCTTCAGTCAATGCGCCAACATCATCACAGGAGCGGAAGGTTAAACAGTCAAACACGCTGCTCATGGGCAATTTTCCAATTCAATAATGCACTGGTCCAATCACTGTACCTCCTTGAAATGGGAAAAAATAAAATGAGTAGCCAAGTTGCAGCTTTGAGAATCTTTAGAAACTCTTTTGAAGCGGTTTCAAAGGAGAATGAAGAATGTTCTGTCCGATTGATCAGGGATTTCCGATGCACCTTTCCCTTCTTAAACAGGATGGAAGATTGTCCCTGATGTTCTCGAAGGCATTAAATGATCTGAGGCATTGAACGGACGAGCATGACAGATGCTCCGCTTTTGTTGTTGGTGCTGTTAGGAGAAATATGAATTCTGGTCTCCCTGGCTAGGAATGGAAACCCGACCAAAGTTGAAAGCACTGAATTCTGCCCATTACACCAGCAAGGATGACTTCAAGAATCAAGCGCATGGCTGGCGTGACAACTCTCAAGCCCCTTGTAAGTGCTCTTCTCATAAACAAACACTTGATTATCCTTATCTCACTTTCCTTTACTATGCCTTGTATGGCTCAGCATCACAAAATCACATCGAAATACTGGTGAAGGTTTTGCGGGTTTCTGCTTCTCTGACCCTTCCACAGAGTGAGATACTAATTGAAACACTGTTTAGGTTTTACTGCATATCTCCACAACTGTTTCTGCCGTTTACCTTAAATCTATCTCCCGCAGTGATCGATCAAAAGGAAACAATTCTTTCAATCTACCCCACCCATGTCCCTCATTATTTTGTATCTAAATCATGCCTTTTCAAAATCTACTCTTCTGTAAGAAAAATAACCACAGTCTGTCCATTCTCTCTTCATAACTCAAAATCTTCAATCAGCCAATATCCTATTGAATCTCTTCTGCACCGTTTCCAGTGCTACATTATCCCTGATCTAATTTGAATTGCAGAACTGCACACGGTATTCAGACGACAGTGGAATGAACAAATGGAATAAATGACGCAGAAAGCTACACAAAAATGTTCTTTTTCAATGAATTCTCTTTTTCACAATGCTGCGCTGCATCATCTTTCTGAGCCTGATGTGCAACAATTGCTGGTCTATGTCAGTAAATGCTGCTATATGACAATTAATCTCACAACCGCGGAAGCTGAATAGATCGACTAGTTTGTGGGTCCCGATGCTGGTTAGGGGCAGGTTCATCCAGCTACAGCACCCGAGCAGCACAGACTGCACAGTGTAATGTGAGCGTTAGATTGTGGAATGCCTCAGTGAAATCGCAGGAGCAGCGTAAAAGTTGGTTAGTGATTGTAGAGGGGGAGAAATCTCAAAGGAAGGGTGGGTTTGAATCCTGACATCTGAAACTCGGAGATAGGCGAAAGCGGGTTTTAGAAGGCGCGAAATCATCACCTTGAAGAGTATTTTCATGTGGTATAATACTGATTCCTTTCCGTGTTTGCTTAGCACGGAGCAGCATGAATTATTGGAATATCAGGCTGACAGATCCAACCTCACCTACAACAGTTTTTATTGACATTGAGAAGGGAACATTGGGACATCAGGCATTAAGGGAAAGATGTATTTTGTCATAACTCAGACTGGAGCTGAACATGCAGTGCTCACAAGGCAATGCACGTTCCCGGCGCCACCTGTTAAAAAAAAATCAAATGCTGTCAGGATAGTGACAGAGGATATATCAGGAACAGTTCCACAGGCACTACAGAAATAGCTGCCAAACAGCGTCTGAGATGTGGTTACTCCGAGTGGGATGAATTTTTAACTTGGAGTTGTTGAATGCTGAGATTGATGGACTTCTACAAAACTTCAGAAGCGTAGGGGAAACTCCAGGGTATTTCCCAATAAGAATGTAATTTAACACCGGTTTTCTTCAGCAATGTGCTCGCAAAATCAACTAATAAATAGTGCGAAATACCATGTAATCGCAGTACACAGGACCAGAATCAGAGAAACTGAGTGATACAGCCCCGAAGATCCAAGTGGAAATGGCGATGGGGAAGAGCACGCGCGTGTGGCAGCAGTGATGTAATCGATGAAGACGAGGTTCATCTCTGACCGTACAGAGGCGCGTGAAATGCCGATGCTGGAACTCTAACGTGACCTGGAGCACCTTCTATTGTTGTGGAGCATTGTGACATCTGGCTGGGCGTTTGAGCCTCACGTGGAGCAATTTCCTTTGACATGGAGCAACAGGGATTATTGTCAGATCAGGCTGGGAGCTCCAACCTTACCTGCAGCAGTTTCTATTGACATTGAGAAGGGAACGTTGGGAAATCAAGCTGTGAGATGCAACCTCGCCGGGTGCAGCTCCTGTTGACATGGAACAGTGAGCATTTTGACATCTGGCTGAGGGAAAGGATCCTCGGCTATTTTAATCTGAAGTGAAATAGTTCCTGGCAGTGCACGTATTTGAAGATTGAGGGAATATATTTCCCAAAGTATATGCATTAGATATAAAGACAAATCCTGCCAAGTTTCAACTCGTGGAAGTGTTCAGTGGTGATCACTGCACCCTCCCAGAGCTTTGGATCGGGTTCGATTCCAGCACCGAACGACTGTCTCTGTGGAGTTTGAGCATACTCTTTGAATATGCCTAGGTTTCCTCCGAATTCTATGATTTTCTCTCACAATACAAATATTTTCGGTTGCTTTGGCCATGCAAAATTGTTTATAGTGTTCAGTGTATTCGTCAGAAGGGTTGGGTCATCTGGGTTACTCTTTGAACTGTCGGTGGGCACTTGTGAGGTCAAATGGTCTGTTTCCACTCTGCAGGAAATATAATCTGTGCAGAGAGAAACGGAGGCAATGTTTTATCACTGTGACCTTTCTCATATGGCTGACTCTGCATTGAGTTAAATTTATAGAATCGAAATTCAGCTCGTTTCATTTTAGTCAATTTCCTGCGAAATCTCACAGGTCGTCAAAGTACTCTAAAGCTCCATAAATTAAGGTGAACTTTCATTGGTGTGATCACACTCGAGTTGATCTTGAGTTAACGACGAAAAGGAGGAAAGTGGAGTTTAAATTTATCAGATCAGCAGTGATCCCATTGAATGTTTAATCTGACATAGGGTGAATTCCAGCCTCATGAGGACAGATGTGTTTTCTATTCCTAACTCTCTGCTTCTAAACGTTGAGGGCATTGGCGGGATGCTTTGACGGTGATAATCTTTGCTGGTTGTTTAACTTGTGAACATGAATGCTCTTGATCATATCCGTGTTGTCATTACTAATTTGCAGCATGCAGGCCCAAAGCATGCTCGGGGCCAGTAGCACAATGGATAACGCGACTGACTACGAATCAACAGCAAGGCTTGAAGACTTTTTTTCCCAAGCCTTTTTCAGTGGCACAATGGGTAATGCGTCTATCTTCGGTATGGGCTATTGTAGGTTCGAATACTACTGGTCTCTACAAGGGCTTTCGGCTTTCATAAACTTCTGAAGTGTTGTTGTGAGCTGAGATAAGAATTCAATTCTAGATATGCAAGAGCAAAAATCCCTATCATAAATGTCCCTGAGGATATCAGATTCAATGTCCAAGGGTCATCACAGAGGTGGAACCTGGATTAGACCCACACGCACAACTTTCCAATCCCAGCCATCCACTTGTTTTGGCTGCAGGGAATGTCAAACAAATGAAACGAATACCCAATCTTAGGCTTTAAAATACTCAGAAACTCACTGGGAAGCGGAATCAGAGGAGAATAAAGGCTGACTTGATCGGCGGAGCAGGAATTATCCAGGCATCTGCCCTTTCTGTCAGAGGCCAGTACATTTACTCTGATGTTCTTGGGGCGATTAATTGATCCGAGGGATGCAAGGAATCCTATCACAGATGCTGTGCATTGATTCCCTGTCAGGAACAATACATTTAGCATTCACTGACAGGGAATCAAAGCCGGGACGCGGTGGTAAAAGTGCAAAATCCAAGCCAGTAGACCACCAAGTATGCCTGTAGAACGGGGATGTACTGGTGGGTCGTCAGCCGTCAATCTCCTCTTCGTGCTGTTGTCAGAAGCAACTGCTTGCCAATCCTTATCCCATTTTCCAGCACTTTTGTTTTGTCTTTACATCACAAGTTCACATCTGAATACTTTTGTAGGTTATGTGGGTTCCTGCCCCTGCGAACCCTGACAGTGTGTTCCCCATTCAACCACCCAATCGTTGATAAATGTTTTCTTTATATCTACTGCATGTCAGGATCAGGGTTTTGAGCGGGAATTGAGCTCGGACAGCAGCGCTGAAAGTGCTGAATCACGACCAATGCATCACCAGGGATGACAACAGACATCGTTGCATCGCTTCGTAATGACAGAGTTTTTGGCTTTATTTCACTGAAGATAAGTTTCTCCTACAAAATAATTGAGTAATCGAAGGCAATAAGCAAGGAAGCAAGCACACCACCCCATTTTTCCAACCTGGACTGCAACCTAATGTGCGCTGACGTTCCCAAATTTCATGTCAATGATGTTTTCTCCTTACTATTTTCAACTCAACGACAAACATAATGGGGTGAAGTTTGAGTTGGGTAAGTTTTGTTAACTTAATCTTGAGGAATTGAACGACATTTTGACCCACGGAGCGAAACATGAAATCCCATTCACATGAAAGTGACACATGTAAAATGAGAGACGAACCGCCAGAAAATAGGAATTCACCCACTTGGTGTATATTTTCCCATGTCAGACTTCAACACCAGACTCTGTTTACCGTAGTGAAAGGAAGCAAGTGGTCACTCCCATGGCCGTGAACATCCCATATTAATTCCCTGTAACTTCGCAGTTTATGCAGCCTCACCTGGAACAGTGCTTACATCAGCAGCTTACTAAGCTTCCGAATTGTCTTCTTCAAATTCCTGAAAAGACAAAGAGGAATGAGGTATTTCATGTGCATTTTTACTTTACAAGGCCAATGGTCTAACCATGAGCTACAGAACCAGTGCATTGCCATGTGACAGAGAAGGTCTCATTCATTAGAAACTGCAAACTAATAGACGAACTGATGGACTGTGTAACATATAGCAAACCCAGAGAGCCGAAAGGAACATGTACGAAAATATAATAGGATGTAATGCTAAAACGCACAGTGTCGAGGGTTTTATAAACAGAGTAATGGTGAAAGAGATTGCAACAGTTAAAACTAAAGGAACGGGAAGGATTGGGTGTGGTTTCACAATTACGCCATTGTTCTGCCATTCTCAGATTCCAATCAAATAACCCGAACGATTAACATAGTTTCTCACACAGCAGGCCACACCCTCCGCCTCCCCACGATTGCATAACTACTGCCACCTCCACACTTCACATCAGCTCTGATGATGATGCAAAACTAGAAACACTGACGTCTATTCTCTGCATGGATGCTTCCTGATCCGCTGTAATTTCCAGTTTTTTTTAACATTACAGATTCCAGCATGTGCTGTCATTTGCTCCGAAATTCTTTCTCATGTCTGTGTTAAACCTGCAAACCGCATTCTGATATGAGGCACTCAGATCCTAGGCTGGCCAAGAAGGAAACCAAACTTTCTGCATGCAGTTAAATCTTTAACCAACGTGCGTGTTGAAATAAGGAGTGCGTTTTTGTTGCAGTACTGAGTCTGAGCAGGCCAAATCAATCGATATCACCGCTTTCTTCCATTAATGTTTATCTCTGCAGTAATACGCTCATTAAGTCTTTAAGAGCTGCACCATTTGCTGCTTTTAATGTCAGGAGTTCATTTTCATTTTTCACATTTTTTTTACAAGAATGCTAAATCCACATTCCTGTCTGAGAATTAAACTCAGGAAATAACACTGCGAGTGCCGATTCCCAACAACTAGAGCACCAGAGAAGGCGCACACAGTGTTTGCAACTTTACTTCTTAATACTGCTTGTGATTTTTCGTTCAGTTGCAAAATGAGAGACAATCAGTGAATTTTAAATGCAATGGCACAGTCCCTTCGTCCCATTATATCAATGATAGTCGTCACACACATGGAACATCTGAAACAAGATTCCAACACTTGACCTTGTGTGTTCAAACGCCTTTAAAATGTTCATCCAAATAGTCATTCCGCGTCTTGAAGGCTGCAGCAGAACAAAAAAAACTCCTTTGTCTAATAACAATCCAGAACCACTATTTCATATCAGTTCCAATTTAACCAATTTGTTTAAATTATGTCCTAATTATTAAAACTCAATCGAAGGAGACTTAGAGTTTTCAATATTTGGTGTTTAGCGTTCAGTTTTAGGATTACAGAATCAAATTGTTATACTTTTGTTATGTAGTGGATTTTGTCACTTTTACATGAACAGATTATGAGACGAGGTGAGATTTTCTTTATATTTGGTTTCATTAGCAGAAAGGTTTACCACGGTGTCGTTACATAGATAAAGATTGTATTTGGTTTGCTCTGTCCATGTTTCTAAAGAGCGACACAGGTGACACCGTATTTGAAAGGAAGACAATGGCAGACAAACTGCCGAATTACTTATCATGTAACCGCACACAGGGGATTCCTTGCGACATAGATGGGTATGCAATGGCTGGGACAAGACTGCCCCATCTTTCGACAATGGATGTTCCAGCCTATACTTTGGAAGTGGAACACTGATTGAGGACAAATGCTATTTCACGAAATGCAGTCTCGAACATCAGGCACTCGATGACACATATTTTTTTCGGAATGCTGCATGTTTTTTACACCTCAGACTCTGTTTTGCATTTCGTCATCATGTTCGGCTGTTCACAAAAATATTTATGCGTTGATACGGCTCATAATCTAAAATAAGGGACAGACCATTCAAGATGCATGCTCAGAAGCACTTTCAACCACCAAAGGCAAAAGGCAAGAAAATGGAGTTTGGCCTTCGGTCAGCCTTGATTTCTTTAAATGTTGGAACAGCATTGAAGGTCTCAATCGTCTACTCCTGTTACCAAGTTCCACCAATCTTTACTGTTTCCTTGTTATATATCTCAAAGATTCCACTGACTTTTTGATGAGGAAGCATGAATGTTGTTGGCCTCCGATGGTTAATTTAATTCAGTGAATGGATTTTAAACAGTTACCTGGCCTTAATAAGAGACGTGATTGTAGCCTGTTAGTGTTGTCCACTTGCCAATGTTAGGAGAATAAGCGATCTTTTATTTCAAGTCATTAGTTTGACACCCACATTGCATAACGTTTCATTGAATTTTTTTTTGCTGAACATTGACTTTTCATTCCACTGCCAGTGCAACCACTTTCGAAGTGAGTTTATCTGCAGTTCTGAATATTAATGTCTCAGTTGCTGGTACAAAGTTACAATTGGGAGTGAATGAGACGCACGTTTGTAGATGTGGCTTAATGCTGACTGAGCGGGGGCACTTTAAATTTGACCGTTTCTCCTCTTGGCATTACACTAATAAGTGACTCAATCACAGAATTAGGGTGACCAAACGTCACATGAATCAAAAGATACCGATCCATATCAACGACTACTCAAATGAGACGGATTGGATTCGTAACTAATCTGCCTCCCGGATGTGAGAATAGAGTGCACATGTGTGCGATCATAGGTGCTCAGGGCAGAGAACAGTCAAAATTAAGGATTTCAAGGAATGGTGGATATCTATCCACCATGGTCAGAGAGGAGCTCACTTCCTCTCCCATGTCCCTGTCGAATTAACATTGGATCTCTGGAGGAAAAGAACATCAATGAGAATTAGGACTATGTGAAAAATCAAAGTGTTCCCATGAAAAACGGAAATGTATTAACAGACAGTGATCGCAGATTTTACTGTGGGACCGAAGTGGAAAAAAGTGAGAATGATAATGATGGAGCTCACCCGAAAATAATCTGTCTTTACTCCGATCTCTCCATCAGTAACATTCACGATCCTTACCCTAACTGAAAGAAGGGGGCCCTGGATAACGGTGAGAAATTTCCTTATATTTGAAGCAATTTGCTGCTAAGGCAGGCTGGTCTTTGCTAACATCAAATAATCACAAAATTGGTTTTAGGCAAAACATACAAATTTTGGAAACAAGTAAATTTATGGCTGTGAAACTGACTCTTAATCTTCCAACAGTCTGTTCGCTGGAACACCAACTCAGTTTCTATGTGCCATTGCTATTTTCTTCCAAGAGGCTGTCACGGTGGTTTGCAAAGGTGCTTCACAACGCCAAAAGTCTAGTTTCAACCACGACTTGGGTGAAAATCTGTGTTGACTTTTCACAATCCCCACTTGTGTGTGCACATTTCCTCCTCCAGTTCAAATGTGTGCTGATGAAATGGATTGCACACAGTGTTCAGGTTTATATTGGCAGGTCATGGGAAGGGCACTGTTGTAGAGGAGAGGGGTGACTCTCGTATGGATGGTCTGCAGTAAGTTGGTGAGGACATGTTAATCCGAACGACCTATTTCCCCACATAGGGAATGTATAATGTTCATGTTTGTAATCTTGTCAGATGAACACATTGGGATGTAGCGTTCAGTTGCTGATGAATCGCGTGGCTCTTTCAGATCTCAGGATAGCGTCTTGTTCAATTTTACCCATCAGCAAATACTCTCTTTCTCATTAATTAGAAAATAAAGCACAAAATTCAGCTCTGCCAACTATAGAACAGGAATTTTGCCAGGGAAACCAGTTCGTGTTAAACATTTTTTTTCCTTTCTGTTAACTTCAATGTTATAAATCTGTTTCCCACATTCTTCCTCGTGCTTCGAGAAAATCGAAATTTTGGTGTGGATAAGTCATTTTGTGCTTGACAACTCAATTAAATCAATGATTCTCTCAAATAATTAATCGCATCATAGTTGAGCAAACAGATTGAATATGAGATATTAGTGCCATGTTGTTGACGGACTACGTGGTGATTCAATAAGTAAATTTGAATCACAGAATTGTTAAGGCACAGAGGAGGTCATTCAACCCGTTGGGTCAACACAATTGACCCTGTGGCTGACGAGGGAACTTAAGAAATATATAAAGTTAAAAGAGAAAAAGTATAACATAGCAAAGATAAGTGGGAAAACTGAGGACTGGGAAGCTTTTAAAGAGCAACAGACGATTACTAAGAAGGAAATACACAGAGGTAAAATGAGGTACGAAGGCAAACTGGCCAATAATAGAAAAGAAGGATAGTAAATGCTTTTTTAAGTATATGCAAGGCAAAAAAATGTTTTGGACTAAAATTGGGCCCTTGAAGACAGAAGCAGGAGAATATATTACGGGGAACAAACAAATGGCAGAAGAATTAAATGGGTACTTCAGATTTGTGTTCACTGGGGAAGACACAAGCAAACTCCCTGAGGTAACAGTGGCTGAAAGACCTGAATTTAAGGGAATCTATATTTGCCAGGATTTGGTGTTGGAGAGACTGTTAGGCCTGAAGGTTGATAAGTCTCTGGGACCTGATGGTCTACATCCCAGCGTACTGAAGGTGGTGGCTCGGGAAATCGTGGATGCGTTGGTGCTTACTTTCCAGAGTTCGATAGATTCGGGGTCGGTTGCTGAGGATTGGAGGGTGGCTAATGTTATCCCACTTTTTAAGAAAGGTGGGAGAGAGAATGCAGGAAATTATAGACCAGTTAGTCTGACCTCAGTGGTGGGAAAGATGCTGGAGTCTATTATAAAGGTTGAAATTACGGCACATCTGGATAGTAGTAACAGGATAGGATAGAGACAGCATGGATTTATGAAGGGGAAATCATGCTTGACTAAACTTCTTGAATTTTTTGAGGATGTAACTCTGAAGATGGACGAGGGAGATCCAGTCGATGTAGTGCACCTGGAATTTCAGAAAGCTTTTGATAAAGTCCCACAGAGAAGGTTAGTGAATAAAATTGGGGCGCATGGTATTGGGTGCAAAGTACTAGATTGGATTGAAAATTGGTTGCTAATAGAAAACAAAGGGTAGTGATAAATGGCTCCATTTCGGAATGGCAGGCAGTGACCAGTGGGGTACCGCAGGGATCCGGGCTGGGACCGCAGCTTTTTACAATATATGTTAATGATATAGAAGATGGTATCAGCAATTACATTAGCAAATTTGCTGCTGATACAAAGCTGGGTGGCAGGTTGAAAAGTTATGAGGATGTTAGGAGATTACATGGTGACCTGGACATTTAGGTGAGTGGGCAGATGCATGGCAGATGCAGTTTAATGAGGATAAATGTATGGTTATCCACTTTGGTGGCAAGAAGAGGAAGGCAGATTACTAACTCAATGGAATCAATTTACGTGAAGGGGCAGTACAGACAGATCTGGGTGTTCATGTACACCAGTCAATGAAGGCAAGCATGCAGGTACAGCAGGTAGTGAAGAAGGCTAATAACATGCTGGCCTTCATAACAAGAGGAATTGAGTACAGAAGCAAAGAGGTGCTTCTGCAGCTGTACAGGGTCCTGGTGAGACCACACCTGGAGTACTGTGTGCAGTTCTGGTCTCCAAATTTGAGGAAATACATTCTGGCTATTGAGGGAGTGCAGCATAGGTTCACGCGGTCAATTCCTGGAATGGCGGGATTACCTTACACTGAAAGACTGAAGCGACTGGGCTCGTATATCCTTGAGTTTAGAAGACTGAGAGGCAATCTGATTGAGACATATACGATTATGAAAGAATTGAACACTCTGGCAGCAGGAAACATGTTTCCGCTGATGGGTGAGTGCTGAACTGGAAGTCACAGCTTAAAATATGGGGTAGACCATTTAGAACAGAGATGAGGAGTAACTTCTTCACCCAGAGAGTGGTGGCTGTATGGAATGCTCTGCCCCAGAGGACAGTGGAGGCCCAGTCTCTGGATTCATTTAAGAAAGAATTGGATAGTGCTCTCAAAGATAGTGGAATCAAGGGTTATGGAGATAAGGCAGGAAGAGGATACTAATTAGGAATGATCAGCCATGATCATATTGAATGGCCGTGCAGGCTCGATGGGCTGAATGGCCTACTCCTGCGTCAATTATCTATTGTCTATTGATTCTCCGAATATGCTTTCTGATTTTGTGCCATTTCCCTGAATTCTGCACTTTAATCCTATAAGTTTTCATTATAAAATTATCTTTTTAATGCCCTTCACTGAAAAGCTTAAACAACACATCCATTAAATAAATTCCACTCAATGTGTGGGGTTTATTTGTTGCATCACATTTTATTCTTTTGTAATTTTTTTGAATTCTCCACTCTTACTCTCAAAGCTTTTCCGAGTGGGAACATTTTCTCACACTCAATTCTGTACTGCACCCGCATGATTTTGAAAAATTGTTTTGAATTCCCTGTCTGCCTTCTCCTATTTAACGTCATGGTTGAAATGTTTCGCTACCAGAGACTGTTGTTTCAATGTGATTTCTCTAAACTTGCCAGTTTTGCCTTCGCTCCTGTTCTCCCGCTTACACTCAATTGCATCTGGAATCCATCTCGTGAGCCATCTTGCCTTCTGCTGCACTTCATAACTAACTAATAAATACTGGGGAGATTTAAGGCAGTGTTTCTAATCTTCAATACTGTCCACTGTCCCTCTCCCTTGTAACTCTACGAGATTCTGCTGGGAATGTTCGTGTTGTGCCTGTTATCGCAAGAAACTATGCAGCTGACGCTAACTCAAAGCGATACACAGTCTTATTTGGACATTTAGGCGAACATTGGGTATTTCTGACACTCCCAGCGTTAGCAAGCCTCCGGTTCCAGCCAGTATGACTCTAGCCGCTGGTTTGTGTCTGCACCAACACTTCACACAATAATGCACATGTACGCGAAACAGTTGATTGACACCGGCGCCTGTCCAATATGATTAGGGGGCAGAAAGATTAATCCACCAAACGCAGATCGAATGAGAATGAGCCTGGTGCCGGTGCAGACAGGTTAGGGAGAAATTCACCCTGTCCTCACTCATAATAAGTCAAGCTGGAAATGAGATACTTATCTTAAAGTTTGTCTCTGTCATGGGGCAGACGGGAGCGTCTAGCATAATCCGTGCAAAAGGTAAGACTGAACCATTGTTAATAATCTAGAGGCAGAAGTGTGAATGTGTGAAATGATGAAAACCCTGAAAGATTGTCTATCAGTTTCCCCACTGCGAATGTCTCCAGTATTGATATATCGGGATAGCAGTTGGCCATTTGGGCCGAGAAGCTTGACTTTCCCATCGATATAATGATTGATGGTCATCATGCTCAATGCCCTGCTCCAGATTTCACAATGGCGTATTGTAACCACGACATTCATATTAATACAGGTTTATAAAAAATGCCCAGTTGTGACGAGTCCACAAAAGCAGGACAAGTCCAACCCTTACTCCTGTCAATCAATGCTCAACCGTCAGCAAACTGATGGAAGGGAGTAATAACTGTTCTTTCAGGTTTTACTCAGTCAACAATAAGCAGCTCTCTGATACTGCGTGATCCATCAGAGGCACTTAGCTTTTGTCCTCATTACATAATTAATCCAAAATAGATGAAATACTGCACTCACAACGCAAGGTGAGTCTGACTGCCCTGGAAATTAAGGGTGTATCTGACTGACTAAGACATTGAAGTGCTTTTGCAAAACTGGAGTCCATTGGAAGCAACGGAAACTATTGTTACAATAAGGACGTGGGATCCCTCGTTAATTAATCGCAAACTGTCGGATGACCTCTCCTCACCTCGTAATGTATTAAAACGTGAGTGAGTGACACATAAATTCTAACTTCCAAAACTTAAAGAAAAACATTTTTTTATTTCACTCTATTGCGAATACTAAACAAAACAATGAACAGACTAAACATTCTTTCCTTTAACTGAACGCAATTTCTGAACATGCTGTTTCAAGAACACAGCTGTTAAACATTACATCAACTTCATCTGATGTCGACACAGTTTGTGTGTGCTCCGCTGTTTCCAGCTTCTGTCTGCTCATCTCAATTGTTTCAACTTCTGTCATTATTACAGAGTATGTTTTGCAGAAAAAGGTGCGTTCTGATTGAGAGTGCTTTCTAATTTCTTAGAGAGGGAAGTGTTAGATGGGCAGGTAGCTCTCCAGCAATAGCTCTCACTCTAGTTTTCAAAATATTGGTTTTATATACACTCCAATGACACATTAATTTGTATAAATTGATTAGATTCCAGATGCCAAAGCAAAAGAGAAATTGAAATTTCATTAGCTTCTAGGACCCTGGGCATAATTTAATGTAATTGATTAAATGTGAGTTGTTGTTGAAACAGCAAGAAAAAATCAGGTTTTCACCAAGAGCTGTTAAATGTATCTATTTTGGAACAGCCTGTCCGCCAGGCTTTTCATTCAGGGAACAAAGCATTCACTCTTACTTTCCTTCAACTTTCAGAAAATGCACTATGTTAAAGTTAACATGTGTGTTTTCAACTTGGTGTAATCATCCAGCCCAAATGCTTGCAATTTCTGAATGTCAATCATCCCAAGTCCAGCACATCACTGCAGGGATTTCGTAGGTTAGTGTCTCAGTCTCAATCGTTCTCAGCTGTTTCAATGACGATTGTGCAATCATAAAATAAGATTTGGTTATTTGTCTCACAGCAACATGGAACCCCTTAAACGGGCCAATTTACCCAACAAGTTCACACCTGCCTTCCAAACACCATCCCATCCAGAATAATACCCCGCGACTCTCTTCTGTTACCCTGCATTTTCCATCGCTAAGTGTCTAACCCAGACTTACTTGGATAATTTAGCAATTGTAAATCTACCTAATCTGCACGTTTTTGTCCGTGGAATGGAAGCAATACAAACATATGGAGATTTTGCAAACTCCACACAGAATATTAAAAAGGCTGCAATTGAAGCAAGGGCCCTGGCCCTGTGAGAAAACAGTGCTGACTATTGCGACAACATGCCACACCTGATTGCATATTATTCATCACCATTTGAGACTTAAAAGTCACACAAGCAATTCCTGTCCGGACAATGTGGACAAAGTCAGGCACTTCTCTGATGTTTGAATAATTTATTTTGAATGAATTAGCTGCTGTAGAACAGGAGGAACGTGGAACACATTTCGTTTCTGCTGGAATTAATTAACTTCATATGAAGGAAGATCAATGGGCATCATGCAATCATCAATTAAGAAACAGTCAAACTCTTTGGCACAGCTCCACAGTTAGCTGGAATTCAAGACAAAACTTGTAGTTGCAATTTTGGCACACGATGAATCTCAGTAAAAACCAGGCACTTCCTTCACTTATGAACTTGCTATTGCTTCAGTAGTTTGGAATTCACATCAAACCTCTTCCCACACCAGTGCAGATGAACAACCTCTCCCCACAGTGAGATGGTGGGTGCACTTTGAGTCGAATTAACCACTTGAATCCAGGCACATGTTGAGAGCAACTGATGGTTTCTCATTAGTGTCAACACGTTGATGGATCAACAGATCCTGAGAGATTTTAAGGCGCTTCCCACGTACAGGGCATTTAAAAACAGCTTTCCTATGTGTGGACTTGTTGTTGTTCAAACAGTGTGGTGGATCAAGTGAATTCTATCTTACACTCGAACAGACGAATGACCTCTACCTCGTTTATGTTTTGACAAGGCAGATTATCTGTTGAATCGCTGTTCACACGTACAAGATACAGTTTCTCCACACTGTGAATGTTGCTTTTCCCTTCCATGTTCAAACGCGGATCATATTCAGGCAACAATCAATTGGAACAAAATCATCAGATGCTGAAATGATATTTGTTTTTAAGCATTTGCACTGTAAATCTTCTTCTAATGGCCGGGAAATTTATTGATAAAGGAAAAACCGAAGCATTTTGACGTCCAGAAAAAAAAGAAAATAAGATGCAAGAGCAGAAGTCGGCAATTCAACCAATACCGTCTGCTATCACTTTTCAGTGAGATTACGGCTGGTCTGATTATCCACAGATTCAGTGTCCTGCAATATCAGCTACCCTTTGAATCCCTTGCTGATGAAAATCTATTTGTCACAGGGTTCAAATGAATTTCTTGTATGGACTTCAATAAGATGCAGACCAGGAAGGCAAAGTGGGGTTATGAAATTATCGAATCGGCCAGTGCTGAAGATAATCCAAAGAGGGTCTACAAATACATATCTTGCAAGAGCACCACTGGAGAAATAGTACCATAAAGATTTAAGAGCATTTGAGCTCAGCAGACGCAAGAGCCTTTAAACGAATTTTTCATGTCAGATTTTTTTTACTGTGGAGAAAGGAAGACCGAATGTTCACTCACCATGTATCAAGAGGACGATTCCTTCTCTTAAACTATTTGATCAAGCATCAAAGAAATTGACGTAAGGTCATATTTCCAGCGGCTGGAGTGCATTCGACTCTGTGTTATTTCATGCAACAAAGCGTTTACATGTTCCCAGGTCTCGATTGTAATATAACGAGGAGAGAATGTGTAGGCATAGACTTGTCGGACTGCAGTATCAGAGGTCGAAGGATAACTTAATAGAGAATCAAAAAATCATGAGTGCTCTCGAGAAAGTGAACAACAAAGGTATTTTTCCCTTGGATACAGGAGTCCAGAACTCATAATACTTTTGCGGAAAGACAAGATAATCTTTTCACACAGAGGATGTTTTCTATATGGAATCAACAGCTATAGCAACTGGTACATCGAGGTACTGTTACATTATTTGAAATACATTTGAACATTAAGATGAAGAAGATGAGCTTAGAAGGATACAGGCCATATGCAAGCAAGATGGAATACTTCGGTTTGAGATATGTTGCGTTTAAGGAGGCAACAGAAATCATGGAAATACATACCGATAAAAACTCCATATTACAAGAAAATAATTGCTGCAGGTCTCAGAAAATGTAAAAAGGCGGATAATTCTCCAGACCTTGGACTCGTGTATTGGTATGAAGCTGTTGTGAAGAAAAGAGTTGAAAAATTGCAAGGACACAGCACAAACTGTTCTGAACAAGGGAACAATGTGACGTTTGTTCGAAATAGCCAGCAAAGCTGTATTGCCATCAGGTTAAATTATTAATCAAGATACAAAACCAAAATCAGGCTAAAACTTAGCATTTTGATAATATTAAAGCCAATGAAATAATCTGATGTTTTAGTGGAGAAAACAGGACATTTTGAACAGCTCGTGAGAGTTCTCACAAATGTACCAACCTGGGGAATGCGTTTGTATGGCAGAACACCGATGACAACGGGGAAAGATACTACACAGAATAAGCCAAATAAGAAGACATGGCAATGCCGAGTGGTTTTGAACCGTGATTTTATTTTTTAAATCTTTGTGAAATTTTCAGATTGGAATACTTTGGTGGAGTGGAAGATAAAAGATGGGTTTCAGAGAAAGTAGTTGTAAATAGTTTTTAGTTTTCATATTCTCTGTTTGACGTAAATAATAAAGTTGTTAATTTTCCCTTTAAATCGTGTCCTTTGAGATATGCCTTGCCTCTCGGATTTTCACAGATTACACCACGGGGTAAATTTTTTTTTTCTGTGTTGCTGGTTTCAATTAGCATAGAGGTTTACCCTATGTTGGAACTGAACACAAAGGCATTGTGTGAAGTAAGCGTGGAAATTGCAGGACTCCTTGCTGAAATAATTATATCATATCTAAATGTGGGAAAGATTCCAAATGATTGGACAGTGACGAACGTTGTTGAAGAACGATATAGGGAAAAGACTTGGATCTACAGACTTGTGAGTTTGAAATTGGTGGTTCACAGGTTTTTAGAGATGGTTTTGGAAGAGATCATTTGCAGAGGTCAGGAAATATATGGGATCATCAGCATGGATTCGTGATGGGGAAACTGTGTCTCACAAATTTGTTTGAGTTTTTGATCAAGAACACAAGAGGATTGATGAGGCAAGAGCAATAGATATTGCTTATCTTAGGCTTTAAGAAAGTGTTTCACAAGATTCCGCATGGAAGACTAGTGAGTAAATTTAGATCATATGGGGTTAACAGTGATCCTGCCAATTGGATACAAAATTCAGTTAACAACAAGAGAAAGGATGAGACTTTGGAGGGTTGATTGTCAGACTGGAGGCTCGTGATCAGCAGTGTTCCAGAGGGATCCGTGCTGACTCCTTCGTTTGTGAATTACGTAAATGATTTAGACGACAATATGAAAGGCAAAGATCGTCAGTTTGTGGTTAACACCAAAATTACCACACAATGAGATGACAGCAGATGTTTTTGTGTGTATATTGAGATCATTGAAAAGGCGTTTGGACGGATACATGGACTGCAAATGATTAGAATAATATGGGCCAAGTGCAGAGACATGCGGTTAATGTGGACCGGAATTATGATCAGCATGAACCAGTTTGTGCCAAACGGCCTGTTTCTGTGCTGAAGGACTCGATAACTCTCGATGGTGGGACAGAAGACAGAAAAGAAAGGTATCTCAGGTTAACAAAGATTAAAAGATACTATGATCATTCAGGTGTATGATCAAATGAATG
This sequence comes from Hemiscyllium ocellatum, assembly GCF_020745735.1. Taxonomy (NCBI): domain Eukaryota; kingdom Metazoa; phylum Chordata; class Chondrichthyes; order Orectolobiformes; family Hemiscylliidae; genus Hemiscyllium; species Hemiscyllium ocellatum. The sequence continues at coordinate 2,455,686 of NC_083409.1, forward strand.
ATAGCGAGAGTGTAACATGGATAAATGTAAGGTGCTGATGTAGCACTTGAACAATTACATGGAATGCCTTGAATAGTGCTGCGTTATAGACACGTGAATAGGTCACGGAATGGAATTTGAAAGTCGTGTCACATATCGACAGTTCCGTTAAAAAAGCTGTGGGAATGCTTTCATTCATTGCTCATTTTTTTGTGTTGGAGTTGGGACGTCATGCTGGGGCTGTACAGGACGTAGGTGAGGCCTCTTCTAGAGTACTGCATCAAGTTCTGGTTGGTCTGTTAGACAAAGAAGGAGAGTAAACTGGAGAGAGTTCAGAAGAGATTCATCAGGAATTTGCTGGAAATGGAGGGATTGAGGTGTAATCGAAGGCAGGATAGGCTGGAACTTCTGTAAAAAGAGCTTAGGAGGTTAACGTTTATCCTATAAAAAGCATTGAAAATCCTGAGGGATACAGAATAACACAACTGCAACTGTGCTTTCCTTCTTTGTTCGATTTCAGGACCAGTGGACGTGTGTTAAAAGGTGAGAGGTGAAAAGGGTATTAAAAGATATAAGGTGCACTTTGTTTTACTTTACATTGTTTGTTACCTGTGCAAAGTTCGAGAGGATAAAATTGCAACTTTTAAAAGACATTTGGATAAGTGCATTAATAGGAAATATTAAGAGAGATTTGGGACTAGTACACGCAGTTAGTACTACGTTAGGTCCCGTAAATGGTAGCATGGACTGGTTGGAACAGCGGTCTGTTTCAGTGATGTTTGAGTCAATGACTCTATGCGATTGAAATTTTCAGAATGCTGAGAGGTCTGCATAGAGCCAATGTGAAGAAGGGGTTTCAATCAATATGGCCCACCAGAACTCGAAGGCACAGAGCCAAATTGAAGCCATAACAAATTGGAAATGAGACGAGGAGGAAAATCGTCAGCCACAGAGTGGTGATTCTGTGGAGATAGTTGCCATAGAGGGCTGTGGGTGCCAGGCCAGTGAGCAAATATGTGGCATGGTGTCTCGTTGGTTAGCACGGCTGCTCCATAGCTTCAAGGTCCCAGGTTCGAACTGTCTGTGTGGAGTTTGCACGTTCTCCCCGTGTCTGTGTGGGTTTCTTACGGGTGCTGCAATTTTCCCACACAGACAAGAATTGGAAAATGCTTGAATGGATGGCCTGTTTGTGATGCAGGGTGACAGCAAAAGCACGTGCTCAATCCCTGCACCAGTTAAGGCTGCCATGAAAATTCCAGTTTCTGAAAATTACCCCTGGCCTGAGCATGGTGACACTCAGTTAAAAGCACCATCATTCATCTCTCTCTCTCTCTCTCTCTCTCTTGCTCGTGAGTTGCGGTCCTATGTTCTTCTGGGACAAAGTTATGTTTCGTATTAAAATTTCTGTTTTGTAATGGGAAGGGAATTGTTGGGAATCTAAATGTGTGAAGCACCTTGTATGAGAGTGATGCACTTTGAATGGTGTACGGTGACAAAAATGATTCTGAGACTGTGGATTAAAATCTAAATGGACAAAATTATGATTGCATGAGATACAATAATTTGGTAAGATCACATAAAACGATGAAACATTTTGGAAAAGCTCTTGGAGAACTGTGACTGTTGTTCATTCCTGTCAGGCACAACATAAAACAGGAATGATGGCCCTGCCGTGACTCACAAAAAATATAGGGATCGAAGTGAATCCAAGTAAGAGGCGTAACAACCGGCTAAAAAGAGCAGCATACAAGTTAACTGGAAGCAGTTCAGGCGGCAACAACAGAAGACTAAAGGGTTACTGAAGATAGAAAAATAAACCTTGAAGGGAGCTTGTGCTGAACACGCAAACTAATTTCCAAAGCTTTCAAAAGTATATGAAGAGAAAAAAAGTCATGAAAACAAATTCCTTGCAGTCATACAGGCGAAGTTATAATGTGGAACGAGTAGATGGCACAAGAATTAATTTTGTATCTGATTATGTCATCACAAACGAGGACAAAATTATATTGCTAACATGTTTGGGAATAGATAAGAAGGAGGAACTTAAGGAAACCGGTAATGGCAGGAAAGTGATCTCTGGAAAATTGGTAGCATTTACAGTTAAATAAAAACACGTTATCTGTGAATTGGTAACTGAATACAACAACTATTTAAGGAGGCGAAATTGAGGACTGCTGATGCTGAATATCGAAGTCAAGAGTGCGGCATCACATGGCAAAATCGCGATTGGCGCATGCTTCCCCACTCAAAGACTCGATCACTGCACAGCACCAACCTACCCAGCTCTAACAGCACCTCCCCCTGCCAAGGCAGGAATTGGAAATCCTGTGCCCATACCTCCCAATCTCCTATGTCAAAGGCCCAAAAGAAGACCTTTTCATTCGACAGAGGCTTACCTGCATTTCCACACATATGATTTACTGTATTCGTTGCTCCCAATACAGTCTCCTCTACATTGGGGATACAGGCCATCTGCGTACAGAACGTTTCAGAGAACATCTGTGCGACGCCCGTACCAACCAACCAACCGTACCACTGTGTGGCCGATCACTTCAACAACCCGCTACCATTTGGCCAAGAACATGAAGGTTCTAGGCCTCCCCCATTGCCAAGTCCTAACCACTGAACGTCTGTCTGGAGAAGGCCTCACCTTCCACCTTAGAGCCATTCAACCTCACGGGATTAATGTGAATTGCAACAATTTCCTCATTACCCCTCCGCCCCCCACCCCCCACCTTATCCCACATCCATGCTTCGAACTCGGCAACTACATCATGACCTGTCCTACAATGTCGAAAATCCTTCTCACCTGTCCACTCTACCATCCTCTCTCACCAGTCCCATCATCCCCCCCTTCGTGTCGCAATTGCACTGACAGCACCCATGCCGCTGAACCAGCCCCTTTCAAATATCTTACCAGTATCTTGGATCACCAGACTCATTCCTGGTGAAGGCGTTTCGCTCAAGACGTCAATTCTCCTGGTCCACGGATTCTGCCTGACCAGATATACTTTTGCAACACCACACTCGACAGCAATGACTTAACTCAACAAACTTCGATTTCAGCCCTATGCACACCAAAGACAGATTAACAAGTAGCGAAACGACAGCTTAACTGAAAACAAGACAAACTGACCCAAGGATAACGGCCACTGAACGGGGCATGTGAGTGCAAAGAAGCCTGATGCTCTCTGCGGCTTCAATCACGGCCCGTAAACCCATTTGTTTGGGGCTAGATTCTTGCTCAGACAAGTCATAAAACCTACATAGTTCCGTACGCAACCCTCCCCTTCAACCTTCACTCGCCACCTGTGATGGGAGAGACCAACATTTCTGTCTGGAGATAACTTGTGGTGCGCATGCTCATAATCGAGATTGTTTTCCTGCTCCTGCAAGCTGCCCACCGGCATTTGTGGGCGGCACGGTGGCACAGTGGTTAGCACTGCTGCCTCACAGCGCCTGTAGACCCGGGTTCAATTCCCGACTCAGGCGACTGACTGTGTGGAGTTTGCACGTTCTCCCCGTGTCTGCGTGGGTTTCCTCCGGGTGCTCCGGTTTCCTCCCACAGTCACAAAGATGTGCGGGTCAGGTGAATTGGCCAAGCTAAATTGCCCGTAGTGTTAGGTAAGGGGTAAATGTAGGGGTATGGGTGGGTTGCGCTTCGGCGGGTCGGTGTGGACTTGTTGGGCCTGTTTCCACACTGTAAGTCTAATCTAATCTAATGGTGATGCGGCACTGTCAACAGGAAGCAAAGGGCGGGGCTAGTGGTACAGGGACGGTGAAGGGTCGCTGGTTAAACAAGAAATATGGGAAGGTTCGAGCCTCACTCTCCGTGAGAGTGAGTGAGATCGTGAGGGATATATAAGGCTCGCTGGGTCATTAATCTTTCTTGCATTGTCACAGCCCTGAGGACCCAGATTCAATTTCAGCCTCTGGCAACTGTCTGTGTGGAGTTTACACATTCGCAATGTGCTGCATGGATTTTTTTCAGGGTGCTCCAGGGTTCTCCGAACGTCCAAAGATGTGCAGGGTAGGTGGATTGGCTAAGCTGAATTGCCCTTAGTGTTCAGGTTTACGTGGGTTAGGTGCATTAATCTGAGATAAATAGAGAATATTAGGATATGAAGATGGCTCTGTCTGGTTTACGCTTGGGAGCAAAGGGCCTGTTTGCATTCTGCTGGGATTCTTAAAGATGGAATTGTTACATATTCTTCGATACAGGCTATGAGAGAGAAGTGCACAATGTCCCCACACACAGCAGCAACTTTGCAAAAATGTGTCCATTATCAAATCTTTGTTGCAGATGTTGGAGAAGAAACAAATGCTTTCTCAATAAACAAAGTTGAAGAAAGAAATAGATTTGAAGAAAAAAGCAGACATTACAGTCTATTTTTAAACCATTGGCCTACAAATTCTACAAGTTGGGCTTTGAGCAAAATTGTTCGAACTTCCCCGCCCAGATCATGCGTTCCCGCATTGGGCAAAGACGTACCTGTTTTCACCAGCTGACCCCACTGCTGACTGGTGCTGCTGAAACTCAATGGTTACACTATACCTCAACACATCAATCATCGTTCGCTCAGTAAAACCAACCGGGCACATGCGCAGCCAATTCTGCTGTCATGCTCCTTTACCACGTCAGCTGTATCACTGCAGAATCCAGGTGTATACATAAATGAAGCCGTGATTTTGTCGACCGTGATCACCCGTCACTTGACCGACTGTGAAAGTTCCACACTCATTGGCATTGCCACCTGCACGACTAAGTTCCAAAGGCAACCTAGAAATCTCACGACATCCAACGCACCCAGAAACCCGAGATAAATTATAAAACTGATGTAATTCTATTCAAATCTCTTGGTAACGTCCTCTCTGTCTCGCTCTTTAAAGTCCGCCAGCTCACTCCGGGGAAATTAGGGCTGGTCAATAAATGCCAACACAGCTAGCGATGCCTATATCCAAAGATTTTTTTTTTAAAACACCCATCATGATATATGCATTACCTCAAAACCATGCATCTAAGCATTCACGCTTTTAACTTTTCCACATGTTCACAAAAGCAGCCCACATACTATTGCTGCCAAGGCCATAATTTGTGTAGCTTCTTCACTAAACTCATTTTCTTGATCTCAGATTTTCATTAAAACGGCGTATTTGAACATTATGCGTTTTGTTACCTACATTATAAAACGTTCTATGACTGGGGCCAAAACGTAGGTTTGTAACATTATATTTATATAAATTGTCATTGATTTGGCATTTTTAACATTATTTATTTTTATGTGAAAATGTTCTCTGAAGTGATGATTCTGTTCCTTCTAATTGCCGCTGTCGGACATCTCTCCGACTCCAGTTGTAACTATGTTCCCTCGTCCCATTTCAAAAATGTACTGCTTACTCTAACACTGACTTCTACATGGACACCGTTCAGTCTGTGCTTCTGTCACTGTTGCTGAGTAGACTTGCCCTAGTCTCACCGAAACATTTCAACCTTCAAACCATTAAGATCTTTCAGACACCGTGGTTATGAGATCAATCCTCATGTAACACTTTTAAATGACGTGACCAGACAGTGTTGGAGCATCAGTTGCAGGAAAGTAATTCGGAGCAGTGGCGAGGAAAATGGATCTTTCTATTTTGGAAAAGAGCAATTTCTGTGGTTTTCAGTGACATTTATGTAATTTGTTCCTTCAGCTGCAGATTTTTATTTGGAGTTCCGCAATTCACGGTATAGCAGCAATATAACAGAGCAGAAGTGATTTATGGGGATAGTTTCTGCGCTGAAGCGCTTCAGTTTTAAGGAAAAATTAGACACCTTGAGGGTTTTTTTTCTCAGAAAGAGGGAGATTATGAGGAGACATGATTAAGAAGTACACAATAATGAGGGCCATGGATACGGTAGACGGAAAGAAACACAATCCATTGGTGGAGGGTTTCAATCAGTAGGTTGAAACCATAGATTTCAGATAAGCCGCAAAAAGCTTTAAGGTAATGTGCGGATAAACTTAAACAGCCAGCGAGTGGTTGAATCTGGAACTGAATGTATGCATGGGCGGGAGCGGCAGTAACCCTCATAACCTAAAGGTGTGAGTATTTGAAGATAACGCACACAGGGCCAAACGACGGAAAATGGAATGAGAATTGCCGAACAGTTGTTTTTGACAAGATCACGCACAATTAACTTAAGACAGGCGCCTGATCTAATCTCCTCGTTTCTTTGGTGGTGACTATCCTCGCCTATTCCACGGGAGTCGGGGTTTCAATTCTCTGCCATTGATGTCCCTTTTGATGCTACAAAGTTTCTGGAAAGTGTTGGCCCCCTGGTAACGCGTGCAATTATTGTGAGTGTGTTCAGCCGATCTTGCAACATTTTCCACCCATTGGTTGGATCATAACATTAGATTTATGTTGTTTTTGACACGCATCACAATCACTTCATTCTCACTTCTTGAATATCTCCTAACCTAATGTCCTTCTGGGAGCTACTAAGCGAAGACCATTGCCAGCAGCACATAGTTAGGAAACGTTCAGCTCTAAAAGCCTAATTCAGAGAGTCAATAGAAGTTCGAATAAAAAAAAAGCAACCAAAACAATACTGACATTCTTGGAGAAAGAGGTAGTTAAACCATGACAGACACCTCATTCAGGAGAAAAGTATCAAACAGATCAATGGATGAACTTTGCTTCAGTTGGCACTAACGTGTCAGATCCGCCAACGTCAATTGTAAAACATTTTGCAGATAAGAAAGCACAGCACTAGAAGTTAGTAGATTATCAGTAAAAAAAAACTGAAGTAATTTATTTGATTTATATGATTTCACCTTGGTAATCAAATGCTGAACCCGGCAGCTCGAATGAAATCAGAAGCACTGTGGTCAGAGCAAACGCTCACAGTTGACGAAATACACAGGAATCAGGGTGATGTTACTGAGCAATTGCCCGTGTGTGATGACATCACCCACGTGAATACACAGCGTTTGGGTTTGTGCAAACATTTGATCTCGTCAAAGAATATGAGTGTCTGTGGAGAAATCGAAAAGGAGATTTCTCAGAACAGTCTAACAAATGCGGAATATTATATCTAAGGTCAGGGTGGAGAAGGTGAAGTTATTCCACGCAGATAAAAAAGATTGAGATGTGGTTTGTTCAAGGTACAGAGGTTTTAATACGTTTAGGAAGTCAGAGGAAGAGCAGCTGTTCGCTTTTCATGGGAAACATATTTATGATATTGAGCAAGGATTACTGCGAATCAGAAGGTAGAACTTCCATTTTGCTTGTGTCTTAGCGAATGAAGTGGCATGATTTTATTTTGATACGTAATTTGGTTTTCGTGTTCGAATCTGTAACTCCGCTGTTGACATGGTGTAAAATAATTTTGCAAAGGTCATCTTAGTCAGTCTGGGACTGAAGTTTCGAGAAGAACAAATATTTCAGATTTTTTGGAGTTTGCTGTGTTTACATTCTCCCCGCCTAACTCTATGTAGAAGGACTTATGAGCTGCATTCCTGTCAGTCCAGGTGAGACATTCACAAAACCAGCAAATAATATCACCCACATTGCTTGACTTCAATAATTACCGCTTTGTGACACGGTAACTTTCATTGGCAAAGAAAGCACATTTATCCCCATGAAGCTGACTTTCACCCTCTGTCTGCCCATTCATTCAATTTTGTCACTGCTGTTCTGATAAATTTCACCTCTTCTCTCATGTTGTTCTTCCGCAATTCGAGGGAATGTCCAACCGAATCCCAACATCATATCAATTTTCGGTTGTTCATGTTACAACAATGGTCATACCAGAACAAGCTTGCAGGAAATTCAATAACACACAATTTTAAAAAAAATAAATATCCTTTCAGAAAGTTAACTGACTGCAGCCAGAATACGAGAAATGTCAGAGTGCAATGATATTTAGTCCATTTCATAATGCAGATACTCTGAGACAAGGTCAGTCTTTGCAAAGTGTTTATTTCTAATTGTGACAATTCCCTGGGGCAGATGCTCCCTCAATCCACAAAAATGTATGCTGCAGAAAACTATTTCAGTTCAGATTAAAATGGCTCAGGATTCTTTCCATCAACCCAATATTTCCTGCGCCATGTCAATTGAAATGTCTCCAGATGATGTCAGACCTCCCAGCATCTTCTCCAATTGCTCTCTATTCCATGTCAACAGAAGTTGCTCCAGCCGAGTTTGGAGCTCCCAGCCTGGGCGTTTCAAGCGCCTTTCTGGGTTCATAGAAGGACTGCATGCTCACAGACTTTGTCACTGGCAGATGGAGTAGAGATCCACGCGTTCACTCCATTCCGAATTTCCAATCAGATCTTCGCTACTGCACAACTAAATTTCTCTGATTCCAGACGTGGGGACCTTTGTTGTGTGAGTGTGTAACAGCAGTTACTAGCTTGTCTCGCAGCACTGGTCAAGTAAAGATGTGCACTTGACGAAATATTTCCGTATGATGGAGGGATCAATCAAAAGGTAGCCAGTAATTTAAGATAAGAGTCAGAAAAGTTCGAGTAGCTGTAATTAAAAAAAAACTTGATCAGCCAGCGAGTGGTTGGAACCTGGACACCACTGTCTCATTGTCTCAGAGCGGCAGGTATTCTACTAACCTTCAGAGATATTTAACTGTGAATTTGTAATGCTTACGGCATGCACGTTACGTGATGGAAAATGGGATGAGGATAATCAAGCAGGTGTCATTGACAAGAGCATGCACAAGTAGCTTGCAGGCTCAGTTAGCTCTGACATCCACCGTGTGGCGTTTAGTCACCTCAGTTGTCACGTGGGAGGCCAGTGTTCATTTTCCCGCTGGGGCGGCTCTGACAGTTACAGGGTTTCAAGGTTTGTACAAAGATTTGTAGTTCCGGTGAAGGTTACAGATGGTGTGGGGATGTTCGGTGGTTTTGGGAAGTTGGTTTACAACCGTTTTCCCCGCTTTCTCGGTGATATCGTCAAGGCAGATGAAACTCGTGTGAAGCTCTGCTGTCCTGTAGCGTTTCTAATTGGTTTCATTTCCTTCTCACTGCTTTCAGTTGCTGCTTCTTGTCGTTCTTTGCATGTCCCAGTACGTTGGGTTCAGATCGACATGTTATTTGATGGAGTCATTGGATGAGTATCATCATTGTAGAAATTCTCTGGCTGCACTCTGTTTAGCTTGTCCTATTATTTTTGTGTTGTCCCAGTCGACTTTGTTGTCCTTGTCATCGCTGTGCATTGCTACTCAGAACTGCTGGTTGTGTTGTTGACAGGACCCTACAGAAATTCTTTGCAACAACAGATATTCCAGCAGATTCCTTGCCAAAAAACAACGCGAGGAGGACGTGCCATTACCCAACACACCAATCACCCTATGTTATAGTTAAGAAACGTCTCTGCACTTGCAGCCAGACTCCTCTGACAACTCGGATGTTTAAGATATCATAAACCGAAAGCCACGTTTGACAACAACTCACCAAAAAATATACCCAATACCCATCATATGTAGGACAAATTTGGAACAACAATGTTGCACGTAGTAACTGCAGGAAACATTAAAAAAGACAGACAACTCACGATACTCATTCATGAAGATCAACTTGACACGAAACACCACTGCCAGTTGTCTTCATACGGTTGACTCATGACACTGAGTGTCGCTGATTCCATGGCTGGAAGCTCGGATTGTGTGACAGTCTGCAGCAATGGAGAGTGTGTTACTAGAAAGGTACAACAGGTTAGACAGCATCCAAGAAGCAGGAGAGTGGACGTTTCTGACCTGAGTACTTCATCAGGCATTCGCCCAAAACATCGATTTTCCTGCTCCACGGATGCTGCCTGAACTCCTGCGCTTTCCAGCACCACCCTCTCGACTCTGATCTCCAGTAACAACAGTCCTCACTTCCTCCTCCGTTTGCAGCCTTTGTTAGTTCCTTGTGTGAGGGAACTGTTGATATCGCCAATGTAAAATTCGATTGCTGATTGAGAAATACAACCAGGTGCGTAGCCCAAAAGAGTGGTTCTGTAGTTTTCAGTTTCCTGGCTGTTCAACGTGTGCTTATGTGATTGCACAGTTTTCAGCACTCTGGGGAACGGCTGCAGTTATCTGCATTCGTAACCTAGATGCTTTTGATGCTGTTTTATTTTGTTGATTTGTCCAACAGTAACGCAGTGAAGAATGAATTGATATTGCAAGAGGGCAGACCGCCGTGAAAAATATCGAGGCCCTGGTGACATTAGATCAGAGATTGCCGAGATTCAGGAGAAATGAATGTTGAATACTTTCGGGTCGTGATGAAGAATAGCCAGTGAAATAAGTCAATAGCGGGTATAGTTTACAAGGGCACTCACAGGAACCAAAATGCGAAATAAAACGTACAAAATAAGGTAGACAGAAGAAGGATGACAGTAATCATGGGTAATCTGACTTCCACTCGACGGCTCCCCAATTCCCACTCCCAACCCCATTGTAAAATATTTTACAGATTCATAAACATCAACATCGTCCATTGGACCGATCCAAGTCTTTTCTAAATTTTCGATTACTCTATTAGTTTCAGTCATTTCTCTTTCCTGGGAAACCATCTCTTTCATTGCTAGCATTCGGAAAGGAAGCCATACTTTTTTTCAGGGAAAGAAAACGATATTAAACTTTGCTTGTGCCATGCATAAGATCCCCCTGTGTCATACGTTTCTTCTACTTTCTCTGGATTTTAATAGTACTCTGTCTTTTGACTCTTCCAACCAAAGTGTATGACCTCATAATTCAGACATGAAACTGCATCTGACAAGTTTCCCCCCCACTCACCCAACCTAGCTATATGCCTATGCATATTGCCCTGATCTCATCATAACATGCGCTCACACGAGTGCGTATTGTCAGCAAACTTGAACACATTTCACACTGCTACTTGTTCCATGCTATTAACAGAGAGATAATTGAAGCCTTGAATTACCCAGCCTTGACAGGCCTCTACTGTAAATACGTCTACATACTTGTTCCCATCTGAATGTGAGAACATTCTCCTCATTTGTTTCTTAAGTGGGTAACCCCTTCCCCTGAGATTGGGATCTCCGGTCCTGCACTATTCTGGATATAAACCAGAGCAGAACAAACACTTCAAGTAAAACATAATCTCACTGGCGTCTCCAGTGCCAGTTCTGAGTTTTCTTTTTTGACCTCTGTGTGAACAAACTGCATTGAGTAGCACATTGGATTTGACAATGATACATCTGCTTCCAAGGGACTTCAGTGCCTGTGATTAAAGTGGAGCTGAAAGTCACGATAAAAATGTATATTTATTATACGACCATTGCCGTATTATTAATCTCTCTACTCATGACAATGGAACCTTCATATCCATTCTATCTCTCATCAATACCGAGATTGTTTCCCTCACAGTTGATTTTAAATGATTTCTTGTCGGATGAGTTATCACTACTACTCAAGAAAACACGTCTCAACAACTCGATATTTTCTCAAGTCTGCTAATTTCTTTACATGCAGTAAACTTGCGTTCTGAACCAGAAACAGACCTGAATCAAAACGTTAGCTCTATTTCTCTATCCACAGATGATGAAAAATGCACGGGATATATGCAGTTTGCACTGAATTTATTTGAAACAAATTGTGTAAGGGATTGTTTTGGGCTGGTGCAGACTCAGTGGGCCAAAGGGTATTATTGTGCTAGACACTTGCATAGCCAGCTGTGAGGAGCTCAGTTTGTGAAGTAAAAGAACATTCTTTGCAAAATGTCCCTCGGCGAGCAAGGGGTCGAAACTACTCTACCCTGATCTTCCTGTCAGTCATGGTATTCATTGGGACATTTCAATTCGTAATAACTGTTACGTTGCATATTTGTGGAATCAGTCTATATGATAATCAGGACAACGAGATCATGATGTCTCATTACCCAGCCAAGGGCAAGCCCTTGCAGCTTACATTCCCTGGCTCTGCTTTCGAAATAAAGATTACTTTCTCGATGTGCCTGTGTTTAGATCAATCAGTTCATTGCCATCGGATTAGACGTTCATAGGAAGCGAGAGGTGTGACAGGGCAAGAAACAGAACACGACGAGACGTGCAAGTGTTTAGATTTTGCCGTCTGTCCATTCGGAACAAGAAACCCCCACTAATCCTGCGAAGAGAATCGCACCCAAACTCACACTTCTACCCAATTCCTGTAACTCTGCATTTCCCATGAACAAAGAACGTCAACCACACATCTTTAGTCTGGTGAGGAAACCTAGGCTGAAACGGAGAGGATGTGCCAGCTCTAAATTCACAGTCGTCCTAAGTAGATATTGAACCAACATCGCTGAGGCTGCAAGGCATTCGTACTCACCACTGAGTCAACCATTATAAACCTCCTATTCATCACTCAACACATATCATCACTTAGATATGGGGCCAAAACCTACTCCTAATGTTACAAATGCATCTGCCCAGAGCCTCCTTTTGACTGAGGTGTAAACCTCTGCCCGTGCTTTCCAATCACTTGAAGTGAACGCCTACATTGTATTTGCCTTCCTAAAACCCAACTGAAACTGCATGCTACCCATAAGAGAAAATTGAACTTTGAATTCTTTCTGCTTTCATAAAATTGTCTATGCCTCTACTCTTTTCTCCAAACATATGACCTCATATTTTCCCCAATTTAAGGCAACTGCAACTATTTTTTTCGAAGCACTCAGTCCGTTCAAGTCATTCTGCAGCGTGCCAGCTTCATCAATAAGATCTACCCTTCTACCTATCATTGTGCTTTCTTCAAATGGAGACACAACACCATCAATTCATTTGAATGGGTCATTCATGCATAATATGAATATCTATGGTGCCAACACTGACTCCTCTGAACTCCACCAGTCACGGGCTGCTATCCTGGAAGAGACGCCTTTACCAAACTGTTTGTCTTCTGCCAGTCAGCTAAGCCTCAATCCATGGCCTCTTATTTAGCAGTTTGCCATATGGCACCTTGACATATGCCTGGGGAAATTCAAGTTGGTAACCTCCACAGGCGTGACTGCATCTCACTTGCTCATTACCTACTCAAAGCATTCTAATATATCTGTCAAATGTGATTTCTCCTTGAAAACCTGTGCTGATGCTTCACTCTGTAATCCCATTCTTCCAGTGACCATTGATAGTGTGTTTACCACAAAGCTGATTTATTTCATTGTTATCTAGAATATTAAAACTTTGCTTTAAGACCAGAATGTGAAGAACAACAACGTTCAACCGCTGTTGAGATATGTTAACACTACGCTGTCTCAGTAGTTTCGATGAGTGAGTGACTCCCTTCCCTCAGTGGGATCCCTCTACTCTCTCATCAGGGTCGATGAGTGACTTAACTACTTTTCTCACATGGAGCAGGTAAATGCTTGCTTTCAACTGCAAAACAGATGGTGTACTGAGAGTTGAGATGATCACTTGAACCTATTCCTAGAATAAATACACTTGAAACGTCTGTCACAATTCGAAAATAACTATGGGACCTCAGTTCTACAGAGACGAGAGAGCACATCACGTGGGCTGCTTATTTGAAAGGTCCCCCCTCAATGTGAAGACGAACATGATAAACTGTCCCCAGGAACGTTTATAATGATTAATGTCTTTCTTCAGTTAGATCACGTTGATGACACGTTAGTATTCAGGAACTTGTGCAGCGCTTCCCGCAGTCAGGTCAGTTAGAAAGACCTGCTAATACTGTGTAAAAGGTGATGAACCATCCGGTCACTCGAACTTTACAGCACGTCCCACAACTTTGAAACTGGAGAAGTCTCTGCTCCGGTTGAGCACGTGGATCAGACGTCAGGTCGCTATAACTCTTAACGGACTCTTATTTTTATTAGCATATTTCTCAGATATGAAGCACATAGAGGTTTGATAACATTTTCCAAAGTCCGGAGGGATAAAAGTTTTCTCATTAGTATGAGCATGGTGTTCAGTTATCCAATCGCTGGACGTTTTGAAGTATTTTCCGCAGATCAGGCATTGAAAGCTTTTCTCGTCATTTTGAACGAGCAGGTGTCGCAGCAGGTCAGAGACAGAGTGAATCCCTTCCCACACTCTGAGCAAGTGAATAGCTTGTTCCTGGTATCATTGCATCCATGGGAATTCAGCTCAGACAGGGAAATGAATCCCCACATTTTCACAGCCTTTCCTCAGTATGACTGCAACTGAGGGGTGTAAGGTCTGATGACAGGTAAAAACCTTGTCCACACACACAGTAAGTAAACGCTTTATCTCCCACTGTAATCAGAGCTTTTTCCTTTCATGTTCGAAATCTGATCAATTTGTATTTGGGATAAAATGTGTGGCTTCATCCGATTATGGTGGAGAGGTTGGTTTGTAAAACTTCCCCTTCTAAAATCCTGCGAAATTGATGTTATTCTAAAATGAGAGCGTGAAACCGTCTTTCACGAGACTGTAGATTCTGTCTGAAGATATGGTCTGAAGGTAAGGGATTTTCGACGCTAAGAATTTCACCAGAAATTTGTAGAATCTTTCATACACACAGTCTGCACCACAGAGAACGAGCAGGTCAGCAGGTGGGTATGAGTACGATCACCTCCCTGTTCTCTCCAGGTCAAACACTATCCTGACTTGTCTGAAATCCAGTCCTGTTGGAGCAGACATTTCTTACAATTGAATCATTGCAAAACTGAAACCTCTGACTTCATCCCCAAACTCAAGATTCACTGTCTCGTCACTGCATCGAAAGAGTGATACTGGAAAAGCACAGCAGGGCAGACAAAATCCAATGAGAAGGACAACCGACGTATCGGGAACGAGCCTTCATCAGGAAAGAGGCTTGTGAACCGAAGGCGTAGACAGACAAATGGGAGAGGGTGTGGCTGGGACAAGGTATCTGAGAGTGTGTTAGGTGGATGGACGTATGGTTAATGATGATAGGGCGCAGCGCAGGGTGGAGCAGATAGGTGGGAAGGAAGATGGACAGATAGGACAGTTCATGAGAGCAGTGGAAGCCCTGCACCTGAATGAACTTGGCTGTGTGTGCGGGAGAGTTGATGTGTTCGGCCAGAAACGAGTGGTGTTGTTTGGTGCGGGTGTCCTGGAGATGTTTTCCGAAGCGGTCTGTACTTAGGCATCCGATCTCCTCAACGTCAAGGAGACTGAAAAGGGAGCAATGGATACAGTAAAGGACAAGCGTGGAATTACCGGTGAAACCCTGATGGACATTGAAGGGTCCTTTGGTGCCTTGGACAGAGTTGAGGGTGGAGGAGTTGGTGGATGTTTCGCAAATCCCGTGTTGGAATGACAACGTTGCTGGGAGTGGCTCATGGTTTGGTGGGGACCTGAACTTGGCTAGGGAGTCAAAGAGGGCGAAAGTGGACAGAGGTGAGGAGGGAAACACATCTTAGTTGGTGGGGTTCATTTGCAGCTGACGTAAATACCAGAAGATGACATGATATCTACAGAGGTTGTTGGATTTTAAAGTGATTTAGAAGGGAGTTCCGTCGTCGTCATAGTTGGAGGGAAGGGTTTTGCGAGCGCAGTTGAGGGAAGTGGATGAGATGACGTGGAAGGCATCATCGACCACGTCTTAGGCGAAAATGCCTTCACACTGATTCAATCTCCTCCATGGCAATGGTCTGAGTCTGAACAGACACGTCATAAACTTGGTGACATCTTTTACCTCGTGATGCGTTTTTAACCACATATCCCCATCATCACCATGTCAGCCTACTAGCACTTCATTAATATCACTAACTCTTCCACATCTCTGCTCTTCTGCAGCTCAATCTCTAATCAATTCGTTTGGACGATACGGTCGTAATACTCTTCCATCCGTCCTTTCAAATTCCCTGCCTGCTGTGATGCAAGTGAGGCAAGTAATACAGAGAGAGAGGAGTTGAAAACGTGGCTACAGGGATGGTGCAAGAGGATGGTTTTAGATTCTTGGATAATTGGGGCTCTTTCTGGGGCCGGTGGGACCTCTACAAGCAGGATTGCCTTCATCTGAATCAGAGGTACACCAATTCCTGGGGAGGGGATGGAATTCGCTAAGGCTATTGGGGTGTGTTTAAATTAGTCCAGCAGGTGAATGGGAACCAAAATTGCACTACAAGTATAGAAAAGCTTGAGAGTAGGGAGGTACAAAATCAAGTTTCAGGGACGTGAGATGGTACTGGCAAGTAAGAAGTCGGTTTGGAGTATGTCTACTTCAACGCCAGGAGCATCCGGAATAAGGTGGATGAACTTGCAGCATGGGTTGGTACCTGGGAAATTCGTTTTTGTGGCCATTTCGTCGACACGAATAGAGCAGGGACAGGAATGTTCGTTGCAGGTTCCAGGATTTAGATGTTTCAGTAAGAACAGAGAAGAATGTAAAAGGCGGGGGAGGGGGAGGTGGGGAGGGGTCAAGTGTGGAGCTGTGGTATTTTGGTGAAGGACAGTATTACAGTTCCAGAAAGGATTTTCGGCACTCGTCAACTGAGGTAATATGGGCTGAATTTAGAAACCGAAAATGAGAGGTCACCCTGTTAGGAGTTTCTATAGACCTCCGAATAGTAGCAGAGATGTAGATGAAAGGATAGCAAAGACGATTCTCGATAGCAGTGAGAGAGACAGGGTAGTTGCCATGGGGAGTTCAATTTTCCAAATATTGACTGGGAACACTATAGATGTGTCAGTTTTTGTCCATGTGTGCAGAAAGGCTTCCTGACAGGTATGTAGACAGGCTAAAAAAGGGCGAGGCCACATTAGGTTTGGTACCGGGTAATGAGCCCGGCAGCTGTTAGACTTGGAAGTAGGAGAGCACTTTGATGATCGCGATCACAATTCTGTTATGTTTACGTTTGTCATAGAAATGGATACGTGTATACCGCTGGGCAAGTGTTACAGCTGAGGGAAAGGCAATTATAATGCGATTAGGCAAGATTTAGGAAGCAGAGGATGGAGAAGGAAACTGCAGTGAATAGGCACAGTCGAAATGTGGAGCTTACTCAAGCAAATGCTACTGTGTGTCCTCGTTAAGTATGTACCTGTCAGGCAGGAAGAAAGCTCTCGAGAGCGGGATCCATGGTTTACGAAGGAAGTAGATTGTCTGCTCAAGAGGAAGAAGAAAGCTTATGTTAGGATGAGATGCGAAGGTTCAGTTAGGGCACTTGGGGGATGCAAGGTAGCCAGGAAATACATAAAGAGTGAGCTCAAATGAGCCAGGAGGAGACATGAGATGTTATTGGCGGATAGGATCATGGTAAACCCTAAGGCTTTCTATTGGTATTTATGGAATAAAAGAATGACGAGAGTAAGATGAGGGCCAACCAGGGATAGTCGGTGGAAGTTGTGTGTGGAGTCAGAGGAGATCGGGGAAGCACTAAATGAATCCCTTTCAACATTATTCAGTATAGAGAACGACATCGTTGTCGAGGAGAATACTAAGATACATCTAATAGAGT
This sequence comes from Hemiscyllium ocellatum, assembly GCF_020745735.1. Lineage (NCBI taxonomy): Eukaryota > Metazoa > Chordata > Chondrichthyes > Orectolobiformes > Hemiscylliidae > Hemiscyllium > Hemiscyllium ocellatum. Next base: position 2,473,070 of record NC_083409.1, read on the forward strand.
AGGTGGGATTGAGGTTCACAAGGAGGAGGTATTAGAAAACCTGCAGAGTTTAAAAATAGATAATTCCCCTGGGCCGGATTGAATTTATCCTAGGATCCTCTGGGAAGCCAGAGTGGAGATTGCCGAACCTTTGACATTGAACTGCAAATCGTCATTGTCTACACGAATAGTGCCATAAGACTGGAGGATAGGAAGTGTGGATCCCATGTTCAAGAAGGGGAGTAGAGACAATCTTGTCAATTATATAACAGTGAGCCTCTCGTCAGTTGTTGGTAAAGTCTTGTAAAAGGTTATGAGAGATCTGAGTTATAATCATCTAGAAATGAATAATTTGATTAGCGATAATCAGCATGGTTTTATGAAGGGTAGGTCGTGCCTCAAAAACCTTACTGAGTTCGTTGAGAAGGTGACCAAGCAGGTAGATGAGAGTAAACCGGTTGATGTTATGTATATGGATTTCAGCAATGCGTTCGATAAGGTTCCCCACAGTAGACTAATTAACATAATGCGGAGGAATGGGACTGTGGGAGATGTAGCAGTTTGTATCTGTTATTGGCTTGCGGAAAGAAGACAGACGGTGTTACTTGATGGTAAATATTCATCTTGTAGTCCAGTTACCGGTGGTGTACCGCAAGGATCAGTGTTGACTCTACTGCTGTTCACCATTTTTATAAACGACCTGGATGAGGGTGTAGAAGGGTGGGTTGGTAAATTTGCAGACAACACTCAGGTCGGTGGAGTTGTGAATAGTGATGCAGGATGTTGTAGTTTACAGAGAGAAATAGTTAAGCTACAGAGCTGGGCTGAGAGGTTGCAAATGGAGTTTAATGCGCACAGGTGCGAGTTGATTCATTTTTGTCAGAGTAACCAGAATACAAAGTATTGGGCTAATGGTAAGTTTCTTGGTTGTGTAGATGTGCAGCGAGATCTCAGTGATCAGAAACAGAATTCCTTGATATTTGCAACCCAGGTGGACCGGGTTGTTAAGAAGGCATACATTGTTTTAGATTTTATTAATAGAGGAATCAAGTTCTGGAACCACGAGGTTATGCTACAGCTGTGCAAAACTCTAGTACGGCCGCACTTGGAGTATTGTGTACAGTTCTGGTCACCGCATTATAAGAAGGAAATTGAAGCTTTGGAAAAGGTGCAGAGGGGATTTACTCGGATGTTGCCTGGTAAGGAGGGAATGTCTTACGAGGAAAGGCTGAGGGACTTGTGGTTGTTTTCGTTAGAGAGAAGAATGTTGAGAAGTGACTTAATCGAGACATATAATATAATCAGAGGGTTAGATAGGGTGGACAGCGAGAGTCTTCTTCGAAGAATGGCGACGATGAGCACGGGGGCGGGGGGGATGGTGTGGCAGAGTTTAAATTGTGGGGTGATAGGTACAGGACAGATGTCAGACGGAGTTTCTTAACTCAGAGAGTAGTAACGGTGTGGAATGCTTTGCCTGAATGGAGTACATTCGCCAACTATAAGTATAATTAAGTCGTCATTGGACAAGCATATGGATGTAAATGGAATAGTGTAGGTTAGATGGACTTCAGATCGGTATTACAGATCAGCGCAACATCGAGTGCCGAAGGGTCTGTACTGGGCTGTAATGTTCTATGTTCTATGGTCTAACTCCCTCTGCTTCTATTCAAGGGTGTACTTGCGTTCAGTTCACTGTTTCATTGTGCATTATGTGAATGACATTTTTACGAAACATGCACTGCGGCCTTCGCAGCTTTATCTTACCACAAGGGCTCCCACATGGTGGAAGGGAAGGAGTTGCAGGTTATTCAGCCAATGATGCAATCCTGAGGTCTTCCCATACCTCTCCTGCATGTGGGAGTACTCAAAACAAGGGTCGATCACCCATCACCGGGCAGCGAAATTTCAACATTTCTACAAACCTATTGACTGCCTTCCCTCTATTTATCACTGTCATCACCACTCAAGAGCAAATAGAGATGATCAATAGTATGCCAATCCAGCCAGTTGACACGACACCCAAGATTATGTGTTAAAGTGCTGTCTCAGATATCTGCATTCCCTCGAATTCCAAACTCCGGAGCATATTCGATTTGAACTGTTTCAAATTTGGCGCCGAAACGTCATCTGCCATGGCCATAAATTATGAAATCCCGTGGCTACGTAAATCGCACCAGGCTATAGGAATGAAATTACTCACCAAGTCATTAAGGAAACTGCAATACATGCTGAAATCAAGGGCAATTAATTGGTATCAATACCGCATCGTGACTTAAATAAAATAAAAAATCCAAAACTTTCACTCTGAGAGAGTTTAAACAAATGTTGATCTCTGTCACATTATGAGATATTGGGAAGCTGACAAAGTATTATATCAAACAAATGATCAAAGAAATGGGTTTCAAGTCGTATTTTGACACACAAAACGAAGCTTGTATCACAAAACTGAGATGACCGGGGTTTTCCTGCTCGAGGTCATCGTCTTTTGTCAGTCTCAAAACGGCTCTTTGGTCAGTGGTTCCATTGCTCAGTGATTCCACTGCTTAGTGGTTGGAGCATTGCTTTTGTCAACGCGACGTTGTAACCTCGAATCTCAGTGCGGCCTTGCTGAATTTTCTTGCAACTATTGCGGAAAGCATCCGAAGGTGCGTTCTCTGTGTTGCTAGGAATTATTTTTGAAGGAACAGCTGGAAGTTATTTTTTTTTACGCAGACCAGGCCATATCTGTTTCAGTTTGGACGTCAACACCCGTGATTTTCCTTGGAGGAACATGAGGATGACAAGCTTCTGATGTGAAGCATGCCTTCGTTGGCAGGAAGAACAACGTGAATCATCAGAAGCAGTAAAGTCACGGTGAAAAAGTGAAAAACGTACAGGGATACTGCTGGATGCTTCCGTTGCTTATGTAGAGACAGGAATCTACTGAAATCCAAATTGAACAAGTCGGAGGCTGGAAGAGCACAGCTAGCCAGGCTGACTCAGAGGTGGAGGAGTCAACGTTTAGCAGGTACCAATTATTCACGATTGGGGCAGTCCTCGCAGGACTGCCTCCTGCCTGTTTACCCCTCTGCTTATGAAAACAGAATCGGGTTTTAAAGCTAGTAGTGAAGAATGACGAGGCCAAACGGATCAATTCCTCATTTTATAGAAGTTGGGCTCTCCTGAGATTCAGCTATCCCGCAGGTCATGAACAAATTTGACGGTATCTGATTCCGTCTCTATCGCTGGTTCATTTGAAATTAAAACTTTGCGGGAAAAGTCTCATTGAGATGAACACTTCAGACATCAGGCTGTGGGTCAAGTAGTGGAAACTGGAAAGGAGAATGGATGGATGTTTGATGACTGGCACTAACATAATGTATTATTCTGTGCTGTAAAACCACGGTATCACGAACATTCTTTTTTGGAAGGAATTTCTCATCGCAGGAAAAACACTCTATGCTGTTTAGAGAAGATGCAATTGCACATGCCGTCCTTCCTGGTCGATCAGTGTTTACGATGAAGCGCTTTCACCGCTGTGGTTTGGGTTCATTTCTTTGTCATGGAATCAGGATTTATTTTCCTGATAAGGGCAACAACAAAAGTAAAGCATCTTTGACAGGAATTGCATTTCAATCGCGTCCAGGTGTGCCTTGCAATACTGTACAGGGCCGTAAGGTGGCTCACTGGTTATCACTGCTGCCTCACTGTGCCAGAGACATGATTTGCCGACAACTGGATCGACTACCAGTGACTTATTCAGGAGCAAATGAAGAGAAAAAGGGGAAGGAATGGTTCTGTGAGGGATAATCCCTGGAGGATTGGGGTGCATTTATTGCATCGAATAGCCAGTTTCTGAGCTGTAAGCGTTCTATGATCCCTTGCTGTGTTGCTTTGGCACACTTTCAGAGAGGGGAGAAAAGAGGGGAAAAACAATCACTTCCCAATCAGTGTTTGATACATTGTGCAACTACCAACGGATTCACTTTTGACTAAACTAGTTCCCGTTTTCCCTACATTGGTAATGGCAGTATACAGCATTTTCATGTGTTGCATTGGACCCAGCATCCTTTCTCAACAAGGACTATATTGGGACTTAAAGAGATAATAAAAGACATAGATGGCGATGACTAGAATGAAAAGACGTCAGGACGTATGGACAGCGTTTACTTGGAAACATAAAATGGAAAGGAAGCCATAGATGTAGTGAAGGGTAATGCCATTTGAAAAGACAAGGCGGTGTTTCATGGGATGGGGGAAAAGACGAATAGATCATGCAGCGTGAAACCCGGTAAAACTTAGTTGTGTCTGTATGCAAGATTTCTAGGCAATGTGAATGTGGTGAGATTAAACAGAGGGAAATTCCCTCATTTGGGTGAATCTATATCGAGAGAATAGAACTTGAAAACCAGCAATGAACTATAAAGAGACGTTTGGAGCATGCTTTGTTTTTCCTTCTACAACTATTGAAATCGAAAATGATTATTTCTTCTCAGGAAAAAGCACTCAGAAGCTGATTCTAAAATATTTGTAAAGACACCTGCAGACACATATGGAGCGAATTTCACCGGGACAGGGAGTCTGGAAAACCAGGATGGGTACGCGTTAGGTGCACACTCTCTAATTGGCTAACGTTAATTGGAAAGAAACCGCGTAACATCTGCAACTGAGTACGACTAAGTATAGAATGATCTGACTGCGAGAAAAGGTTTAGCAGCTTGTTCTACGTGAACTTCTATAAATTGTAAAAGAACAAAGCTGTTTGTGTTAGTTCAGCATTAAAGGGAAGCAGGTTAGCTCAGTCCGCTGCGTAAATGGTTAATGGTATAAAGTTATGCCAACAGAGTTGGACTAATTCTCGCAATGTCTCAGCATACCGTCAGGATCCTGATCTCCCCACTCAGCAAACACTTTAGACGATGGCAACAATCAAATTGAAACTATACTACCGTGAGTTGAAACTGACCTGCTGATTAATACACCTTTGTTCTTTCAGCTGCTTCTTTGGAAAATTTGGCTGCAATCACAGAGAACGGAATGATTCCATTTGGTGCTCACTCATCTCCCACAAACATTTCTTGTAACAACACACCAAAAATATTCCTGTTTGAATTCTGTAATATTCATTTCAGTACTTAAAAACATCATTGTCATTTTTATTCCAGTTTTTCAGACAACAGTCAAAATGTCCAATGAGATAAATCCAATGACATGAGTTCAGCAAATATTGCCCCCTTCTTCACGAACGGGAATAGGGAGAACGCTGGTAATTATAGAACAGTCAGCCTAATTTCCTTTAGGTAAAAGTTTGGGAATGATTATGAGAGATATGATTTATGATCTTCTGAAAAGGAAGAAGTTGATTCGCTACAGTCAACACGATTTTGTGAATAGCAGGTGTGCCTCACAAATTTTGTTGAGCTCTTTGAAAAGGTGAGCAAACAGGTGGATGATAATAAATTGGTTGACGTGGTGGATATGGTTTTCACGAAGGCGCAGTCAGCTGTTGCATAAAATACCGAGACATGGAATTGAGGGTGATTTAGCAGTTTAGATCTGTAATTGGCTCGTTGTAAGAACATAGAGTGTGGTAGATGATGGGAAATCTTCATCCTGGCGTTCAGTTACTCATGGTGTACCACAAGGTTCCTTTTTGGGTCAACGGTTGTTTGTCACTTTTATAAATGAGCTGGGTTCGAGCATGGCATGATGGATGGGCAAATTCGCAAAATGCACTAAGCTCGATGGAATTCTCAAATGTGCCAAAGTCTGCTGCAGGTTATAGAGGGACATGGATAATCTGCAGATCGAAGCTCAGAGGTGGCAAATGGAGCTTAATGTGGAAAAGTGTGAGATGATTTGCTTTGGAATGAGCAACAAGAATAAAACGTTCTGGGCTAATTGTAACGTTCTTGGAAGTTTAGGTGAGCAGAGCGATTTCGGTGCCCACGTACATAAAACTCTGAAAGTTAACACCTGCGTTGATAGATTTGTTAGTGTGTTAGGAGCACAGTCCGTTAGTTTTTAATTCAGAGAGGGATTGAGTTTCAGGGCCAAACGATCCCTTTACTGCTCCATAAATTTCTCTGGTGTGGTCAAAATTGTAGAGTTGTGTGCAGTTCTGGTCACCACATTATGGGACGGATGTGAAAGCATTGGAAAGGGTTTATACGAGATTTCCTAGGATGTTGTCTTCTGTGAAGGGAAGGTCTTACTCGGATAGGTTGAGGGATATGAAGCTGTTTTTGATAGAGATAAGAAGTTTGAGAGGGGAATTAATAGAGACATAAAACATTATCTGAGTTTGCCGTAAGGTGGACAGTGAAGGCCTATTTCTTCAAGTGGCAATGGTTGGCACAAGGGTACATCAATGTAATTTGAGGCTGATAGATGCCGAGGTAGATTCGTTTCTCAGAGAGTAGTGAGGGCGCTGAACGCCTTGCCATCAACAGTCGTAGGCTCATCACCCTTCAGGGCAATTAAGTGATCATTGGATATACTTTCAGCATAAGATGTGAAAATGCTGGTCACATGGACTTCAGATTGGTATCACAGATCTGTGCAACATTAGGGCCAAAAACACTTTATTGCGTTGTACTATTCCGTGTTCGAACTGTTCTTTAGCTTGAAGTCGCAATCATCTCTGGTCAGTGTTAGTAAAGCAAACACCTGGTGAGAATCGAATGCGCAACGTTTACAGCTCATGTACACCCATGCAAGTACAGCAAGCTAACTAATTGCACCACTGGATCTTCCATCTAAAAATGATGAACGGCTCCCGATCTTACCACTGGGACCCTCAACTCATTTTATTTCTCCGGATCTGACATAAAACACAGTGCAGAGGAGGTTATACTGAGGATAGATCGTCGATTATAAAGCATCAGCTTCAGGAAAATGACACTGGTAAATGTGGTAAAAATCGGTTTTATGGAATACTGTGTACGTTTACCGTGGCTTCCTGCGTTGATCACAGGCAATATTATGTGGCTACTGTACTGGGATTTTCCTTCTATCGGCTTCAATTCGTCAGAGAATTTGATTCACTGATATTTCACCAACTTCCTTTGGCATGTTCATATGACACATCAGTCGACACTGCACACAATATCAATCATGTTCAGCATACGATATCCACGAGCATGCGGCATGATTTTTATAAGCAGTTAACATTGAATAATATTACGCAAGAGCAAATTGAAATTCAGTTTAATTAGTGAAGTCGCAAGAATCCAGAGTAAGATTCAAAATGTCAGAAATTCACATTCATTAGCTTGGCCAGAATTCCAGCCCAGCAAAGGGGAAATCTGTCCCTAAATCCCCAGCATCCATGCAATTTCTTGATCCATGTGTCCATTTGGAAACCTATGTGAAGGAACGTTCAGCCTGAAGGAGAACTTGTGAGAATTCTCCACTGTCTGATCCAAAGCTGACACAACAGCTGTCTATTCCAGCTGGGAGGGAAGTGATGTGGAGGTGAGACCAAAATATTACTTGGCGTTTAATTCATATTGTCCACATTGTGATTATTTAAAAACCTGGGCCAGAAATGGCACAGACAGAAAGAGGCCATTCTTCACATCGATCCTGCCCCGCTACGTAATTCTATGTCATCATGGCTGACACAACAATTTAATGTCTTTTTCCAGCCTATCCGCATCATCGTGTTGCCTGCTAGCTAACAGATATTTATCGATCTCCATCATAAATAGACATCGAAAATGCAAATATGTGAGAGGGGAATGTTCCGTTTCGAGACAGTTGGGTTTCTGCACGAATATTGTTAGTTTTGCAGATGAGCAACCAAGTCTGGTCTGACAACCTTCCAAACCATCAACTAAAACTCGCTGCTGATGGGATTCGAACCCACAACCTTTGATTAGCAACCTGAAAAGGGGTACAAAAGCCCAGCGCGCTTTCCATTTCAGCACAGAGCAACGCCAGTAGGCCACTTAAGCACGCAAGTTCACCTTGGACTCATTGAGTTCAGGACATCCATCTCGCGTCTGTCTGTCCTCGTCATACTTTCCAATCCCTGGTCCTTATCCACTAGTGCTCTGGCTCTTGATGTGTTTGGCTACAGACTGCTGAAACGTTCTCATGACACTTAGCTTTACCACAAATTCAGATAATGATTTCCTGATAAACAATACTCTATAGGTGAAAATATTCTTCCTAAATCTCCTCAAAACATCTTGATTCATGTCTTTCATTTATGTCACTCTATTCCTCCCCAATATAGGCTTATCCCTGCCATACATATCTATCATCTTCATAAAATGTTCACGTTAATCGGTTTCTCATTCAGCCTTCTCTGCGCTTAGACATACATCCCAGCTTAGCTCGTCTGCCTTCACAATAAGAGTGGTCAAAACGTTGCTATTCTTTTCATCTTCTGTGATCTTCTCCTCCGGCAATCAGGCACGTTCAGCAGAGGGCAATTAAAACGTAAAAGCAAAGTTCTCAGAAGAAAAGCCAATAGGTCTGAACAAAATCAGCAGTTCTTGTCCATCTCTGATGAGAAAGTAAAGTTAACGCTTCGGGTCCAATGATCCGTCATGGTTTCGAGTCCAATGATCCGCCTTCGGAACTGATATGAAAGGCGGGTGGGTGAAGAATGTGTAAGAGAACGGAAGGGTTCTAAAACGATTGAACTCGATGTTGGGTCCTAACGTTTGCATGGTCTGTCGGGAGAAAATGAGTTGCCGGTCTTCAAGCTTGCGTTGTGCCTTGAAGGAGCACTGCAGCAGACCAGAGACTGAAATAATGGCCTGGGAACACAGTACTTGGATTAGAGTGGTGCTGGAAAAGCACAGCAGTGCAGGCAGCATCCGAGGTGCAGTAACATCGACGTTTCGTGCAGCCCTTCATCAGGAATGCAGGCAGAGAGCCTGAAGGGTGGAGAGACCATAGGGAGAGGAGGAAAACTTCCTCAATGCAGGCATCATTACAAATAGATTCGTAGTAGGGTGAAAATCAACTGGGTACAAATAATGACTGCAGATGCTGGAAACCAGAGTCCAGATTCGAATGGTGCTGGAAAAGCACAGCAGTTCAGGCAGAATCCGAGAAACAATTTCGGAAAGCTGCCCATCTTCAGGAATACAGGCAGAGAGCCTGAAGGGTGGGAACACAGTGTAATGTCGAAGTACAGGAGACTGGATGATCGGGATGGTTTTTGTTGTTTCTGGACAGAACGTAAGTGATCTCACCTTTGTCACCGACTCTGTGTTCCTCCCTCCATTGTAGAGAGATCACATTCTGAGCAGGGAATACAGTTGCCTCGATTAAATGAAGTGCAGACACAATTGCTCACAGAATTCCAATCGTAATCGTGCCAAACACTGTTTAGTTCCCTGAGCTCCCCAGTATTTATCCACAGTAAGCTCCAAAGTGAAATATTTGTTTAGAATCTTATAATTTCACACATCGTTGGCTTCATTGATCATTAAGGATACTGGTTTTGTCCCTTGCTCTTCTTTTGCTCTTAATACACTTGTAGACTCTCTTTCAATTCTCCTTAACTTTCTCTGCCAAAGCTATCTCATGTCCCCTTTCTGCATTCCTGATTTCCATCCACACTGTATTTCTACAGCCCGATGCTACTGACGGGATTCCCTTGAGTCAGCCAGTTATATCTGACATGTACCCCCTTTTTTTCTTGACCAGAGCCTCGAAACTCAGCCAGTGTTACCTAATTCTGTCAGCATTGAGCTGCACACTAACAGGAACATGCTGGTGCTGAACGCTCTTTTTAGCTCGCATTTAAGATGTTCTACTTGCCAGACCTCCCTTTACCTGCAAATATCCTCCCCAGATCTACTTTAAAAATTCCTGTCTAATGCTACCTTGCTCCCTTGAGTAACTTGAACCGGTCTTTTCCAACGCTATTTTCAAACTAATACAATTGTGGTGACTTTTCAAAGTGCTCCCCCACTAACACCTCAGTCCCGTTCCCGACCTGGTTTCCCAAGAGGAGGTCACGTTTAGCCCCATTCTCCAGTTGGGCCATTTACATAATGACTGGGAGTTTTTGGAACACACTTAACAAATTCCTTCCATCCAAATGCTTAACTCAGTAGCAATCCCAGTACAAGTTTGGAAAGGTTAAGATCCCCTACCCTTACAAACCTATTATTCTAACAGAATCTGAGATTGCCTGACACATTTGCTCGTTCATCTCCCATTGCCTATTCCTGTAGTACGACCGTAGCAAACTGATGACTAATTTCTATTTCTTAGTTCTGCCAATATCGCTTAACTGGGCGATCCTGCATGAATACTCCCTCTAGGTACTGCTGGGATTTCCCCGCCCCCCCCAATCAAAACCACCAGCTCTCCTCCGGTATTGCCTCCTGTTCTATCCTTCCTGTAGCATCTGTCCCCTGGAACATTGAGCTGCTGGTCCTGTCGCTTCCTCAGCTGTGTTTCTGTAACCCCTACAACATCCTAGTCGCATGTTCCCATCCATACTCTGGGTTCATCTGCCATTATCTGTCCTGCCCTTTGCATTGAAATAAATGAAGTTTAATCCATCAGTTTTCCCTCATTGTCTGCTATGTTCTTGCCGGCCTTGTCTATTTATATTGCTCTCTTGAACATCTGTACAGCCTCACATTTCTTTCTGGCCTTACGACTGCTATGAGTCCCACACCCCGCCAGACGAGTTTAAATCCCCCTCCTGCTCCCAGTTCAGGTGTCTTCTCCACCCTGTCTACGTGTGCAGACACCTTCAGACATTCAGACATCTAGTGACTTGTCCACCAAGGTCCATATGTTCCTCAATATTCCATGAGGAACTACAATTCATAATGGATATTGTTCACTTATTAAATTTCCAACAGTGATCAGAAGTAAACTCCATCTGTCATTGCCCTGCTCAGTTTATCATCTGAACGATATCAGACGACAGCCTGAGACCATCCCCCTCACTGTGGACAACACCCTCACCTTTCATGTCATCTGCAAACCTACTAATGATTTCTTCTCCTTTCACATCTGTGATATTAATGAACGTAATAATCAGCAACAGTTGCTGCACAGATCCCTGTGGTACACCCGCTGGGCAAAGGCTTCCAATCGTGAAAGACACCCTCCACCAATTGTGGATCCAATTTTCCAACTTGCCTTCGTTCCCATGGGCTCTTCAATTTATCACCAGATGCCTAAGAGATAGACCACGGAACGAGGACATGCCACAAACAAAAGGACTAGCCGCACTACCATACGTCAGGAGCGTCTCAGAACTAACAGCCAGACTACTGCGACCCTTAGGACTCATAACAGCACACAAGCCAACTTCCACACTCAGACAACAACTCACCAGAACAAAGGACCCAATAGCCAGCACGAGCCAAACTAACGTAGTTTACAAAATACCATGCAAGGACTGCACAAAACACTATATAGGACAAACAGGAAGACAGCTAACAATCCACATCCACGAACATCAGCTAGCCACAAAACGACACGACCAGCTATCCCTACTAGCCATACACTCAGACAACCAGGAACATGAATTTGACTGGGAAAACACTCCCATCATAGGACAAGCCAGACAGAGAACAGCCAGGGAATTCCTAGAGGCATGGCATTCATCCACAAACTCCATTAACAGACACATAGACCTGGACCCCATATACAAACCACTACAGCTGAAACTGACACCCGGAAACGGCAAGAAGATCCATCAACAGACACATCAACCTGGACCCCACATACAAACTACTACAGCTGAAACTGACACCCGGCAACGGCAAGAAGATCCATCAACAGACACATCAACCTGGACCCCACATACAAACTACTACAGCTGAAACTGACACCCGGAAGCCGCAAGAACAAACCACTATAAATACCGGAAGAAACATCAAAGCAGCGCTTCACAGGAGGCTCCAATAGCACTGATGATGTTCCCTAGCCAGGGAACGAAACGTTTGCAGCAAAAACTTCCAGCTCGGCGAACAGAACCACAACATACTCGTGCCTGCCTTGTCCGCTGAAATTGCCCTCTTTATCTTGTGCACCAACCTCAATCTTCTTTCTGGCCTTACGACTGTTTAAGGTCCAACACAGTGCCAGACTAGTTTATAACCTCTCAAGCAGCTCTAACAATTCGCCCCACAAGGTTATGGGTCCCCCTCCTGCTCCCAGTTCAGGTGTGTTCCCCATCCTGTCTACCTGTTCTCACACCTTCAGACATCCAGGGACTTGCCCACCAAGATCCCTGTATTCCTCGGTACTCCAAGTGGACCTACCATTCATGATGTATATCATTCGCTTATGAGACTTCCCACAATGCATTACCTCACAGTGATCAGAAGTAAACTCCATCTGCCATTACTCTACACAGTTTATCATCTGATGGACATAAGACTGCCGTCTGAGACGAACCCCCTCACTTTTCATATAATCTGCAAACCTATTAATGATTCTTTCTGCTTTCATGTCCAAGTTATTAATGTACATAGTAACCAGCAATGCTTCCTGCACAGTTCCCTGTGGTGCATCCACTGTTGAAATAACTTCAAACACGAAGAAGTCTATCCACTAATTGTGGATCCAATTTACCAATTTGCCTTGGATCCCAATGGCTCTTTACGTTTTGACCAGCCTTCCATGAGGGACCTTGTCAAAGGCCTTATTCAAGTCCATGTAAACCACATCATCTGAACTGCCCCCATAAATATTTTAAAACACCATTTAAAAAATAACTGAATTGAATTCCTCAGACACTATCACCCTCTACCAAATCCGTGATGACGCTGCCGAGGTGATCCTTGCCTTTGGAAGTGTTGATGCATCCTCAGAATCGTTTCTAATAATTTCCCTCTCCCTGCTGTCAGACTATCGACTCTGTAATTACCTGGCATTTTCCCTGCTGCCCTTCTTGAACAAAGGAACCACATTAGCGATCCTCCAGTCATTCGGCACTTCATCTGTGGCCAGCAAAGTATTAAATACATCCACCAGGACCCCAGCAATCTTCTGCCTTTCCTCCCATACCAGCTTGGGATACATTTCATTGGGCACTGGGGATTTCTCCACCTTTCTGCCTGTGAAAACATTTAATACCTCCTCCTTATTCATCTTTTCATGTTCTAGCACCTCACTGTCCCAACTGAAATCCCCGGCTACAATGTCTTTCTCCTGTGTGAATACAGATGGGAAGTATTCATTGAAGACCTCACCGACTTCCTCTGGCTCCATGCACTGATTGTCCCTTTGGTTTCTAACAAGCCTCGCTGTTTTCCTGGGAATCCTCTTCCTCTAACTATACTCATTAAATACCTTGTGGCCTCTCCATAACAGTATCTGCCAAGGATATTTCGTGCCCATTATTTGCCCGTCATTTTCAGGATCCCCTTGCACTGTCTATATGGTGATCGGTCGTTGTCTGTTTTCATCGTATTGTACTTCCTTTATTAAACTCAGGATATCGTTTGACCAGTATTAACTGGAGTTACTGCCGTTGTCATTCACTTTTCGCAGAACACACTGGCCTTGAATTCTCCCTGTATCAATTTGGCATACTTCCTCTTTCCGAATATGAACCCAACTGCAAATAGTTCCTCCCGGTCTGTGTTTGCCAGATCCTGTCTCGTGATAATGATAATTCACAGTGACAGTGATATTCTAATAATGAGATGGCTTCCACAAATTTGGGCTCTTCACTTCTGCCCTACCTTTATATTTTTTTTTCCAAAATGACTTTGAAAGCAAGTGTTATGACCACTCTCACCAAAACACTTTAAACAAACATGATGTCTTTCATCTTGTCCAGTGCCGACAGCCCATTCTGTCTGTAACATCCAGCCCTTACTGACTTCCCCATCTGTCTATCTTCCTCCAGCCTCTCCAGCACATGATGTCACTGCAGCCTTCTCCAGTCCCGACAGCACTCCTCCATCCTGTCCTATAGCACCTCATTACCTCTAACCTTCCAGCATCCATTTCACCTCCTTATCTGTAGAGTCCTCCAGTTCCTACAGCCTTTCTTGCCAAACCTCCCTTTGTGTATTGTTCTGAAGTCACCTGAACGCTCCTGAGATCTGTAACATTGCCTTCTCTCTTCAATGTTCTCTGTCTCTGTGACTAACTCCCATCACTACAATGTTCCTTACCTCTGACCACCTCCAGTCAGTTCTAGCCACCTTACTTCTCGAACATCCTGCAGCCACTAAAACCATCTATGTGTCTGAAGAATCCTCTGAATTGTTGTAACAAATCTCATTCCCACAATTGCCTCTGTCCATAACCTCAGCCAGTCCAAAGAACCTTTGCTAACTCAGTGACCTCATCCAGTGTGTACAACTCTTGAGTATACTAACTTCATCCAGTCTCCCCAACTGTCCCTACCTCTAATTGTCGAGAGAGTCCACATCCCTCCCTATTGCGTTAACCTCCTCTAGTCCCTTTGATGGACACCATCTATGGAACGTTCTCCTGTTCCTGACTATATTCTCCTCCTGTTCCAATAATCCTTGTGAACTTTGTAACCTGGTCCAATCTCTGCAGTGCTCTGTATAATCAGCCTTACTGTGCCTGGAACCTGACTTCAGTTCCAGCCTTGGCCGACTGTCTGTGTGCACTTTGCATGTTCTCCCCCCTGACTGTGTGGGTTTCTTCCGGATGCTCTGGTTTCCTGCCATAGCCCGACATTTGCACGATACGTGGATTGGCCATCATAAATTGACTGTCGTATTCAGGCAAGTGTGGTTTAGGTGAGTTCACCATGAGAAATGCAGGGTTTAATGGACAGGGAGAGGGATGGGTCTGGTTAGCATGCTCTGGACCTGTTGGGCCGAATGGGCTGTTTCCACAGTGTGGAGATTCTATTCAGGCCATTGGCCTGTCCTGTCAACACCCCTGTCTCTTGAAATTTGCCTCATCCCCAACACTCTCCTTATATGCGTAATCTCCAACAGCCTCTAAAATACTCCTTGACTATGTAAGCTTCTCCAGTCCTTACCACGATCAATATGACTGTCACCTCTTCCTGCCATTAGAATAATCCCTATAACTGTTGTCATTTGTTACAGCACTCCCAATCACTGTTCCATCCTGAAACACCCAAAAACATTTATATCTCTGTAAACCCATCTGGACAGTCTATACTTCCTTTTGACAGTCCCGGCTGAGACTTTCTTTATATCAGAAAAGTAATTAAATGTTGGTAACCGTTATTATCGTAACCTCCCTCCAGCCTTACAGCACTGAGGATCTGTAGAAGCTCTTTTCAAACCGACAACCATCTCTGTGTCTGTAATCTCCTCCACTCTCCATAATACATTCACTCTGAGCTCTTCTGTAGTCAATTAAACACTCCCTAACACTGTCTGTATCAGTGTAACCTTCACCAAACACACAACCTTCCCTCTCTGTGTAAATTCCTACACCAGTCCCTCTCCCTCTAAGCTCCGTCTGACAATACAACCCTCCATGTTTATGTATCACCTTCAGTACCTACTGACCTCTCTATCTGTGTAACCTTCTCCATGCATTTTTCCTTCAGTCCCTTTAACTGTCGCTATCAGTGTAATATCTTCAGGACCCGAAAACTCCCCTCTCTTTAACTTTCTCAGCCCACACAACCCTCACTATCTGTAACCTACTCCTTTCGGAGAACCCTCCCTCTGCGAACTGCTCCAAACCTTCAATTCTCCATAAGCTCCTGCAGTCTTATAGCCCTCCCTGACTACATAACCTCTTCCAGTCCCTAAAACGCCATCAGTCTGTGGAGACCATACCACGATCCCTATCTGTGTTATCCTCTCAAGTCCCTGCAACACTCCCGATGTGTAGATACCACTCCTATGCCTGTGCCTCTCCCGGTCCTGTTCCTTGTAACTATGCAAAATCCTCCCGTCACTATCACCCATCGTGGCAATGTAAGCTCCTCCTGTAACTCCATCCATTTACCCACGTCCATAACCTTCTCCAGCTCTTACACCCCATATGTGTGTCAACCTCACTCTCCACTCGAACCCTCCCGACCGCAGGAACTTCCTCCTGTTTGTGCAATGCTCCCTTATCTGTGAAACTATCTCCATACAAACTTGCTACACCAGTCTCTCAAAAACGAATCCAGATTCCACAGCCTCCATGTCTAAATAACCCCCAGAACCTAAGCCTTCCTATATCTATCAACATCTTCAGTCACGATGGCCCTCCATACCTTTGTTTGTTCCGCCAGACGATACAAAGCTCTTTATCTCTCTCATGTGGTCAGCTCCCTAAAACAGTCCCTGTCTGTGTAATCCAGCCCTGTCCCACAAACATTCTTATCCCTGTATACTTCTCTATCCTTCCCAACATTTCCAATTACATGAACCCGTCAGCCCTACAGCTTTCCACATTTCTCTAACCTCCTGTGGGCCTATGGTCCTCCCTTCCTGTCAAACCACCTCCAGTCCCTACAATCCGCCCAATCTGAGTTCTCTGCTCCAGATCAGACCATTGCTGTCTCTCGAAACACCTCCACTCCTGGCAACTCTTCCTATTTGTGTAACCTCGTTCAGACCCCATACTCTCCAGCTTCCTGCATCCTCTTCCTGCCACTGCAACCAAAACAACATGTTTATGTAATATCCACCAGTGCTTAAACCCTCCCCAACTCAGTAACCTCTTGCAGCCCTAACAAAACACCTAATCTGTGAAACCTCTCATTTCCCTACAATCCTCCCTTCCTCCTCAAATACTTCATCACCATGAAACCTCACAATTACTGAACCCTCCTTTTGGCATTGCAATCCTCCTAATGTCTTCAAAATCCTCCTGTCCTGATATCCCTCCCTGACTCCGTAAACCCCACACCCTCCAGTGCCCTTCTGGGGAACATGGCAGAGGACAGAAGATTTGTGGAGATTTACCAAGATGCTGTCTGTAATGGAGGGCAGTTCTTACAAAGAAAGATAAGGGAGCTAAGGCTTTTTTCATTGGAGTGAAGAAGGGGCGGACGACTTCGTGGAGGTGAAAAGCTGATAAGAGGCACAGAGTGAGTGAATAGTCAGAGACTGTTCCTCCTACGGAATAAATGGCTATTACAAGGCGGCATATTGTTAAGGTGAATGGAGGATGGATAAGAGGACAGAGAGTGGTAGCTGGTTGGAATGCATTGCCAATGGTAGTCGTAAAATTAGATACATTCGGGACATTTAATAGACTCTTTGACAGATACATGGATAACAATAAAATGAAGAGTATGTAGTTTACTTTGATCTTACAGTTGGATACAAGGTTGGCATGAAATCATGGCCGAAGGGTCTTGTGCTGAACTGTTCTGCGTTCTGTGTTCTGTCTGGTAAACTGGGTAATAAGCTAAAATCAGTGTAAAATGATATGGCATTAGGAGGAGCTCGTGAACTGGATACAAAATTGGCTTGATGGTAGGATACAGAGGGTGATGGGAGACATGTTGTTTTTCTGACTGGACACATGTGACCAGCGGTGTTTTGGGTCCATTGTTGTTTGTCATTTGGATAAATGGTTTGGATGGGAATATTGGTTTCCTGGTAAGTAAGCTTCTTGGGTGACACTGACATTGGTGGCAAAGTGGACAGTGAAGTAGGTTATCTGTGATACAACAGGATGAACAGTACTGCTGGGCTAATGGGCTGAAGGATAGCAGATGGAGTTTAATTAGATACATGGGAAGTGTTCCATTTTGGTGAAACAAACCAGGGTGGGACTTGTATAGTTAATATTCGGGCCCTGGGTAGTGTTGTCAGTCAGTGACCCAGTGATGCAGGTGCACAGTTCTTTTAATGTGGTGTCACAGGTAGACAGGCTGGTGAAGCAGTCATTTGGGGTGGTTACCTTCATTCGGGAGAGAATTAAGAGTAAGAGTTCGGATGTCATGTTGTGGTTGTGAAAGACATTGTTGGGGCCACCATTAAACTATTGTTGCTCAGTGGGAAGAACTCATCTAGTTTACTGACCTCCATCAGGTAATGACATCAAATATTCTCACCTGGTCTGGCTAAAATGTTACTCCAGACCCACAGCAATATGGCTGACTCTGAGCTGCCCTCTGGGTAATTAGCAGTGGGGCAAAGAATGTTGTTCCAGGCAGTGACACCCACATCCCATGAATGAATATATAAAAATACCCATGTCCCTCCCTAACTCTGCAAACCCCTCCAGCTGCAGCAATCCGTACTGGCTTTGTCACACCCTGACCACTCTCTGTAACACTCTCACCACCTCCAGCACCTTCACCTCTCCCTGTTCCTGTCGTGTCAATGAACCCTGACCGTGGTTCCCCTTCCCACAGCCCTCCTCCTGCGAGCAGACCCATTGCAATCCATTAACATTTACTCTTAAAACACTCTCTCACTTCAGGATTTTAAGTACTTTTTGGTGATCTTCTCAGCCTCATAATCTAGTATGATTCCTCTTGTCCTGAATGAGGGATCAGTGCGAATGTCTTGCTGAGGTTTTTACTGTTTCAATCGAATGTCCTTTTGTTGAGTACTTTGCATTGTTCCTACAAATGTTTTCCACTGTTCATTTACAGGCACATATTTCAGCCTGTTTAGCTTGTTAACTTTGTTCAGTTCTCCTCTCAAACTCAGGTCATTGGCTATTTTTGTTTCTAGTTGTAGCTTGTCCTTTCTCTGATTCACTTTAATACTTTATATTTCTTTAAACTGCACTTTATCACAATTTCCCGAAGGATCTCTGCAAGTGACACTACTCATTCATTAAGTTTCATTACATGTTCGCTCTGCGATAGTTATGTCCCGAGCCAGTTGCACAATGTGTTTTTCAGAAAAACACTGAAAAAAAAACGAACTCCTCTTCCAATATCAATGTTGTCCGTGTGATTGTCCCAGATTATACATATATTGAAGTTTTCCAAAATTATGACAATGCCTTTGTTAAAAATAATCCAATGAGTTCCTGTGTAATGCAGTGATGAGCAATGGAATGCTCTTTGGTGACTAAAACTGTTCTGCTGCTTGTGTCCTTGGCAAGTATTAGCCAGACTTTACATTCAGACTGACTCTACTTCATGATCTGAGGCCAAATGATTTCCCTGCAATGCCTTCGTTATCATTATTGTTAGCGTTGCACATTTTGCCTGAGTTTGCACAAGATTACGAACCACTGAATATTTTTGTTCACCCTGTATCCATGTCTCCCTGGTGTCTAAATCTCTTTTATCTCTGTGTCATAAATCCATCGACCTTATTGCAGCAACATTGTCCATTCAAAAAAAAACATAATATACTTTCTTCCACAACTTCCTGTCACAAATCTATTTGCTGATGTACAATTTTAGTTAAACTCTGTCCCATCCTGTTCCTTTCTGCTTGTCTTCAGCCACATTCCCATGCTGTTCCATTGCTTCACTTTTTCCCTTTGGATTTGGAAAGCTCCTTTCACCTGCATCATGTCGGTTTAATGCCCTGTTCAACAACCTACCGGCATGATTGGCCAGGACACAGGTCCCAGCACAGTTCCAGGGGATCATTCTAGTAGCTTTCATTTTAAAATCAGGTATGGGATGTGTGAGTCTCTGGCTGACCAGCCTTTCTTGCCCAGCCCTAGAAGCCCTTGAACTGAGTAGCTTGCTCGGACATTTCAGAGGGTAATTGAGAGGCAAACACTTTGCTGTGGGGATGTCGTGCAGACCACGTCAGGAAGGGCAGATACCCTTCTCTAAAGGACAAGGGTTTGGATTTGTTGTATATCAGTAAAGGTTTCATACTTATTTGTGGATTGTTAAAAAATATTTTTAAAATTATTGATTTCAAACGTCTCCTTTTCAGATGGTGGGATTCAAACCTGCGTCCTCTGAACATTAGCTGATGTTTTGGATGCATTCTCTCGCAATAATTCCACCAGGCCAATACCACCAGACCACCTGCTCACTGGATGCTCATCCTTGAGCACTGATACAAGGGCATCATGAAGCTAGACCCATTGTTAGTACTCAATTATGTGATCCTGACATCTTCCAGCAATCTGGGACTATTACTTAATATCGCTTCATTTTCCAGATCTCTGTGGAACTCAGTGCCATTCTTCATGTGTTAGCCTCACTGTTTCATTTCCCACTCTGTATATTTCTCTGTCTCCTGTAGTTACTCAGGAAGGTTCTGACTCAATAGCCTTCACAGCTGCTGGGTGGATCGTCCATCACCACATTGAACGCAGTTGGTCTGCCAGAGAGAGACAAACGGCACGGAGATCTGGAGCCTTCAACAAATCCTGTGGTGAGGTAAGGTCACCCACAGTGCACAGAGCAAAGAACAATGAGAGGTCTCTAAACATCTGTTAACACAACGTGACATAGACACAGTGCTGGAGGGGAGCACAGTACACACACACCCCAGACTCAATCACCGCCCCAATGTAAGTTCTGTTATATTAAAACTCACTACTCTGCAACAGTGTATCTATGGCTTGTCTTGTGGTCCAGTGTCTTCAATAATTTTTAATTGCTATAACAGTTTCTATCGCTGTAACCTCCACCTTTCCCGATAGTCCATCCACATATTTGAAATATACTGCATTCCAGACTACCATCCCTATGGCTGTAACTTCCTTCAGGGTCTACAACATGCCTTATCTCGGAAATCTCCGGCTTCAATAAGGTAAAAACAAGGACTGCAGATGGTGGAAACCAGAGTCTAGATTGGCGTGGTGCTGGAAAAGCATGGCAGGTCAGGCAGCATCCGAGGAACAGGAAAATTGACGTTTAGGACAAAAGCCCTTCATCAGGTATAGAGGCAGGGTGCCTGCAGAGTGGAGAGATAAATGAGAGAGGGGTGGGGATGGAGAGAAAGTATCACAGAGTAAAATAGGTGAATGGTGTCGGGAAGAAGGTGATAGGTCAGAGTGGAGGATGGGAGAAGGTAGCAATGAGTACAATGGGTGAATGGGGATGGGGATGGGGGTGATAGGTCAGAGATGAGATTGGAGCGGATAGGTCGCAAGGGATATAAGCCATTAGGACACGTCATAAGGGCGGTGCTGAACTGGAAGGCTGAAGGTGGGGTGAGATGGGGGAAGGGAAAGTGAGGAAACTGTTGAAGTCCACATTGATGCTCTGCGGTTGAATTGTTCCAAGGCGGAAGGTGAGGCATTCTTCCTCCGGGTGTGTAGTGGTGAGGAAGCGGTGGTGAAGGAAGCCCAGGACGTGCATGTTTCGGCAGAGCGGGAGGGGGAGTTGAAATATTGGGCCACAGGGCACTGGGGTCGATTGGTGCGGGTGTACCAGAGATGTTCCCTCAAGCGCTCTGCTAGGAGGCGCCCAGTCTCCCCAATGTAGAGGAGACCGCATCAGGAGCAACGGATACAATAAATGATATTGGTGGATGTGCAGGTAAAACTTTGGATGTGGAAGGCTCCTTTTTGGCCTTGAATTGTGGTGAGGGGAGAGGTGTGGGCGCAGGTTTTGCAATTCCTGCAGTGGTAGGGGAAGATGACAGGAAGGGAGGGTGGATTTTTGGGGGGGCATGGACCTGACCAGGTAGTCACAGAGGGAATGGTCTTTGCGGAAAGTGGAACGGGGTGGGGAGGGAAATATATCCCTGGTGGTGGGGTCCGTTAAGAGGTGATGGAAATGGCGGCGGATGATTAGATTTATGGAAAGGTTAGTAGGGAGGAAGGTGAGCACCAAGGGGGTTCTGTCCTTGTTACAGTCGGAGGGGTGAGGTTTGAGGGCGGAGGTGCGGGATGTGGACGAGATGCGTTGGAAGACATTTTTTACCACGCGGGAAGGGAAATTCCGATCTCTAAAGAAGGAGGCTGTCTGGTGTGTTCTGTGGTGGAGCTGGTCCTCCTGGGAGCGTGTACGGCGGAGTCGGAGGAATTGGGAACAGGGGTTGGGAATTTTGCAGGCGGTAGTGTGGGAAGGTGTGTAATCTAGGTAGCTCTGGAGTCGGTAGGTTTGTAAAAAATGTCGGGGTCAAGTCGGTTGTCATTAATGGGGATGGAGATGTCCAGGAAGGGGAGGGAGGCATCAGAAAAAGTCCATGTAAATTTAACGTCAGGGTGGAATGTATTGGTGAAGTTGATGAATTGCTCAAACTCCTCGAGGGAGCACAAGGTGGCGCCAGTGCAGTCATCAATGTTACGGAGGAAGAGGTGGGGAGTGGTGCCAGTGGAATTATGGAAGATGGACTGTTCTATGTAGCCACCAAAGAGGCAGGCATAGCTGTGGCCCATACGGGTGCCCATGGCTTCACCTTTGGTCTGGAGGAAGTGGGAAGGAAAAATTGTTAAGGGTGAGGACAAGTTCAGCCAAACGAATGAGAGTATCGTTGGAAGGGTACTGATGTGGACGTCGGCAGGTGAAGAAACGGAGGGCTTCGAAGTCCTGGTCGTCGTGGATGGAGGTGTAGAGGGATTGGATATCCATTGTGAAGATGAAGCGCTGGGGTCCAGGGAAATGGAGTCTTGGGATAGTGAAGGGTGTGGGTGGTGTCTCGAACGAATGTGTGTAGTTCCTGGACTGGGTGATAGGACAATGCCAAGGTAGGTAGACATGAGTTCGGTGGGGTAGGAGCATGCTGAGACAATGATTCGGACAGGTGGTCAGGTGATCTTGGATAGGAGGTAGAATCGGGCAAAGGGGTATCCCGAACAATGAGGTTGGAAGCTGTGGTTGGGAGATCTCCTGAGGAGATGAGGATTCTGTGTGCTCTGGGAGATGACGGTTCGGTGATGGGAGGTGGGTCATGGTAGAGGGAGTGGAAGGAGGAAGTCTCTTTGAGTTATCATCATGGCTTCAGCGGTGTCAAGGTCAGTGCCCCAGACTCCACTGCACCCCCTTTATCTGCTGGTTTGATGGTGAGTTCGGGATTGGAGCAGAGGAAGTGGAGCGCTGCATA
Source organism: Hemiscyllium ocellatum (assembly GCF_020745735.1). Lineage (NCBI taxonomy): Eukaryota > Metazoa > Chordata > Chondrichthyes > Orectolobiformes > Hemiscylliidae > Hemiscyllium > Hemiscyllium ocellatum. The sequence goes on from NC_083409.1 coordinate 2,495,872, forward strand.
TTGTGAGGGTGAGTGGTTGGAGTGGGAGGGGGTTAGATAGGTTGAGGCAGTTAATGTCTCCGCAGAATTTGGAAATGAAGAGATCGAAGGCATTTAATAGGCCATCTGGGGTGTCCAGGTGGATGGATGTATTGGAGGCCGCAAAAGGGTCCTCAGATAATAGGCGGGAGTCTTGATTGTAAAAGTAAGCTCAGAGGCGGAGGCAGTGGAAGAAGTGTTCGACGTCACGGCGTGTATTAATTTAATTGATGTGTGGACGGAGAGGGATAAAGGTGAGGCCTTTGCTGAGGACTGATCATTCGTCCTCGGTGAGAGGGAGGTCAGGGGGAATGGTGAAAACTCGGCAGGACTGGGAGCTGGGACTAGGCGAAGGTGTGGAGCTGGGGGAGGCGACGGAACCTGCAACTGGAGTGGGTGTGTTGGTTGGGGGAATGGGGATGGAGTCATGAGCAGAAGTGGTGTTCCCCTCAGGGTTCTTGGGGCGGGGATGGTGACTGTGGGACTTGGGGGTGGTGTCAGCAGAATGCAGGTGAGTGGCATTGGTGGGGGCGAAAGTGGTGACAAACACGGCAGTGGGGGGCGCGGACGTCACTGAGTGTGTGAGCGATGGTGTGGGGGGCGGAAGTGATGTCACTTGTGGTGTATGAGGAATTATGAGGGGCGAAAATGGCATTTACTTTATTTTAACCAATAATTTCCTGTCACAAAACTGTTAGACAATGTCGTATTTTAATTAAACTCAGTCCCTTACTGTTTCTTTCTTTTCGTCTTCATCCACATCTCCATGGTATTCCAATATTTCAAGCTTTCTCTTTGGACTTGGGAATTTACATTCACCTCAGACCTGTCCCCCTCCTCATCTGTGTCCGTTTATAGCACACTGCATAATCCTGGTACCAGATGAGCCTATCCCAATACAATAGCTTAGTCTTTCTTGAGTACTGGTAGCAGTGCTCACTGGTCAGAACCACTTCTGATGATACCATTGTGTGATCCTGATATCACTCAGTTTATCTAGATGTGATATCCCTCACTGTGTGGGTCTATTTGCTGCCTCTCGTAGTGCCTCTCGTTCTTGTAGTTACTCCAGATCCTGAGCCAACAGCATTCTCCACTCCAGAGGAAAGCAACTGCACAGGCCATGGATGGAGACTGGGATTTTCCAGATTGCTGTGGGACTCAGTGCCATTTTCCATGTGTAACCTTCATTGCATTAGTCTAATTTCCCATTCTGTCTATTTCTCTGTTTCCTGTAGGTATTGCTAATGTCCCTGACTCCGCAGAATTCCCAACTCCTGTCTCGTCCATCACCACATTGAAGACAATTGGTCAGTCAGAGAGAGGTGGAGAGTGAGATCTGGAGCCTTCAGTAAATCCTGCAGCTGGTAAGATAACTCATACAGTCAACAACACAGGGAGGAGTTCATGGGCTTCAATTCAGACCCTGAGGGCATGAGGTAGGAACAATGCTGGGCAAGGAACATGAGAAAAATCTCAGGCTTCATTATCACCATCTTGTCTGTAAGTTCATCTGTTCCACAGAACCCTCCCTATGCCTGTCAGTTTCTCCACTGTCTGTTTCATAGCTACCATTTCCCCTATCTCTATCAGCTCCTACAATCCTGCCTATCCCCGTAGTCTCCTCCTACCAGTACAACTCTCCAAGGCTTTGCCTTTGCCTTTAATCCCAGGTTCTGTCACTGCTCTCCTTAACTGAAGAAAAACAACTCTTCAAGTTCCTCAAGCCATTCCTGTCAGTGTAGTTCTTTCCAGACCTGAAATGCCTCCCTGCCTTTGTGACATTTTTGAACTCCTAAAACCTTTATGATCTCTGTAACCTTCCCGTCACGACAGCAAAAAAGCTCTGTACCTTAGTAACCTCCTCCAGCGGTTAGACTCCTCCTTGTCTCTGGACACAAAGCAGAGTGACCCTGCTTTTCTCATAAATTAGTTTCTTCATTTCTAATGATGACTATGAACTCTTCCTGTCTCTAAAACGCACTCAATCTCTGTAAACTCTGCTGGTCCTGATTGATGTAATTTCCTTCGGTAACTACAAACCTTTATATCTTTAATCTCCTCCAGACGCGACCATACAGTTTATTTAACCTCTACGAGTTATGGAGTCATAGAGATGTACAGCATGGAAACAGACCCTTCGGTCCAACCCGTCCATGCCGACCAGATATCCCAACCCAATCTAGTCCCACCTGCCAACACCCGGCCCATATTCTTCCATACCCTTCCCATTCATATGCCCATCCAAGTGCCTCATCAATGTTGCAATTGTACCAGCCTCCACCACTTCCACTGGCAGATCGTTCTATAAACGTACCACCCTCTGCGTGAAAAAAGTTGCCCTTTAGGTCTCTTTTATATCTTTCACCTCTCAAACTAAATCTATGCCCTCTAGGTCTGGACTTCTTGACCCCAGGGAAAATACTTTGTCTATTTATACTATCCATGCCCCTCATAATTTTGTAAACCTCTGTTAGGTCACCCCTCAGCCTCCGAAGCTCCAGGGATATCCGCCCCAGCCTGTTCAGCATCTCCTTGTAGCTCAAATCCTCCGACCCAGGCAACATCCTTGTAAATCTTTTCTGAACCCTTTCAGGTTTCATAACATCTTTCTGATATGAAAGAGACCGGAATTGCACAAAGCATTCCAACTGTGGCCTAACCAATGTCCTGTACAGCCGCAAAATGACCTCCCAACTCCTGTATTCAATACTCTGACCAATAAAGTAAAGCATACTATATGCCACCTTCACTATCCTATCTACCTGCGACTCTATTTCAAGGAGCTGTGAATTTGCACTCCAAGGTCTCTTTGGTCAGCAACACTCCCTCGGACCTTACCATTATGTGTATAAGTCCTGCTAAGATTTGCCTTCCCAAAATGCCGCACATCGCATTACTCTGAATTAAACTCCCCTTTCTTCATCCTCTGTCTTGTGACAATCAGACAAATCCTCTATCGATGATAAGCATGTTGTTCTGACAGGGACAGTTCATTTCGCACCCACTGCTGGATTATTTTTTCTGTCTGGCTGTAAACAGCAGAGTTTCACCATTACCTTCCCATCTGTAATTCCCTGGAGAAGGTGGTGGTGATCTGTCTTCCTGAGGCACTGCTGTCCTTTGGGTGTAGGGACAGACACAGTGCTGGGAGGATGGAGCGTGGCTTGGAAGGCACATTGGAAATATCGGTGTTCCCATACACCTGGAACTCCTGTCCTTCCAGGATATAATGGTTCCGGGTTTGTGAAGTGCTGTTGAAAGGGCCTTCCTAAGTGAACTCAGTGCTACCTGTAGATCTTTTATTCCTTCATTCATTCATGAACATGAACTTTGTGAGCTAGGCCAGCATTTATTGTTGATTTGGGGTTGTCCCTGAGAAGGTGGTGGTGAGCTGCCTCTCTGAGCCCCTGCACCAGCCGTTGGAACTGTTATCTGTGTAACCTCCAGCAGGCACCACAACACTCCTCATGTCTAACTGTATACAGACAACGCAGCTCTCCCTTTCATATCTGACATCCTTCCCGATTTATAACTCTTACAGTTCCTCACAATATCTCACCTCCTCCATTCCCATCTGTGTAGAGACCACTGAAATTTCTTTGTTCTTGTTTAAACTTCTGATCACCTAAAATCTCTCAATTTTTACATTTGTAACCCCTTCAGTTTCTGTAACTCTCCATATAACTGCAATCAATAACAGCACCGGTTCCCTTCCTTAAATCTCTATAATGACAATGGTAGCGTGTGCTAAATTCATCCTCTTTATCCATCTCAGGACATCCAGCGTCTACAATCCCACTAGTTGGAATGCTCCCATTCTCTACACCTCCCCTTGTCCTAGGAGTCTTTGAACACCACCAGTGCTCCAAAAGTTCATATTCCGCCCAGTTACTGCAACTTGTAACTCTGTAACATCCAACTGTCTCCAATACCATACGACACTTGCTGGCTCTCAATTTGTATTTGTTGAAGTCTACACATCTCTGTAAGCAGCTCAGAAAAAGCCCTTTAGACTTTATAAAGTTCTGCCATGAACAAACCACCATCTCACCATTTCTTCTGCCTTCTTCAGTGTCTGAAACTTTCACTCTATCTTCCAGTAACGTTCTTGAGTTGATACAGGTCTGTCTAGCTTCCCAGATAACCTGTTCTATCCCACAGAGCTCGTTCAATCACTGTAACATCCCATGGCCATTATAATCCTCCTTTTTTTCCCACTGTCTTCCAGGCACAACAGCGATCCTGTGAGAGAAAAGTCTTGACACCTACAATTACTGGCAGTCACAAGAGGAGAGAACCTGAGAGAGAGCAGCATAGATCGGGAGAATATTAACTAGCAGCGAGGATCGAGGCCGACTTGGACTTGGAGTTGGAGAAGTAGCAGAGCAGGAGGCTCGAAAATAGCACCGAGTCACAGAGGGAGTGACTATGTGAGGGAGCAACGTGGATCAGGAGCTTGAGGCTCACTCACACCTGGGAAGTGAATGCACCAAAGTGGGACAATATAAATCAGAATTGAGGATTGAGGCCGAGTTGTGCCTGGGAGTCAGAGACGGTGACCCTGTGGGGGAGCAGAGTGGAGTGGGAGCTGGAGGATTACACGTACATGAGAGTCACAGAGACGGTGACCCTGTGAGGGAGCAGAGTGGAGTGGGAGCTGGAGGATTACACGTACCTGGGAGTCACAGAGACGGTGACCTTATGAGGTGGAGAGTGGAGTGGGAGCTGGATGACTACACGTATCTGGGATTAACGGAGAAAACCTGCTGCTGGGACCTGCCTGCACCGAGCTTGTATTAAGTGAAATAGCCATCTCAGAAAAGACTGCAAGTTCATTGTCTGATAATTATTGGTCCATTATTAGTGACTGTCAGTTAATTGCTGTAAGTCAGAAAATTTATTTTTTAACTTCTGAAGTAAGGATTGAGCTCAGTAATAAGAGAGATGCGAAATTCTGAGCCAGTGTAATAAATTACCCCCAGTAAATCACAGTGGAATACGGTACTTAACCATGTGTTATTTCCCAGATGTTAACTTCATTCTAAGTAATTAATTAACTTACTCCAGACATGTTTGTCAGATGGAAAATGTGTTCTGTTACTTTGGAAAGTCATAGCCCCTGCTGGTGTCTCAGATGAACACTGGGTGGTGGAGGTCAGAGCGTGACTAGAGACTCTGTGATGCTGAGAGTTATAGGGATTGCATACACATACAGAACAGACCACCCTGCAGACATGAGAGTCTGGAATGAGTAAGGGATCGGGGACTAGGCAATCGAAGAGAAACAGCCAGTGAATCCAGACATACTCTTACATCTCCCTCCAAATTAAGTTTCCCAGTTCGAAAGCTGATGAAGGTGCAGCCTGCTCAGGGAAGGCAATCAGAGCCATGTCTGTGGTACCACAAGCAGCTTGCCTGTACAGGAGGGGAGGGAAAAGGAAGGAACGGCAATAGTCACATGGTAATCAGGAAAGTGAAGAAGATGTCACCATGTCTGTAATGCCAGAATAGTGGGGCTAAGAACGTCACTGTGTCTACAGGACATTCGTCTAGGGGACAGTGAGCAGTCAAATGTCATGCCCATTTTGGTAGGAATGACCTGGGTACGAAGGATGAAGTGGTCTGGGAATCAGAATTTAGGAGCTTAGTGGATGGATAGCAAGTGGGAACTCAAATGTAGCAATCCCTGGAATACCTCCAGAGCTGCATTCAAGTAAGAACAAAATTCGGAGTTTTAGGTAGATGACAATGTGACTGGAACGATGGTGCAGCAGGAAGGACTTCATATTCCTGGGACATTGGGACTGGTTCTGGGGAATGCAGCAACTGTCCAAACTGGATATGCTAACATGTGACAGAGCTGGGACTGAATTCCTTCTGGGGTGTGTGCGAGGGATTGTAAATAACTTGGTGAGGATAGGGGATCCAAAAAGGAATAGTGGAGGAGACTACCAGGATTCTCAAAATAGTGGGAGATACAGTTGCTACTAATTTACAACAACAACTTATCGGTGGAAGATGGAGTGAGAAAGAAAGCCTTAATTTGAGGGACTCTGCATGGACATGAATACTCCGAGTGTGGGGAGTTCCAGATGCGGATTGGTGTGTGGAAATCTGATGTACTGATCACCGAGAGATGGCTCAGGAAATGGCAGGCCTTGGTGTTAAATATTACTGGTATAAAGGATTCCAAAATGATACAAGGGAAGGGAAAGGATGAAGGTAGAAGTATTGGCAGAAGTATCTGCCACTTAGCCCACAGGCCCATTTGGTCCAGATCCTGTTGTAATCTTCTTCGCTGCCCAAAATACCTCCAATTCTGGTGTCATCTGTGAACTTACTAACTATAACTCTTATGCTCGCATCCAAATCATTTATGTAAATGACAAAATGTGGAGGGCCCAGCACTGATCCTTGTGGCACTGCACTGGTCACAGGCCTCCAGTCTGAAAAACAACCCTCCACTACCACTGTCTGTCTTTTACCTTTGAGATAGTTCTGTATCGAAACGGTTAGTTGTCCCTGTATTCCATGAGTTCTAACCTTGCTAATCAGTCTCCCATGGAGAACCTTGCCAAATGCCACACTGAAATCCATATAGATCAAAACTATCACTCTGCCCTCCTCAATTTTCTTTGTTACTTCTTCAAAAAAAATTAATCAAGTTTATGAGACATGATTTCCCATGCACAAAGCCATGTTGACTATCCCTAATCAGTCCTTGCCTTTCCAAATACATGTACATCCTGTTCCTCAGGATTCCCTCCAACAACTTGCCCACCACTCAGTTCAGGCTCACCGGTCTGTCGTTCCCTGGATTGTCTTTACCACCTTTCTTAAACAATGGCACCACTTTTGCCAACCTCCAGTCTTCTCACAGCTCACCTGTGACTCTTGATACAAATAACTCAGCAAGAGGCTCACCAACCACTTCTCTAGCTTCCCACAGAGTTCTCGTGTACACCTGATAAGTTCTTGGGGATTTATTCACCTTTAACCATTTCAGGACATCCAGCAATTCCTCCTCTGGAAGATGGACGTTTTGCAAGATGTCACCATTTATTTCCCTACAGTCTATATCTTCCATATGCTTTTCCACAGTAAATACTGATGCAAAATATTCATTTAGCATCTCCCCATTTTCTGTGGCTCCACACAAAGGCCGCCTTGTTGATCTTTGTAGGGCTCTATTCTCTCCCTAGTCACCAGTTTTCCTTAATATATTTGTAAAAACCCTTTGCATTCTCCTTAATACTATTTGTCAGACCTATCTCATGTCCGCGTTTGCCCTCCTGATTTCCATCTTTAGTATACTCCTACTTCCTTTATACTCTTCTAAGGATTCATTGGATCTATCCTGTCTATGCCTGACATATGCTTCCTTCTTTTCCTAAACCAAACCCTTAATTTCTTTAGTCATCCAGAATTCCCTATACTTGCCAGCCTTCCCTTTCACCCTGACAGGAATATACTTTTTCTGGACTCTTGTTATCTCATTTCTGAAGGTTCCTATTTTCCAGCCGTTCCTTTACCTGCGAACATCTGCCTCCAATCAGCTTTCAAACGTTCTTGCCTAATACCGTCAAAATTGGCTTTTCTCCAATTTAGAACATCACCTTTTAGATCTGGTCTATCCTTTTCCATCACTATTTTAAAACAAATAGAATTATGGTCGCTGGCCCCAAAGTGCTCCCCCACTGACAACTCACTCACCTGTCCTGCCTTATTTCCTAAGAGTAGGTCAAGCTTTGCACCTTCTCCAGTAGGTACATCCGCATACTGAATCAGAATATTGTCTTGTACACACTTAAAAAATTCCTCTCCATCTAAACCTTTAACACGATGGCATTCCCAGTCAATGTTTGAAAAGTTAAAATCCCCTACCATAGCGACCCTATTATTCTTACAGATAGCTGAGATCTCCTTACAAGTTTGTTTGACAATTTCCCTTTGACTATTGGGGATCTGTAATACAATCCTAATAAGGTGATCATCTCTTTCTTATTTCTCAGTTCCACCCAAATAACTTCCCTGGATGTATTTCTGGGAATATCCGCCCTCGGCACAGTCGTAAAGCTATCCTTTATCAAAAATACCACTCCCCCTTCTCTCTTGCCTCCTTTTCTATTCTTCCTGTAGCAGTTGTCTCCTGGAACATTAAGCTGCCAATCCTGTCCATCCCTGGGCCATGTTTCTGCAATTGTTTGAGATCCCAGTCCCGTGTTCCTAACCATGCCCTGAATTAATCTGCCTTCCCTGTTAGGCCCCTTGCATTGAAATAAATGCAGCTTAATTTAATAATCCTACTTGTCCCTGCCTATCCTGACTGTTTGGCTCACTTCTGTTCTCAGTCGTACTCGTCTCATTTCGAGTTCCCAAAATCCTCCCTGTGATTGTTACCATGTTGCATCCCTGCATTCCTCCAAATCCGGGTAAAGTCCTCCCATTCCTAAAACCCAACCTGCATCTGTCACCTGTTCCATCTTCCACAACCCTCCGTATCTCTGTAAGACAGTTTCATTACACAATGGTCGCTCTGATACAGTTATGTCCGTAACCAGTTGCACAATTTGTTATTCAAAGAAACACTGAAAACTAATTCTCTGAATTCCTCTGCCAATATCACTGTTGTCAGTGTGACTGTCCCAGATTATGGGGATATTGAAGTTTCCCAAAATTATCACAATGTGCTTGTTCAAACAAAAAATTCCAATGAGTTCCTGTGTAATGCAGTGATGAGCAAGGGAATGCTGTTCAGTGACTAAAACTGTTCTTCTGCTTGTGTCCTTGGCAAGTAGTAGCCAGAAATTACATTCAGACTGACTCTACTTCATGATCTGAGACCGAATGTTTTCTCTGTGATGTCGTTCCTACCCATTATTGTTTGCGTTACCCATTTTGCCGGAGTTTCTGCAAGTTTGTGTTCCATTGAATATTAATGTCCAACTTTTGTTCACCCTGTAACCACGTCTCTCTGGTGTCTATTTTTTTTTTATCTCAGTGTCAGAAATCCGTCCACCTTATTGATAAGACTGCGTCCTTTAAAAAAATACATAATTAACTCTTTCCCACAATTTTCTTTCACAAACCTATTCACTGATGTACAGTTTTAGTTAAACTCTGTCCAATCCTGTTCCTTTCTGATTGCCTTCAGCCACATTCCCCTGTTGCTCCTATACTTCACCTTTTCTTTTTGTATTTGGAAAGCTCCTCTCACCTGGACCCTGTCCCAGCAGCCTCTCTGTCAGTTTAAAGACTTGTCCATAAACCTACCGACACGATTGTCCAGGTGACTGGCCCCAGCACAGTTCCAGTAGGACCATCCTAATGGATCTTTTATATAAATCAGGTATGGGATGTGGGTGTCTCTGGCTGACCAGCCTTTGTTGCCTATCCTTAGCTGCCCATGGGCTCAATAGCTTGCTCAGCCATTTCAGAGGGCAATTGAGAGGCAAACACATTGCTGTGGGTTTGTCGTGCAGACCACGTGAGGATGATCAGATCTTGTTGTCGAAAGGGCAACTCGGCGGCACGGTGGATCAATGATTAACACTCCTGCCTCCCATCCGCAGATTCCCACGTTCGATTCCAGCCACAAACGGCTTTGTGGCGTTTGCACATTCTCTGTGAGAATTGACTCCAGTTTTCTCCCACAGTCCAAAGACGTGCAGGTCAGGCGAATTGGCTATGCGCGATTCCCCATAATGTTAGGTGTATTAGGTCGAGGGAGATATGTCTGAGTGGGTTATTCTTTGGAGGGATAGCGTGGACTGGTTGCGTAGAAAGGCCTGTTTCCACCCTGTAGTAATCTAAGGGATTGTGATTTTGGGAATCAGCAATGGTTTCATATTTGTTTATGGATTGTTAATTGCTATTTTAAAATTATTGATTTTAAAATCCATCATATCTTATGATGGGATTCAAACCTGCCTCCCCTGAGCACGGGCTGAGATTTTGTAAAAATGCGCTAACAATCATGTTACGAGGCGATCACTTCATCTGCTCACTGGTTGCTCATCCCTGAGCACTGATACATGAAGCTAAACCCATTCCTCCAACATGATTGTGTGATCCTGAAGTCTTCCAGCACTCCGATGATATCACTTAGTCTCTCTTCATGTGGTATCCCTCCCTGTGTGGGTCTAATTGCTGCTTCTGTCAGTGTCTCTCGCACTTGCAGCTACTCCAGATCCTGGCTGAACAGAATTCTCCACTCCGGAGAGACGCAACAGCACAGGCCAGGCATGGAGTTTGGGATTTTCCAGATATCTGTGGGGCTCATTTCCATTCTCCTTGTGTAACCCTCACTGCATCAGTCTGATTTCCTATTCTGTCTATTTGTCTGTCTCCTGTAGGTCCTCAGGAAGTTGCTGACTCAATAGAGTTCCCAACTGCTGTGTGTCTCATCCATCACCTCAGTGAAGATGGTTGGTCAGCCAGGGAGACAAAGGGCAGGGAGATCTGCAGCCTTCAATAAATCCTCCAGTGAGGTAAGATCACTCACAGTGCACAGAGCAGGCAGCAATGGGAGGGCTGCAAACATTGGCTAACAATACATGATATAGATACAGTGCTGGATGGGGAGCACAGTATCGACACACCACATGCCCAATCACCACATCTACTTTAACTTATGTTGCACTGAGACAGCATCGGGAGTTCAGAGTTATCAATCCAGGCCTGCGCTGGCTTAGTGAGCATCAGGACAACAGAGGTTAAAGTAGGCCTCCGACGAGAGGTTGGAACGCTGCCTGGGATCTTTCTGTTCTGTATTCTCCCTCAACACTATTAGGACTCACTCCTCTGCAACACTGTATCTATGGCATGGCTTGTGCACCAGTGTCTTCAGTAATTTTTAACTCTTATAACAGTAATTGTCCCTGTAACCTGCTCCATTTCCGATAGTCCCTTCACATATTTGAGACGTACTGCATTCCAGACTACCATCCCTATCGCTTTAAATTGCTTCAGTTACATGTTACAGATATCTCCAACGTATGTAACAAAGTGCTGGCCAATACAGCAAATGTGCCAATGTCGCCTTCCCAACCCTGTCCCCTTGGTATACCACTTCCGAGGAACAATGTAGCTTGCACTCTCTGGTCTCTCTCTCTCTCTCTCTCTCTCTGTTCGACAACACTGGCCAGAGCCTTTCCATTAACTGTGTTAGTCCTCCATGGTTTGTCTTAACAAAATCCAACACCTGAATTAAACACCATCCTTCATTCCTTGGTCCGCTGGCCCAGTTGGTCAATATCCCCTTTGATAACCGTATTTACTGCCCATTACACCATTAATGTGATCATCAACAAACTTTAGCACACTCACTCCTATATTTTCAATCAAATCGTTTATGTAGATGATGCACATCAGTGGACCCAGCCCTGATCCTTTCTTCAATAATGGAATAAAACCATATTCTTTTGATAGATCCACACAGCATGGAAACTGATCCTTCAGCTGATACCCACCATAATCTAAAACTAAACTTTACCCAGCTGCCTGTTGCTGGCCCATATTACTCCAACCCTTCCCTATTCACCTGTTTATTTAAATATCTTTTAAATGTTGTGATTGTACCCACGTCATCCCCTTTCTCAGGAAGTTTATTCCACACTCAAACCACGCTCTGTGTAGAAAAATGCCCCATAACGTTTTTTTGAACATCTCTCTCTTCTAACCTTAAAAATGTGGTCCCGCCTCTTGAGAGTCCCCCATCATGAGGAAAAAGCAACTACTATTAAATTGATCTATATACTTCATTTTTTTCATAAACCTTTATAGCATCATGTCTCAACCTCCAGGTTCCAGTGAAAAAAGACTCAGCCAATCCAGCCATTTTTCAGAACTCAAGCCTTCTATACCCAGCAATATCTTGGTAAATCTCTTCTGAACGCCCTGCAGCTTAATAGTATCCTCTCTGTTAACTGGGCGACCAGAACTGAACAGAGTAATGCAGAACAGGCCTCACAAATGTCTGTGCAATCTCAACATGACGTCCCAATCCTACACTCAATGGACTGAGCAATAGTCAGGCTTACAAAGTACTGTCTTATCAATCCTGTGACGCAAACTTCAAGAATTATGTACCTGGACCCGGAGGTCCCTCTGCTCCAAAACACTAACCCAAGCCTTAACATTAATTGTATAAGCTCTACCCTTGTTTGTTTTACAAAATGCATTACCTCGTATTTATTCACATTGAATTCCATCTCTAGTTTTCCAGCCCATTCACTCACTTCATCAAGGTCCCTTTGTAATCTCAGAAAACATCCTTCACTCTCCATGATGCCACCCTCGAGCCTGCCAACCCATCGCACATGGCTGTCAGTGGTACACATACCTTTGATAGGGGCTCCACAATTTCTTCCCAAGCATCCCACTGTGTCCTGTGATACACTTAATCAGGTTCTGGGACTTGCCATACCTTTGTGTTTTAAAACCTCCAGCGCCACCTCTTCTATAACATGCACTCTTTTCAAGTCATAGACATATACAGCATAGAAACAGACCCTTCGGTCCCCAACTCGTCCAGGCTTACCAGAAGATCTAAATAAATCCATTCCCTTTTCCAGCATTTGGCCCATATACATCTACACTCTTACTATTCAGATGCCCGCCTAGCCAGGGGACGAAACGTTTGCAACAAAAACTTCCAGCTCGGCGTACAGAACCAGAAACAACGAGCACCCGAGCTACAAATCTTCGCACAAACCTTGAACCATCCAGATACCTTTTAAATGTTGTAATTATATCAGTCTCCGTTACTTTCTCTCTCCATACACACATCACCATGTGTGTGTAAAAGCTGTCCCTTCAGTCCCTCTGAAAACCATTCATCTCTAACCTTAAACTTATACCCTCTAGTTTTGGACACCCTATCTTCCGGGAAAAGGCCTTGAATGCTTACCCTATCCATGCCGCTCATGTTCATATAAACCTCGGTAAGGTCATCCCTCAGTCTCCGATTCTCCAGTGACAGTAACCCCAGCCTATTCATCAACAACCCGAGCAATCTTATAAATCTTTTCTGAGCACTTCGTTGTTTCACAACATCCTTCCTAAAGCAGGGAGACTGGAATTGCAAAGCACTCCAAATGTGGTCTAATGTATTACTCTTGTTTCCTGAGTTCCCCAGTCTTTGGACACAGTAAATTCTGGAGTGAAAAATATGTTTAGGATCTTAGCAAATATCCTTCGGTTCCACCATCGATGGCCTCATTGATCTTTAATGGATACTATTTTGTTCTGAGATCCTTATGCACTCTTAATATACTGATACAATCACATTTGGATTCCCTTTACCTTTTCTGCTGAGGCTATTTCATTTTGCGTTTCTCTATTCCTGTTTTCTACTCAAAGTGTATTCCTACAGCCCCTGTATATCCTCAGGGATTTCCTTGATGCAGCTGGCTATACCTGAGATGTGCCCCCTTTTCCTTGACCAGACCCTCAATAGACAGCCAGTGTTTCCGAATGCTGTCAGCATTGAGCTGCACACAAACAGGAAAATGCTGGCGCTAATCGAACAGTTTATCTCACTCTTAAAATATTCTCACTTGCCAAACTTCCCTTTCCCTGTAAATAATTCCCTTCCCCAATCACATTTTGAATGTTCCTGGCTAGTGCGATCAAGGTTGGTCAGGCTCCATTTTATACCTCGCACTTGTGGATCAGGCCTGTCCTTTTCCAAAGCTATTTTCAAACTACTAGAACTGTGGTCACTTTGGCAAAATGCTTTCCCACTCACACCTCAGTCCCTTTCACTACCATGATTCCCAAGTGGAGGTCAGGTTTTGGCCCTTTCTCTTTTCAGGCCATTGACATATTGATTGGGAGTTTTCTGGAACACAATTAACAAATTCCTCCCTTGCCAACTCTGAACACAGGCAGTCCCAGTCTAGGTTTGGAAAGTTCAAAAACCATAACAGACCTATTATTATGGTTGATATTTAAGATGTCCCGACATATTGTTCCTCAGTCTGCCACGGATTATTCGGGATCAGCAGTCAGGTCGTATCGAAATGATGACCCATTCTTATTTCTCAGTTGGACTAACATAGCTTCACTGGGCAATCCCTCTCTAAGTACTGCTGTGAGGATTCATGCAATCAAAACTCACCATCACACGTCCTCTCTTGCCTCCTCTTCCTGTAGCATCTCTACCTTGAAACAATGAACTGCCAGTCCTGTCCCTCCCTCAGCTGTGTTTCTCTAATAACTATAATATCCCAATCCAATGGTCCAATCCATGCCTTGAGTTCATCTTCCTTAGTTATCAGGCCCCTTGTATTGAAACAAATGCAGTTTAATCATCAGTTTTCCCCAATTTCCTGCTATGTTCTTGCCTGCCTTGTCTGCTGAAATTGCTGTCTTTAACTCTGTACCAGCCTCAATCTTCTTCCTGGCCTTACGTCTATTTAAGGACCAACAACCTGCCAGACTTGTTATATTCATCCAAGCATCTCTAGCAATTCACCCCACCAGGATCCTCTCCGGCTCCCAGTTGAGGTGCCTTTCCCACCCTGTGTCCCTGTGCTGACACCTTCAGGGATCTATCAACTTGTCCACTATGGTCCCTGTATTCCTCAGTACTCCACAAGGTCCTACAATTCATTATGTCAATATGTCCTTCGCTTATCGTACCTCCCACAGAGTATTACCTCACTTCGATCAGAACTAAACTCTGCTTGGATTTTCATCTGATCGTCATCGGACAGGAGACGGAGACCATCCTCTTCACTATGATCAACACCCTCACCTTTCATGTCATTTGCAAACCTCCTAATGATACCTTCTGCTTTCATATCCGAGTTATTAATGTTCAATGGTTCCTGCACAGATCTCTGTGGTACACCCGCTGGTGAAAGTGTTCTATTTTGCATCCAATTTGCTAACTTGCCTTGGAACCCAGTCCTTTTGGACCAGCCTTCCATTTTGCAACTTGTCAAAGGACCATGTAAACCACATCATCTGCACTGCCTTCATCAATATATTTAACCGCCATTTAAAAAAAAATAAACTGAACTGAATTCCTCAGACAGTATCTTCCTCTGGCAAATTCGTAATGACTAAACCAAGTTGATCCTTACCTTTGCAAGTGTCGATTTATCCTCACAATTCATTCCAATAATTTTCCTCCTTCTGATGTCAGACTTTCTGCTCTGTAATTACCTGGCCTATCCCTGCTGCTCTTGAACAAAGGAACCACATTAGCGACCCGCCAGTCATTCAGCACTTCACCTGTGTCCAGCAAGGTATTATATATATCCACCATGGCCCCAACAATCTCTGGGTAATTAGTAGGGGGTCAAAGAATGCTGTCCCGGCAGTGACACCCACATCCCATGAATGAATAAATAAAAATACATATGTCCCTCCCTACCTCTGCAAACCCCTCCAGCTGTAGCAATTCGTACTGGCTTTGTAACTCCGTTCAGGCTCTGACCACACTCTGTAGCTCTCTCACTACCTCCAGCACCTTCATCTCTCCCTGTTCCTATCGTGTCAATAAACCTTGACAATGATTCCCCTTCCCGTTGCCCTCCTCCTGCTAGCAGACCCATTGAAATCCTTTTAAAACTTACTCTAAAGCTCTACCTCACTTCAGGATTTTAAGTACTTTGTGGTGATCAAATCTAATATGATACACTTTGTCCTGAGTGAGGGACAGGTGGGGATTTCTTGCTGTGTTTTTGTCTGTTTCAGTGGAATGTCATTTTGTTGAGTGTTTTACACTGTTCCTTCAAATGTTTTCCACTATTCATTTCCAGACACCCATATTTCAGTCTGTTTAGCCTGTTTACCTTGGTCAGTTCTCCACTCAAACCCATGTAATTGGCTATTTTTGTTTCTAGTTGTAGCTTGTCCTTTCTGCGATTCACTTTAAAACTTTATATTTCTTAAAACTGCACTTTATCACAATTTCCCAGAGGGTCTCTGCAGGTAAAATTACTCATTCACTAAGTTTTATCACACAACTATCGCTCTGAGACAGTTGCGTCCCTCGCCAGTTGCACAATGTGTTATTCTAAGAAACACTGAAGAAAATTCTCTGAACTCCTCTTCCAATATCACTGTTGTCAGTGTGACTGTCCCAGATTATGCGAATATTGATGTATCCCAAAGTTATCATAATGTGTTTCTTAAAAAATTCCAATGAGTTCCTGTGTAGTGCAGTGATGAGCAGTGGAATAATGTTCGGTGGCTGAAACTGGTCTGCTGCTTGTGTCCTTGACAAGTAGTAGCCAGAATTTACATTCAGACTGACTCTACTTCATGATCTGATGCCAAATGCTTTCTCTGTAATGCTTTTCTTACCCATTATTGTTAGCGTTACCCACTTTGAGTGAACTTCCACAAGGTTTGGAACCATTGAATATTTACATAGAACATAGAACATAGAAAAATACAGCGCAGTACAGGCCCTTCGGCCCTCGATGTTGCGCCAGCCGAAGCCTACCTAACTTACACGAGCCCAATAACCTCCATATGCTTATCCAATGCCCGCTTAAATGACCATAAAGAGGGAGAGTCCACCACTGTTACTGGCAGGGCATTCCATGAACTCACAACCCGCTGAGTAAAGAATCTACCCCTAACGTCTGTCCTATACCTACCACCCCTAAATTTAAAGCTGTGTCCCCTAGTAACGGCTGACTGCATTAGCGGAAAAAGGTTCAAACTGCCAACCCTATCTGAACCCCTAATCATCTTGTACACCTTTATCAAATCTCCCCCAAACCTTCTTTTCTCCAATGAGAACAGCCCCAAGTGCCTCAGCCTTTCCTCATACGATCTTCCTACCATGCCAGGCAACATCCTGGTAAACCTCCTCTGCACTCGTTCCAATGCCTCCACATCCTTCCTATAGTATGGCGACAAAGCTGCACACAATACTCCAGATGAGGCCGCACCAGAGTCTTATACAACTGCAATATGACCTCAGGACTCCAGAACTCAATTCCTCTACCAATAAAGCCCAGTACACCATATGCCTTCTTCACAGCACTATTTACCTGGGTGGCACCTTTCAGAGATCTGTGTACATGGACACCAAGATCCCTCTGCTCATCCACACTACCAAGTAGCCTACCATTAGCCCTGTAATCCATCTTCTTGTTACTCCTACAAAAGTGAATGACTTCACACTTAGCTACATTGAACTCCATTTGCCACCTTTCTGCCCAGCTCTGCAACTTATCTATATCCCGCTGTAACCTGCCACATCCTTCTTCGCTGTCCATCACTCCACCGACTTTCGTGTCATCTGCAAACTTGCTCACCCAGCTTTCAAGCCCCTCCTCTAGGTCATTTATAAAAATGACAAACAGCAATGGTCCCTAAGCAGATCCTTGTGGAACACCGCTAGTAACTGCACTCCAAGATGAACCTATACCATCAACTACTACCCTCTGTCTCCTTCCAGCCAGCCAATTCCTAATCCAAACCTCTAATGCACCCTCAATGCCATACCTCAGTAGTTTTTGCATTAGCCTGCCATGGGGTACCTTATCGAACGCCTTGCTAAAATCCATATACACCACATCTACTGCTTTACCCTCGTCCACTTCCTTGGTCACCTGCTCAAAGACCTCAATAAGGTTTGTGAGACACGACCTGCCCTTCACAAAATCATGCTGACTATCCTTGATCACATTATTCCTATCCAGATGTTCATAAATCTTATCTCTTACAATTTTCTCTAAGACTTTGCCCACAACAGAAGTGAGATTCACTGGCCTATAGTTACTAGGGCTATCCCTACTCCCCTTCTTGAACAAGGGGACCACATTCGCTATCCTCCAGTCTTCTGGCACTATTCCCGTAGACAAGGGCGACATAAAAATCAAGGCCAATGGCTCCGCTATCTCCTCCCTAGCTTCCCAGAGGATCCTAGGATAAATGCCATCAGGCCCAGAGGACTTATCTATTTTCATCCTTTCCAGTATTCCCCAGACCTCTTCCCTACATACCTCAAGGCCATCCATTCTAATCACTTGAGACTCAATATTCACATCAGCAACAGTGTCCTGTTCCTGAGTGAATACTGACGAAAAGTATTGATTTAGTGTCTCTGCAATCTCCTCCGCCTCCACGCACAACTTCACACTACTATCCTTGACTGGACCGATACCTACCCTAGGCATCCTTTTATTCCTTTTGTTCCACCTTTTGTTCGCCCTATAACCACATCTCTCTGGTGTCTAAATCTCTTTTATCTCTGTGTCACAATTCCATCTACTTTGTTGCAGAGACTTTGTCCATTAATGAAAAAAACATAATTTACTCATTCCCACAATTTCCTGTCATAAATAGATGGATTTGCTGATCTACACTTTTAGTTAAATATTGTCCCATCCTGTTCCTTTCTGTTGTCTTCGGTCACATTCCCACGCTGCTCTGATGCTTCAGGTTTTCTCTTTGTATTTGGAAAGTTCCTTTCTCCTGAAGCCTGTTCCTGCATCCTCTCTGTCAGTTTAAAGCCCGGTCCACAAATCTACCAACGTGATTGGCCAGGATATTGGTCCCAGCACAGTTCCAATGGTACAATCTGAATTTTTTTTTTAAAAAGTCGGATATGGGATGTTGGTGCCTCTGGCTGACGAGCCTGTATTGCCCATCCCTTGCTGAGCTTGAGCTAAGCAGCTAGTTGGCCCATTCCAGAGGGTAACTGAGAAGCAAACACTTTGCTGTGGGAATGTCGTGCAGACCACATGAAAGTTAACTGTTGTCTTTCTCTGAAGGTCAACTGTTTGGATTTTTATCAATACTTATTTACGGATTGTTAATTCCCATTTTTAAAACATATATTCATTTCAAAATCCACATGGTTAGAAGTTGGAAAGAAGAAGGGGGATGGTCACTTTGTTGGGACTGTATTGTATACTGTTGTAGACCCAACAGATACTAATGGAGCAGATGTGTAGAGGGATTGCAGATAACTACAGGAATACTAAAGGAGTCCAGGCTGGAGATTTTAATTTTTCCTGTATTGACTGGGCCACCTAGAGTATAAAAGACCTGGACAGAGTGCATTTTTTCAAATGTGTCCAAGAAAGTTTCCTAAATCAATGTGCAATGGTCCTACTCTACTCAGGCAGGTGCAACACCGGACCTCCCCTCTGAAAACAAGGTCAGGCAAGTGGCTGAAGTGTCATTCGGAGAGCACTTTGTGTCCAGTGCCCATAACTGCTTACGTTTTAACATAATTATGGAAAAAAGATCAGCAGGTCCACAGATTGAAGTGGAAAACTGGAACAGGGCCAGGTTTGGGGCCATTCTGCAGGAACTAGCCAGCGTCAATGCTATGAATTTAAAATTGCACAATGCCCAGTTATAATGCAACTTGCTTTGGAAGCGCTGGTGATCACTGCAACAGATGAAAGGCTTAAACTAAATTTGTTTGATATTATATTCCATGACCCTGCCATCCTGTTGATATAAATTCTGTGCCTTAGGATTGTGCTCCACAACCACCTGATGAAGGAGCAGTGCTCTGAAAGCTAGTGCTTTCAAATAAACCCGTTTGGACTGGACCCGAGTGTCGGGAGATTTTTAACTTTGTACACCCCCAGTCCAACACTAGCACCTCCATGTTATGATTCTAATCGATTGGGTGAGTCTGTTTGAAGGAAAAGGAACAACTCGCAAACGGGAGGATTTTCAAAGTGTGATCTCAAGAATCCAAGTATGCCCTATTGGGATAAAGGGAAAAGCTGGCATGGTTCGGGATCCTTGGCTGATGAAGGATAATAAGGCGCTGGTCTTGAAATGAAGACTGCATGCATTGGGTTTAAGCTATCCGTATCTACAACACCTCTTCTATTCTTCAAGACACGATCAATCTGTAGAGACCCGACAACCCTCTCAGTCCCTGTTGGACTCCCAATCTGAAGAAGTCATTCCAATGCGTGTGATTCTTCCGATCCAGTTTCTACAAGACTCACTATCTGCGTGATATCTTTTCATTGCCAGTACCCACCCTGTCAATGTAAGTTCCTCCAGTGTCTCCATCCATCGACTTATTTCCATAATCTTCTCGAGCTCTTACATGTGTAAACATCGCCCTCCCCTACAATTCTTCCCACTCTGACCAATCTGGAGGAGGTTACTAATGCTCCCAATCTGTGAAAATATCTCCACCCAAAATTGCTGTCTTTATCACTTGGAAAATCTGTATGATTCCACACCCTCTTTATCGAAATAACCTGCAGTACCTCAGCTTTCCTGTAAATATAAACATCTTCAGTCACGACTACCCTCCATACATCTATTTGATTTTCCAATCTGTACAACCCACTTTATCTCTGCACTCAGCTCCATTCACCTGAAACATTCCTGTCTGTTTAAAACACCCCATCCTAACAACGTCCTTATCCCTGTAAACTGCTCCCAACCTCCCATCTCCCATCTCCCATCACAGGTAACCTCCTGTGGCTCTATGCTCCTCCCTCCCTGTGAAAGCACCTCCAGTCCCCACAATCCTCGCAGTCTGGTCATCTGCTCCAGATCAGACCATTGCTGTCTTTGTTACGTTATACAACCTTAGCAACGCCTCCTATTTGTGTCACTTCATTCAGATCGCATCCTCTCCCGCTTCCCGAAACCTCTTGATGCCATCATAACCCTTGCTGTTTAGAACATGGAATAGCACATTCCAGTACAAGCCCTTCAGCCCTCAATATTGTGCTGACCTTTTATCCTACTCTGAAGACTAAACTATACCTACATACCTTACATTTTATTATCATTGATGTTTCTATCCAAGAGTTGCTTAGATGTCCATAATGTGTCTGAATCTACTACCACGGCTGGCAGTCCATTCCACGCACCCACCACACTCTGTGTAAATAAATTACCAGTCCCGTCCATGCCGACAGGATATCCCAACCCAATATAGTCCTACCTGCCAGCACCTGGCATGTATCCCTCTGATATCTCAACTCAACCTTCCGCCACTTACCTTAAGCTTATGTCCCCTTGTGATAGCCATTTCGCCATGGGAAATAGTCTCTGGTAATCCACTCTATCTATGCCTCTCATTCCCTTGTACATCTCTATCATGTCACAATTCTTCCTTCTTCGCTCTGATCAGAAAAGGCCCAGCTTCCACAACTTACCTTCTATGGGCATGCCCTCCAGTCCAGGCAGCATCCTGCTAAATCTCCTCTACACTGTCTTTAAAGCTTCCACATCCTTCCTATAATAAAGCGAACAGCACTGTTCACAATATTCCAAATGTGGTCTAACTGGGGTTCTGGAGAGTTGCAGCAAAATCTCGCATCTCTGAAACTCAATCCCCCTGCTAATGAAAGCCAACACACTATCTGCCTTCTTAACACCCTGTCAACTTGGGTGGTAACCTGAGGGACACAGGATCCCTTTGTTCCTGCACACTGCTAAGAATCCTGCCTTTAACCACGGAAAGATTTTTTCTGCAGAATCCTCCAATCTAAAACTATCCCTACCTTTGTAAGTTCCTCCAGTCCCTGCAACACTCATAAATTGTGAAACATCCTCAAGTCCCTATATTCCTAATGTCTGCAAAATCCTGCCGTCCTGATGTCCCTCCACATCTCTATAACCTCCAGTGCACTTCTGGGGAAGGAAGAGTTGGAGAGTCCGCGCCATGTTACGAGGTATGAAGGGCTGCAGAACCTAGAGGATGGTACAAATGTAGGAAGGGACTTGGGACCTGCAGGAGGTTGCGGGATTCATAGAACCTATAGGGTCTGACCGAGGATGGGTTTTGGAACCTCGAGGATATTATGATTTGAACTGCAGGTAATGTTTGATTGGACTATTCAGCCGATCATACAGTGATAGTGATGTACAGCATGGAAACAGACCCTTCAGTCCAACCCGTCCATGCCGATAGGATATTCCAACCCAATCTAGTCCCACCTGCCAGTACCTGGCCTATATCCCTCCAAACAATTTCTATTCGTACATCCATTCAAATGCTTCTTAAATGTTGCAATTGTACCATCTGTAAGATTGGCTGAAAGATCCAATCAGAAATTACCTGTGGTTCAAATCATAACATCCTCCAGGTTCCACAATCCATTCACGGTCTCATCAAACAGATCAGATATGCCAACCCAATGTAGTCCCACCTGCTAGCACCCTGCCCATCTCCCTCTAAACCCTTCCTATTCATACACCCATCCAGATGCCTTTCAACTGTTGCAGTTTTACTTGCCTCTACCACTTCCTCTGGCAGCTCATTCCATACATGTACTATACTCTGCGTGAAAAAGTTGCCCCTTAGTTCTCTTTTATATCTTTCAAATCTCACCCGAAACCTCACCCTATAGTTCTGGACTCGCACACCCCAGGAGAAATACTTTGTTTATTTACCCTATCCATGCCCCTCTTGATTTTATAAACCTCTATAAGGTCACCCTTAGCCTCCGAAACTCCAGGGAAAATAACCAACACTTGTTCAACTCTCCCTGTAGCTCATCCCTGGCAACAATCTTATAAATCTTTTCTGAACCCTTTCAATTTTCACAACTTCCTTCTGATAGGAAGTAGAACAGAGTTGCAGGCAGTATTTCAAAAGTGGCCTAACCACTGTCCTGTACAGCCGCAACGTGGCCTCCCAACTCCTGTGCTCAATATTCTGAGCAGTAAAGGAATGCATACCAAGTGCCTTCTTCGCTATCCTGACTACCTGTGACTCAACTCTCAAGGAACTCTGTATTTCATTTGAAATATTGCACAGACAGATAGAGTGGCCCGAGGTCTTCTGGGTAATGCTAGTTCAGTCTAAGCTGGTAGGCGTAGGCAGTGAAGTATTTCAAGCGCTGTCTGATGAATGGTCGAGCGATAATGTACATGTCAAACAGGCTGTTTTAAGTGCTTATAGATTGCTTATGAAAGGGAAGCCACTACAATTCCCTGCACTGTACCATCGCTAACTGACAAAGCTTCTTCGGATCTATATCCTCCGAATTGTTTAAACCTGCTATCACCATTGGTACTTTCATTATTTCCTAACATGGTTGCGTCTCTACAACCATTCATATCAGTTTAATCTCCTCCACTGCATACAACACTCCTGGTCTGAGTAATCTCTTCAATTCCTTCAGTTCCTATATACCTACGTATAGGTGTGACTGCTTTGTGGACATTGTATCCTCGTTTATATCTGCAAAGGCTCTGCTGACTGTAGCACATCCTATGCTCGTAAGTGAATCTGGTCTCTCACAAGCCTCTCTATGACTCTCTCCTCCAGTCTCTACAAGCTTCCCTATCCCTGTAGAATCTTGCAGCGTGCACACCACTCACTCTCTCTGACATACCTTGCAATGCATAAACTCATCTCTCCTTCTAACATTACCAGTCTACAACACTCCTCCCTACCCTTGCAACATTCTCCAGTCTGTATCATCTTCCAAGTGCTTGCAACATTCTACAGTCCATACCACACTTCCTTTCCCTGTAATATTCTCCAGTCCAAACCATCCTCCCTATCACTGTGATATTCTCATATAACGATCCACAGCCCTACACACTTAATTTTCTCTGAAGTCTAATCTTCCTCCAAACAATAAAATGTTTTCTCTTGTGAACATTCTGTAGCAACTGTAACTATGTTTAACGCTGCAACATTGTCGCTGCCGCAAACATCTCTCCCACACTATCATATCTCAAATCCTCTCTCGGTGACATACGTCATATGCATTTGCAACAAGGCAGATGGGATGACAGCATTAACTGAAGAGAACAGATATGATCGAACTGTTATTGTGGAGGGGTGGCTGCACAATGACCATGACAGCAATGTGATTTTTGAGGGGTTGTAGGGATTTAGGCAGGATCAGTGAAAAAAAAGCAAGGTCCCGTTTTGTTGTGAAGAAAGGATGCAGTCAGTGCATTAGTGAGATAGCCAGTTTAATCTGGGAATCAAAATATACAGTCATTTTGAATGGATCGCTTCCAAACAGCAACGGGGATCTGGAAGATCAAATCACAATCCATGCTCGTTGTTAAGTTGGATACAATATTTTCGTGCTGATAGTAGACAGAGGCATCTGGAGTGTTCAATTTCTTGATTGGACGTCTGTGGCCAATGCTGTTTCACAAGGATCAGTGCTCCGATGTCTGTGTGGAATTTATATCTGTGACTCAGATGAAAAAGTCAGCAGTTTGATTAGTATTTTGCAGACGACATTTGGAAAGGCGTGTAATGATCAGGGATAGTTAGGGGAACTGTGGATAGTGAGGAAGAGTGTTAAAGGTTGCAGCAGTGTGTAGATCAGCTGGAACGCTGTGCAGAGAAATCGCAAATCGAATTTCATCGGGACAAATGTGAAGTGATGCATTTATGAAGTCAAATGGAAGCGAGAAGTGTACTAATTGACTCATTGGAAACATTGACAAACAAATGATCTTGGATGCAAATACATAGCTCCCTCAAAATAACAACACAGGAGGATGCGGCGGGAAAGGAGGAGTATGGTATGCTTATCTTCATTGGTCACTGTATTGAGTACAGATGTTTGCATGTCATTTTGTGACTGAATGAAACTTCATTCGGCCATGTTTGGAATGTTGCGTGTCATTCTCATCGCCATGCTACAGGAAGGATGTGGAGATATTGGGGAGGATGCAGCAGAGGGTTGGCAGAATGTTGCCTGGATGAGAATGTGTTTCCTGGAATAAGATTGGACGCAGTTGGATCGTTTTGCGAGAGTATCGGAGACTGAAGGGTGACCTGGTGCAGGTATATAGCGCGAGGAGAGGCGTGAATAGTGTGGATACTTGGAATCCTTTTTCCAATGTAGAAGTATCAAATACTAGGGCGCCTCGGTTTTAGGTGAGAGTGAGAAGTTTGGAGTGAGATGAATGAGGCCAGTTTTTTTTACCGAGTGGGTGGAAGCTGGTCAGGAGGTGCGAGAGGTGGCAATGAGAGCAGAGGTTTGAACTGGCATTTAGACAGAACATGAACAGGAAGAGAATATAGGGAAATCGCCCATGTGCAGGCAGATGGGATTAGTTTAGAATAGCATCATGGTCAGCACAGCCATGGTGGGCCGAAGGGCCTATTACTGTGCTGTACTCTTCTATTTTCTAACTTAATGGCATCTACCCTGTCAAACCCAATCAGAATCATGGATGAATATTTCGATTTCTCTCCCAATATTCAAAACCCCATTGGGTTCGAGGTCAATCTCCTCCACCTCTGTTCATTGGAAAAACCTGCCATCTCCAAGATCAGCCGAGTGAACTTTCCCTGGCCTGCCTCCAATACAAGAAGATCTTTCCTTAGAGCACTCATACTGTTCATTATAATCTAGGTGTGGTCTGACTTGTACCTTGCATCGTTTTAGCAAGACCTCCCTACTTTTAAATTCCATTCCCTATGTAATAAATACCAGAATTTCATTTGCCTTCTCAATTACCTGCTGATCCGTAAGCTACCTTTTTCAGATTGATACACAAGGACTCCCAAAATCCTTTGTGCAGTCAGTCTGAAACCAAACGGTGTTAGTCTGACAGTAAGTCGGGAACGTGCTGGAATGTTGCAAGGTTTGCGAATGTTTGTAGCTCAGGTTGAGGTTTAGGGTGTAGATTTGCTCGCTGAGCTGTAGGTTTGATATCCAGACGTTTCATTACCTGGCTAGGTAACATCATCAGTGGCTACCTCCAAGTGAAGTGCATCGTTTTAGCCAGACCTTCCTGCTTTCTATTTATATATAATAAATAGATAGCAGGAGACAACAACTTCGCTTCACTTGGAGGTCACCACTGATGATGTTATCTAGCCAGGTAATGAAACGTCTGGATATCAAACCTAAAGCTCTGTGAGCAAACCTACACCCTAGTGCTGGAATGTGTTATAAAGGATATGACAATAAATGATAACTGGATGCTTAGAAACAATGGGAGATGTATGATTTTATAAAAGGGGAATATTTTTCAATTTGTTGGATTCTACATTTTAGTGTGATAATAAATGGCAGAATAGATTAGGGTGGCGGAGTTTAGTTGCAGTGGAGGGATATTTGAAATTTTAGAAGCATTTTGACAAGTTTCAACAAGAGTTAAAAAATTAGCTTGGGAGAGAATAGGGCCCCTGAAAGGTCAAAGAGGCTATCTATCTGGAATCACTGCTGATGGGTGAGATCCTGAAGAAATATTTTGCATTAGGATTTACAATGGAGAAAGACATGGAAGCTCGGGAAATTTGGAAAATACATAGTGATGTCTTGAAAAGAATGCACGTTGGAGAACAGAAGGTGCTAAATGTCTTAAAATGCAAAAAGTTAGGTAAAACCTCGGGATATGATAATACAGGAGTCATGGTTAGCAAGTTTGGGAGTGAGACTGAAATTGGTGATAAAGTGGGCAGTGAAGAGGGTTATCCAAGAGTCCAATGGGATCAACAATACTGCTGGACCAGTGAGGTTAGGAATTACAGGTGGAGAAATGCAAGATGTTGCATTGTGGTAAAGCAGATCAGCTGGACTTGTACAGTTAATGTTGGGGCCCTGGGTCGTGTTGTCAATCAGTCACCCAGGGATGCAGGTACAAAGTTTTTTACAAGTAGCATCGTGTGTAGACAGGTTGGTGAAGCAGGCGTTTGGGATGGTTATCCATCATTGGGTAGAGCATTGAGAGTAGGAGTTGGGATGTCATGGTGTATCTGTACCGGACATTAGTGAGGCAGCCATATAAGCATTGTTGATTATCTGGAAAAAAATCAACTTTTTCACGTATGTCCTTCAGGGAGGGACATCTGGCATTCTTACCTGGTCTGGCTTGCATGTGACTCCAGTCCCACAGCAATACGGCTGACTCTGAGCTGCCCCTAGTTATTAGCAATGGGGTAATGTATTCTGGTCCATCCGGTGACATCCTCAGGCCACGAATGAATCAATGAGAATGCATATGTCCATTCCTACCTCTGCAAACAGCTGTAACTGCAGCAGTTCGTACTGGCTTTGTAACGCTGTTCAGGCCTTTGCCCATTCCGTAACCCTCTCACCACCTCCAGCACCTTCAATACTCCCTGTTCCTATCATCTGACAATGTTTCCGCTTCCTACTGGACTCCTCCTGCTAGCAGAATCCGTAATGATCACTTGAACAAATGCGTCCACATTTCTAAACGCTGGCTTCTTCAGAATTAATAGGTTTTTTTTCATTTCTTAATCAAATCTGTTAAGTCCTGGGCCAAGACCGTCCGAACTGGTGAAGGAGCATTGGGAACGTGTCGAGCACCTCGAGACTTGCTGTGGCGAAAATGGAAATCCAGGAGAAAACAGCACATGGAGCGCGCTATTACACCAATGCCCCACCCACCCCCTTCCCATGCCCACCTTCTGCCACAAGTGTAACAATGTGTGTGTGGAAGGCCACATCGGTCTGTACAGCCAACTCCAGACTTCCCCCCACCCACTGAGAGTGGGAGATAGTCAGCCTTGTCTGTGACCCACCGCCAAAGAGATGATGAGATAGGAAGGTTGAATCCTTTCACAATTACCCCAGTGCTTTTGTTACAAATTCAAACAATTCCCTGTTATTGCAATGTCTAATAATGTGATATCACTCAGTATCTCTCCATGTGGTATCCCTCACTGCGTCAGTCTATTTGTTGCCTCTGTCAGCATTTCTCCCTCTTACAGATGGTCTGAGATCCTGAGTCAACAGGATTGTCCATGCCAGAGAGACGCAGCAGCACAGACAAGTAATGGAGACTGGGATTTTCGAGATCTCTGCTGAACTCAGTGCCACTCTGCACGAGTTATCTTCATTGCATCAGTCTAATTTCCCATTCTGTCTGTTTCTGTCTCATGCGGGAGATCAGGATGTTCCCAACTCCTGTCTCAACCATCACCTCAATGAAGCTGGTTGGTCAGCAGGAGAGAGATGGAAAGAGAGATCGGGAGTCTTCAGTCAATCCTGCAGCCTGTAAGATCACTCACAGTAAACATCATAGGGAGGAGGTAGTAGACTTCTATATTCAAACCTGGAAGACCAGACATAGACACAGAGCTGGGCAAGGAACAGCAAGATTCTAGGCTTCATTCCCACCATCTTGTGAGGGTCCTGCTTTCACCTCCGCTGTACTGGTCCTCGAGCAACAGTACAGGGGATTGCCGGCGTCAATCCTGGCCCATGCTGTATTAGTGATCTCTGTAATATTCTCCAGTCCCGATAATCCTTCCTCTGTTTGGAATCTCCATACCATTCTCTCAGACTCTGTCTCTGTCTCTGTCAGGTTCTCCAATCCCTAAAACCCTAATTCCTAAACTTCTGCAGTAGATACTAAATTCCTTCATCCCTGTAAACCCTGACAACCCTGTCTACCCCTGTAAGCTCCTCCCACCAATACCACCCTCCATGTTAATGTATTTGTCTTTAATCTCTCCATCGGTCCCTAACTATGTAATCTTCTCCAGCTTCTTCAACGCTTCCTTACCTTTGAAAAAAATGTATTCTCCTTATCCTTCTCCAATTCTTTGATCTTTATCTTGTTAAATTTCACCCTCATTCCCGACACCATACCCCTCGCAACCACAGGAACCTCCTTCAGTTTGTGCAACCTTCCCCATTTGTGTAACTGTCTCCAACCCAGCAACCTGGCGTTCTCCATTGCCTTCCGATCTATGTAGCCTCCAGAGCCTAGAAGCCTTCTTATATCTGTAAATGTCTTCAGTCATGACAACCTAACTTTCTCTGTTAGTATACACAATACTCTCCTTGATGAAACAACCCCCGTCTGTGCTTCTCAGTCTGCCTACCTCTTCCTTTCTCCATCCCTATCCCTATCTCCAAAATCTAATACAGCTCCCTCTATCTCTATAAATTCCTCCAATCCCCAAACCCCTTTGTACCATTGACATTCTTGACCAGATGTAAATTTGTTTAACTCTCACATCCTCGAGACCCTGTAAGCCTCCCTATTTCTGTAACCTCTAGCCATCTGTTCAACCCCCGACTACTGAGGAATGACTCCCTGAATTCGCCATAAGGCAGATGGAATGACAGTGAACAGATATGATGGAACTGCCTTTCTGGAGATTTAGCTGCAGAATGACCATCGCTGGGAGGTGAATATAAAAGGTTTGTTGGGATTGAGTCATCGAGACAGAGAGATGTACAGCATGGAAACCGACCCTTTGGTCCAACCCATCCATGCTGTGCAGATATCCCAACCCAAGTTAGTCCTGATAGGCAGACTAGGCAAAAAGCCAACAAGTTGTGAAGGAAGGATGAGGTTAATGCATTAATGAGACAGTCATGTGGATCTGAATATCAAAAGTGGAGCTGAGAATAAGCAAGCAGGGAAAATTGTTAGCAGGAATTCTTTTGTAGACACCAAACAGTGATGGGAATGTCAATATGGTTACAGTCAGAACACTGAATGTACTTATGGCAAGAGCTGTACAGTAGCTGTGTGTGACAGTTGTCTCCATGCCGACTGATATAGCAATGAGTATTAGTGCTGTAACGGATAGAATCCTGGATTGTATGTGAGATGGTTTTCTATAACATCTGTAGATCAAATGCTGTGTACTAATAAATATACAATAATCCCATTATAAAGGAGTTTTGTGAGCAAAGACACATAATATTATGCAGGATATATTGAATTTGTGCTCAGACCATGAGATATAGAAGGGGAAAGAGATCATTTGGCCCAATGAGGAGAAAGTGAGGTCTGCAGATGCCGAAGTATCAGAGCTGAAAATGTGTTGCTGGAAAAGCGCAGCAAGTCAGGCAGCATCCAAGGAACATAACACATTTGGCCCATTGAGATCATGGCTGATCTGATAGTGTTCAACTCTACTTTCCTGCCTTTTCCACAAAACCCTTAGGCAGAAATGGCAAATTGAGTTTAATCTGGAGAAGTGTGAGATGTTGTCAAATTCATGAAGAACGTTAGCATACTGAGGGATATTGATATACAGAAGGATCTTGGTGCAAGTCAGTAACTCCCAGAAAATAGCAACAGAAGAGTTTCAGTTGGGAAGGAAAGCAAATGCAACACTAACCTTCATCGGTCTCAACGTTGAGTATAGTAGTTTGCATCTGATGCTATAACTGTAGAAGACGTTTGTTTGGCCACATTTGGAGTACTGTGTGCAGTTCTCATCTCCACACAATAGGAAGGATGGGGAGGTTTTGGAGAGGGTACGAAAGGGGTTTATCAGCACGTTGCTTGTGTTATCTTTTTTAAAGGGTGTGTTAGGTGTTAAAAGGAAATTAAACAAAATTGGATTGCTTTGTGAGATTATCAGAGGCTGACAGGTGACCAGGTACAGGAATATAACTTTACGACTGGGATAGATAAAGTGGATAGTCAGAATCTCTTTTCCAATGTGAAAGTTTCAAATACTACAGTGCAGAGGTTTAAGGTGTGAAAGAGAAAGTTTCAACGAGATGTGTGAAGCAAGTTTTTTTTATACAGAGAGTGGAAGGTGCCAAGCGAGGTCATAGAAACAGAAATATGAGTCAAGTTTTGAAGTAGCATTTAGACAGAGACATGAACGGGAAGAGAGTAGAGGGACATGGACCTGTGTGCAGGCAGATGGTGTGAGTTAGAATAGCAACATGGAGAGCATAGGCGTGGTGGACCGAAGGGCCGGTTGCTTTGATCTTCTGTTCTATTTTCTAACTTCCCAGCATCTGCACAAGCAGATTCCCTCAGAATCTTGCACGATTCATTCCATTCCTCTCTCATTGTCTAAACTTCAATGGGTTCAACCTTAACCTACTCCACCTCTTGTAATGAGAAAATCCCTCTATTCCCAGGATCAACCGAGTGAACATTCTCTGGACTGCCTCCAATGCGACAATATCTTTCCTTCGGACATTCACACTGTTCATAATATTCGAGGTGTGGTCTGACATGTACCTTGCATCGTTTTAGCCAGACCTTCCTGTTTTTAACTCCATCCCCTCTGCAATAAATGCCAGCATTTTATTTGCCTTCTGTATTACCTGCTGAACCTGTAAGCTACCTATTCGCGATTGACAAACAAGAACTCCCATAACCCTTTCTGAAACCAAACATTGTTAGTCTGATAGTACGTCGGGACCATACTGACATCGTAAGAAAAGATAGGTCAATATACAATAACTGTCCACTTAGAAACACATTTGATAAAAAAAAGAATTTATTTTTCAGCCTGTTGGATTTAATTTATCGGTGTGAATATAAATGGCAGAATTGTAAGGGTGTAGGAGTGGTGTTGTGGTGTAGGGGATGTGGTGCATTTGAATTATCAGAAGCCTTTATGTAAGTTTCAGTATGGGATAAAGAGTAACTTGGTGAAGAATATGGCCCCTTAAAGATCAATAAGGCCACTCATGTGTGGAACCAGAGGAGATGGGTGAGACATCAGACAAAATGGTCTTGCCAGTATTTGCTGTGGAGAAAGACATGGAAGCTCGGCAACTTGGGGTAATAAATACTGATGTCTTGGAAAGAATCCTCAACAGAAAAGAAAATTTGTTGGAATCTTAAAACAAATAAAGGTAGATCAATCATCAGGAGATCATTGGGTCGATACTAGAATCTTGTTGGAAGCTAGGGAAGAGATTGCAGTGTCCCTTACAGAGATATTTATATTATCAACAGACACAGTGAGATGTTGGAAGACTGGCGGTTGGCTAATGCTGTTGCATCACTTAGGGACGCAGGGAAAAGCCAGGAAATTACAGCCCAGTGAGACCAGTGATGGGGAAATTGTTGGTGAGGATTCTGAGAGAAAGGAGCTCCTTATATTTACAAATGCAATGGCTGATTGGAGATGGTCAGCAGGGCTTTGTGAGTGGAAAACCACGTTTCACAAACCAAATTGAATCTTCGAGGAGGTGACCAAAGATAGATGAAGGCAGAGCAGTCAACGTTGTCCACGTGGACTTTAGCATCTTGTCAAGAGGAAGAAGGAAGCTGAATTAAGATTGAGGAAGCAAGGATCAGACAGGGGTCCAGAGAGTTACATTGGGTGGCACGGTGTCTCAGTGGTTAGCACAGCTACCTCATAGCACCACGGACTCCATTTCGATAATAGCCTCAGGCGACTTTCTATGGGGAGTTTGCACATTCTCCCCGCGTTGGCGTGGATTTCCTCCAGGTGCACCAGTTTCCACTCACCCTCCAAATATATGCACATTAGGTGATTCAGCCATAGTGTTCAGGGATGAGTAGGTTTGGCGCATTAGTGAGAGCGAATGGAGAGTAACAGAGTGGGGGAATGGGGCTGGGTTGGATACTATTTGGAGGGTTGATATGGAGGTGTTGGCCAAATGGCCCGTTTCCACACTGAAGGGATTCTCTGAAGGTACCAGGAAGGAACCGAGGAATGGACTTCGGGCAACTAGAAGAGGGCATGAAAAAGCTGTGTTGGGAAGGATTAAGGAAAACCGTGAGGCATTCTCCACTTATGTGAGGATCAAGAGGATGGTCAGAGTGAGGATAAGGCCAATCTGGGAGAGTGGAAGGAACTTGTGCCTGGAGTCACAGGAGGTAGCGGAGGTCCTTAATGAATACTATGTCTCAGTATTCACAGCTGAGAAGGATCTTGTCACTTGTGAGGGCAGCGTGATGTACGTGATCAGGTGGATGTTAAGAAAGAGGATATGCTGAGTTTTTTGTTCAAGATAAGGATAGATAAGTCGCTGAACAAGACTGGATGCGTCCAAAGTTACTATAGGAAATGAGGAAATGGATTGCTGAGCACCTGGTGATGACCTTTGCCCTCTCACTGTCCACTGGAGTCTGACCAGGCGATTGGAAACAGAAAATATTATTCCCTTGTTCAGGAACGGGAATAGGGATAATACTGTGAATTGCACACCTGTCAGTCTTATGTCTGTGGTGTGCAGATTATTGGCGAGGACTCTGAGAGACAGGATTTATTATTGCTTGGGAAACCATTGTTTGATTAGAGATAGTCAGCATTTTTTTTAAGGGGCAGGGCATGCCTCACAAGTCTTACTGAACCTTTTGAGAATGTGACAAAACACCTTTATGGCTCACTCAGAAAGTACGGAGGCATGGGATACAGGGAGGCTTGTCTGTCTGGATACAGGATTACTGGTCCACAGAAGACAGAGGGTGATGATAGATGGAAAGCATTCATCCTGGAGCTCAGTGACCAGTGGTTTTCTGCATGGAGTGGTTACAGGACCTCTGTTCTTTGTGAGTTTATGAATAAGTTGTATGTGCGAGTGGAAGAGTTGGTTAGTAAGTTTGCCAATGACACGAAGGTTGGTGGAGTGGCTGATAGTGTGGAGGGATGTTGTACGTTGAAACGGGACAATGACAGGATGCAGAGCAGAGCTGAGAAGTGGCAGATGGAGTTCAATCTGGAAAAGTGTGAAGTCATTCATTTTGGAAAACTGATTTTGAATGCAGAGTGCAGGGTTGAAGGCAGGATACTTGGCACTGTGGAGGAACAGAAGAGTCTTGGGTTCTAAGTCACTAGATCCCTCAAAGTAGCCATGCAAGCTGATAGGCTTGTTAAGAAGGAATATATTGTGTTAGATTTCATTAGTTTGGGGATTGAATTTTAAAGCTGTGAGGTTATGCTGCTGCTCTACAGAGCCCTGGTTAGACACCACTTGGAATTTTGCGTTCAGTTCTGGTCCCTCCATTACAGGAAGGATGTGGAAGCTTTAGAGAGGGTAAAGAGGAGATTTACCAGGATGATGCCTGTACTGGAGAGCATGTCTTATGAAGAATGGTTGAGGGAGCTAAGGCTTTTCCCGTTGGAGTGAAGAAGGGTGAGGGGCGACTTGGCAGAGGTGAACAAGGTGATGACAGTCATAGATAGAGTGAATAGTGAGAGATTTTTTACCCTGACAAAAATAGCTAATTCAAGGGAGTATAATTTTATAGTGATTCGTGGACGGTTAAGGGGAGATTTCAGAGGTAGGTTCGTGACATACAGAATGGTGGATCAGTGGAATGCACTTCCAGGTGTGGCAGTAAAGTTAGATGCATTAGGGACATTTAATATACTTCTGGATAGGCACATGGATGATAATAAAATGAAGGGTATGGACGTTAGAGTCATAGAGATGTACAGCATGGAAACAGACCCTTCAGTCCAACTCCTCCATGCCAACGAGATATCCCAACCCAATCTAGTCCCACCTACCAGCACCCGGTAAAATATTCCACCAAACCATAACATATTCATATACCCATCCAAATGCCTCTTAAATGTTGCAATTCTAACAGCCTCCACCACTTCCTCTGGCAGCTCATTCCATGCACGTACCACGCTCTATGTTTAAAAAGTTGCCCCTTTGGTCTCTTTTCTATCTTTCCCCTCTCACCCAAAATTTATGCCCTCTAGTTCTGGACTCCCCAGCCCCAAGGGAAGGATTTTGCCTATTTACCCTATCTATGCCTCTAATAATTTTATAAACGTCTATGAAGTTACCCCTCAGCCTCTGATGCTCCGAGGAAAATAGCCCCAGCCTGTTCAGGCTCTCCATGTAGCTCAAAACCTCCAACCCTGCTAATATCCTTGTAAATCTTTTCTGAACTCTTTCAAGTTTCCCAACATCATTCCGTTAGTAAGGAGAACCAAATTGCATGCAATATTCCAACAGCGGCCTAACCAATGTGCTGTACAGTCGCAACATGACCTCCCAACTCCTGTACTCTACACACTGACCAATAAAGGAAAGCATACCATACACCATCTTCACTGTAGTCTCTACCTGCGACTCCGCTTTCAAGGTGCTATTAACATGCACCCCAAGGTCTCGTTGTTACAACAGCGCACCCGAGGACCTTCCCATTAAGTGTATAAGTCCGGCGAAGACTTGCTTTCCGAAAATGCAGCACGTCGCATTTATCTGAATTAATCTCCAGCTGCCACTTTTTTTGATCTTACGCTCAGATAAACGATTGATATGACATCATAGCCGAAGTGTCTTTTTCTGTACTGTTCTGTGTTTTACGTTTCATATCGTAAACTGGGTAATCAGCTCAGATCAGTGTAAAAGGAAGTGGCGTTCAGGAGGACCTCGTCAACTGGACAGAAAATTGGGCTTGATGGTAGGAGACAGAGGGTGATGGGAGACATGTTGTTTTTCTGACTGGAGGCATGTGACCAGCGGTGTAGTGTGTCCTCTGTTGTTTGTCATTTGGGTAAATGGTTTGGATGGGAATATTGGTTTCCTGGTAAGTAAGGTTTTTGGGTGATACTGACATTGGTGGTAAAGTGGAGAGTGATGAAGGATATCTGTGTTACAACAGGATGAACAGTACTGCTGGGATAGTGGGCTGCAGAATAGCAGATGGAGTTTAATTAGATAAACGTGAAGTGTGCCATTTTGGTGAAACAAACCAGGGAGGGACCTGTACAGTTAATGTTCGGGCCCTGGGTAGTGTTGTCAGTCAGAGACCCAGCGATGCAGGTGCACAGTTCTTTGAAAGTGGTGTCACAGGTAGACAGGCTGGTTAAGCAGGCGTTTGGGATGGTTTCCTTCATTGGCCAGAGCATGAAGAGTAGGATTTGCGCCTTAACATTGTGTCTGTCCAAGACATTGGTCAGGTCACCATAAAAGCATTGCTGATCAGTGGGAACAACTCATCTGGTTCACTGACCTCCTTTCGAGAAGGACATCTGACATTCTAACCTGGCCTGGCTAGCATGTGATTCCAGACCCATTGCAATATGGCAAACTCTGAGCTATCCTCTGGGTAATTAGCAGTGCCATCCACATGCCATGAATTAATAAATGAAAATACATATGTCCCTCCTTACCTCTGCCAACCCCCCCAGCTGCAGCAATCCGTACTGGCTTTGTAACACCGTTTAGGCCCTGACCACTCTCTGTAACACTCTGACCACCACCGGCACCTTCACCTCTCCCTGTTCCTTTTGTGACATTGAACCCTGACACTGATTCCCCTTCCCACTGCCCAACTCTTGCTAGCAGACTCTTTGCAATCCTTTAACAATTACTCTTAAAACACTCTCTCACTTCAAAATTTTAAAAACGTTTTGGTGATCTTCTAAGCCTCTTAATCTAATATGATACATTTTGTCCTGAGTGAGAGGTCGGTGGGAATGTCTTGCTGAGGTTTTGTCTGTTTCAGTAGAATGTTCTTTTGTTGAGTGATTTACACTATCCTTTCAAATGTTTTCCACTCTTCATTTGCAGACACATATTTTAGTCTGTTTCGCCACTTTATCTTGGTCAGTTCTAATTTCACACCTATGTAATTGGCTGTTTTTGTTTCTAGTTGTAGCTTGTCCTTTCTGTGATTCACTTTAAAACTTGATATTTCTTTGAACTGCACTTTATCACAATTTCCCAGAGGATCTCTCCAGGTGACATCACTCATTTACTAAGTTTGATCACACAACTACCGCTCTGAGATAGTTATGTCCCCAACCAGTTGCACAATTTGTTATTCAAAGTAACACTGAAAAAACATTATTTGAACTCTTCTTTCAATATCACTGTTGTCAGTGTGATTGTCCCAGATTATGTGAATATTGAAGTTCCCACAAATTATCACAATGTTTGTTCAAAAATTCCAATGAGTTCCTATGTAGTGCAGTGATGAGCAATGGAATGCTATTCGGTCGCTAAAACTGTTCCGCTGCCTGTGACCTTGGCAAGTAATAACCAGAATTTATTATCTGCTGCCAAATGATTTCTCTGTAATGCCTTTGTTATCCATTATTGTTATCATCACCCATTTTTGCCTGAGCTTACACAAAGTTGCGATCCATTGAATATTTATGTCCACCTTTTGTTCACCCTGTACCCACGTCTCTCTGGAGTCCAAATTTCTTTTATCTCTGTGTCACAAATCAATCGACCTTATTGAAGAGACATTATCCATTCCAAAAAAAAACATAACTTACTCTTTCCCACAATTTCCTTTCACAAACCGATTCCCTGATGTACAGTTTTAGTTAATCTCTGTCCCATCCTGTTCCTTGTCTTCAGCCACATTCCCATGTTGCTCCAATACTTCACCTTTTCTCTTTGCATTTGGAAAGGTCGTTTCACCTCAACCCTGTACCTAATCCTCTTTGTCAGTTTAAAGCCCCGTCCATAAATATACCGACATGATTGGTCAGGACACTGTCCCAGCACAGTTCCAGTGGAACCATCCTAGTGGATGATTTTAAAAATCAGGTGTAGGATGTGTGTGTCTCTGGCTGACTAGCCTTTCCTGCCCAGCCCGAGTTGCCTTCGAGCTGAGTAACTTGTTCGGCCATTTCAGAGGGTAATTGAGAGGCAAACACTTTGCTGTGGGTATATCGTGCAGACCGCATGAAGATGCGCAGATGTCCTTATCTAAAGTATAAGTGTTTTGGGTATTTTTTGTACATCAGCAATGGTTTCAAACTTATTTATTGATTGTAAATTACTATATTTAAAATTATTGATTTCAAGTTTCACCATTTCACCAGGGCATCATGAAGCTAAACCAATTCTTCCAACATGACTGCAGCACTCTGTTAATATCACTCAGTCTCTTTCCATGTAGTATACCTCACTGTGTGGGTCTAATTGCCGCCTCTGTCAAAGCCTCTCGCTCTTGCAGTTACTCAAGATCCTGTGCCAACAGAATTCTCCACTCTAGAGAGACGAGGCAGCACAGGCCAGGGATGGAGTTGTATTTTAAAGTACTCTGTGGGGCTCATTTCCATTCTCCATGTGTAACCTTCACTGCATCGGTCTAATTTTCCATTCTGTCTATTTCTCAGTCTCCTATAGGTACTCAGGAAGTTACCTGCCTCAATAGACCTCCCATTTGCTGAGTGTCTCGTCCAACATCTCATTGAAGATGATTGGTCAGCCAGGGAGACAAAGGGCAGGGAGATCTGGAGCCTTCAATGAAACTTGCAGTGAGGTAAGATCACTCACAGTGTACAGAGCAGAGAGCACTGAGAGGGATAAAAAGACATGACATAGATACAGTGCTGGAGTGGGAGCACTGTACAGTACAGACACAGCCCAGGCTCAATCACCACCTCTACTTTAATTTATGTTGCACTGAGACAGCATGGGGAACTGATAGTTATCAATCCAGGCCTGTGCTGTCTTAGTGAGCATCAGCGTAAAAACAATGACTTCAGATGCTGGAAACCAGATTCTGGATTAGTGGTGCTGGAAGAGCACAGCAGTTCAGGCAGCATCCGAGGAGCAGTAAAATCGACGTTTCGGGCAAAAGCCCTTCATCAAGAATAAAAGTAGAGAGCCTGAAGCGTGGAGAGAGAAACTAATGGAGGGTGGGGGTGCGGAGAAAGTAACATAGAGTATCATAGGAGTGTGGGGGAGGGGATGAAGGTGATAGATCGGGGGTGGGGGAAGGATGGAGTGGATAGGTGGAAAAGAAGATAAGCAGGTAGGACAAGTCAGGACAAGTCATGGGGACAGTGCTGAGCTAAAAATGTGGAACTGGGGTGAGTTGGGAGAAGGGGAAATGAGGAAACTTTTGAAGTCCACATTGATGGCCTGGAGTTGAAGTGTTCCGAGGTGGAAAATAAGGCATTCTTCCTCCAGGCGTCTGGTGGTGAGGGAGCGGCGGAGATGGAGGCCCAGGACACCCATGTCCTCGGCAGAGTGGAAGAGAGAGTTTAAACGTTGGGCCACAGGGCGGTGGGGTTGATTGGTGCGGGTGTCCTGGAGATGTTCCCTAAAGCAATCTGCTCGGAGGCGTCCAGTCTCCCCAATGTAGAGGCGACCGCATCGGGAGCAACAGATACAATAAATGATATTAGTGGATGTGCAGGTAAAACTATGATGGATGCGGAAGGCTCCTTTAGGTCCTTGGAGGGAGGTGAGGGAGGAAGTTAGTGAGCACCAGGAGGACAGAGGGGAAAGCAGGCCTCCGACGAGAGGTTGGGAATGCTGCCTGGGATTTTTCTGTTCTGTGTTCTCCCTCCAAATCTGTACTAAGACTCACTACACTGCAACAGTGTACGTATGGCATGGCTTGTGCACCAGTGTCTTCAATAATTTTATCTCCGATAACAGTCCCTGTCCCTGTAACCACCTCCAATCCCGATAGTCCCTCCACATATTTGAGACGTATTGCATTCCAGACTACCATACCCATCGCTGTAACTTGCTTCAGTGTCTACAACATGCTTTATTTCGGTACCATAATCCTCTTTAGCTGGATACAGAGTGATAGAGCACAGAAACAGAACCTGTGGTCCAACTCATCAATGCTGCCCATGTTTCCTATGCTGAATGAGTCTCGTTTGCCTGCGTTTGGCCCTTAGCTCTTCAAACCTTCTCCCCTCTATATTCATACCCAAATGTGGTTTCGATGTTGTAATTGGTCTTGTTTCTCCCATGTGCCCCTGGCTGTGCGTTCTGTCAGTGCACCATCTTCTGTGGATAATATTGTCCCTCAGCTCCATTTTTAAATCTTTGCTCTCTCACCTCCCGTTTGAACCCTCTAGTTTTGGACTCCCTTACCCTTGGCTATTCACCATTCTTAGGCCCAATCCTTGTGGCACTCCACTGGTCTCAGGCCTCCAGTCTGATTAAGCAATCCTCCACCACCACCCTCTGTTTTCTACCTTTGAGCCAGTTCTGTATCTAAATAGCTAGTTCTCTCTGTATTCCATGAGATTGAACCTTGCTAATCAGTCTCCCATGGGGAACATTGTCGAACATCTTACTGAAGACCATATAGATCACATCTACCGCTCAGCCCTCATCAATCATCCTTGTTACTTCTTCAAAAAACGCAGTCGAGTTTGTGAGACATGATCTCCCACGCACAAAGCCATGTTGACTATCCCTAATCAGTCCTTGCCTTTCCAAATATATGTACATCCTGTCCCTCAGGATTTCCTCCAAACAGCTTGCCCACCACCGACGTCAGGCTCACTGCTCTATAATTCCCTGGCTTGTCCTTACCACTCTTCTTTAACAGTGGCACCACGTTTGCAAACTTCCAGTCTTCCGGTGCCTCACCTGTCACAATCTATGATACAAATACCTCAGCAAGAGGTCCAGTAATCACTTCCCTAGATTTCCACAAAGTTATCGGGTACACATGATCAGTTCCTGGGAATTTATCCACCTTTACACATTTCAAGTCATCCAACACTTGCTCCTCTGTAATATCTACATTTTGCAAGGTGTCACCATCCATTTCCCTACATTCTATATCTTCTATATCCTTTTCCACAGTAAAACTGATGCAAAATACTCCTTTATGAATCTCCGTCTTTTAAACGTTGTAATTATACCATCATCCACCCCTTCCTGAAGAAGTTCATTCCACAATCAAAACACCATCTGTGGAACAAGTTGCCTCTATGCCTTTTTTTTTAACATCTCTCTCTTCTAACCTTTAAAATGTGGACTCTTGAGAGTCGATCATCCTTCGGAAAAGGCAACTACCATTAAATCGATCTATATGCCCCATTTTTTAAAATAAACTTTTATAAAATCGCGTATCAACCTCCAGACTCCCGTGAAAAAAGACTCAGCCTATCCAGCCATTTTTCACAACTCAAGCCTTCCAAATCCAGCAACGTCCTGGTAAATCTCTTCTGAATCCCCTGAAGCTTAATAATATCCTCCACATAACTGGGCGACCAGAACTGTACAGAGAATTGCAGGACAGGCCTCACTCATGTCTGTGCAATCTCAACATGACGTCCCAAATCCTACACTCAATGGACTGAGCAATAGTCAGTCATGCCAAGCACTGCCTTATCCATCCTGTGATGCGAGCTTCAAGAATTATGTACCTGAACCCAGAGGTCCCTCTGCTCTAAAACAATAACCGAGGCCTGAACATTAATTGTATAAGCTCTACCCTTGTTTGTTTTACCAAGTGTACTACCTCGCATTTATTCAGATTGAATTCCATCGACAGTTTTTCAGCCCATTCACCCATTTCATCAAGATCCCTTTGTCATCTCAAGAAAAACTCCTTCAATGCCCACGATGCCACACTTCAACCTTCCAGTCCATTACACAAGGACGTCAATGGTACAAATATCTTTGCATGGGGCTCCACGATGTCTTCCCTAGCATCGCACAATGTCCTGTGATACATTTAATCAGGTCCTGGGGCTTTCCATACATTTGTGTTTTAAAACCTCCAGCACCACCTTTTCTATGACATGTACTCTTTTCAAGACATAGAGATGGACAGGAGAGTAACAGACCCTTCAGTCCAATTCGTCCATGCTGACCAGAAGATGTAAATACATCCATCTCATTTACCAGCATTTGGCCCATATACTTCTAAACCCTTATTATTCATATATCCATCCAGGTATCCCTTAAAAGTTGACATAATATCAGTATCTGCGACTTTCTCTATCAGCTCGTTCCATACACACATCACCGTGTGCATAAAAAAAGCTGTCCCTTTAGTCCCATTTAAACCTTTTCTCCTTAACTTTAAACCTACGCCCTCGAGTTTTGGATCCCCAACCCCTGAGAAAAGGCCTTGAATGTTTACCCTATCCATGCCCCTTATGTTTATATAAACCTCTGTCAGGTCACCCCTCAGTCTCCGATCTTCCAGGGAAAATAATCTCAGCTTATTCAGCAACAACCCAGGCAACATCTTGTAAATCTTTTCTGAACATATTCAAATTTCACAACATCCTTCCTATAGCGGGGATAGTGGAATTGCAGCGAACTCCAAATGTGGTCTAATGTATGACTCTTGTTCCCTGAGTTCCCCAGTTTTTGTCCACAGTAAGTTCTGGAGGAAAAATTGTGTCTAACGTCTTACCCATATCCTGCGGATCCACACATCCATGGTCTCATTGATCTTTAAGGGACACGATTTTGTTTCGAGTTTTCTTTTACTCAATATATCAATACAATCAGTTTTGGATTCTCCTTCTCATTCCCTGCCACGACTATTTCGTGCACCCTTTCTGCATTCCTGATTTCCACCCAAAGTGTATTCCTACAGCCCCTGTGATCCATAGAGGTTTCCTTGATGCAGCTGGCTATACCTGACACGTGCCCCCTTTTCCTTGACCAGACCCTCAATAGACAGCCAGTGTCTCCTAATGCTGTCAGCATTGACCTGCACACAAACAGGAACATGCTGGTGGTGATCGCTCAATTTATCTCACTTTTAAAATATTCTCACTTGTCAGACTTCCCTTTTCCTGCATATCGACTCTTCAATCACCTTTTGAAAGTTCCTGGCTAATACAATCAAGATTGGCCCGGCCTCATTTTATAACTTGAACCTGTGGACCAGCTCTGTCTTTTTCCATTGCTATTTTCAAATTAATAGAATTGTGGTCATTTTGGCAAAATGTTTTCCCAATCACACGCTA
Source organism: Hemiscyllium ocellatum (assembly GCF_020745735.1). Taxonomy (NCBI): domain Eukaryota; kingdom Metazoa; phylum Chordata; class Chondrichthyes; order Orectolobiformes; family Hemiscylliidae; genus Hemiscyllium; species Hemiscyllium ocellatum. Next base: position 2,538,182 of record NC_083409.1, read on the forward strand.
GTCCCTTTCCCTATCTTGTTTCCAAAGGGGAGATCAGGTTTTGCCCCTTTCTCTTTTCAGGCCACTACGATAATGATTGGGAGTTTCTGGAACACAATTACCAATTCCTCCCTTGCAAACACTGAACACTGGCAGTCCCAGACTAAGTTTGGAAAATTTTAAAACCCCAACCATAACATCACTATTAATATGATTGATATCTGAGATCTCCTGATATATTTGTTCCTCAGTCTGCCACTGATTATTCGGCGTCAGTAGGACAATCTTGTCTGATTGATGACCCATTCTTGTTCCTCAGTTCCACAAACATAGGTTCACTGGGTGATCCCATCGAAATATCCTCTCTCAGTACTGCTGAGATGATTCATGCAATCAAAACCCACCACCACGCGTCCTCTCTTACCTCCCCTCCGAAGCTTCCTGGAGCATCTCCAACTTGAAACAATGAGCTGCCAGTCCTGTCCCTCCCTCAGCTGTATTTCTGTAGAAACTGTAATCTCCCTGTCCCATGTTCCAATCCATGCCCTGAGTTCATCTTTGTTAGCTGTCAGGCCCCTTGCATTGAAATAAATGGAGTTTAATCATCAGCTCTCCGCCCCCTCCCCCCCACCCCCCGACATTTCCTGCTATATTGTTGCCTGCCTTGTCTGCTGAAATTGCTGTCTTTAACTTTTGCACCAACCTCAATCATCTTTCTGGCCTTACGACTGTTTTAGGTGCAAAATCCTGCTAGATTATATCCTCGCAAGCAGCTCTAACAATTCGCCCCATCAGGATATGGGTCCCCCTCCTTCTCCCAGTTCAGGTCCACTTGTGCTGACTCCTTCAGATACCAGAGACTTGTCCATCAAGGTCCCAGTGTTACTCGGTACTCCAGGACCTACCATTCATGATTTATATCCTTCGCTTATGAGACTTCCCATAGTGCATTACCTCACAGTGATCAGAAGTACACTCCATCTGCCATTACTCCGCTCAGTTTATCATCTGATGGATATCTGACTGCAGTCTGAGATCATCCCCCTTACCTTTCATGTCATCTGCACACCTACTTACCATTCCTTCTGCTCTCACATCGGAATTGTTATTCCACAGAATAACCAGCAATGGTCCCTGCACAGATCCCTGTGGTACACCCGCTGGTGAAAGAATTCCAAACACGAATAAGTCAATCCACTAATTTTGTATCCAAATTACGAACTTGTCTTGGATCCCTGTGGCGCTTTACTTTTGGACCAGCCTTCCATGAGGAACCTTGACAAAGGTCTTATTCAAGTCCATGTAAACCACATCATCTGCATTGCCCTCATCCGTATTTTTGGACACCCTTTCAAAACAAATCTGAACTGAATTCCTCTCCCTCTACCAAATCCGTGATGACGCTGCAGAGGTGATCCTTGTCGATGGAAGTGTTGATTCATGCTCAGAATTGTTCCCAACAATTTCCCTCCACCTGCTGTCAGACTATCTGCTCTGTAATTACCTGGTCTAGCCCTGCTGCCCTTCTTGAACAAAGGAACCACATTAGCGATCCTTCAGTCATTCGGCACTTCACCTATGGCCAGCAAAGTATTAAATATATCCACCAGGGCCCCAGCAATCTCCTCCCTTACCTCCCAGAGCGGCCTGGAATATATTTCATTAGACACTGGCGATTTCTCCACCTTTAAGCCTGTGGAAACATTTAATACCTCCTCCTTAGCATCATTTCTTGGTCTCGAACCTTACCATCCCAACTGAAATCCCCGGCTGCAATGTCTTTCTCCTGTGTGAATACAGATGGGAAGTATTCATTGAAGATCTCACCTACTTCCACTGGCTCCATTACAGATTGTCGCTTTCTAACAAGCCTCACTGTTTACCTGGGAATGCTCTTCCTCTAACTATACTCATTAAATACTTTGTGGACTCTCCTGAAGTGTATCTGCCAAAGATATTTCATGCCCATTACTTGCCCGTCATTTTAAGGATTCCCTTGCACTCTTTGTACGTTGGTCGGTCTTTACCTCTTTTCATCTCATTGTACTTCCGTTATCAAGCTCAGGATATCGCTTGATCAGTATTCACTGGAGTTACTGCCTTTGTCATTCACTCTTCGCAGAACACACTGGCCTTGAATTCTCCGTCTATCACTTTAACCTACTTCCTCTTTCTGAATATGAACCCAACAGCAAATAGTTCCTCCCAGTCTGTGTTTGCCAGATACTGTCTCGTGATAGAGATAATGCCCAGTGACGGTGATATTCTAATGATTAGGGCGCTTCCAAAATTTGGTGTCTTCACTTCTGCCCTATCCTTATATTTTTCTAAAATGACTTTGAAAGCTAGCGTTATGACCACTATCACCAAAACACTATAAAAATCCTTATGTTTGTCATCCTGTGTAGCACCTACAGCCCAATTTGTCTGTCACATCCGGCCCTTACTGACCTCCCCATCTGTGCACCTTCCTCCAGCCTCTCCAGCACATGATGTCACTGTCACCTTCTCCACTCCCAACAGTCTCCATCCTGTCCTACAGCACCTTCATTACCGCTAACCTTTCACGATCCATTTCACCACACTGTCTGTACAGCGTTTCCTACCAACCCTCCCTTTGTGTAATGTTCTGAAGCTACCTGAACGCTCCCGAGATCTGTAACTATGCCCTATCTCTTTCTTCAATCTTCTCTGTCTCTGTGACTAACTCCCATCAGTACAATGTTCCTGAAATATCCTCGCAATTGTTGTAACAACTCACATTCCCACAATTGCCTCTGTACATAACCTCAGTCCGTCCACAGAATCCTTGCTAGCTCGGTAACCTCACCCAGTGTGTACAACTCTGAGTTTCCTAACTTCATCCAATCTCCCCAACCGTCCCTTCCACTAATTGCCGAGAGAATCCACAACCCTCCCTATTGCGTTAACCTCCTCCAGTCCCTCTCATGGACATCATCTATGTATACTCCTCTTGTTCCTGACTATATTTTCCTCCTGTTCCAATAAACCCTTGTGAACTTTGTGAACTCGTGCAATCTCTGCAGTGATGTGTATAATCAGCCTCACTGTGCCTGGAACCTGGCTTCAATTTCAGCCTTGGCCGATTGTCTGTGGAGTTTGCATGTTCTCCCCCTGACTGTGTGGGTTTCTTTCGGGTGCTCTAGTTTCCTGCCATAACCCAACATTTGCACGATAAGTGGATTGGCCATCACAAATTGCCTGTTTTATTCAGGCAAGTGTGGTTTAGGTGAGTCCACCACAAGAAATGCAGGGTTTATTGAACAAGGCGAGGGATGTGTCTGGTTAGGATGCTCTTTAGAGGGTTGATGTGGACTTGTTGGGCCAAATGGCCTTTTTCCACACTGTGGAGTTTCCATTCAGGTTATTGCCCAGTTCTGTGAACCATCCCAGTCTCTTGAATCTTGCAACATCCCCAATACTCTCCTTACATGTGTAATCTCCAACAGTCTCTAAAACACTCCTTGCTGATGTAAGCTTCTCCAGTCCTTACCACGATCTATATGACTGTCACCTCTTCCTGCTTTTAGAACAATCCCTATAACTGTTGTCATTCGTTACATCATTCCCAAGCACTGTTTCATCCTGAAACCGCCCCCCCCAAAAAAAATACATTTATATCTCTGTAAACTCATCTGGACGTTCTATACTCTGTTCGAACCCACAGCCATCTCTGTGTTTGTAATCTCCTCCACTCCCCAGAATTCATTCTCTCTGATCTCTTCTTTAGTCCATTAAACACTCCCTAACACTGCCTGCATCAGTGTAACCTTCTACAAAAACACAGCCTTCCCTATCTGTGAAAATCCCTACACCAGTCCCTATCCCTCTAAGCTACTTCTAACAACACAACTCTCCATGCTTGTGTATTCACCTTCAGTCCCTACTCACCTCCCTATCTGTGTTATCTTCTCCATGCATTTTTGCTTCAGTCTCTTCAACTGTTCCTGTCAGTGTAATCTCTTCCGGACCCGAAACCTCCCCTCTCTTTATCTTTCTCAGGCCACACAACCCTCTCTATTTGTGACCTATTCCTGTCGGAGAACCCCACCGCACCACCCCCCCCCCCCCCCACCCCCGTGAACTGCTCGGGCTCTTCAACTCTCCATAAGCTCCTGCAGCTCTTACAGTTCTCCGTGTCTACATAACCTCTTCCACTCCCTAAAATGCCATCAGTCTGTGGAGACCCTACCACCATCCCTATCTGTGTTATCTTCTCAGGTCCCTGCTACTCTCCCGATGTGTAGATACCACTCCAACGCCTGTGCCCCCCACCCCGGTCCTTTTCCTACAAGAATCATTAACTATGTAACATCCTCCTGTCACTATCAAATTAAGCTCCTCTTGTGTCTCCATCCATTTATCCATCTCCGTAACCTTCTCCAGCTCTTACCCCACATCTGTGTAAACATCACTCTCCACACGAACCCTCCCTACTGCAGGAACTTCCTCCTGTTTGTGCAATGCTCCCTTATCTGTGAAACTACCTCCAACCAAACTTGCTACCCCAATCTCTGAAAAAAGAATCCAGATTCCACACCCTCCATGTCTAAATAACCCCGAGAACCTAAGCCTTCCTACATCTATCAACATCTTCAGTCACGATGACCCTCCAAATCTCTCTTTGTTCCTCCAAATGATACAAACCTCTTTATCTCTGTAATATGCTCAGCTCCCTAAAACAGTCCCTGTCTGTGTAATCCAGCCCTGTCCTACAAACATCCTTATCCCTGTAAACTTCTCCATCCCTACCAACATTCCCAACTCCATGAACCCGTCAGCCTTACAGCTCTCCACATGTCTGTATCCTCCTGTGGCCCTATGGTCCTCCCTCCCTGTGAAATCACCTCCAAGTCCTCACATCCCGCCCAATCGGGTCCTTTGCTCCTGATCAGATCATTGCTTTCTCTGTAAACACCTCCACTCCTGACAACTCTTCCCATTTGTGTAACCTCGTTCAGACCCCATACTCTCCAGCTTCCTGCATCCTCTTCCTGCCACTGATATGAAAACGATGTTTATGTACTATCAACCAATGCTTAAACTTCCCCAACTCAGTCACCTCTTGCAGCCCTAACAAAGCACCTAAACTGTGAAACCTCTTATTTTCCAACAATCCTCCCTCCCTCCCTTCCTCCTCAAATACCTTAATCACCACGAAACCTAACAATTACTGATGCCTCCTTTTGGCATTGCAGCCCTCCTAATGTTTGCAAAATCCTCCTGTCCTGATGTCCCTCTCTATCTCTGTAACCGCCACAAAGCTCCAGTGCCCATCTGGGGAGCATGGCAGAGGAGAGAAGATTTGTAGAGACTGAACCATATTACGGAGGTAGAATTCTGGGAATTACAGACTTGGTCTAATGTCTGTGGTGTGCAGATTATTGACGAGGACTCTAAAGACAGGATTTATGACTAATTGGAAAACCATATTTAAATTAGAAAGATGTCGGCATGAGTTTGTGAGGGGCAGATCATGCTTCACAAATCTTATTGAATTATTTGAGGATATGACAGAATACGTTGATGACTCATTCAGAAAAGAAGGATGATTGGGATACAGGGAAATCTGTCGATTTGCAAACAGGATAAGGTGGCCCAGAGAAGACGGAGTATTGCAGCAGATGGACAGTATTGAACCTGGAGCTCAGTGACCAGTGGTTTTCTGTAACAGTCGGCTCAGGGACTCTGTTCTTTCTGATTTTTATAAACGACTTGGATGTCGATGTTGGAGCGTGGGTTAGTAAGGTTGCCAATAACACAAAGGTTGGTGGAGTGGTGGATAATGTGGGGGGCTGTTGTAGGTTGCAATGCGACATTGACAGGAGGTAGAGCTGGGCTGTAAATGGCAAATGGAGTTCAAGCTGGAAAAGTGTGAAGTGATTCATTCTGGAAGATCGAACTTGAGTACAGAATACAGAGTGAAATGTAGAATACTTGGCAGTGTGGACGAACAGAAAGATCATGTGGTCCATGTCCATCGATTCCTCAAAGTTGCCACGCACGTTGATAGGGTTGTAAAAAAGGCTTATATTTTGTTGGCTTTCCTTAGTAAGGGGATTGATTTTAAGAGCCATGAAGTATTACTGCATCTTTATAGTGACCTGGTGAGACCACACTTTGAATAATGTGTTGAATTCTGATCCCATTTTTACACGAAGGATGTGCAAGTTTTAGAGAACATAGATAGGAGATTTAACAGGATGTTACCTGGAATGGAGGACATTTCTTATGAAGAAAACTTGAGGGAGCTAAGGCTTTTCTCATTGAAGTGAAGAAGGGGGTGGTGTGATATGGTAGAGGTGAACAAGATGATGGGATGCACAGAGTGAGTGAATAGTCAGAGACTTTTCCTCCTTTGGAATAAATTGCTATTACAAGGCGGCATAATTTTAAGGTGATTAGAGGATGGATAAGAGGATAGAGAATGGTTGGTGGTTGGAAAGCACTGCCAATGGTGGTCGTAACATTAGACACATTCGGGGCATTTAATAGACTCTTGGACAGACACATGGATAATAGTAAAATGAAGGGTATGTAGGTTAGTTTGATCTTACAGTTGGATAAAAGGATAGCATGAAATCATGGCCGAAGTGTCTTGGGCTGGACTGTTCTGCGTTCTATGTTCTATCTCGTAAAGTGGGTGATAATCTCAGATCAGTGTAAAAAAAATATGGCATTCAGGAGGAACTAGTGAGCAGGATACAAAACTTGCTTGCTGGTGGGAGACAGAGAGTGATGGGAGACATGTTTTTCTGACTGGAGGCATGTGACCAACGTGTAGTGGTCCCACTCTTGGTGTCATTTTGAATAAATGGATTGGATGCGAGTATTGGTTTCCTGGTAAGTAAGTTTCTTGGGTGACACTGACATTCGCGATAAAGTGGACAGTGATGAAGGTTATCTGCGTTACAACAGGATGAACAGTAATGATGGGATAGTGGGCTGAAGAATAACAGATAGAGTTTAATTAGATAAATCAGAGGTGTTCCATTGTGGTGAAACAAACCAGTGTATGACTTGTACAGGTAATGTTTGGGTCCTGGGTTGTGTTGTCAGTCAGAGACAGGGGGAGGCACGTCCATAGTTCTTTGAAAGTTGCATCACAGGCAGGCAGGTTGGTGAAGCAGGCGTTTAGGACGGTTACCTTCATTGGGCAGGCCATGGAGAGTAAGAGTTGGGATGTCATGTTGTATTTGTACAAGACATTGGCGAGGCCACCATAAATACATTGCTGATCAGTAGGAAAAACTCATCAGCGCCACTTCCCTCCTTTATTGAAGGACATCTGACATTCTACCCTGGTCTGGCTGACATGTGACCCCAGACACACAGCAACATGGCTGACTCTAAGCTAACCTCTGGGTAATGAGCAGTTTGGTCAAATAATGTTCGTTCAGGCAGTGACACCCACATCCCATGAATGATTAAGTAAAAATACCTATGTTTTCCCCTACCTCTGCAAACCCCTCCAGCTGCAGCAATTCGTACTGGCTTTGTAGCACTGTTCAGGCCCTTACCACTCTCTGTAACACTCTCACCACCACCAGCACCTTCACCTCTACCTGTTCCTATTGTGTCATTAAACCCTGACAATGATTCCACTTCCCACAGCCCTCGTCCTGCTCGCAGACCATTTAACATAGAACATAGATCATAGAAGGATACAGCGCAGTACAGGCCCTTCGGCCCTCGATGTTGCGCCGACCGAATCCTACCTAACCTATACTAGCCCAATAACTTCCAAATGCCTATCCAATGCCCGCTTAAATGACCATAAAGAAGGAGAGTTCACCACTGATACGGGCAGGGCATTCCATGAACTCACAGCCCGCTGTGTGAAGAATCTACCCCTAACATCTGTCCTATACCTACCACCCCTTAATTTAAAACTATGTCCCCTAGTAACACCTGACTCCATTAGCGGTAAAAGGTTCTTAGTATCTACCCTATCTAAACCCCTAATCATCTTATACACTTCTATCAGATCTCCCCTAAACCTTCTCTTCTCCAATGAGAACAGCCCCAAGTGCCTCAGCCTTTCCTCATAAGATTTTCCTACCATTCCAGGCAATATCCTGGTAAACCTCCTCTGCACTCGTTCTAAAGCTTCCACATCCTTCCTATAGTATGGCGACCAAAACTGCACACAATACTCCAGATGAGGCCTCACCAGAGTCTTATACAACTGCAACATGACCTCTGGACTCCGGAACTCAATTCCTCTGCCAATAAAGCCCAGTACACCATATGCCTTCCTCACAGCACTATTTACCTGGGTGGCAACTTTCAGAGATCTGTGTACATGGACACCAATGATTTGCAATCCATTTAACATTTACGCCTAAAGCCTCTCTCACTTCAGGACTTTAAGTACTTTGTGCTAATCGTCTAAGCCTCATAATATAATATGATCCGTTTTGTCCTGAGTGAGGGACTAGTGGGGATTTCTTGCTTGAGTTTTTACTGTTTCAATGAACTGTCCTTTTGTTGAGTGATTTACAAAGTTATTTCAAATGTTTCCACTATCCATTTACATACACATGTTTCAGTCTGTTTTGCCTGTTTACCTTGGTCCTTTCTCCTCTCAAACTCATGTAATTGGCTATTTTTGTTTCTAGTTGTAGCTTGTCCTTTTTGTGATTCACTTTAAAACTTTATATTCATTTAAACCGAACTTTATCACAATCTCCCGAAGGATCTCTGCAGGTGACATTACTCATTCACTAAGTTTCATGACACGGTCGGTCTGCGATAATTATGTCCCTTGCCAGTTATCAAAGAAACACTGAACAAAATTAACCAATCTCCTCTTCCAATATCAATGTTATCCGAGTGATTGTCCCTGACTATACGAATATTGAAGTTTTCAAAATTATCACAATGCCTTTGTTAACAATTCCAATGAGTTCCTGTGTAATTCAGTGATGAGCAATGGAATACTGTTCGGTGGCTAAAACTGTTCTGTTGCTTGTGTCCTTGGCAATTCTTTGAGTGTGGTGTCATAGGTAGACAGGCTGGTGAAGCAAGCGTTTGGGGTGGTTACCTTCTTTGGGGAGCGCATTGAGAGTAGGAGTTGGGGTGTCATGATGTATCTGTAAAGGACATTGGTGAGGCTATCATAAAAGCATTGTTGTTCAGTCGGAAAAACTCATCTGGTTTCACTTAGGTCTTTGGCAGGTAGTAGTGAGAATTTACATTCGGACTGACTCTACTTCATGATCTGAGGCCAAATGCTTTCTCTGTCATGCCTTTGTAATCCATTATTGTTAGTGTTGCCCATTTTGCCTGAGGTTCCGAAAGTTTGTGAACCACTGAATATTTTTCTTCGCCCTGTACCCATGTCTCTCTGATGTCTAAATCTCTTTTATCTCTGTGTCAAAAATCCTTATTGCAGCGACGTCGTCAATTCAAAAAAATAACTTACTCATTCCTACAATTTTCTTTCTCTGATCTATTCGCTGATGTACAATTTTAGTTAAACTTTATCCCATCCTGTTCCTTTCTGCTTGTCTTCAGCCACATCCCCATGCTGATCAGATTCGTCACCTTTTCTCTTTGGATTTGGAAAGCTCCTTTCACCTGAACCCTGTCCCATCATCCCCGCTGTCAGTTTAAAGCCCTGTCCATAAATCTACCGACATGACCGGCCAGAACACTGCTCGCAGGACAATTCCAGTTGGGCCATCCTAATGGACTATTTATTAAATCAGGTATGGGATATGGATGTCTCTGGCTAACCAGAATTTCTTGTCCAGCCCTAGCTGCCCTTGAACTGTGTAACTTGCTCGGCCGTTTCAGAGGATAATCGAGAGGCAAACATTTTGCTGTGGGTACGTGGTGCAGACCATGTCAGGATGGGCCGATGTAATTTTGGAGAAGTGTTTGGATTTGTTGTACATAAGCAATGGTTTCATACTTATTTGTGGATTGTTAATTATTATTATCAAAATTATTGATTTCAAATTCCTCCATCTATGATGGTGGGATTCATACCTGCCTCTCCTGAACATTAGCTGAGGTTTTGGATACATTCTCTAGCAATAATACCACTAGGCCATTACTTCACCTGTTCACTGGTTGCTCATCCCTGAGCACTGATACCAGGGCATCATGAAGCTAAATCCATTCATCCAACATAACTGTGTGATCCTGACATCTTCCAGCAATCTGCGACTATTACTTAATATCGCTCCGTTTTACAGGTCTCGTGGGACTTAGTGCCATTCTCCATGTGTAAGCCTCACTGTATCTGTCTATTCGGTCTATTTCTCTGACTCCTGTAGCTACTCTGGAAGGTCCTGACTCAATAGCCTTCCCAGCTGCTGGGTGGACTCTCCATCACCACATTGAATCCAGTTGGTCAGCCAGAGAGAGACAAACGGAAAGGAGATCTGGAGCATTCAATAAATCCGTTAGTGATGTAAGATCCCCCACAGTGCACAGAGCAAAGAACAATGAGAGGGCTCCAAACATCTGTTAACACAACATGACATAGATACAGTGCTGGAGGGGTGTACAGTACACAAACACACCAGGCTCAATCTCCACCCCAATTCAAGTTCTGTTGTACTAAGACTCACTAATCTGCAACACTGTACCAATAGCATGTCTTGTGGACCAGTGTCCTCAATAATTTTTAATTCCTACAACAGTTCCTATCTCTGTAACCTCATTGCTTCCCGTTAGTCCCTCCACATATTTGAAATGGACTGCATTCAGACTACCATCCCTATCGCTGTAACTTGCTTCAGTGTCCACAACATGCCTTATCTCGGTAATGCCCTCTCCAATGAGGGAACAAAAGGACTGCAGTTGCAGGAAACCAGAGTCTAGGGTTGGGAGTTGCTGAAAAATCACAGCAGGTCAGGCAGCATCCGAGGAACAGGAAAAGCGACGTTTTGAGCCAAAGCCCTTCATCAGGAATAGAGGTGGGGAGCCTGCAAAGTGAAGAGATAAATGAGAGGGGGATGTGGATGGCCAGAAAGTAGCATAGAGTACAATAGGTGAGTGGGGGTAGAGATGGAGGTGGTAGGTCAGAGAGGAGGATGGGGAAGGTAGCAAAGAGTACAATGGGTGAATGGGGGCGGGGATGAGTGTGATAGGTCAGAGAGGAGTGTGGAGTGGATAAGTGGAAGAGAAGAAAGGCAGGTAAGACAGGTCATGAGAGCAGTGCTGATATGAAAGTCTGGAGCTGGGGTGAGGTGGGGGAAGGGGAAATGAAGAAACTGGTGAAGTCCACATTGATGCCCAGGGGTTTAAGTGCTCCGAGGCGGAAGATGAGGTGTTCTTCCTTCAGGCGTCGGTGGTGAGGCAATGACGGTGGAGGAGGCCCAGGATGTGCATGTCCTCGGCAGAGTGGGAGGTGGAGTTGAAATATTGCGCCAGAGGGCAGTGTGGTTGATTGGTGCGGGTGTTCCAGAGATGTTCCCTAAACCGCGCCGCTAGGAGGCGCCCAGTCTCCCCAATGTAGAGGAGACCACACCAGGAGCAATGGATACAATAAATGATATTGGTGGATGAGCAGGTAAAACTTTGGATGTGGAAAGCTCCTTTGGGGCCTTGGATTCCGGTGACGGAGGAGGTGTGGGCGCAGGTTTTACAATTTCTGCCGTGGCAGGGGAACGTGCCAGGAAGGCGGGGGTGAGTTTTTTGGGGGGGGAGGGAACGGCCTTTGGACAAAGGGATGGGGAGGGAAATATATCCCTGGTGGTGGGGTCTGTTTGGAGGTGGTGGAAATGTCATTGGATTTGGTTTATGTGAAGGTTGGTAGGGTGGAAAGCAAGCACCAGGGGCGTTCTGTCATTGTTATGGTTGGAGGGGTGGGGTCTGAGTGTGGAGGTGCGGGATGTGATCGAGATGCATTGCAGTGCATCTGTAACCACGTGGGAAGGGAAATTGCGATCTCGAAAGTAGGAGGCCATCTAGTGTGTTCTGTGGTGGAACTGGTCTTCCTGGGAGCAGATGCGGTAGAGGTGGAGGAATTAGGAAGACGGGTTGGCAATTTTGCAGGAGGTAGTGTGGTCATAGTTGTAAACCAGGTAGCTGTGGGAGTCGGTAGGTTCGTAAAAAAATGTCGGTGTCAAGTTGGTCGTCATTAATGGGGATGGAGAGGTCCAGGAAGGGAAGGGAGGTGTCAGACATGGTCCAGGTAAATGTAAGGTCAGGTTGGAATGTGTTGGTGAAGTTGATGAATTGCTCAACCTCCGCATGGGAGCACGAGGTGGCGCCCATGTAGTCATCAATGTAGCGGAGGAAGAGGTGGGGAGTGGTGCCGGTGTAATTATGGAAGATCAACTGTTCTACGTAGCCAACAAAGAGACAGGCAGAGCTGGGGCCCCTACGGCTGCACATGCCTACCCTTTGGTCTGGAGGAAGTGGGAGGATTTGAAGGAAAAATTGTTAAGGGTGAGGGACAAGTTCAGCCAAACGAATGAGAGTCTCGTTTGGAGGGTACTGTTGTGGACGTCGGGAGAGGAATAAATGGAGGGCTTGGAGGCCCTGGTCATGGCGGATGGATATGTAGACGGTTTGGATATCCATGGTGAAGATGAGGCGTTGGGGGCAATTGAAACTGAAGTCTTGGAGGAGGTGGAGGGCGTGGGTGGTGTTTCAAACGAATGTGGGCAGTTCCTGGACTGGGGGATATGACAATGTAGAGGTAGGTAGACATGCGTTCGGTGGGGTAGGAGCATGCTGAGACAATGGGTCGCTCGTGGTGGTCAGGCTTGTGGATCTTGGGAAGGAGGTAGAACCAGGCAGTGGGGGATCCCAGACAATGAGGTTGGAATCTGTGTGTGGGAGATCTCCTCCTGAGGTGATGAGGTTCTGTATGCTCAGGGAGATGACGGTTTGGTCATGGGAGATGTTCATGGTAGAGGGGGCGGTAGGAGCCAGCTTCAGCGATGTAGAAGTCAGTGCACAAGACGACAACTGCGCCCCCTTTATTTGCTGGTTTGATGGTGATTTCGGGTTTGGAGCAGTGGGATTGGAGGGCTGCGCGTTGTGAGGATGAGAGGTTGAAGTGGAGGAGGGGGTAGACAGGTTGAGGCGATTAATGTCTCGGCGGCAGTGGGAACTGAAGAGATTGAAGTCAGGTAATCGGCCAGCACGGGGTGTCCAGGTGAATGGAATGTGTTGGAGGACGGCAAAGGGGTCCTTGGAAGGTGGGTGGGATCCTTGATTGTAAAAGTAAGCATGGAGACGGAGGAAGAAGTGTTAAGCGTCACGGCATGTATTAAATTCATTGATATGTGGACGGAGGGGGATAAAGGTGAGACCTTTGCTGAAGACTGATCATTCGCCCGCAGTGAGAGGAAGGTCAAGGGGAAACGGTGAAAACTCGGCAGGAGTGAGAGCTAAGACCTGCCGTGGGTGTGGAGCTGGGGGAGGGGACAGAGCCTGTGACTGGCGTGTGTGTGGTGTTAGGGAGAATGGTGTGGAGTCATGAACAGGGATGGTGTTCCCCTCAGGGTTCTGGGGGGCGGGGATGGTAATCGTGGGACCTGGGGCTCAGCAGAATGCAGGTGAGTGGTGTTAATGGGAGCAGACGTGTTGGCAAACACGGCAGTGTGGGGCGAGGAAGTCACTGAGTTTGTGACATCAACGATGGTGTGAGGGGTGGAAGTGATGTTGGAGCGCAGAGCTGGTCGGGAAGGTAAGTGATTGGTATTTAAAGAACTTACCTCGATGCCAACGGTCTTTTCACCGCAGAGAGTGGCGCGAGCTGGGCGGAAGTGAGGTTGGAGCGCAGAGCTGGTCGGGAAGGTAAGTGATTGGTATTTGAGTGGGTGTGTTCTAGACCCCAGGCCCTACTTCGTAGGGCCTCCCATCCTCCTCCTCTAACCTAACTTTAAAGTCCACAGGTAAGCGACTCAGTGTTATTGACTCCGTGTTCTTGTTTTGGAGGCAAAGTGTACAGTCATGGCAGCGCAGGCAGTGGAATGTTCCTCCTGCAGGATGTTTGAGGTAGGGGTGACCACCGATACTCCTGCCGACTTCGTCTGCAGGAAATGCAGTCAGATCCTGCTCCTCACCGAACGAGTTAGGGAACTGGAACTGGAGTTGGATGAACTGAGGATTATTCAAGAGGCTGAGAGGGTGATTGATAGAAGCTACAGGGACATAGTTACGCCGGAGAACAGAGGTAGCTGGGTAACAGTTAGAGGTGGGAAGGGGAAGAAGCAGGCAGTGTAGGGTTCCCCTGTGGTCGTTCCCCTAAAAAGTAAGTATACAGCTTTGGAAACTGTTGGGGGGCGGGGAACAGCCTTGCAGGTGTAAGCTGCAGTGACGGAGTCTGAGACTCAGAAGGGAAAGGGGGAGAGGAGGAGAGCGCTAGTTATAGGAGATTCTCTAGTTAGAGGGACGGACAGGCGGTTCTGTGGACATGGGCGAGACTCTCAGATGGTTTGTTGCCTCCCGGGTGCCAGGGTCCGAGACGTCTCGGACCGTGTCTTCAGAATCCTTAAGGGGGAGGGTGTGCAGCCAGAGGTCGTGGTACACATTGGCACCAACGGCATAGGTAGGAAGAGGGGTGGGGAGGTCATTCAAGAGCTCAGGGAGTTAGGCTGGAAGCTAAAAGCTAGGACAGACAGAGTCGTCATCTCCGGGCTGTTGTCGGTGCCACATGACAGTGAGGCAAGGAATAGGGAGAGAGTGCAGTTAAACACGTGGCTGCAAGGATGGTGTAGGAGGAAGGGCTTCAGGTATTTGGACAATTGGACTGCATTCTGGGGAAGGTGGGACCTGTACAAACAGGACGGGTTGCACCTGAACCAGAAGGGCACCAATATCCTGGGGGGGTAGGTTTGCTAGCACTCTTCGGGGGGGGGGGTTAAAACTAATTTGGCAGGTGGACGGGAACCGAACTTGTAGTCCAGCAAGTAAGCTAGAGGTTTGTCAGGATGTCCAAGAATGTAGGGAGGCTGTGGAGAAGGTAGCACTGACAGGGAATACTTGCGGACACAGAGATGGGCTCAAGTGCGTATACTTCAAAGCAAGGAGTATCAGAAATAAGGTGGGTGAACTTAAGGGGTGGATCGGTACCTGGGACTACGATGTTGTGGCCATCACGGAAGTGTGGATAGATGACGGACAGGAATGCTTGTTGGAGGTTCCTGGTTACAGATGCTTCAGTAAGATTAGGGAGGGTGGTAAAAAAGGAGGGGGTGGCATTGCTAATTAGAAATGGTATAACGGCTGCAGAAAGGAAGTTTGAGGGGGATCTGCCTTTGGAGGTAGTATGGGCTGAAGTCAGAAATAGGAAAGGTGCAGTCACCTTGTTGGGTGTTTACTATAGGCCCCCCAATAGCAGCAGAGATGTGGAGAAACAGATTGGGAAACGGATTTTGGAAAGGTGCAGAAGCCACAGGGTCGTAGTCATGGGCGACTTCAACTTCCCAAATATTGATCGGAAGCTCTTTAGACCAAGTTGATTGAATGGGGCGGTGTGTGTGCAGTATGTCCAGGAAGCTTTTCTAACTCAGTATGTAGATTGTCCAACCAGAGGGGAGGCCATATTGGATTTGGTACTCGGTAATGAACCGGGAGAAGTGATGGGCTTGTTAGTGGGTGCACATTTTGGTGATAGTGACCACAATTCTGTGACTTTCACCTTGGTTATGGAGAGAGATAGGTGCGCACAACAGGGTAGATTTTACAATTAGGGGAAGGGAAATTACGATATTGTAAGACAGGATTTGAGGAGCATAAGTTGGGAGAATAGGCTGTCAGGGAAGGATGTGGTGGAAATGTGGAACTTTTTCAAGGAGCAGATACGACGTGTCCTTGATATGTATGTACCTATCAGGCAGGAAAGAAATGGTCGTGTCAGGGAGCCTTGGTCGACGAGGGAGGTTGAATGTCCAGTAAAGAAGAAGAAGGAGGCTTACGTAAGGTTGAGGAAACAGGGTTCAGGCAGAACAGTGGAGGGATACAGGATAGCCAGAAGGGACCTGAAGAAAGGGATGAGGAGAGCTAAGAGAGGGCATGAAAAATCCTTGGCGGATAGGATCAAGGATAACCCCAAGGCATTTTATGCGTATGTGAGAAACATGAGAATGACGAGAACGAGGGTAGGTCCGATCAAGGACAGTAGTGGGAGATTGTGTATTGAGTCGGAAGAGATAGGAGAGGTCTTGAATGAGTACTTTTCTTCTTGTATTTAAGAAAGAGAGGGACGGTATTGTTGAAGAGAAGAGTGTGAAACGGACTGGTAAGCTAGAAGAGATACTTGTTAGGAAGGAAGATGTAAAAAATGAGGTCTGCAGATGCTGGAGATCACAGCTGCAAATGTGTTGCTGGTCAAAGCACAGCAGGTTAGGCAGCATCCGATGAAGGGCTTATGCTCGAAACGTCGAATTCTCTATTCCTGAGATGCTGCCTAACCTGCTGTGCTTTGACCAGCAACACATTTGCAGGAAGGAAGATGTGTTGGACATTTTGAACAACTTGAGGATAGACAAGTTCCCCGGGCCTGACGGGATATATCCTAGGATTATGTGGGAAGCAAGAGAGGAAATTGCAGTACCGTTGGCAATGATCTTTTCGTCTTCACTGTCAACGGGGGTGGTACTAGGGGACTGGAGAGTAGCGAATGTTGTGCCCCTGTTCAAAAAAGGGAATAGGGATAACCCCGGGAATTACAGGCCAGTTAGTCATACTTCTGTGGTAGGCAAAGTAATGGAAAGGGTACTGAGGGATAGGATTTATGAGTATCTGGAAAGACACTGCTTGATTAGGGACAGCCAGCACGGATTTGTGAAGGGTAGGTCTTGCCTTACAAGTCTTATTGAATTCTTTGAGGAGGTGACCAAGCATGTGGATGAGGGTAGAGCAGTGGATGTAGTGTACATGGATTTTAGTAAGGCATTTGATAAGGTTCCCCATGGTTGGCTTATGCAGAAAGTCAGGAGGCATGGGATAGAGGGAAATTTGGCCAATTGGATAGAAAACTGGCTAACCCGTCGAAGTCAGAGAGTGGTGGGAGATGGTAAATATTCAGCCTGGAGCCCAGTTACAATAGGAGTTCCACAGGGATCAGTTCTGGGTCCTCTGCTGTTTGTAATTTTTATTAATGGCTTGGATGAGGGAGTCGAAGTGTGCAAATGATACGAAGATTGGTAGAGTTGTGGACAGTGAGGAGGGCTGTTATCGGCTGCAAAGGGACTTAGATATGATGCAGACCTGGGCTGAGGAGTGGCAGCTGGAGTTCAACCCTGCCAAGTGTGAGGTTGTCCATTTTGGAAGAACAAATAAGAATGCGGAATACAGGGTTAACGGTAGGGTTCTTAGTCAGGTGGAGGAACAGAGGGATCTTGGGGTCTATGTACATAGATCTTTGAAAGTTGCCACTCAGGTGGATAGAGCTTGTAAGAAAGCCTATGGTGTATTAGCGTTCATTAGCAGAGGGATTGAATTCAAGAGTCGTGAAGTGATGTTGCAGCTGTACAGGACTTTGGTTAGGCCACATTTGGAGTACTGTGTGCAGTTCTGGTCGCCTCACTTTAGGAAATATGTGGAAGCTTTGGAGAGGGTGCAGAGAAGATATACCAGGATGTTGCCTGGAATGGAGAATAGGTCGTACGAGGATAGGTTGAGAGTTCTCGGCCTTTTCTCGTTGGAACGGCGAAGGATGAGGGGTGACTTGATAGAGGTTTATAAGATGATCAGAGGAATTGATAGAGTAGACAGTCAGAAACTTTTTTTCCCCGGGTACAACAGAGTGTTACAAGGGGACATAAATTTAAGGTGAAGGGTGGAAGGTATAGGGGAGATGTCAGGGGTGGGTTCTTTACCCAGAGAGTGGTGGGGGCATGGAATGCGCTGCCCGTGGGAGTGGTAGAGTCAGAATCATTGGCGACCTTTAAGCGGCAATTGGATAGGTACATGGATGGGTGCTTAATCTAGGATAGATGTTCGGCACAATATCGTGGGCCGAAGGGCCTGTTCTGTGCTGTATTGTTCTATGTTCTATGTTCTATGATGTCACTTATGGTGTATGAGGAATTGTGAGGGGCAAAAATGGCATTTACTTTATTTTAAGCAATAATTTCCTGTCACAAATCTATTTGACAATGTCATATTTTAATTAAACTCAGTCCCTTACTGTTTCTTTCTGTTGGTCTTCATCCACATCTCCATAGTGTTCCAATATTTCAAGCTTTCTCTTTGGACTGGGGAATTTCCATTCACCTCAGACCTGTCCCACTCCTGATCTGTGTCTGTTTACAACACAATGCGTAATCCAGGTCCAGAGGATCCTATTCCAACAAAAATAGCTCAGGTCCCCCTGAGTATTGGTAGCAGTGCTCACTGATTACAACCACTTCTGATGATACCACTGTGTGATCCTGACACCTTCCTGCACACTGCTGATTTCACTCAGTCTCTTTCCAAGTGATATCCCTCACTGTGTGGGTCTAATTGCTGCTTCTGTCAGTGCCTCTCGCTCTTGCAGTTACTCCAGATCCTGAGCCAACAGCATTCTCCACTACAGAGAGGAGCAACATCATAGGCCAGGGATGGAGACTGGGATTTTCCAGACCTCTGTGGGATTCATTGCCATTCTCCACGTGGAACCTTCATTGCATTAGTTTAATTTCCCATTCTGTCTGTTTCTCTTTCTCCTATAGGTATTCCTGATGTCCCTGACTCAGCAGAATTCTCAATTCCTACTCGTCCATCACCACATTGAAGACGGTTGGTCAGCTAGAGAGAGATGGAGAGTGATATCTGGAGTCTTCAGTAAATCCTGCAGCCGGTAAGATCACACACACAGTAAACAACACAGGGTGGAGTTCATGGGCTTTAATTCAGAACCTGAGAGCATGATGTCGGAACAATGCTGGGCAAGGAACATGAGAAAAATCTCAGGCTTCATTATTACCATCTTGTCTGTAAATTTATCTGTTCGACAGAACCCTCCCTATGCTTGTCAGTTTCTCCACTGTCTGTTTCATAGATACCAAATCCCCTATTTCTATCAGCTCCTACAATCCTGCCTATCCCTGTTAGCTCCTCCTACCAGTACAACTCTCCAAGTCTCTGCCTTTGCCTTTAATCCCCGGTTCTGTCACATCTCTCCTTATCTGTGAAAAACAACTCTTCAGTTCCTTAAGCCATCCCTCTCAGTGTAGTCCTTTCCAGACCTGAAGAACCTCCCTGTCTTTATGACTTTTTCAAACTCCTACTACCTTCATGATCTCCGTAAACTTCCCCATCACGACAACAAAAAAGTTCTGTACCTTATTAAACTTCTCCAACTCTGAGACTCCTCCTTGTCTCTGGGCACAAAGCAGAGTGACCCTGCTTCTCTCATAGATTAGTTTCTGCATTTCTAATCATGACTATGAACTCTTCCTGTCTCTAAAACACATTCAATCTCCGTAAACTCGGTTGATCCCGATTCATGTAATTTCCTTCAGTAACTGCAAATCATTATGCCTTTCACCTCCTCCAGGTGCGACCACACCGGTTATTTCTATCACCTCCATGAGTCAAAGAGTCATAGAGATGTACAGCATGGAAACAGACCCTTCGGTCCAACCTGTCCATGCCGACCAGATATCCCAATCCAATGTAGTCCCAACTGCCAGCACTGGCCCATATCCCTCCAATCTCTTTCTATTCATACACACATCCATATGCCTCTTAAATGTTGCAATTGTACCAGTCTCCACCACGTTCTCTGGTATCTCATTCCATTCACGTACCACACTAGGTCTCTTTTATATCTTTCCCCTCTCACCCTAAACCTATGCCCTCTAGTTATGGACTCCTCGACCCCAGGGAAAAGGCATTGTCTATTTATCCTAACCAAGTTTTCACATGATTTTAAAGATTTCTTTTCTTAACACTCTGAAAGTTTGTATCTGTTTCGAAAAATTAAATATATTTTTTTAAAAATAAGGAAATCTGCCTTCATTCCAGAGGGTCTTGTCTGTTTTCGTCTCAGGAGAAGACCTTTCTGCTAGGAAGATATTGAAGATGAATATTTATGTTGTGGTAATTAGCTAAAGGGCTGATTTTATCTAATTTTTATATGTATGATGGGTATATTTTTTTTCTTCCTTTTTAACATTATTATCTATAGGAAACGAAAGGTAACATATAAGTAAGGTGTTTTGAAAAATCATGCTTTTAGGCATAATGTTATTTATGGCACAGAGAGTATGGCTAGAAGATTTAGAAAAAAAGTACTACCCAGCAAAGTAGTCAGATAAATAGTGACTGTCAGGAAAGATAAGAAGGTATTTCAAATGTCTCCAGCGACTATTCTTCTATCAAAAAGATTTTCACTTTTTGGAACTGTTGAAGAAGGTAGTCTTTGGAAAAGGGAAGAGCCGTCAGTTATTGGACTGAAGGCACGATTTTTATATTCGGCAGAGTTAGAGAAGATTGAGTAGAATTATTGCTACAGTGGACTTTTCGGTCAGAGGCATCAGCAGGAGATTCTGTGGCCGTGAGCATGAGTTTAGGATGGTTTGTGCTAGACTTAAGAATGGCTCTAAACCTTTCAAGCACATTGTTAAATATGAGATTGGGTTGTCATACATTGTTGTACATATTGGTAGGAATGACATTTTTAGGGAAAAGATTAAAGCAGTACAGCGTGAATTTAAGAGGTGAGGTAGATTAAGAATAAAACTTTAAAAGTAGTAATTTGTGGTTTACTCCCAATGCCAAGCCCAATCGGTGGAGGAACGAAAGGTTAAAGGAGAAAAATCAATGGCTGAAAAGCTGGGTGGTGGTTGAAGGATTTAGATTTTTGGGAAATTGGAAAGTGTTTTGGAATAGAAAACACATTTTCAAAAAGGATTGGTCTAATCTAAACTGGAAATCAACCAATATCTTAGTAGGGAGATTTGCTCACTTTATATAGGGAGACATTATAATGATAGAGAAGGCAAGGGGGTTATTCTAATTGGCAGTGTTAATGGTTGAATGAATGGAGAAGGTTATGAATGTGAATAGAGCATATCCATTAGAAATGAAAGATGAGAGCGTCAGAGTATACAGTAATTCTGAAGCACTAATTTGCATTTATTTCAATGTAAGGGGTCTTATGGGGAAGGTTGATGAACTCAGGGCATGTTTAAGAACATAGGATTGGGATATCATATTTATTAGTGAAAATTGGTGAAGAGGTGTTCAAGTCGATAGTGTGGTGCTGGAAAAGCACAGCAGGTCAGGCAGCTCCCGAGGAGCAGGAAAATCGAAGCTTCGGGCAAAAGCCCCTCATCAGGAAAGGGCTGTTGAAGGCCTTTTGCCCAAAACGTTGATTTCCCTGCTCGTCGGGTGCTGCCTGGCCTTCTGTGCTTTTCCAGAACAACATTCTCGACTCTAATCTCCACATTTTCAGTCCTCACTTTCGCCTGAGAGATGTTCAAGATTGTCAATTCAATGCTCCATGTGATAGGTGTCATAGAATGGATAGACAAAGTGGCATACGGTGGGTGGAGAGGGGGAGTCCTGCCGTTTTAGATTAAGGGGTGAATTATTGGTGTAACTGGAGACGTCATTTCTCAAAAAATCATCAGGTAAAATACGTGGGTAGTGTTAAAAATAAGAAATTTAAGATCACTTAGAAGAGATTGCACTATATGCTCATTTGCGACAAATTGTCCAATGAAAATATATTGATAGAAATTAAAAATAAGAAAGAAAGAGTACGTTGATGTTGTTGCACCATATCCTCTCCAACAGTAAGAAAGAAATTGAGAAACAGACATGTAGGGAGATATCGGATATATGTAAGCTAAATAAGGTTGTAGTAATGGGGAATTTAATTTTCTGAAGAAATGATTGGGACCACCATAGTGTTAAAGGGTTGAATCATGATGCATGTGTCTAATGTGTCGAAAAAAAGTTTCTTCATCAGTACGTGGATCATCCTAACAGAGAAGGAGTAAAACGAGACCAGGTTTTGTGAAATAGGTTGGGCAAGCGACTGAAGTAAACTTGGGAGAATAATTTTGGATCTTGCAATCATATCTATTAGTGGAAAATAATGCGCCTTCCATTAATGTTTTCTTTTTCATTGAAGTACCATAATTTTTAATGGCATGGGACCAGGACTGACCAAGTTTGATGGGAGTAGACCTTTCGCAGGTAAAATAATGTCTGACAAGGGGGAAGCATTCAACAGTCTGACAACGTGAGTTGAGAGGCATTATGTTCCTGTCAGAATGAAGGGTAAAGCTAGTAAGGTTAAGGAACCATGGATGATTAAAGTTATTGAGGTTCTACTCAAAAATAAAAGACAGACTTACTTTAGATATAGACAACTTTATTGAATTGAATCTCTTAATCAATTTAAAGAGAGTGGGGCACCATTTTGAGAGAAATAAGGAAAGCCAAAGAGAGATATGAGATAACATGGGCAGATAAGGTTAATGATAATTCAAAGATATTGTGTAACCACTTTAACAGCAAGACGTAACCAGGAGAGTAAGGCCTCTCAAAGATCACGAAGGACATCGATGTGCTGAACCCAGGAGATGGGGAATAAAAGCATCCCATTCCTGGTGCAGCAGACAGCAGCAAACACACACAACTGCCTGCACTTCTCAGTCATCCAGACTGAACTCTGTCTGCTATTTGTCAGCCGATAGACCCATTTCATCAAGATCTTTTTGTAATCTGAGGGGGTCTCCTCAGTTGTTGGCCTCAATCCTTTCTGTGTCATAGCCAATATCATATTCATTCCTTCCAATACTCATTAAATCATAACTTTTAATGAACAAAATTATTGTACATATTTATGGACCAGGCCCGACTCCTCAAATCATTTTAAGCAGGTCGCCCCGACCGTAGATTTGCTAATTGTTGAAAGTAAGTGTATAGTGGATATCCACAGAGTGAATTATTTGGTCAGACTGCCGCCTTTTAAACAAAACGAACTTATTTGAAACATTAAGTAATGAAACACAACCAACCGAATATAGACTACCCGAATAACTCATCCGATGCGGACCTGACTTCCCGACTTAATGATGCTGTTCCAAATTGCTTTCAACATTCCCAATAAACAAATCCCTTAGCAAAAAGAGTAATTATTACACAAACCAAGCTTACAGGTTACGAATTCAGAGGACATAAGAACGGGGAGAGCGTCCAGTGTCAACAGTTACCCTGACTTAAATAACCTTCGAACTGAATGAACTGCGCAGGTGGAGAGCTGGCCGCGTCACCTTGATTGTGCCAGTTTTTTTAAGACTTGGAAGCCTTCTTCTTGAAGTATTACCAGTTTGGTATAAACCAACGGACCCTAAAGAGCCGTTCATAATTGAGACATATTGAAAAAAAAACAAGCACAACATAACCTTGTGAAGGGACCATAAAAAACTGAATCATTAATATCCAAAGATGTTTTCAGTTCTCAAAATCACCAAAAGTAGTGTTTAGTACACAAAAACACACATAT
Organism: Hemiscyllium ocellatum; assembly: GCF_020745735.1. Classification (NCBI taxonomy): domain Eukaryota; kingdom Metazoa; phylum Chordata; class Chondrichthyes; order Orectolobiformes; family Hemiscylliidae; genus Hemiscyllium; species Hemiscyllium ocellatum. The sequence goes on from NC_083409.1 coordinate 2,561,607, forward strand.
GCATTACTTAGTATAAAAATGCAAACCTGCAGAGCTACATCCAAATTCAGCGTGTGACACACAAACCACTGAGTGTGTCGATCTGTCATTCAAGTTTCGACAATGCTTTGGCAATCATGTTTTCAAGACCTGTCACGTGCTCAATTTTCAAATTGTGTGGCTGAAAATACAGACTCGCATTTTTGTCCTTAAATTTCTGCAAAAGCTTCCATGGGTTATGATTAGTACTTACACTTGTCTCAGATACGTTGCTAATAATATAAAAACTGAAATGTTGTCGTGCCAACACGAAGCTCAAAGTCTCTTTCTTAGCTTTAGAATATTTCTACCAATGAACGTTTAACTTGCTGGATAAATACCAATAAGTCTTTCTATCTTCTCGTCGTCTTCCTGCGGGTGTGCAGCCCCGACACCCACATCACTCGCACTTATAGCCACCTTGAAAGGCTTTGCTTAATCAGATGTAGCTCATACCAAATACAAGTTGCTTGTCCCACCTTCCCACTAAAGCCTTCCAATTGTGGAATTGGATATGTATCCTTTTTTTGTTAACTGCATTGACTTTGCGATAGTCCACACATGATAGTTGGGTACCATCTGGTTTCAGTACTGTGACTTTGGGTGAGTTCCAGTTACTGTAACTCAGGTCGATTATGTCATCTTGGAGCATGTGTTCAATCCCCTTCTGAACCTATGCCAACTTTAGAGGATTTTGCCTATAAGGATGCTGCTTAATCGGAGCAGCATGTCCTTTCTCTACATTGTGCACAATTAGGTAATATTTCCCATTTAATTTCCTCATATCTCTTCATATAATATTAACAATTCTATCAGGTCATTTCAGTTTTTTTTTTCGTCAGTAAGGTTATTCAATAATTTATCCCAATTTTAGAAAACTTCCTCATTTTTCACTTTAATTTGAGGAATCTTCAATTCAGAATCCTCTGAACTTGGTTGTTCCTTCTGTACTGTAATCATTAACACCTTCTCCTGTTGCTCTCCTTCCCTGTTGAAATACCTTTTGAGCATATTAACATGACATACTCTGTGAGATTTCTTTCTGGAGTCCCTATCAAGTAGTTACCCTCGCTCAATATTCTTCCTATTTGATAAGGTTCACCACTCCTTGGTTTTCAAGATTCACCCATGACTGGAAGTAACATACATACTTTATCCCCGACAGCAAAACTAGGTGTATTCTGCAATGCTTCTAAATGCCATCTAACCAACTCCCGAACGCTTTTTAATCGTTCCGGAAAATCTGAGACATAGTCCAATAGTGTGGCATTTTACTTCTGATTTTAATTTCTCCTTACTCGACTTTAACGGTCCTACCTCTTAATAACCTAATTAAAATTGGCAGAATTTGGTCAATTCATTTTTTGCATCTCTGATCACAAAAAGCTCAAATGGAATTCCTTTACCCCAATCAGCTGGATAATCCTTACCAGAACCACTCAACATGAATTTTAAAGTCTGATGTCACCTGTCCCATGGTCTCTGCGATTATAGATGGTTCAAAGTGGATTTTAATTGATTTATTACAGAGCTGCCCTTAACTTTCTTGAACTGTTTGGATGTGAAGTTTGAACTTTGGTCGCACTGTATCCCTATTGGTAGTCCGTGTATATTTTAAATAAGAGTATTTCTTTGACAATCCTTTTCGCTATGATGTTGCATGATGCAATAGCCTCTGGAAATTTCGTAGATACATCCATTATTGTTAACAACTACTGATTCACACTTTTTTTGTTTAATATAGGGGAACTATCCAATCAATTAAACTCTTGTAAAAGGTTCCTCAACTGCAGGAATAGTTATTAAAGATGCCGGTTTTATTAACACCTGTGGTTTTCTAATTACCTGACGTGTATTTCACGTCTGGAAAAATTCAACAACATGCTGGTGCAGTGTAGGCTAGTAAGAATGCCTTCTATTTCACACTGTGTTTTCCTCACTCCAAAATGACCTCCACGTGGTAATTCATGATTCATTTGCAGCTCCGCCTATCTGTACCTCATTTGCAATACAATTTGATGAATTTCTGCCCATTTCTCATCTCCTTTAGTATGTGATAGTTTCCATTTCCTCATGCAGACACCATTTTAAAGGTAATAACACGCAGGGATACATTCAGAATCCCTAATGTATATGCACTTTTGATACAACTACTTAAAAAAATCATCTTTCTGCTGTAACTCAATTAGTTTAGCTGAACTAAACACGCTTTCATCATCACCTATTTTCTCCTGTTTTGTCTCAATTATCTGATGGAACAAAGTCTCTCCTTATGCCGCTTCAGCTTACTTATCTTTATATTTTTTGTCTCTCATGTTTAAACTCGTGACATTTGGACTTTGTAAGACCGCATTCAGAAAAGATTCCCAGATAAGGCATTGCTTCAGTTGGCTGTGTCTCCACTGGCTTTTACTCAGAGCAGGCAGAACTCTTACCAGTGAATCAGCTGCATACTTTACAAGGAAAAATTGTATTCCTGGAGCTGAGAGTTTGTCTAGTACTCCTATCACAATTTCTTCACTCTTCACTGGAAACTCTACCCTCGCTTATAACAAATGTCTGTTTTTTTATTGTCTCACAGTGAATTCTCGTTAATAGTACCTTTTCCGGAAATAGTCGCTCAGGAGGATATATCTCCTCATCTTTTAGCATCACAGACTTAGAGAATCCGGTGTCCCTTAATATTGCATCCTCTGTACCTGCCACTTCTGGCCTATGTGAATAAACTTTCCCTTTGAAGGTATATTTTATAAGCAGATTCGGCACTTCTTCCTGGACCAATCTCCGATCAGCTTGTACACTCAGATGCAGCTTTCTCGCCTCCACTGTGCTTTCCATTACCACTCCAACAAAACACCACCATTATCCTGTTTTCCAACATCTTTTTTTTCCAAGCGCACAAACAGAGTGGTTTCCTGTGACCTAATTTATTGCAATGAAAACAGCGGAGTTTATTAACTTCTTTGCCCTCTTCTCGGGTTTCCCCTTTCCCCCTGTGGTAAGTTATCCTTATGATCTTCACTGAGATCTACATATCTCTTTCCACGTGAGGATTTCTCTTTGTCCCAGTTTATCTCCCTCATAGAACGAATTTGCGTCTGGATGCCAAACTGTGTTTTATGGGCCAATTCATAATCTTCAACTACTTCAGCTGCTAACCTTGATGCTTACACTCTCTGCTCTCCTACATAAGTTTGCACTACTTCAGGCAGCGAATTTTTGAATTCCTCCAACATAGTTACTCTCGAAGTGCTTCACAGGTTTGCATGATTTTTAATGTTCTTATCCATCCATCGAAATTACTTTATTTGATCCTTTCAAACTCACTATATCTTTGACCCGCGCCACTTCTCAGATTCCTGAAATGTTGTCTATTGGCTTCTGGAATAAGTTCGTGTGCACTTTCTTTACATCCTCAGACTCCCCAGATCCCTAAGCTTACCTTCAGCCATTATTTCCATTATTTCAAGCTGGCTTTCCATTCTAAATGTCCATCTCTGAAACTCAAACGCTCTCTCTTTTTCTTTTTCTCCTGCTAAACAATTTTTTTTTTCTTTTTCTCTTTCCTGGATTAAACCTATTCGTCCTCTTTCTTTCTCTTCTAATTTTAGTCACAACACAAACTGCTTCACTTCTGCTTCTAACACAAGCTGCTTTATTTGCGATGGAAGTTTAATCATCTGTACAGATCCTGATGGAGTTTCCAGCAAGTTTGAATGCAGAGCTACTGCTGTAATCATCTCACCTTTCCTCACGTTAGGAGACAGCTTCAACTGCAGCTTGTTGACTAACTCCCGCAGCTTGGACTTATGTGCATTTTCTAAAATCCCAAGGTCGATTCTTCCATCTCCAAGACATCCTTGGTTCCTGCAAGACAATTGCTATCTGAAGCTTTGTTTACCAAGCCAAATTAACACACAAAATAAGAGACACTAACACCTGCCGCTCGCATCCTAAATCCTGCAAAGGGCCCCCAATCAGTTATGGGGGCCCTCAAAATTTTTTAAGCAAGTAGACCAGACCGTTGCATTATTATTTGTGAAAGGTAAGTGTATAGTGGATATTCGCAGAGTAAATTAGCTGATCAGACTGCAGTATTTTCAACAAATAGTATTCATTTCCAAAATTACAGCATGAAACGCACGAACTGAAGCTAGAATAGCCGAATAACTTATCCTATCCAACCGGGAGGCTATCCCGAATTCAGGATGCTGCACCAAAATACTTGCACCAATCGCAATAAACAAACCCCTTAGCACAAACAGTAAATCTGACACAAAATGCTTGCAGGTTATGAGGTCAGAAGTGCAGAAGGACGGGGTGAGCATCCAAATTCAACAGTGACCCTGACTCAACTAGCCCCCAAACTGAACAGACCTGCCCAGCTACAGAGCTGGCCACATCCTCTTGATTATGTAGGGTTTTTTTCTAGTGACGCGAAAGCGTTCGGCCTGACGCATTATCTGTTATGTAGAAACGAAAGGACGCCAAAAAACCTTTTTAAATATCAGCCATATTGGAATCTTGGGTCATTTAGAAGATCTCTGAAAAAAAGATCAAGAACGACATAACCATGTAAACGGACGAGCTTTGTGACAACATGCCACATTTGGCATTGAAATGAATTCAAGAAATTACGTGTTTGTCAGTTTATATAAAACAGTGCTGAAGGGCATTGTGTATTGAAGATACAAGATTGTCTAATTAGAGCAATTCGAAGAATGTCCAGACATATTCACACTTTCTGTGTACAGTCAAGCAAATATGCCCACTGTAAATCTATTGGCTGGCCTCTGTTCCAGTGGAGGAGACATCAGTAAGGTAACTGCATCTAGCTTGTGTATTTTGGTGGTGGTGGTGATGGGAGGTTCAGGTGGTTAGAACATTGCAAACGGACAACACAGCAGAAACATCTAACTTGTGATTGGAAAATATCCTCATTGTCCCTCACAACTAACGTCACGACAGTAATTGGTGATAGGAGATGTGACCAATAGCCAGTGATGCCAACATTTAATCCAGTGCAGTTCTTATTGTGAACGGAAGGTACCATCTTGAAAGGAGATAACTGGATCTGTTTGTTCAGTGACTGTGATTTACATCAGTCTCCATGAATCCTAACTGTGGCATTGGATGGTTTCCCTCTTCTGATAGTAAGGGGCTTCTTGCAATGCTTTATCCCATTGTAGAAGCAGATGCATCACCTCCAACGCTAACAGGAATCAGCACCTTCGGAGACAGGGAGAGGAGAGATAAAAAACCTGAGAATAGTCTGGAATGCTCCATTAATGGACCAGATTTTGAGAATTTTAGACTGGAAAGCTGCAACAATGGATAGGAGATTATCCTGTGGCCTTTCCTATTTTTTCTGCTCAGTGTTCACATTATCAGATCGGATATATGGATGCACTTTTGATTATTCGGGCGGGCTACTATCCCATGCTCGCTATTGTTGGTGTTCCTGGTACGTCTCTTCATCTCTATCCATTTATTAACCACATTAGCATGGTGAACCTCATTGCTATTTCTGTTATCTATATTTGGCAAAGACAGAATTTATGGTCTTCAGTTTCAAATACAAATTCCATTCATTACCATAAACTTCTGAACCGCCCAACATGCCCGACCTCACAAACATCTGAGAACAAGACTGTTAACAATCCCGATTTTGGACCCGAATTGATTGATTTCTAGGTATTCTCTCCATCAATAAACTACCCACTACCAGCTCCATAACATCAGCAGTCCCCACCTTGACGTCAGTGCGGGTAATAAATAAACGATTATCCATGCCTTGATAAAATTCAGACTTTATGGTCCAATTCTTTTACAAGCACTCTTTCCGTTACAAATATGTCCATCAGAACTCTTGTCTTGTCTCTAAATTAAATTCGTGACAGGGATAGTGTGTCAGTGAAGTGAGGTCCGTGGATTTGTAATTCAGAGGCCCAAGTTGCTGCACAAAATACACTTTTAAATCCTACCTCAGATATGTCAGAACTTAAAATCAAATGACAGGATTTGGAAAGAAAAGATAATTTCACTAATATTACTATAACAGCACCAGCATTTTGTCAATGCGTTTATCTATCACTGATGTCCTTTTGTAAAGAAATCTAGCATTATTACCGAACTGTCTTAACACTGACAACAATGTGCTTGGCTCTAAACTGTCTGAAGGAATGGCTTCACAGTAAAGGACATTCACTGAGATCAATAAGTGCTGCCCTTGGGTCGAGGGAAAAATAGAATTGACATTATGAGTCCGTTGACCTACCATCATAACTGAACACAGCTTGAAAATATTGTGATTGACGTTGGTGACAGGGCTTTAGTTGAACAGACAGAGAAAGAAAGAGATAAAGGAAAATAAGCAAACAAAGGGATTGAAGATGAGCAACTGGAATGGATAAAAAAACAGGATTAATCTTATTTATTTTTCTCCTGTTACTGAAAATCATGCCCATGTAGGGTATACATCAATGTCCCTGTTTAAAGTGAGTTATGTTCCTTTGTATGTCTTCCCTGAGTGCGATCATCTTCCTTTATTTATTAATGGGATGCTGGGCCTGTTGGCAATTCCCTTTCCTCATTGTCCTTGAGAAAGTGTTGGTGAGCAGCCCTCCTGACCCACTGCTGTCTGTGGGCTGTAATCAGTCAGTGCTGAGGTCCGCCCAGTTTCGTTTCGTTAATATATGTAATGAGTAATCTAACTCAGCGGCTGGTTTGGCTAGTTCAAAGGGCAATTCAGAGTCAAATGCTTTGCGGGATTCACGTGTCAGCCCGACCAGCAGAAGGTGGCAAATTTCATTCCCTGAAGAACATTAGAGTGTCAGGTAAGATTTTCTGATAATCCGTAATGGTTTCATAGCTTCATTTGATTTTATTGAATTCAAATGCCACAATTTGACATGGTGGGATTCGAATCTAGGGTGGAGATCAGCACCCGGGTCCCTGGATTAATAAGCTGGAGATTATACTGCGAGAACATTGTCTTCCCGGCATCTCCAACCATCTCAACTGGCAATAGTGATGTTGCTGTTTGTGTGGCTGTGCTTGAGTCACACTTCGTCGCAAGGCTAAGGAATGATTTGGCAAAACATACCACCCTTCTTAAATTGTCCTAATTATAATGTTAGAGTATCAGAACGGCCTTTGGCGAAAATGAGCTGTGTTCCTTGGTCAGAATTGGTGTGGTGATGGTATCATGAGGAGATTGTGAAGGAAATAATTTGTATCACTACTAAAGAAAAAAAAAGGTGGTTACATTAAAACTTGAGAGTTATGGACAACAATCATTATTTTCAAAATAAAACATTGTCAGTGTTAACTAAAACATATGTTTTTGCATGATACATATTTTCACATGGGGAGATATACAGAAATAAAACGATTAGAAGGATGTGAGAGGAGTGTAGGGAAATGTGGTGAGCATGGATGGACATTTTGGTCAGCATGGACCAGTTTGGGCTGAATGGCCTGTCTCCGTTCTGTCAGACTCTACGATTCTATGATATTATTCTTACCTGAGTGGGACCTCATGTTGGTTAAGCCAGAGCTGCAGGCTCCAAATTGACTTTCATTGCCTCAATGTGCAGTTGGTGGGTGATCTTGCACAGAACATCATGTTGTTCACAAACCACACTTTGATAGAGTTGGCCATTCCCACCAACTTCTGACCTTCATACAGAACACTAGCTTGCCTTCTGGGAAGACACTTCCTTGAAACTTGGCACAAACCGTCTTTTATCCATCCTTACTGTTAGCAAATCATGGCATCGTTAACATAACATGTGTGCAACATTAGCAATGGTGCCAGGAGGAACAACATGGACCAGTCTGTGCAGTCTATGCTTCGTTGGTTTGCAATGTTGGAGCATAAATGACATCCTACTTTGTGTTACAGAATTGAGGGGCTGAATAGATTCTTCTTGTCATGCGTTAGTGTTAAGAGGGGCTGAACGTCCTCCTTCTGGTCACAGGGAAAAAGGTTCACGGACATTATAGGACGTTCTTGGTTCCTGCTTACCAGCGTAATGTACTGACTGAGCTCATTATTTTCCTGTGTAACAGCAGGTAGGCAGGGGCATGGAACAACACAGCAAGTCAGGCAACATTGAGTTCTCCAATTTCAAATAATCTGCCCTCCCATCTTTCAAATCCTTTGCCACCCCCTTCTCCTCCCTTTCATTCTAGGTACCCTTCTTTCAGATTCAACTGGATTCAGTCCTCCCATCGTCAAACCCAGTGGTACCCCCTTACCTGTGTTGTTCTATCCCCACCTCACCACCCTGCGTCCTCCTCTCTCGTCCTGCCTCTTCATCTGGATCTCCCTTACCCCACCCCTGTCCTGAAGAATGTTTATCCCCAAGCAGTTGACTTCTCCCCTCCTGATGTTGCCTTGTTTGTTGCGTTCTTCCAGCCTTCTGCTTGTTTACTTTGCATATCATTATTTGCAGTAGTTTTCAAAATCTCTTCCTGTGAAATAGGCGAGAGAAAGCGAAAGAGCAGTGTCTGTTCTTATCCAATAGATTTGATGGGCTGAATGGCTTTCTCAAATTTCTGTGAAACCAGCTTGAGATGCTGCATGAGCTTCTTTTTTTTACCACGGAAATGTGCAGGGTCTGGTCGCACTGTTACATGAATGTTGCCGACACTTTAACTGCACGAGCTTGAATGTTGTCCAGGTTTTGATACTTTAGAACCTGAGGAGGTGACACATTGTTCTGAACATTGTGTGAACTTCACTGAACATCCCCACCTCTGATGGTATGTCGGAGGGAAAGAAATTGATGAACGAGATGCAATTATTTGTGCCGATAAAGTTTCCCTGAGGATCACCCACAGAGATATCCAGGGACTGAGAGGGTTGGTGTCCACAAGCCACACTGTGTTCTGAATGATCCAGACAATAAGGAGTTTACAACTGATTACCATTAAGTTCAATTTTGTTCAGTCTCCTTGACATCTTGCTCAGTCAAATCCTGCCGTGATGTCAGGGCCAGTCCATCTGAAGCTGTGTTCATGTTGTTGTCATGTTCATGTCAATAAGTCACGGTATATGTGTGGAGAGTGTTTGCTTCTCTCAGAGGGGGCCTGTCTATCCCAGACATTTAGGGGGAGCTGCATCATTGAAATGTTTGGGGGCATGGCGCGGTGTTAATGAAAATTGACACGTCAGAAAATTGAATGCTACAAAGAATTTAGCATGAAAGAGAAATAGCGGTCGAGAGCAGATCAGCCGTGCGCTTACTGAAAGGAAGGACAGGTTTATTTGGCCATATAGTATCGTCTTATTCCAGTCTACTCCATTGTCCAGTCACCTGGTGGCCTCTTCCATTTCTTGTGTTACGAACTGGAAGTAGCTGAATAGACTGCATGATCTACTCTGGGTACAGTTTTACAGGCTCGAGTGGCTGACTGGCCTCCTGCTGTTACTGTGCATCAGTGTCCAGGGCCTGAAAAGCAGCATTCTGTTCTTGTGTAACTGAAGTCCATATAGACTAAATCCACCACCCTTGGAGAAAGTAAGCACTGCAGATGCTGGAGATCAAAGTCGAAAAGTGTGGTGCTGGAAAAGCACAGCAGGTCAGGCAGCATCCGAGAGGCAGGAAAATCGATGTTTTGGATATTTCTGATTATGGGCTTATGCCAGAAACGTCGAACGTCGATTTTCCTGCCCCTCCGATGCTGCCTGACCTACTGTGCTTTTCCAACACCACACTTTTTGACATCTAACGGCCAGACCGAGTCAGCTTTCCTGTTCACGTCATCATAGAACTTTAACAAATTCGTCATTGCGAACTTCCACTCATAATGTCATGCTGACTATTCCGAATCAAATTCTATTTTCCAAATGCATGTACATCTTATCCGTGAGAATCTTCTCAAGTAACGTACAGATGTTAATCTTCCTGGTCTATAGTTTCTAGACATTTGCTTTTTCAGTCCTTCTTGAATAAGATACAACATTTGTTATCCTCTAGTCTTCAAGAATCTCACCTGTGGTTAATGATGGTCAAATTTATCAGCCAAGGTCCCCGCAAATTCTAGTCTAGCCCCTTGTAGTACTCTTGGATCTATCTGTTAAGGACCATAAGATTTATCCAACTTAAAACATTCTAGTGCATTCAAAACTTCATCGACTGTGATATAGATTGTTTCTAAGATATCACCACTAACTTCCCCAAATTCCCAAGTATTCATGTCGTTCTCTACGGTAAACACAGCGGAGAAATATTTGTTGAGGATATCGCCCATCTCTTATGCTTCCTCGCATACATGTCCAGCTTGGTCTTTGAGGGTCGTAATCTCTCTGCAGTTAATGTTTTTCTATAATATTTAGAATGGACCTCCTTGGATTCACCCTGGTCTTCTCAGCGAAGGCTAACTCACAGCCCTTTATCGCCCAACTGATTTCCTTCTTCAGTTAACCCCAGTATCCCCTGTATACCTACAGTTATGCCCCTGATCCCGGCTGCCTGGACTTGAGCCACACCTCCACATTCTTTTTCTGGTCAAAACCTCATTATTTCCTGTCATCCAAGGTTCCCCATTCCTGTAAACTTTCCTTTCACCCTCACAGGAACATATATATCTTGAAATCGAGCTGACTCACTTTTAAAGGCTTCCCACGTGCCAGAGGTCCCTTTGCCTGCAAACAAAACATTGCAGTCAAAACCGGAAAGTTCCTAATTCACTCAAAATTCACCTTGCCCCAATTTAGAAATTCAATCTGTGGACATTTTTTTTTATTTTCCTTCTCTATAACTATTTAAAAATTAATAGAACTATGGTCACGGGTCCCAAATTGCGCATCCACTGACACCTCACTCACCTGTCCTGCCCAATTTCCTAAGAAAAGTTCGAATTTTGCCTCTTCCCGATTGGGACCCTCTACATATTGCTTGAGGAAACTTTCCTGAAGCACTTAATGAATTCCATCTCATCAAATCCCTTAATGTTCTGGCAGTCCCAGACTGTGTTAGAAAAAGTAAAACTCCTATTATGACAACCATATTGTTCGTTCAAGTCTCCCCAATCTCTCTCCATATTTTTGTTCCTCTAACTACTATTGACTATTTGGGGGCCCATAGTAAAGCCCCAATAATGTCACCATCCACTTCTTATTTCGTAGCTCTACCCGCAAAGTGACTCTGATTGACTCTTTAGTTCTTTCATCTCTGATGTTTTGTGATACTTCCCTTAATCAGAAATGCAAGTCCCCCTCCCGTCTTTCCACAATTTCTGTCCCTCCTAATGCACTTTACCCTGGTACGTTAAGCTGTCAATGCGATACGTCCCTCATCCATATTTCTGTAATAGCTATCCTATCCCAGTCCCATGTACTTATCCACACCCGGAATTCATTGATCTTACCTATCTATGTCCTGAACTATGAAAGCAACCACCCCAACACACACAAACGAAGTTGCATCAGGACATTATTCAAAAGGGCCACAACACACTGCAGCACACCGGAACTACAAAAAGAGGAAGAAGAACACCTATACAAGGTATTCACCAAAAATGGATACCTGTGCAATTTCATCAACAGATTCCGCAGGGAAAGACAATGGAACGAGGACATGCCGCAACCCAAAGGACTGGCCACATTACCATACTTCAAGAGCATTTCTGAACTGACAGCCAGACTGCTGCGACCACTAGTACTCATAACAACACACAAACCAACAACCACGCTCAGACAACAACTCACCAGGACAAAGGACCCGATAAGCAGCATGAGCAAAACCAATGTAGTGTACCAAATCTCATGCAAGGACTGCACAAAACACTACATAGGACTAACAGGAAGACAGCTAACAACCCGCATCCATGAACACTAACTCGCCAAGAAACGACACGACCAGCTATCCTTTGTAGCCACACACTCAGATGACAAACAACATGAATTCGATTGGGATAACACCAGTATTATAGGGCAAGTCAAACAGAGAACAGCCAGGGAATTCCTAGAGGCATGGCACTCATCCACAAATTCTATCAACAAACACATCGACCTAGACTTCATATACCGGTCACTGCAGTGGACAGCAACTGACAACCGGAAGCGGCAGAGACACACCACTATAAATGCCGGAGGAATCAGCACAGAAGCGCTTCACAGGAGGCTCTCAAGCACTGAGGATGTCACTTAGAAAGGGGACGAAACGTTTGCAACAAAAACTCCTAGCTCGGCAAACAGAACCACAACAACGAGCACCCGAGCTACAAATCTTCTCACAAACTTTTATTACCTATCAGCCCTTTTGCATTGAAATAAATGCAATTTAATCCAACAGGCATTCTTTGTTCCCCGCCTGGTTCCAGCCTAACCTGTCTTTTCACGTTAAAAATATTGATTACAGTATCTCTTTCCAGCATCGCACTTGGCTCCCTGCTCTTGAGAATACCACCTCCTGCCAAACTCGTTTCAACTCTTCCTTGTAGCACTAGCAAAATTGGCTGCGAAGGTATTGGTGTCCCCTCCTGTGCATGTGCAACCTGTCCCTCTTGAACGGGTCACCTTTTTCACAGAAAAGATCCCAATGATCTAAAAATCTGAATCCCTACTACCGCCCCAATTCTTTAGTCACATATTTATTTGCCATATTCTCCTATTTTTACCTTCACTAGGTCATGACACCGGAAGTAATCAGAAGATTACCACTGTCGAGGTCCTGGATTTTAACATTCCTCCTCGTTCTCTGTAATCACTCTGTAAGACCTCATTCCTATATTTACCTCTGTCATTTGTGCCAACGTGCACAATGGCTTCTGGCTGCTCAGCCTCCCTCTTGTGAATGCTCTGCAGCCGCTTGGAGACATCCTGTCCTCTGACACCTGAGAGGAAACACACCATCCTGGATTCCCGTTTGAGGCCTCAGAATCTCCGATCTGTCCCCTAACAATCGACTCTGCCAACTCTAAGACCCTGTTTATCGTTACCCTTTCACGCTGTGCACCAGCGCCAGTTGTACAGCAACCAACCTGGTTACTGCTGCTTTCCCTTGAACGGTCATGTCCCGACACTCACCCACTCTCGCACTCCCAAAATTAGTATCCCAGAATGTATATTTGTTTTCAAGGGGAATAACCACAGGGGATTCCTGCATTCTCTGCCTACTCCCTTTGCCATTCCTAATGGTCGCCCACGTACTCTCTACCTGGAACTCGACAGGAAAGAAGGAATGCCTGTTGGATTAAATAGCCTTTATTTAAAGGCAACAGGGCTGAAGAGTAAGGTATGTAAACTCAGGGCATGGATCCTTACATGGGACTGGGATATAACAGTCTTGCAGAAACAGGCTAAGGGAGGGACTTGGATGTAACCACCTCACAAAAGCTCTTTTCTATGAAGTTCTCCATATCTCAGATGACCCTGAGAGCAGCCAGCTGCAGCTGCCGAACACTTCTCATTCACGTGTAGTCATCAGGGACGGTGGAAGTCTCCCTGAGCACCCACATTCTGCAGGTAGACCATGTGACTGCCCTAACTGCCAATTCGACTGCCGTCAGACTAGCATTAAAGGGACTTTACCTGAGCTTATCTGCACTTTTCGCTGAGCTGCTGCTCACTGATGCATCTCGAACCAAAGCATTACTATCTCCTCTGCTACTTACAGTATGTCAATCGACCACTCCATATCGTTTTGGTGAGGGAAGGATGGAAACACTTTTTTTTAATTTCAAAAATATACCTTATTCATAAAATATTTTGATGATCTATACAATCGATGATGCAATTCATATGTGCACATTACATTTCTTTAGATACAGTGATTAGAATTAATATTTCGTATATGCAAGTCTGTATGTAAACCATCTATATATTTAACTGAGGTGACAGCGGAGCCCGCTTACTGAGTGGGCCCCCTGTTCTTGTTTGGTGGACAGACATTACCGTGCCTTGGTGGCAGCTGCTCCAAGATTCAGTGCACCCTTCAACATATAGTCCTGGACTTCGGAATGTGCCAGTCTGCAACACTCAGTCGGACTCAACTCCTTCACCTGGAAGATCAATAGGTTTCAGGCAGACTAAAGAGCGTCTTTGACCGAGTTAATGATCCTCCAGGCACAGTTGATGTTCGTCTCGTTGTGCATCGCAGGAAACAGTCCGTAGACTATGGAGTCCTGCGGCACAGAGCTGCTCGGAACGAACATCAACAAACACAACTGCATTCCTCTACAGACTTCATTTCCATTGACACATTCCAGAAGGAGATCTGTGACAGTCTCATCCCCGCCACAACCATTTCGAGGGCAGCGTGCGGAGAGGCAGAGAATCTGGGACTGCATACAGGATCTCACAGGCCCATCTCAACAACAGCCAAGCCATATCTTGGTGCTTGTTAGAAAGTTCTGGCGATGAGGCATTCTGCCAAATAGCTTTGACAGTCTGCCCAGGAAACCCCTCAACAGGATCAGCCCTCTCGGTTTCTGGAAGGGTCTCAAGGACACTATGTGCTGACTACTTCCTGATGGACTTGTTCCATAGGAGTTTTTGTTCATAAATTTCTTCAAGAAGGACAGCTGATATGGAACAGTCCAACAACTTGGAGCATTCTGCGGCTGCGAGGCCAGGCCCATCCTTCGCAAATCCGGGAACAGGTAGAATCTCAGTATGTAGTGAAGCTTGGTGTTTGCGTACCGGGGATCCACGCACAGATTGATGCAGCCACACACAAAGGTAGCCTTAAGGATGAGGGTGGCATTGGTCGTGTTTTCTCCCCCGTTGCCGAAATCTTTATACATCGAATCCGACTTTGATCTCCATATAAAATTGAATATGTCCCCGGTGACTGCGACGGCACAGGTTCTTGGAATAGGCCAGACCTGTGCCATATATAACAGCAAAGGCAGGGCCTCCCATCTGATGACCAGGTGTTTTTTCCAGCGACGGAGAGCGACCGTAGCTTCCATCTGCTCAGATCCTGACTCACTTTGCTGATACGCTGCTCCCAACACTTGGCACACGCCCAGCCACTCGGAACCAATACAGCACATTCAGGTGGTCGGTCCTGATGGTGAAGGGGATGGAGGATTGGTCGGCCGAGTTCCTGAAGAGCATGGCCTCACTCTTGCCTCGGTTTACCTTAGCCCCCTAGACCCGTTAGAACTGGTCACATATGCACGAGTCTGTGCACGGACAACGGATCCGAGCAGAAAACGGCGCCGTCATCCATGTACGGGGAGGCCTTAACCTGTAGGCCCACACTGCCAGGAATAGTCACCCTTGTCAGGCTCGCATTCTTCCTGATAAACTAGGCAAACTGCTCTATGCAGCATACAAACAAGGAAGGAGAGAGAGGGCAGCCCTGCTTGACACCAGATCTTACAGGGGAGCAATCTGATTCCCACCCATTGATTGAGACTGCACTGACAATGTGGGTGTAGAGCAGTCTGATTCAATTGCAGATTCCCTCCCCAAAGCCCATTTAGGAGAGAACATCACTCATATATGTATGCAATATCCTGTCAAAGGCTTTCTCCTGGTCCAGGCTGATGAGACAGGTATCCAACCTCCTGTCCTGCACGTAGGTGATCGTATCCTTGAAGAGTGCGAGACTCTCGGCGATCTTTCTACCCGGTACAGCAGAGGTTTGGTGAGGGTTAATTACTGATCCCAGAGCAGACCTGGCCCGGTTGACGATGAACTTTCACAGAATTTTGTACTCCACATTCAATAGTGAGATTGGTCTCTAATTTCTGATTTCCTCCCTCTCCCCCTTCCGCTTGTAGATGAGGGTGATGATGCCTTTCCTCATGCATTCACTTACAGTACCTGCCAGAAATATACTGACATCCACCTTCAGCATGTCCTGGTCAATCAAGTCCCACAGAGCAGAATAAAGCTCGACCATGAAGCCGTCACTTCAGAGAGTTTTTTTCTTTTCTAAGGACTCGAGTTTTTTGGTCAGCTCATCCAGAGATTATGATTGGTCCAGCCTCTCCCGTGTTCTGTCATCTAATACCTCCGTGAGAGTGGACAGGAACGATTGGGAGTCTGCGCTGTCAGTTGGCTTCACGTCATACAGACTGACATAGAAGGATTTGCTGGTCCTCATGGAGTCAGCCTGAGATGACGTTCGTGAACCATCATCTTCCTTCTTTGTACACCTTCTGGAAGAAGAAACGTGAGCCCGTCTCATCCTGCTCCATGGAGCGGACCCTGTACCAGAAGATTATGTTTGATTCCTCTGAGGCAAAGAGCGAGGTTTGCTGGCCCTTCATCTCCTGGAGATCCTCCATGACATTGACCCCCATCGTGTACAGCAGAAGCAGGTTCTGCATACCTTCCTGGAGTTGGGACAGTTTTGCACGCCTCTCCCTCGCCTCCTGAAACCTTTGAGGGTGAAGAAACTCTTGATGTTCCCTTTTACTTTGTTTGACCAGTCTGGAGACTCAAAGAGAGGCTTCATGGTTGTCCAACCTGCCGTGTTTCTTTTGAGCTCCTCAACGTTCCCTGCGGTCAACAGTTTTGTGTTCAGATTCCACATTCCCTTACCAGATCGCTTCTCGTCCTGTAGGTGATAGTCGACCAGCAGGAGGCAGTGGTCAGAGAAAATCACTGGCTTGATGTCGGTGGATCTGATGGAGAACGTTCGGGACACAAACAGGCCATCTATCATTGAGTGCATAGAAACGTCTGCCCGTGGCAACATATATCTACACAGTGCTCCATCTGCAGGGGTGCTGAAGACGTCGTGCAGCTTGGCATCTTTCACTGTTTCCATTAGGGCTCTGTTTCCATCAGGGCGTCCAGTTTACTGCCCCTCCCCATCACCCCCGGATCGTCCATCTGCATCAATGATACAGTTGAGGTCTCCAGCCAGAATGACCGGCCTGGACGTAGCCAGCAACAGAGTAAGCTATTACAGGACGGCCAACCATTCACACTTACCCATTGATGCGTACACATTAATCAGTATCTGGGTAACATTCCTGTATGTGACGACAGTGACGAACAGGCGCTCATCCACCACCTCCATAACCTCGGAGATGGTGATAGATACCCAGACCGGAGGCACGGATATCGTTGCACCACGACCAAACCGCTGGTCCATGAGCCCACAAGCTCGACCATCTCCGGTAGTTAGTGAGGTGCGATATCCCACATTCCTGCAGAAACAGGACATTGGCTTTAACATTGGCCATGAAGGCCAATGTAGAAACACATTGCATAGCAGATTTAATGTTATGCACATTAATCCTGGCAATTTGTAACCCCATTTTAAAAGTTTATGAGGTTACCAGTGTCCTGCCTCTCTGGTTTAGCTGTCTGCATCCCTGTGCTGTGATGGACCCTCGCAGGGCTGAGGTAGCTGTCAGACTCCAAGCTGAGGACATTTACCCGCTCTGGTGTCATCAGGCTGGGACCAGTGTCCGCAAAGTCCAGGTCTCTGTTTGACAGTGGGGCTGTCAGAGGATCCTGCTCCCAATTTCTTGTAGCCGTGGGGCGGTGGGTACCTCGTAGTTCTCACTGGGTGGGGGTTGATCTTTACCAGTCACTCAGAGGGTTCGTCTTTTCCTGTTTGAGGGTTGCTGCCCGCCTTTCTCTCCACGCCGCTTTGTCTCTTCTTCTGGTGACGACCTCCTTACACATGTCCTCACCATCCGAAGAGCTGCCCATATCCTCCTCATGCAGATTTCGTTTCCCCCTTTGCTGGGTGGTTTTGGGCACATGGGGGGTTTTCCTCTTCCTTTTCTTACAGGAATGCACTCCTCTGCTCCCTTGTTTCCCTCGTCCTTCATTTCCTCTGTATGTCCTGGAGGAGCTTGGATTGGCTGTTGCACCTCCCTGCTGGCTGCCGCCTGCTACGCTCCAGCCTGTCCTTCCTTCTGGGTGCCACCAAACACTGATCCCCTGCCTGTTCGTGGTACCTTGCTGGTCTTTTGTGGTCCATGGCTCCTGTTGCCACCTCAGGCCATCGTGCATAGGTGGCAGCCGCTTGTCTTGGGCAGGCCATGTACTTATGTTCCACCTCTCCGCACAGATTACAGTACTTAGCCTCTTTGCATTCCTTGTTTGGGTAACCCTCCTGCTAGCAGTTTCGACAGACAGTCATCTTACAGTCTGCCGCCATGTGTCCTAACCTCCCACTGGTTCGGCACACTTTCAGCTGAACCTGCGTACATCAAGTAACCTCGGCTCCCTCTGGTTTCAAAGCTGGAGGATTGGTGGAGGATGTTCCCACTGGCATCGACCATTAGGGTTACCCTTACCTGCCGCTTGCTCGTCCAGAACCTGAAAGAGTCGACTACTACAGCGCTTTCTCCTTCGAGCTGGATGTATCTTCTCAGCAAGGTCAGGACATCAGCTGCTGGGCCGTGGGGTTGGACATGTGAATCGTAACAACCTTTCTACTCTGTGCAGGAAGCACACACAACGGGACCGCCGACAAGATGGAGAACAGAGGCTCCCCTTCCTTCTCTTTGAACACCTTCAGGAGCAGCTCACACTGCTTCGTGTTCCTGAAAGTCACATCGAAATAGCCTGTCCCAGGGAAATCCTGGGTAGTACACGTTTGCTGCATCAAATCTGCAGCACTCGAGCAAAATATTTTTGAGGAACACCGTCCTATCGACAGGTGTATGTTCCTTCTTTACAGTAACCCTGACTGTGTTGCGAATGTCCTAACCTGGGCTGCGAGTGCATACTGAGGCCACAGCTCCGAGGTTGTCTAGTCCCTGAATTGGCGTTCGGGTGAAGCCAGCATGAAGATCCACCAAGAGCAGGTCAACACAAGCAAACGATCCTCCAATAACAATCCAGCGATGATCTCATCTAGCGCTCATAATTCGCAACTTGACACCCGTTCTAGTAAATTTAGACACTTGATCCTAGACACGTCTTGGGAGAACCACCTTATTGATTATCCCCTACAGTGACGGAACATTTATTCCTTAAGCACTACTTGACACCAAACCTATGCTTGGAGGGTGTGTTGCTGAGGTCTTCATTCTGGTAGTGGTGACTGCACTGATGTAAATTTTCACCCTGTCAGCCAATACGCATTGTCGCAGTCCTCTGGTCTTTGCTGTCGTTTAGTACTGCATTTATTACTTCCTTGAACCAATTGATTGCATTCACAACTGTGTCTCACTGCAGAGGGAGAGATGTTGAAGTTCCAGTGAATACAGGCTATTAGAAAAAGTTTACCATTAGACATACGAGCGACAGCATGCCTATCCGCTCACTGAGTCTGCTTTTCCTTTCAATTAGGGTACGTTTGTTCTGAAAACCCCCATTTCACTTTCATGTCTTTTTCCTCGTAACCCTTGTTTATAAATCTGTCCATACAAGTCTTGAAGATATTTAGTGATCCAGCCTCAACAGCCTTCACAATTTTCTGCAATGGTATCCCTCCCATTGATGTGAGACTTGGTGGACAGTGAAACAAATGATGAACGTATTATCATGTGAGTGGAAAATAAGACATTTTCAAAGAGATCTTTGCAAAAACGATAGCATATTTGGTTTAGCAATTGGAATACAACATTTAAAGTAATCATGTTCTGAGTAACAATTAGATTTCATAATGAAGCTGACCTTGCAATATTTGCATTTAAATGCTTATGATGCACCAAATAATCAAATGTTTGTGAGAATTTGCAATGGGAAATAACCTGATACTTCCTTTTATTCCCATCTGACACATGGCGGCACGGTGGCACAGTGGTTAGCACTGCTGCCTCACAGCACCAGAGACCTGGGTTCAATTCCCGCCTCAGGCGACTGACTGTGTGGAGTTTGCACGTTCTCCCCGTGTCTGCGTGGGTTTTCTCCGGGTGCTCCGGTTTCCTCCCACAGTCCAAAGATGTGCGGGTCAGGTGAATTGGCCATGCTAAATTGCCCGTAGTGTTAGATAAGGGGTATATGTAGGGGTATGGGTGGGTTGCGCTTCGGCGGGTCGGTGTGGACTTGTTGGGCCGAAGGGCCTGTTTCCACACTGTAAGTAATCTAATCTAATCTAATGACAGAGTACAAAAGTTTAAAGTACGGGAGGAAACCATTTGCCAATGTATGTGCATCAGCTTCAGAAATATCTCCCAAGTCCCTCCCATTTGACGGCCCTATCTCTGGAGCCCATTAAATTCATAATTTCCAAATATATCTAGTTCTCCATTGCCTCTTCATCCACAACTCTCCCAGGCAGTGCATTCCAAATCCAAACTACTCTCTTATTAAATAAGTTTTTCTTTATTTCACTCCTAGCTCTATTGCTGACAGCCTTGAAATTAGAACTCATTGATGCTGTAATGCCAGCTATCAGAAACAGAGTATTCTTGTTTTACTCTGCAACTTTTTTTCTTAATTTTAAGCACTACAATAAGTTCACATCTTTGTCTGTTCTGCCCCAGGAAGAATAAGCCCAATGCCCTGCAAGAATTGTAATAAACACTACATCGGAAAAAAGAAGCAGGAAACTAGCCACCCGAATACATAAACATCAACTCGCCACAAAAAAGACATGACCCACTATCACTCGTATTCTTACATACAGATGAGGAAGTATACCGCTTTGACTGGGTCTGCACATCCATCTGAGGACAAACCAGAGACACGCAAAAGCATTCTGACACACAGGTCATTCCAACTGTTTCTGATTCAACAAACATATCGATTTTGACTCCATGTACCATTCTCTTAGGAAAAATAACATTGGAAATGACATCAACAACACAGGAAATGACATCATCAACTCATGGAAGCCCAAACACTTAAGTAGAAAATGGAACATAACGCCAGCGCTTCACCGGAGCTCACTGATGATATTCCCTAGTATGAAAATGAGCCCTCGAACCCGGCCAGCAAACTGACATCCAGAATAAACCCGATTTCTCTCATCATTCCTTTAACTAAATCCTTCATTACAGATTTCTTCTGTTTGTTTATAAGGTAATTGGTATTCTTTTGCAAAGTAATGTTGTGTCTGTCCGTCTATGTGAATGTGTGTGCGTATGAGAGAGACAGAACAATAGTCTGTAATCTCTGAATTACTCCCCGTGCTATGTGGAAAAGATGTAAGGGTTAGGAAGGCAGTATAACTTAATATGTTGTTCATAAACTAGGTCAGAGGTGAGCATTTAAGATTTTTGGATCATTAGGATCCGTTTCACGACAGGTGGGACCTGTACGAAAAGGACAGGACAGAACTGGATGAGCACCGACATCCTTGTGGGGAGGTATGCTAGTGCAAGTCGAATTAATTTAAACTGAAAAAGGAGGTTGGGAACCGAAGCAACTAGTCAGAAACTGAGTAGAATGTAAAGGTGAATAGGGCATCAGGCACGACCAGTCTAATGATCATGCTGAAGGAAGGAATCATGTCAGTTTAAAATGTGATATGGAAGTTGGAATAAACGATAGGGATGAGGCACAGGTTTTTTCAGAGATTAACAAATAAGGATGGAGAGTGAGAGGAATGTGAGGGATTGAGCTGTGTAAGATCAGGAAGACGGTGCACAAGAAAATATTAAATGAGAAAGGGTTTGGGGTGGAGTGCGGTGAGGGATGCTGTGGTGAACAACTGGCATCAAAGCACATGACAACTTGCTGTTTGTCAAAGCGAATACCTGGGAAGGAACTTATTATGCTTTAGAGAAATGGCACCCTTATAGCAAGACGTCTGTATTATATTGAAGGAAAAGCTGTGTTCATGATATTGCTGCAGTTATAATAATCGTGGAAAACAGCTGGAATAATGCCAGTGCTGTTGTTGGGCAATACTTGTACTGACCATTTGAATTATCGTGAATGTTCCCAGAGATGACTATGCTGTCCTGGTTTGAGTAAGTGGTGAAGCTACGTGAGATGATGCTTTTTTTTTAATAAAGCAACTTATCGAGTACATTCAACGGAACAAACCAGCAATTGCCATTGCTTATTGCTTCAGAATATATCAGAGTGTTCAAGGCTGCCACAGCATAGAATCATGCAACGAAAAACAGGCCTATCACGTCTGCGCCAACAAGTGCATATCTAAAGTCTTTTAAGCATCTGTGAGAGTACCTGCGTCAACCACCCTCCTCGGCAATGCATTCCAGACTCATACCAACCTCTCAGTTCGAAACAGACTCCACAAATTCTCTCTCAATCCCCTGCCTTTCAGTTAAAAAGCGTGTCCCTTTGTTTTCCATTCTTCAAGTAAGGCAAACAGCTGCTAACTGTTCATCCTCTCCATTCCCCTTATGCTCTTGTACACCTGTACCAGATTCTATCCTCAACCTTCCCTGCTGCAAAGAAAATACGAGCAAATCTAGCCCTCCCCATTCACAGCCTGAGTGCTCACTTGTCTTACTACTTCTGACGTGCATCAACCCACATTTATCAGTTAAATTTAATCGGCCATTGACCTATATATCTGAATAATCTGTTTAATCTGCCTGTAGCCTAACAGTTTCCTCCTCACTGTGAACCACACCGCTCATCCTTGTGTCATCCACAACATGATTTATCATTCTACTGCTCCCATCTTTCACATTCCCTCCATCGTCATTTATGCATATCACATACAAACCATGATTTTCTTCATGTTCTCCAGATGTTGTTCATAGGAAGATTTGAGAATTCCAGTCTCTTGCTTTTCCTGTTTCAGTGAATTTACAGAGTGATGTAGTTAAGATTTTGATGAGGGTGCCACAAATAACATTTTCTACACAGAGTTGAATTCATATTTTACACTCTTCCCCTCTGCAGCGTTTTTCATAAAGCATTAACTAATTTAGTATAAACTAGGGTTTGGCACCTTGCGCTGGAAGATTAGCATTTTGTTTGGCACTGTTATTTGTAACATTTCCTGCAATTGCCAGAGCTGAATTTTTTTCATCTGCAGGATGTACATGGACTCATTGATTATTTGTTTAAATCAGCTGGTGTGATGAGGATAAATATTCAATTAAATTCTATGTTATGGACAAACTGAAAGAGAGAATATTATATTCTCATGTCTACCTTGAATTGGAAGCAAATACATACCGCAAAACCTATTCAAAAATGTTGAAGCATCACACTGGAGGAGACAAAAAAAATGTCGTCTGCACTTGGTGGAGATACAACAATATATAGATTACATGTATAATTTAAACAAGAATCAAATGATAGTAAATAAAGCACAAGAAATTTTTTCTTAATTTTCAAAGGAAACCAGACCTCGATTTTCCTGAACAGGGATGTTTTCTCGCCCAATCTTACTTTCCCCAAAACAATCTTTTCCCTGTTACTAAAACTTCATCGACCATTCGTCCTTCTCCTTCCTACTCTTTCCTTAAATTCCTACGTTCTTGCACTATTTCTTCTGCTGGTACATTCTCTTCCACTGACGATCTCCATTCACACCTTTCTACCGCTCCCAGTGTCAGTTACATCAATTTCCCAGTTGCTCCAAATTATTATGGCCATCCCTTTTTGCTTTCCGACTGGGATAATGGAAGCTTCTGGTTTCTCTGCTGCTATTGGCCATCAGTAAATTATAAGATTGAGATCATCAATGTTCAATAGGAACAGACAATAGTGTGTGTCTGTCACTGTCTGATGCACCGTAAACAGGATGGTTTTGTTCCCCATAGTACAGAGTGGAGTGTCACAGCGCTGAAACAAACAGCCTCATCACAAATAGGACAGACCTATCCTCAGAATCAGAATTCCATGTATCAGTTTTCCTTTAAACATTGTGAGGAGAGTGAACACATTGTTCAAGCAAGACGTGTTCGATTCTTTTGCTCTTTATTATTTTAACTGATTTTCCGATGTCAGTTGCGTGAGATTAGAGTAACTTCCCTTTCATCAAAGTAGCATTTGGCTCATGTGGCATCAGGGACGCTCAGCAAACTGTGGTTATTGTGAATCGAATGAAATTCTGTGCTGGTAAATTTCTCACTCTACAATGACACCTTCCCCAAAGCTATTGGGAATGACAAATAAACTCTGTCCTTGCTAGTGCCTTCCAAAACCATGGATACATTTGTCCTGTTAATAACATCAAGATATATTATGTTTTTACAGTTTGGTCAAAACTCCCAGAAAAGTAAGAGCTTGCAGGTTGAGCGCCACCCCAGTGAAATCAGTACATTTCAATACGGTTATGATCCCGATTATTTTCAATCAGTTACTTTCGAGGACTGATCATGCAATGTCAGTGCCACTGAGATCAACATTTTCTCTGTCCAATAGCATCGCATCACATTGGGTCAAGGCTGCAGCACTCCATTATTCTAATGCATTACCCAGCTCATTAGCCATGCTCACCACATGTACTAGGTCCCCAATTGGCAACAATGTAGAGATGCCCATGATACTCTGGAAGCCTCCTGTCCTCCCATACCCTGCCCTCTGACTCTCATGCCATCTGACTCCCATACCCTCCCCCAACCTCACCTCCTGTCATATATTCACCATCCCTCCTGAACTTCCACTCTCTGGTACTGAATGTCCTGAACTCAGCAAAGATTTGAACTTTGCCTTGCCGTGCCACCAACATAGCGAATTTCGGGCTTGACTTGATGTTGAACTGTTCTTCTGCTGTCTTCGCCTCTGTAGCTATTGTTTTGGACAAGATTCCTCTCCGTGTCCCGTTGACACCGTCACCCAGCTCCAATATTCTCTCTACACCTGGACTCCTCCCTCTACCATTTTATCTGAACTCAATCTGTTCATTAAGAACTCTAGACGTAACATTGTCTGTCTTTATTTCTCTTCTCCACCTCCCCGAATCCAACCTATCGCCCTCTGAATTAACTGCACTCCACGTGCTGAGATTCAACCCTGAATGTGTTATTCAGCCTGTGCATATAAGGATGGTGCTGCTGTAGTCTGGTGAACTGATCTCTACATTGCAGAGACTGAGCATCCGCTCTCAGATACCTCCTCCTACATTTCCCTGGACCATGAGCCCAACATGGCACATCAGACCATTGTCTCAAATACGATAATTGACCACATTTCATCTGGAGATTCCCGCCCCACTTGACCCCTCCCTCCTGAACGACCCCAAGCTGATGGGTGTGTGTTAGCAGAGCTTGCTTCTATCTTTTCCTGAAAATCCACCAACAGGACTGCCTGATCCGAACCATTGCTTCAGCCTGCTCCTGCCACACAGAGCGGGTTCATGGATACATACGTGGCGCCATTTTTGTTCCAGTTGTATTCCAGCCCCCTTCCACACTTGTTTCTCCGATACAAATACGTTATCATCGTTGCTGCTTCTCTCACTTGTCCAGAATTAGATACGTTCATTCATTTCACTTTGAATTTGCACCTCTCCCTCACTTTCTGTGACTCCTCCCTTCCTATCTGTGATTATCTATGTCACAGATCTAACTGTGACTCCTCCCTTCCTTTCCTCGACATCTCTGTAACTTCTGCCTGACAGAAAAGGTTGCAGGAGATAATTATTGGGGTGTGAGAGATCTTTGATGTTGCCAGACTTTCTGTGACAATGAGAAGTATAAATGGAGTCCATTAATGGAATGTTGGCTTCGGTAATGGTCTGGGCTGTGCACACACATTTCTGTATGTTATAGTGGTCCTTGGCAGGGCGGTTACCATGTCAGACGATTATGCACTCGAATAGAATGCTTTCAGGTGCCAGTATACAGAACACTGAGAGAACAGGCAGTTCCAAAATAGTTTGCGAGAGAAACAGGAGGACAGGCAGTCAAAGAGAGAAATAAAACAAAGCAAGGAAACAAACAGTCAAACGAACGGGGGAAGGGGTAGAGCAAACTCAGGGGGTCAAACAGAAAACAGGGAAAAGGAAAACATAGGGTAAGGGAGTGGGAGAAACAGTGAGGAACAAAGGATTTGGGATGGGGGTGTCGCACGGAGCTGGGGTTGGGGATTGGGAGAAGCTGGAGGTAAGGACAGGAAGGAGCTCGTAGTGAGGATCAAAGGGAGCTGGAGAGAGGAAAGTGAGAATTTATTGTAACCTGTAACAAGATTAGATTAGATTAGATTCCCTACACTGTGGAAACAGGCCCTTTCGCCCAACTGGTACCCACCGACTCACCCAGACCCATTTCCCACAGACTAATGCACATAGCACAATAGGCAATTTAGCGTGGCCGATTCACCAAGACTGCACATCTTTGGACTGTGGGAGGAAGCCGGAACACCCAGTGGAAACCCACACAGACACGGGGAGAATGTGCAAACTCCACACAGACAATCGCCAAAGCCTGCAAGCAAACCTGGATCTCTGGTACTGTGAGGCAGCAGTGCTAACCACTGAGCCACCGTACCACCCTCGGTATGTGGGTGTTTGTTTGCGTGTGTGTGTGTCCCTCTTGCTGTGTGTGCGCGTTAGCACGTTTCCCCTCCCTCGCTGTGTGTGTGATCGTGTCCTTCCCTTGCTGTGTGTGTGTCCCTCCCTCGATGTATAGGCAGATGATAGTAAGCAAGGATGTACAGAACAATGGCTGTAAAACATGTCTGAGAGGCATTAAGTTACGTTGCACAGAACGTGCGCAGGCGAGATCATCATGAACAAGACCAGTTTTATCTGAGATGAAAGATTCCATTCATCAGTCTGACAACAGCTGGGAAGAAGCTGTTCCTGAACCTGCTGCTGCGTTTGTTCAAGCTTCTGGATCGTCTAGCCTGACGGAAGAGGTTGCAGGAGATCATTACTTGTGTTTGATGGACCTTTGATAATGTTAGAACAAAGAACAAAGAAATTTACAGAACAGGAACAGCCCTTTGGCTTTCCAAGCCTATGCTGATCCAGATCCTCTGTCAAAACCAGTTGCCTATTTTCTGAGGCTCTGTACCCCTTTGATCTCTGCCTGTTCATGTATCTTCCTAGAAAAAAAACGGTAATGGCTCTGTCGTACCCACCTCTCATGATTTTGTAGACTTCAATCAGGGCCTCTGTCAACTGTCGTCTTTCCAATGAAAATAATAATATTCTGCTGACATCCTTTCACAGTTAGCGTCCTTCGTACCAGACAATATCCTGGTGAATGTCCTCTGCACCCTTTTCCAAAGCATCCACATCCTTTTGGTAATGTGGCGACCAGATCTGGGTGCAATATACCAAATGTGGCTAAAGCAAAATCATTTACAACTGTCACATGATCTACTAACGCTTGTTCTCAATACCACATCGAATAAAATCTTGACCACTCCACTGACCTGCGTTGTCACCTTCAGTGAACAATGGACCTGAACATCCAGAAGTCTCTGCACATCAATTTTCACCAGGATGTTTACACATACTGTATAGTTACTCTTGAATTTGATATCCCAATATGCATCACCTCCCGTTTGAACGGATTGAACTCTATCTGCAATGTCTCTGCCCTACTGTCCAGTCTATCTATGTTGTGCTGTATTCTCTAACAGTCCTCATTTATTATCTACTTCTCCACTAATCTTAGCGTCATCTGCAAACTGGATAATCAGACCACCAATACTCTCCCTCAAATCATTTACATGTATCATAAGCAACACTGGTCCCAGCACAAATCCCTGTGAAACACCACTGATCACAGTTCTCCATTTTGGAACCTCCATTCCCCTGCTACTCTCTGTCCTCCAGTTGTACAGGCACTTCTTAATACACGTAGCTAGCACACCCTGGAATCCATGCGAAATCACTTTCTCCATAACTCTTACATGGGGAATCTTATCAACCGCTGTGTTGATGTACATGCATGTGACATCTATAAAGGGTCAGTTAGACTCGAAACATCAGTTCTTTTCTCTCCGTACAGATGCTGCAAGACCTGCTGAGATTTTCCAGCATTTTCTGTTTTGACATCTCCAGTCCTTCCCTCATCAGTCAACATGAAGCTGTACTCAATGAGCAGCAGTCTGTTGAATGTGCCCTTTTTGTCTATGTGTCCCAGGGATGAGTGCAGGGTTCAGGATATGATATTCATTGTGGACCCATTACATCAGTCAACATATTATTGGGGTTCAGATCACTCTCTCAGCAGAGCAGGTAAGGGTTGTTTGGCAGTGGCTGCTTGAAGGCTCGGTGACGTTTGATTAACGGTTTAAATTTGAAAGTTTCTTTTTGAAAAGCGTGGAGCGGACTCGGAAGCTGGTGTAGCGCAAGCTTACCTGGGTAAGTTGCTTTATTCAGAATTGAAGGGTGGAGAAGAGCAGATCAAGAGTTATTGGAGACTACTCGATTGTTCGGGGGACAGATAGGCGGTTTTGTGGGGGCGAGAGAGACTCACGTTTGGAATGTTGCCTCCCAGGTGCAAGGGTACGTGACGTCTCTGATCGTGTTTTCCGGGTCCTTAAGGGGGAGGGGGAGCAGACCGAAGTCGTGGTCCACATTGGCACCAACGACATACGTAGGAAGAGGGATGAGGATGTTAGGCAGGCTTTCAGGGAGCTAGGTTGGAAATTCAGAGTTGTAACAAACAGAGTTGTTGTCTCTGGTTTTTTACCCGTACCACGTGATAGAGGGTCGAGGAATAGGGAGAGAGAGCAGTTAAATGTGTGGCTACAGGGATGGTGCAAGAGGGAGGGATTCCGGTTTCTGGATAACTGGGGTTTTTTTTCTGGGGAAGGTGGGACCTCTATAAACAGGAAGGTCTACACCTGAACCTGGAGGGCACCAGTATCATTGGGGGGAGATTTGCTAGTGCTCATTCGGGGGTTTAAACTAACTCTGCAGCGGCATGGGAACATAGACTGTAGCTTTAGGGTGCAGGACCTGGAGTGTAGGGAGGTTAGGAACATGGCATCAATCTCGAAGGAGGGTGTCTGTAAACAGGAAGGTGGCTTGAAATGTGTATACTTCAATGTGATAAGTATACGAAATAAGGCAGGTGAACTTGAAGCGTGGGTTGGTACCTGGGAGTTTGATGTTGTGGCTATTACGGAGACATGGGTGGAACAGGGACAGGATTGGCTGTTGCAGGTTTCAGGGTTTAAATGTTTTAGTAGGGTCAGAGTTGGGGGTAAAAGAGGGGGAGATGTGGCATTGCTTGTCAAAAATAGTATTACAGCAGTGGAAAGGACAATTGATGAAGACTCGCCATCTGAGCTAGTTTGGGCTGCGCTTAGAAATAGGAAAGGTGAGGTCATCCTGTTAGGAGTTTCTACAGGCCTCCTAATAGTCCTAGAGACGTAGAAGAAAGGATTGCGAGGATGATTCAGGAGAAGAGTGAAAGTAATGGGGTGGTTGTTATGGGGGACTTTAACTTTCCAGATATTGACTGGGAAAGCCATAGCTCGAGTATGTTAGATGTGTCGGTGTTTGTCCAATGTGTGCAGGAGGGTTTCCTGACACAATATGTAGACAGGTCAACAAGAGGTGAGGCCATACTGGATTTGATCCTGGGTTACAAACCAGGCCAGGTGTTAGAATTGGAGGTAGGTGAGCACTTTGGGGACAGTGACCACAATTCGGTGAGTTTTACTCTAGTGATGGAGAGGGATAAGTGTGCACTACAGAGCAAGAGTAATAGCTGGGGGCAGGGAAATTATGATGCGGTGAGGCATGACTTAGGATGCGTGGCTTGGAAAAGTAGGCTTCAAGGGAAGGGTACAATCAATATGTGGAGCATGTTCAAGGTGCAACTATTGAGAGTCCTTGATAAGGATGTAACTGTCAGGCAGGGAGGAAATGGTCGTGTGAGGGAGCCGTGGTTGAATAAGGAATTCGAACCCCTTGTTAATGGGAAGAGGGCGGTCTATGTAAAGATGAGACGTGAAGGTTTAATTGGGGCAATTGAAAGTTATAATGTAGCCAGGAAGGATCTCAAGAGAGAGCTAAGAGCAGCAAGGAGGGGACATGAAAAGTCCTTGGTTGGTAGGATTAGGGAAAATTCAAAGGCTTTCTACAGGTATGTCAGGAATAAAAGAATGACTAGGGTAAGAATAGGTCCAGTCATGGATAATAGTGGGAACTTGCGTGTGGAGGCAAAAGAAATTGGGGAGACACCGAATGAATACTTTTCGTCAGTATTCACTCAGGAACAGGGCATTGTTGCCGATGTGAATATTGAGTCAGAATTAATTAGAATGGATGGCTTTGAGATATGTAGGGAAGTGGTGTTGGAACTTTTGGAAAGGGTGAACATAGATAAGTCCTCTGGGCCTGATGGCATTTATCCTAGGATTCTCTGGGAAGCAAGGGAGGAGATTGCAGAGCCATTGGCCTTGATTTTTATGTGCTCGTTGTCTACAGGAATAGTGCCAGAAGACTGGAGGATAGCAAATGTGGTTCCCTTGTTCAAGAAGAGGAGTAGGGATAACCCTAGTAACTATATGCCGTTGAGTCTTACCTCTGTTGTGGGCAAAGTCTTAGAGAGAATTGTAAGGAATAGGATTTATGAACATCTGTTTAGGAATAATGTGATCAAGGATAGTCAGCAAGGTTTTGTGAAAGGCAGGTCGTGCTTCACAAACCTTATTGAATTCTTTGAGAAGGTGACTAAGGAGGTGGACGAGGGTAAAGCGGTAGATGTGGTGTATATGTATTTTAGTAATTCGTTTGGTAAGTTTTCCTACGGTAGGCTACTGTAAAAAATGCGGAGGTCTGGCATTGAGGGTGAGTTGGAGGTTTGGATTAGGAATTGGCTGGCTGGAAGAAGACAGAGGGTAGTAGTTGATGGCAAAGGTTCATCTTGGAGTGCAGTTACCAGCGGTGTTCCGCAAGGATCTGTTTTGGGACCATCGCTGTCTGTCATTTTTACAAATGACCTGAAGGAGGGGCTAGAAGGTTGGGTGAGCCAGTTTGCAGATGATACGAAAGTCGGTGGAGTTGTTGACAGTGAGGAAGGATGTGGCAGGTTACAGCGGAATATAGATAAGCTGCAGAGCTGGGCAGAAAGGTGGCAAATGGAGCTCAATGTAGTTAAGTGTGAAGTGATTCACTTTGGTAGGAGTAACAAGAAGATGGAGTACTGGGCTAATGGTCGGATACTTGGTAGTGTGGATGAGCAGAGGGTTCTTGGTGTCCATGTACACAGATCTCTGAATGTTGCCACCCAGGTAAATAGTGTTGTGACGAAGGCAAATGGCTTACTGGCTTTTATTGGTAGAGGAATTGAGTTCCAGAGTCTTGAGGTCATGTTGCAGTGGCATGAGAATCTGGTGCGGCCGCATCTGGAGTATTGTGTGCAGTTTTGGTCGCCATACTCTAGGAAGGATGTGGAGGCACTGGAACGGGTGCAAAGGAGGGTTACCAGGATGTTGTCTGGTATGGTAGGAAGATCGTATGAGGAATGGCTGAGGCACTTGGGGCTGTTTTCATTGGGGAAAAGAAGGTTTAGGGATGACTTGATAGAGTTGTATAAGATGATTAGAGGTTTAGATAGGGTTGACCACGAGAACATTTTTCCACGTATGGAGCCAGATATTACGAGGGGGCATAGCTTCAAATTAAGGGATGGTAGGTATAGGACAGATGTTAGGGGTAGATTCTTTACTCAGCGAGTCGTGAGTTCATGGAATGCCCTGCCAGTAACAGTGGTGGACTCTCCCTCTTTATGGGCATTTAAAAGGGCATTGGATAGGCTTATGGAGGATAGTGGGCTAGTGTAGGTTAGGTGGGCTTGGATCGGCGCAACATCGAGGGCCGAAGGGCCTGTACTGCGCTGTATTTTTCTATGTTATATTTTCTCTGTTGGGAGTCTGGAGGTGGTTTGGGCCATAACCAACCTCTTGAATCACTTCATGCTTATTCAGGTCGGAGCCACTGGGTGGTAATAATTAAGGAATGTTGCACGAGCTTTCTCACTTACTTTCTTCATCTTCTTGAAGGAGGTTGGGACATCGGCTTCTGGGTGGGGGGAGAAGCTGAATATGCAGTTAATTACCTGTACCAGTTGGTCCACACAGGAGCTGAGTGCTCAGCCTGGCACATCGACCAGGCCTATCACTTTACTTGATTTGACTCACAGGAAGACTTATGCCTGCAGTTCTCACAAAGGGCACAGGTACATCCGAGGCTGTCGGGGCAGATTGCAACCTAACAGTCACATAGCCAACCCATCTCCCACCTCCCTCCGTCGGCATCAACACACAGTGACATTGGTCGGTGTGAGCACCACAGTTAGTGTCGAGATAGAGGAACATCAGTAGACTGGGATTATGCACCATCAAGTCTTGTGTCACCATAATGGGGTAAATTCACAACAAAAGGGGGGAAGCGTGTGCTCCTACTAAGTGTCGGTGGAGCAGGGAGTGAAGATTTTACAGGTATAATTCCAATCAATCGACTATGTTAACCTGAATGGAGTCAACAGCAAGAGTGTTGTCCTTTGTAGATTGTGGACAGTACTTCAGGAGTCAGGAAACATCTTATATAAGAACGACTTGGACGTAGGATGTGAGGGAACTTTTGCTAAGTTTGCAGATGATACAATGATTCTTGAATGGGCAAGTGCTATTGAGGAAGTGGGGAGGCTTCAGAAAGACTCCAACAGTTTAGGACTGTGAGAAAACATGTGGCTAATCAAACACAATATGGAAACGTGTGAGATTATGCGCTTAAGTAGGCAGAATAGAGGAAGACACTATGTTCTAGTAGGATCCACTCAATCTGAAGCACAAGAGGATTTTGAAGCACTCGTCCTTTCTTATGGTTAATGTGCAGGCTCAGTTGGCAGTTAGGAAACCAAATGCAATGTTCGCATTCATTTCAAGAGAGCTTGGATGCAAGCGAGGAGACATACTGCTGACAATGTAATGGGCTATGTTGGAGGTGATCCATCCTGGGGATGACAGCTTGTGATATGAGCAGCAGTTGAGGGCTCTTTTATCAATAAACCATGGAATTTAGAATAATGGGAGGCGAGGCATTTGATAGAAACTGATCTGTTACTGCAAAGATTGATACAGTCAGCGTTTCGGAGATAATTCCACTACTCACAGAGACTATGACAAAATATCACGGTTTCAGAGTGAAGGAATAGGCTGAGAGGCCGAAATCTATGAGTAAAAAATGAGGTCTGCAGATGCTGGAGATCACAGCTGCAAATGTGTTGCTGGTCAAAGCACAGCAGGTTAGGCAGCATCTCAGGAATAGAGAGTTCTATTCCTGAGATGCTGCCTAACCTGCTGTGCTTTGACCAGCAACACATTTGCAGGCCGAAATCTATTGCTATATCACATGACTTTATGATCATATGGTCGATTATTCACTGCAGAATTGTAAGCTTTTGATCTGCTCTTGTAACCATGGTTTTTGCATTTGTTTTGACTTCAGTTCTGGTCAATGTTAACACCTGTGTTACAGACGGTGGAAGGATTCAGGATCGACCAGTAGTCCATTGATATTTTGAATATAAGCTCCTATCTGAGAGTCTCATCTGGCGGGAGCACATTGTCTCTACGATGATTGACATTTTCTGTCTGGTATTTTTGAAGAATCGATCCTGTTACGCCAGTATTGATGAATTTAACAAAACAGTTACAATTTATCACTGCACTCAGCAACAATATGTCATCGAATACTGAACACCATTCTAATTACAGAAAAGTCTAAAATACTTAATATTAGAAACACTGCTTTCCTGTTCGTGTTCAAATGAGATTACCTGTCCCACCGAGATGCTCGACTTGGAACTATTTTTAAAAAAATCTTTTTTGGATGTGGGCATCGCTGGATACGCCCAGCATTTCTTGCTCAACCCTAATTGCCCCCTTGAGAAGCTGATGCTCAGCTGCCTTCTTGAAGTGCTGCAATCGACCTGCTGTGCGTTGACCCTCTAGTGATTAAGGAGGGAATCTCAGGGTTTTGGCCCAGCAACAATGAAGGAACGGCCATCTATTTCCAAATCAGGATGGTCACTGGTTTGGAGTGGAATTTGAAGGTGGTGAAGTTCGAAAAGTCTGCAGCCCTTGTCATTCCAGATGGAAGCGTTCGTGAGATTGGAAGGAGCTATGTGAGGATCTTTGGGGAATTTCTCCATTGTGTCTTGTAGATAGTACACACTGCTGCTCCTGAGCCACTGTGGTGAAGGGAGTGAATGCTAATGGATGCGTTGCAAATCAAATGGGCTGTTTTGTCCTGGATGGTGTCTAGCTTCCTTAATGTTGTTGTGGCTGCATTCATTCAGGCAAGTGAGGATATTCCATCTCATTCGTGACTTGTGCCTTCTAGATGCTGGACAGGCTTTGGGTAGTCAGGAGGTGAGTTACTCGTGCAGTATTCCTAGCCTCTGATCTGTTCTTATATTCATGTGGCGAGTCAAGTAGAGTTTCTTGTCAACGATGTCACCAGGATATTGATCGTGGCGGTATTTAGTGATGATAATGCTGCCGAATACGAAGTGGTTATATTGTTTCTTATTGATGATAATCATTGTCTGAATTTATGTGGTGCAAATGTTACTTGCCACTTGCCAGTCTAAGCCTGGATATTGTCCAGATATTGATGCTTTGGGCATGAACTGCTTCCGTATCTGAACATTTGCCAATGGTGCTGAACGTTGTGCAGTCATGTCGAATATCCACACTTCTGACCTTATGATGGAAGGAAGGTTATTGTTGAAGCAGCTGAAGATGTTTGGACCCAGGACATTATCCTGAGGGACGACTGCAGAGGTGTTCTGGAGCCGAGATGACTGACCTCCAACAACAATGACCATCTTCCTATTTGTCAGGTTTGACTCCAATAATGAAGTGTTGGTTCGCGATTCCATCTTTGTTCGGGCTCCTTGATGTCACATTTGGCAGTATGCAGCCTCGATGTCACATTTGGTAGAATGCAGCCTTGTTGCAATCTTGCATTCAGTTCCTTTTTCTATGTTTGCACCAAGGCTGTGACGAGTTCAGGGGCAGAGTGACCCTGACAAAACCCAAATTAGGCGTCACTGAGCAGGTTAGTTTTGAGCAGGTGATGCTTGATAGCACTGTTGATGACACCTTCCATCATTTCACAGATGATGGAGAGTAGACTGATAAGGCGGTATTTGGACGGGTCGAATTTGTCCTGCGTTTTATGTACAGAACATACTTGAGCAGCTTTCCCCCATTGTCGGTTTGTAAACATCCTGGAACAGCTTGGTTAGGGGAGCGGGAAGTTCTAGAGCACAAGTCTTCAGGACTATTGCCAGCATGTTATCAGGGCCCATAGCCGTTGCAGTATCCAGTGCCTTCAAACGTTTCTGGATGTCAGTCAATCGAATTTGCTAAAGACTGCTATCTGTGATGATGGGGACCTCCAGAGGAGGCTGAAATGGATCATCCACTCAAAACTTCTGATCGAAGATTTCTGTGAAAGCTTCAGCCTTATCTTTTGCACGAATGTGCTGGGCTCTTCCATCATTGAGGTTGGGGATGTTTGTAGAGCCTCCTGCGCCAGTGAGTTGTTTCATGGTCTACCGCCATTCACGATCGGATTAGCAGAACTGTGGAGCTTAAATCTGATGCATTGGTTGTGGGATCGATAAGCTCTGTATTTCCCTTGTTCTTTATGTTATCTGGCACGCAGGTATTTCTGTTTGGAAGCTTCAGCAGATGAACATTTTGTCTTTATATATTCCTGGTTGTTTCTGCTCCTGGCATGCCCTCCTGCACTCTCCAATGAACCAGGATGGTTGAGTGGGGGACATTCTGGGCCGTGATGTTACAGATTGTGCTGGAGTATAGTTCTGCTATTGATGGTCCTCAGTGCATTATGGACGCTCAGTCTTGAGTTGCTAGATCTGTTTAAAGTCTGTGCCATTTAGAATAGTGATAGTGCCACACGACACAATAGAGTTTATGGAGATAATAGATTTTGTCTCCACAAGGACAGTGTGATGGTCACTGCTACCGATACTGTCATGGACAGATACATCTGCAGTTAGTGGATTGGTAAGGATGAGGTCAGATATGCTTTTTTACCCTCTCGTTCATTCCCTCACCACCTTCTGCAGACCCAATCTAGTAGCTATGTCCTTAGGAGCCGACCAGCATGATCAGTAGTACTGCTGTCAAAACCGCTCTTGATTGTCGACTTTGAAATCCCACAGCCAGAATACACATTGTGCCCTTGCCACTGGCAGTGCTTTTTCTCAGTGTTGTTTAATATGGAGGAGGACTGATTCAGCTGTGGAACAACGTTACGTTGTAATCAGTAAGTGACTCCTTTGTCCATGTTAATTTCTGTTATTTCTGTAAGGTATGATTCCGTGAGTATGGCTAAGTCAGACTGTTCGAGTAAAAAGTGAGGTCTGCAGATGCTGGAGATCACAGCTGAAAATGTGGGACCTGCTGTGCTTTAACCAACAACACATTTTCAGCTAAGTCAGACTGTTGCTTGACTAGTCTGTAAGGCAGTTGTTCCAATGTTGGCACGATGCCGCAGATGTTAGTAAGCAAGACTTTGCAGGTTCTATAGTGATGTTTCTAATGTTGACTTTTCTGGTGCCCATTTCGATGCCAGGTGGTCCATCCGGTTTAATTTGTTTGAAACTTTGTAGTGATTGGAAGAACTGAATGAGTCATTAGACCATTTCAGGGGGCGCTTGGGAGTCAATGACATTGCTTTGGGTCTGGAGTTGCATGTCAGACAGACCGGGTGTGGATTCCTTCATTGCAGGATATTGGTGAACCAGATGGATTTTTCTGACAATCGGCAATGATTTCATTCTCATCAGTAGATTCTTAATTCCAGGGTTTTTTTTTTACATTATTGAATTGAATTCCACCATCTGCAGTGGCGGGATTCAACCTGGATCCATGGAACAGGAGCGGATTTTTCTGGATTGATAATCTATTGGTAATACCAGGAGACCTACTTGGAGCCATATGTTGTACTCAGCTGCCATTTCTTGTGTTACCCTGTTTTTCATTCATTGCTTATGTTTTTCTGGAATCTCATCCTTCATTAAATCCTGATTGAAATACACAGTCACGAACGTCTTCTCGACTGCTCGAATTTCATTTAGTCTGTTTTGTTTGAATAGACATTTCAAGGCAGCTGTAGACCAGAGGAGTGCAGGAAAAGATAGTGAGTGATTGTGCACTGTACCTGTCACTGGACCAGCATGTCTGCTCAGGTAGTATTCATTGTGGGTCAGAGAACCTCAAATATTATGGCATGGAAGGAGGCCATTCAGCCCATCGTGCAGTCACAAGCTCTTGAACTGCACACGTGGAGATATAGAGAGTGTGTGAAGAGAGATTGTGTGAAAGAGAAATAAACAGAGAGAAAGCAAGTGAAGGGAGATAAACTGAGAGAGGATAGAAAGGAGAGCAACTGACGGAGTGCGAGAGGAAGAGGTGTTAGATGAGGGTGAAGTTAGATAGATCAGAAGTCTGTATTACATTAGGTAAATATGGAAAGACAGAAGTTAGAAGCATTATTTAGAAATTCCTCCGGACGGCAAGCCATTTGTCTGGGCGCCATACACGGTGAGCAGCGTGCTGATACTGGCTGTCATCCCAGATTATTTATTTCCAACAATATCACAGAGATGGGTTACTGACAGCTAAACAGAACTCATTAGGCCAATAGATTGGTTCCATTGAGACAGCATAGTTTTTAAATCGACCATGCCAAGAGCAGCAGGAAATGATAAGCACTACCCCGCCTCCACGACCTCCCCCCACCCCCGCGCCCCCACCGATTCTGTGCGAGAGACTAGGCCAGAGAATCTCAGTGAGGGGACTCACTGACGGAGGTGAAATCGCGATCGTGGCTGTGGGTCAAATAATGATTGCTAAAGTTTGCACACCACTTTCCTGGTGATGTAATTCACATTTCAATTTATATAGCTCAATATCAGGAGTGTATTTTAACAACCTTATTTCTTTGTACTTTGCAAATATTGGTGTATGCAGAAAATCATTTTGTTCCTGTACTTTATAATGCATAGACGCATTTTATTAATATTGTCTCTGCTATTCTTGACTCTCTTCTTCATATGAGTTATAAAGAGTAACATTCCAATTCTGGTAAATGGGGAGCACCACTGTCCCTCTGCCCAATCTGATCAGCCATGTCCCCCAGTCATCTGCGTCTTCCGTTTTTTCCTCAACATCATAATCACAATGTAATTGAAGTCCATTAAATGGCACTTCATGACAGTTCCTGAACATCGATAACATCAACAGCATGACCCACACCTGCCCTGTCTGATCGTGGAATGACAATCTGAAATGTGTTTGTCATGTGCAATTCTCTGTTTACGTAACCATGCTGTTTGTTCGTTGTAACCCACGTGCTATCAAATCATGTATGATAGTTGTTTTCTCAATGTTTTACTGATTTTGCAATGACTGATCAGTAGTTACGAGATTTATTTCTGTATTTATGAACAGAGAAACATGTTTATGTTCCATTAAACGTCTGGCATTACTTTCATATCCACGGCTGACTGAATGATTACACACAGTCAATATGCCATCTTCAACATTCCTTCCTTCAGTCACACTCGCAAATCACACCCAGAATGCATAAATGTTCAACGTTTTTTTTTAATTTTAATAAAGTAGTATTGGATTCAAAGGGATTAACTGGAGCTATTTGCTTCAGTATGCATCCCTAGAGAGTTTCTCTCTTCTATCAACAAAGGAATGCTTTCAGTGTTTTAACCCATAGTGTGACCAGCAGCATGTCCAACAGCAATAAGAGGGATTAGCAGCTTGAGACAGAAGGGCAGGAGAGATGGAAACCTGGGAACATTAGGCTGGAATGTCCCAACAATGGATCAGAATCTGGGAACATTAGACTGGATTGTTCCAGCATTGGTCGGAGTTTATCCTATGGTTTTTATTTGCTTTCCCAGCCTTGGATATCATTAGCATCGCGGTATGAAGATGTACTGATGGTTATTCAAGCTGGTTATTACCCTAGCTGAAAATGTGTTGCTGGTAAAAACGCAGGAGGTCAGGCAGCATCCAAGGCACAGGGAATTCGACGTTTCGGGCAAAAGCCCTTCATCAGGAATGAGGAAAATGTGTCCAGCAGACTAAGATAAAAGGTAGGGAGGACGAACTTGGGGAGGGGCAATGGAGATGTGATAGGTGGAAGGAGGTCAAGGTGAGGATGATAGGCCGGAGTGGGGTGGGGGCGGAGAGGTCAGGAAGAAAATTGCAGGTTAGGAGGGCGGTGCTGAGTTCGAGGGAATCGACTGAGACAAGGTGGGGGGATGGGAAATGAGGAAACTGGAGCAGGTTCTGAGGAAGGAGATGTGGCTGTGGTAGCGGGTCTGTTTGAGAATGTGGCTGAAGAGATTCTGTGCAGAGGAGATGTCCTGGGCGGGGTGCAGTGAGAGAGAGAGAAACTCACTGAAATCCTTGTAGAGGGAGGAAGACAGCTTCTTCAAGGAAGGCATCCTTGCAAGAGGATTCGCAGTAGGTTAAAATCTTCGAGTAAAAAGCGAGGTCTGCGGATGCTGGAGATCAGAGCTGAAAATGTGTTGCTGGTTAAAACGCAGCAGGTCAGGCAGCATCCAAAGCACAGAGAATTCGACGTTTCGGGCAAAAGCCCTTCATCAGTAATGAGGAAAATATATCCAGCAGGCGAAGATAAAAGGTAGGGAGGAGGGCCCTGGGGGAGGGGCGATGGAGATGTGATAGGTGGAAGGAGGTCAAGGTGAGAGTGATAGGCCGAAGTGGGGTGGGGGCGGAGAGCTCAGGAAGAAAATTGCAGGTTAGGAGGGCGGTGCTGATTTCGAGGGAATCGACTGAGACAAGTTGGGGGGAGGGGAAATGAGGAAACTGGAGCAGGTGCCTTCCTTGAAGAAGCTCTCTTCCTCCCTCTACAAGGATTTCAGTGAGTCTCACTGCACCCCCCAGGTCATCTCTTCTGCACAGAAGCTCTTCAGCCACATTCTCAAACAGACCCGTTACCACAGCTACATCTCCTTCCTCAGCACCTGCTCCAGTTTCCTCATTCCCCTCCCCCCACCTTGTCTCAGTCGATTCCCTCGAACTCAGCACCACCCTCCTAACCTGCATTTTTCTTACTGACCTCTCCGCCCCCATCCCACTCCGGCCTATCAGCCTCATCTTGATCTCCTTCCACCTATCATATCTCCATCGCCCCTCATCCAAGTCCCTCCTCCCTACCTTTTATCTTAACCTGCTGGACACATTTTCCTCATTCCTGATGAAGGGCTTTTGCCCGAAAAGTCGAATTCCCTGTGCCTTGGATGCTGTCTGACCTGCTGCATTTTAACCAGCAACACATTTTCAGCTCTGATCTCCAGCATCTGCAGACGTCACTTTTTACTTGGTTATTATCCTATCCTTGCTATAGTTGTTGTTCCTGGGAAGTCACTGTCTGTTTAATGAAATGGTCTGAACTGAATAGATGCTCATGATATGCAGATTTTGGAAAGGCTCAAGCCAACGTTTTCAGTTCCAATCAAAGGTTCCATTCCT
This sequence comes from Hemiscyllium ocellatum, assembly GCF_020745735.1. Lineage (NCBI taxonomy): Eukaryota > Metazoa > Chordata > Chondrichthyes > Orectolobiformes > Hemiscylliidae > Hemiscyllium > Hemiscyllium ocellatum. The sequence goes on from NC_083409.1 coordinate 2,601,913, forward strand.
TAGAAATGATAACTAGCGAACTATTATTTACAAATTACTCACCAATACGCGAGGATAAACCAAACTGTTCTCAACCTCTTTGATTCATTTCCTCCTGCAAAGTGTACATCTCCATCTTCTCCCCACATACCAATCCTGTCCAGTGCCACCATAAAGACGTCCCAGTCTCCTCTTCAGCCTCAGTTCAATTCCTGAATAAACCATCGTTTGTGCCTTTGTGAATTCCAGATACATCTGTTTCAAATCCCTTCTAACCACGTTCCATTGGAAAATACTTGCACTTGAGATGTTTAACTTGCTCTCTGCACAAAATCTGAAAGATGGGCAGAATGTGTGTGGAGGGTCACGTCATTGTCTCGTATTCTAGAGTCACAGAATAAAATCTGTTGATATCAGCTTGCCTTATGCCCATTAGAGAAGGCAGTGAGCCATCCTTCTCTGGTCAAGTCTCTGTTTAACTGCAAACTCACAGCAATTTGTTTTATTATTTATTGTCCTGTGGGAAAGTTGACCCAGCCACTCAGTTCAAGATCGGCATAACATGCTGGCCTGATCATGGCTGCACACATCCCGTGAGGGCAGAACAAAAGTAAAGGTAGCTCCCTTCCTCTGCCTGCATCCCATATTCCAAGGGCTCGTTTCCATTCAGGTAGGCAGCCATTCACTATTTTAGATGTATTCTTTGTGACTGAGTCTCTCCGAAGAGTGATGTCCATCTCCATGGGCACCTCTCGTGCTGGCTTTATTGATGCTGATCTACAGATGTAAGGATGTGTTTAAATTCTACATCAGTGGCAGTGCATTGTAAATGAATGGTTTCCTGTGTCACAGAAAACAAATGGAGCCAGCTAAGTGAGGGAAAGGATTTATTGCGATCAAACCTGAGAGTGTTGTTGAGGCAGTATTTGGGGTATTGTGGACAGATTTTCTTTCCTTTATATTGAGTGATCTCCTTCCCACAGAGAGAGTGAAGAGGAGTTCCACCAGATTAATCCCTGGGATGATGGCACCATGAGGAGTGAGTGAAGGTTGATCTCCAGCACTGTGAGAGAATAAAATGTGATTGCTTTGAACCCTCAGTGGGATGGACGATCACTCCTTATATTCTAAACAGGCAATGAGAACGTGATAAATTCCATGACTGCTATTTCACTCAGGATGCATGTTTCAGGATAGTTTCCGTGCCTGAGAGGATGTTACACCCAACCACCCCGACCCCTACTCCCCATTGAGAGAGACAGAGAGGTCCACGTTTTGAATAAACTCTCCCCACATTAATCCAGTGCAGTTGGTGTGTGATCCTGCACTGAATGTCATATCCACTACCCTTCAGCAGCCACAATACATTCATTTTAAAACAGTTAACTATTCCCAACAGCTTCTAACCTTCATGAAGAACATCAATCTGTCTTTTCAGAGATGCAAGGTACTTCCTTAGGGTTTAGCCCAGAAGGGTATAAGACATTAGAACATAAATTAGAACAGTTAGCCCATCGGGTCTGCTCCGTCATTCAATCATCGCTGATAGGTTTCGCAAGCCCAATTCCGACCTTCTCCCCGTGACCATTCATCACTTGGATAATCAAAAACTATCTATCTCTATCTCAAATATACTCAATGACCTGCCCCCACAGCCTTCTGTGGCAATAAATTTCAATAATCCACCCTTCTGTGATTCAATAACTTTCTCCTTATCACTGTTCTCAAAGGTGATCATTTTTATCTAAGACTGTGCCCTCGGATTCTCGTCCAATGGAAACATCTTATCAACATCCACTCTCTCCTTGTCATTCAGTATTCTGTCTATTTCAATTACATTCCCTCTCAGCCTTTCAAAGTTCATCAAGTATAGACTTAGAGTACTCAAACATTCCTCATGCAATAAACTTTTCATTCCTATGACCATTCTCATGAAAATCTTCTGAACACGCTCCAGGGCCAGGACATCCTTCCTGAGAGATGGAGCTCAAAAATGAGCATAATACACCAAATGTGGTCTGGCCAGAGCCGTATACAGTCCGTTCTTATATTCAACTATTCTTGTAGTAAATACTCCCAATCATAATAGCAGTTGACCTCCTAACTACTGCCACAACCTTCAAGCTAACCTTGAGAGAACCCTGCACGAGAACTCCCAAGTCCCTTTGCACTTCAGATTTCTGAATTTTATCTCCATTTAGAAAATACACTATGCCTCGATTCTTTGTGCAAAATTGCATGACTTCACACTTTCCAACGTTGGAATACATCTGACGATCTCTTTACCTGTACAAATTCTTGTTCAGCCTCTCTGCTTTTTCAGTACGACCTGTCTATCTGCCTATCATTGTATCGTCTGCAATCCTAGCCAGAGTGGCCTCAATCCCCTCATTAAGATTGTTAATGTAACAAGTAAAAAGTTATGATTCCAATACTGAGCACTCTGGATCACCACTTGTCCCCGGCTGCCATCCTGAGAAGTGCACTTTTATCCCCACTCTTTGCTTTCTGCCAGACAGACAAGCTCTTATCCATGCCACTACCTTGCCACTAACACCACGGACCCTTATCATACTCAGTAATCTCCTGTGTGACACCTTGTCAAAGGCCTTCTTGAATTCCACGGAGATAACATCCATTGGCAGTGCTTGGTCGAGCCTGCTCATTTCCTCTTCAAAGGATTCCAATAGATTTGTCAGGCATTAACTTCCCTTGATGAAATCATGCCGACTTTGCCCTATTTTACCAAACACTTTCAAGTATTCAGAAATCTCATCCTTCACAATGGATTCCAGGATCTTACCCACGACAGAGGTGAAACTTTTCATAGTGTTTTTTTTTTCTTTTTCCGTACTCCCTTGTTAAAAAGGGGTGTAACGTTTGTTGGTTTCCTGTGCTCTGAGATCGTTCCTTGCTCTAGTGATTCCTGAAAGATCACCACGATTGCCTCCACTCCCTCTTCAGCTATCTCCCTTATAACACTGGGTTGTAGTCCATCTCGTCAAGGTTATTTAACCACCTTCGGGCTATTACATTTTTGGAGCATGTTCTTCATGGTGGGGGCCATCATACTCATCTCTGACCCCTCAATCTCTTGAGTATTTAAGGTATGACTTGTGCCTTCCACCATAAAAGCTGATGCAAATTAATTATTCAGTGCCTTGGCCATTTTCTCGTTCCCCACTGCTATCTCTCCAGTATCATTTTCCAGCAGTCCAATGTTCACTTTTGCCGCTCTTTTGTACTTTATATATCGAAAGACTCTGTTACAGTCTTCCTTTATATATTACTGGCTAGCTTACCCCCATATTTAATAATCTCCCTCCTTATTTTATATTGATCACTGTCACCTTTAGCTCCCCCTCATCTAGTCTGCCTGCACAAGCTGCTCCAAAAAGCCATCTCGTAGACATTCCACAAAGTCCTTTTCCTGCCAACCACTATCAATTTGAATTTCCAGTCCATCTGTATAATAAGATCCCACATGATCACTGTAACTTTGCCTTTCCTACTGATCTTTCTAGCTCCTGGTGTATCTTACACCCCAGCTTCCTGTATATAACTCCATCCCTGCATTTTGTCGGCCTTTTTGATTCCTCAATTCTATCCACGCAGATTCTACACCATCTGACCTTATTACATTTCTTATTATTGATTATTGATTCGATTCCATTCTTAATACTGAGACGACTCTATCTCTCTGACCACCTGCCTATCTTTTCGACAGAACGAATATCCTTGAATATTCTGCTCCCAATCCTGATCTTCTTGCAGTGATGTCACTGTAATGCCCACTATGTCATACCTGCCAATTTATGAATGAGTCACAAGCTCATTTACCATATTCCTAATACTGCATGCATTCCAATCTAATCGTTCATTCCTGTATTACCTGTCGCTCTTCTCATTGTCATTTGTTTGTCCAGCCGTTGGTACCTACACGGACCCTGACCACTGGATCAATCGTCTCGCTCTCCAAGTTCTGCAACCCATATGATATATCCCAGACCCGAGCACCATGTAGGCAACACAACGTTCAGAACTCTTAATCCCGATCATGGAGAACAGTATCTATGCTTTTAATTATACTCTCCCCAATTATCCATCATTGAGCAGCATGGTGACACAGCAATGCTGCCACACAGTGCTGGGGACTTGGTTCATTTCCGATCTCTGGACCCTGTCTGTGTGGACTTTGTACATTCTTCCCGTGTCTGCATTGGGAGCATCAACTCTTTTCTTTATCCATAGTGTGTCTCTGTCTTTGCTTCAGATTTCTACCATCTACAGTATTTTTTCTCTTGTTCGATGGAGAAATGCAGCAAATGTGACAGGTTTTTGTAAAAGCAGCCGTGGTTCGCGAGTTCCTATGGGTGTTTAGGTATCTTGCCAGGCCACTTGTCTGAGTGCAGTGTCCCTAGATGCCCATTCCATCTCTCTCAGTTCCCTCAATACATCGTCACAACATGCAGCCTTTCCTTCTGCCACCCCGGGATTCGCCATGCCTCATTGCCTGGCACTAGATACTCTTTTCCAGGACTGTGCACACAATGACACTGGGAACGTTCTGACCCGGTGGGGATTCTGGCTAAAGACCCTGCCATTGAAAGGAGCAGAATAACTTGAATCCAATTGACTAGCAAAGCTGAGTAAACAGGCTGAATTCCATCTACCTACTCTGACATTTTCTAATCTTCTGTTTATCCTCGTCCATCTGCAACTTGCTGGTCCATATGTATTCCTTGTCAAACAGGTTTGGTGGTGGAGATAGATATCAGATCCGGTGGTCATTGGACTGATTCAGTGGTCTCAATTTCTGACGTCACACTTAAGTTTTTATTATCAAGTCTATCCAGATTAAAGAAAAGACCTTGCTGGAGTTGTGCTGAAAGCATATTTGAATTTTGACGACAGTAGAATATGTCACGTGCGAGTGAGGTTAGGAAACATAAGGTAGCACAGTTAAATACACGATCAAATTCGGGGAAGCAGCACTTCCGATGTGTGGATCATTGGGATTCCCGAGTCGGGAGGATATACACAAAAAGGATGGTATGAACCTGAACTGGCAGCAATTTACGATATGTGGATTATTGGGATTCATGGGTCAGTAGAATACACACAAGAAGGACGGGATGCACACGAACTGATAACAATCTCTGATATGTAGATCATTGGGATTCCCGGGTAGGTAGGATATGCACAAGATGGATGGGAAGGACTTGAACTGGCAACAATCTCCTTGCAGGCAGGTTTGCTCTTCTCTTTAACGAGGTTTTAAACTAGTGTGTGGCGGCGGTGGGGGAGGGGTGCGTGGAACCACAGCAACAGATCCACAGGAACAATGACTGAGGAGGAGTTGGAGACTAATCCCAGTACAGCTAAGACCAACAAAACAAAACAGAATGTACTGAACACAGTGGCCTGGCAGGTTGAAGTTTGCTGATTTTAATGAGTAATCTGTTTGTTTGAACAAATATTTCGATATCGCTGCATGTCAGAAAATATGAAGAGATAAAGGTTAATTGTCCACTGTGTCCTTCACTGGACTATCTTGTCTCTCCAGGAACCAAAACTTGTTACTGTGGGTCAGAGAACTTCAGAATTAATACAACACAGAAGGAGGCCATTCAGCCCACCATGTGTCCATGAGCTCTCCAACTTGACAACTAGAAAATAGCGGGAATAATCGGAGCTAGACTGAGAGGGAGAGAAATAAACAGAGGGAAAGACAGTGAAGTGAGATAAACAGAGTGAAAAAAGGAGCGACAGAGTGAGTGAGAGCAAGGGGTGTCAGACGAATGTGAAGTTAGATCAGGAGACAGCATTAGGAGAAATAGACAGAAAGTTTTCTTAGAAACTCTCACAGACTGTCTGGTGCCATACGGTGTGAGCACCATGCTGAAATTGGCTGTCATCCCAGACCATTTATTGCCAATAACATCCCAGAGCTGAGTTGCTGACAGCTAAACACAATCCAATAGAATAATTTAATTTGAATATTCTGGGCCAACAGGAACTTATACTCCCTGTAGACACTGCGTGAGAGGCAGGCTGGAATCTCAGTGAAGGGAATCACTGGCGGAGGGGAAATCAGGATCTCAGCTGTGGGTCAAATAATGATTGATAATGTTTGCACACCACTTCCATGGTTTTGTAATTCACATTATAATTTATAAAGCTCCACATAGTAAGTGTATTTTAACAATATTTTTGAGGGTTTCACATTTTGGGATGTACGGAAACGCTTTTTTATCTGTGTATTTTGTGTTGAATAAACACATTTTATTATTGAGGAAGAAAGGACTTGCTCCGATGGCACAGTCGTAATCTGAACCTTGCTGAGACCAAGTCCGAGTGAATCCTAACCGGAGCTGCAGACAGAGCTTTAAAGTGATTAGGAGTGTATATGTGTGTGTGCGGGGTGGGGGTGCAGTTATAGGGTTTAATTAGAAATGCCGAATTAAAAAAGGAGGCCAAAGTATAGAACTCAGTAGAGGTTATTAAAATCTCCAGCACAGAGACAAATAGGATAGAGCATCTGGAAAAGTTTAACGTATCAAACTTCAAGAGCACTGCACAAAATAAATGACAATTAGAAGAGGGATGGTTAATGCAGGACTGAAGGGGTTACAACTGAATGCATGCTGTATAAGGAAAAAGGATAATCAGCTTGTCCTGCAGAATTAAATGGGCAGGTATGAAGCGAGGGGCATCACAGAGATGTGGCTGCAGGGGATCAGAATATTTAAGGATATTTCTCTTATCGAAAAGTTAGGCAAGTTGGCAGAGGGAGTGGATTTGCATTGTTACTAAGAAATGAAATTAAATCAATAGTAAGAAAGGAAGTAAGGTCAAATGGTATACAATCTGCGTGGGTAGAATTGAGGAACCTCAAAGGTAAGAGAACCACAGTTGAAGTCTTGTCCAGGGCTCCGAAGAGTAGGCAAGAGCTGGGGCACAAGATACACCAGGAGATAGAAAAGATGTGTAGGAAAGGCAAAGTACAGTAATCATGGGTGATTTCAGTATGAAGGTGAACTGGGAACATTAGATTGGTAGTGGTTCGCAAGAAAATGAATTTTAGGAATGTTTATGAGATGACTTTTTGGAGCAACTTCTGGTGGAGCCCACTCGGGAACAGATGATACTGGATTTAATGATGGAGATTAGGGTAAGGTAAACTTCGGAAGCAATGATCAGAATATGGTTGAATTTATTCTGAAATTGAGAGAGGGATGATAGAATCAGTCGTAGCAGTATTTCAGCTGACTAAAGGCAATTACAGAGGCATAAGGGAGAAGCTGGGTAGAATTGACTGGGAGAGGGGTCAAGCGTGTCAGACAGGGAAACAGCAATGGCTAGCAGATTCCAAGATTAATTCAGGAGTCACAGCAGAGATTCTTGCCGAGGAATAGAGGCATGGTATAGGGAGGATGAGGCAGCCAGGACTGACGACGGAAGTCAGGGATTGCATACAAGCAAAAGAACAAGCATTATAATGTGGTGAGGGGCAGTGGGGAACTAGAGAATTGGGAAACTTACAAAGACTAACGGGGTCAAAAAAAAGGACAGAGAAGATTAGATCTGGAGGTAAGCTAACCAGTAATACAAAGGAGACTTTAAGAGGATCTTTAGATATACAAAGTTCAAAAGAGAGACAAAAGTGAATATGGACCACTGGAAAATGATGCTGGAGAGACAGTAATGGAAAACAAAGAAATTAATGAGAAACTTTGCGTCAAAGTTCATGATGGAAGACGCGGGTAATTTCCCTAAAATTGAAGACAGTGAGAGGGCAGAGCTGAGTATGGTGGTCATTACCAAGGAGAACTTGCTAGAAAACTGAATGGGCTGAATTTGGATAAATCACCTGAACCACATGGACTACACCCCAGCATTGTTAGGGAGAGAGCTGAAGAGGGAGTGAAAGTGAAAGTGGTAATCTTTCAGGAAAAACTAAAATTATGAATGGCTGGAGAATTGCTAACGTGACATTCCATTTAATAAGGGAGTAAGGCAGAAGATGGAAAATTACAGACTGATTAGCCTAACCTTGCTTGTGGGTAACATCCTGGAATCCATCGTGAAGGATGGGATTTCTGAATACTTGGAAGTATTTAGCAAAACAGTGCAACGTCAGCATTGGGAGTTCATGCCTGACAAACCTACTGGAATACTTTGAGGGGGTAACAAACAGATTTGACCAAAGGGAACGAGTAGATGTTATCCACCTGCTTCTCTAAAATCCTTTGATAAGGTGCCACGTAGGAGACTATTGAGAAAGATGAGGGCCCCTGGTGTTATAGGCAAGGTGCTAGCTTGGGTAGATGCATTGCTGTCTGACAAAAAGCTGAGAGTGGGGATAAAAGTGTCCTTCTCAGAATGGAATCCAGTGACAAATGGTATTCCTCAAGACTCAGTGTTGGGACCACAAATTTCGCTTTGTGCATTAATGGTTAACATGTAGGAAGTGATGGCATTCTGACTACGTTTTCAAACAGTACAAAGATGGAATAGAGGGATAGAAACATAGAAACATAGAACATAGAAAAATACAGCGCAGTACAGGCCCTTTGGCCCTCGATGTTGCGCCGATCCAAGCCCACTTAACCTACACTAGCCCACTATCCTCCATATGCATATCCAATGCCCGTTCAAATGCCCATAAAGAGGGAGAGTCCACGACTGTTACTGGCAGGGCATTCCATGAACTCACGACTAGCTGGGTAAAGAATCTACCCCTAACTTCTGTCCTACACCTACCTCCCCTTAATTTAAAGCTATGCCTCCTCGTAATATTTGACTCCATACGTGGAAAAATGTTCTCGTGGTCAACTCTACCTAAACCCCTAATCATCTTGTATACCTCTATCAAGTCACCCCTAAACCTTCTTTTCTCCAATGAAAACAGCCACAAGTGCCTCAGCCTTTCCTCATACGATCTTCCTACCATACCAGGCAACATCCTGGTAAACCTCCTCTGCACCCGTTCCAGCGCATCCTCATCCTTCCTATAGTATGGCGACCAAAACTGCACACAATACTCCAGATGCGGCCGCACCAGAGTCTTATACAACTGCAACATGACCTCACACTCCGGAACACAATTCCTCTTACAATAAAAGCCAGTACGCCATATGCCTTCTTCACAACACTATTTGCCTGGGTGGCAACTTTCAGAGATCCCTCTGCTCATCCACACGATCAAGTATTCGACCATTAGCCCAGTACCCCATCTTCTTGTTACTCTTACCAAAGTGAATCACTTCACACTAAGCTACATTGAACTGCATCTTTCTGCCCAGCTCTGCAGCTTATCTCTATCCCGCTGTAACCTGCCACATCCTTGCTCACTGTCAACAACTCCACCGACTTTCGGATAGGTAGCATCGAAGAGGTGGTTCAGCTGCAGGGGGGTGTAGTAGCATCCTCTAGTACCCCTCTGATGCTCGCCTTCCAGACCACCAACCTCAGGATACAACGCATCATCCTCCGGCATTTCTGCCACCAACAGTCAGACCACATCACTAGAGATAGACTTCCCTTCCCACACCTATCAGCATTCTGCATAGACCATTCCCTTCACAACTCCCTCGTTAGGTTCACGCGTCCCCCCACCCACACCCCAACAAGCCACCTTCCACTCCCGGCACCTTTCCTTGCCATTGCAAGAGGTATGAAACCTGTGCTAGCAACTTCCTCCTCACCTCAATCCAAGGCCCCTAAAGAACCTTCCACATTAGGCAGAGACTATCCTGTGCATCAAATACCTCATCTACTCTGTCCATTGTTCCTGGTCTCCTCTACACTGGGGATACAGAACGTCAACTTGCAGAACGGTTCAGGGAACACTCTCCATCACACACCCAAAAACCCTGGTTCCCTGTGGCTGAACACGTCGCTCCCCTACCACTCCTCCGAGGACATGCAAGTTCTTGGCTTCCTCCATTTCCGCATTCTAGCCACCAGACATATGGAGGAAGAGCGTGTCGTCTTCCACCTTGGAAACCTTCAACCATATGGTGTCCAGCGCAATGTCACCAATTTCTTCCTCTCTCCTCCATTCACCTTATCCCAGATCTCACTCTCCAACTGAGCACCGACTGTTGAACTGTCCTACTTGGCTATCTTCCTTCCCATCTATCCACTCCACCTTCCACTCTCACCACTCACCACCATTTAGCCATCGTCTTCCCAGCTACCTTCCTGCCAGCCCCTCCAATTCATCTCTCAACCTCTTCCGCCCACCAACTTCATTCTTGATAAAGGCATTACGACTGAAACGTCAAATATCCTGCTCCTCCGACTCGGCCTGATTGGCTGCTCCTTTCCAACACCACACGATTTGACTCTGATCTCCAGCATCTGCTATCCTCAATTTCTCCTTCTGAAGGATTTGCACAGGTTAGGGGAGTGAGCAAAGAAGTGGCAGGTGAAGTATATGGACTATTTTCTAAAGATGTGGAGTATTTTCTAAATAGCAAGCAAGTTCAAAAGACTGGGGTGTGGGTTGGGGGAGCTGGGGTTCTAGTCCAAGAATCTTGAAAGGTAAACCTGCAGGTTGTCAGCTGTTGGGAAGGCAAATAAAATGATTCCATTTATTTCAAGAGAGCTTGAATATAAATGCAGGGATGTACTTTTGAGGCTCTATAAGATTTTGGCCAGACTAAATTTGGATTATTGTGCAATGTTTTGGGTCCCATATCTCAGGAAGGATGTACTGGATCTCGAGCATTTCCCAATGAGCTTCACGAAAGTGGTCCCAGGAATGAAAAGCCTAACATATGAAGAACACCTGAGGGCTCTGGGTCTATATTTGATAGAATTGAGAAGGATGTTAGGAGGTCTAATTGAAACTTACAAAATATTGAACGACCTGAACAGGGTACATTTTGGGAAGATATTTCCAATGGACGGGAGACTAGGTCCCTAGGGGACAGAGTAAAGAGAAGACATTTTCAAACACAGATAAAGACGAACCTCTTCAGCCAGAGAATGGTGAATCTAGGGAATTCACTGCTACAGAAGGCTGTCGAGGCCAGGTAATTAAGTATATTCAAGAGTAAGACAGATAGGTTCTTGATTGTAAAAGGGATGAAAGGTTATAGATCGAAAGCGGAAAAAATTGGATTGAGAAGCTTAACAGCCATCATTGAATGGTGGAGCAGGTACAATGGGCTGAAAGGCCAAATTTCTGCTGCAATGTCTTCTGGTCGTATGGTTAATATTGGCTCTCCTCATTCCTCATTTGAGAACTATCCCGGAGTTTGATCTTCTAATGATTTATAAAGAGCAACATCCCAATACTGATGACTGGGAAATATCATGTTCCCTCCCTCCAGTCTCTGCAGCCAAGTCCCCAATAGCATAATCACACTGAAATTGAAAACCAGTGCATGGTACTTCATCAAAGTTGATTGACATCGACAACATTAACAGCATGACCCTCACCTGCCCTCTCTGATCCTCGACTAACCATCTGAATTGTGTGTCAAATCATATTCTCTGTTAACATATCCATGCCGTTTGTCTGTTATAACTCATGTTGTCGTAGGCACATTTGCCTGTCAGATTATGGACTAGAAACGTTCTCTTCATATATTACAGACATTATAATCACTGATCAGTAGTTACAGATTGTATGTTTCCATTTATAAATGGAGAAACTTGTTTATGTTCTGACAATCCTTTGACATTACTCCCATATCCAAGGCAATTTGAATGATTACACGCAATCAATCTATGATCTCCAATATTCCCTCCCTCAGCCACCCCCACATATCCAAAGCTAAATGAGTAAACTTTAAACGTTGTTTTGAATTTTAATAAAATAAGTATTGAACTCAAAGGGGTTAAATGGAGCTATTTGTTCAGTGACTGTGATTAATGTCAATCTCCGTGGATTGTAATTATCCCAGTGGAGAGTTTCAATCGTTGAAAGAGAAATAGGCTCTGCTCAATGTGTTATCCCATAGTCTGAGTAAGAGAATCGCTTACAGCACTAACAGGGATCAGCAGCTCGAAAGAGAGGGGGAGGAGAGATCAGAATATGAGAACATTAGACAGGAACGTTACAATAATGGTTCATAATCTGAGAACATTAGACTGGAATATTCAAAAAATGGAGAGGAGTTTATCCTTTGGTCTTTACTATCTTTCTCGGCCTTGGATATCATTAGCATATCGAATCCAAGATATCCTTTGGATTATTCAAGGTGGTTATTATCCCATCCTCGCGATAGTTGGTGTTCCTGGTAAGTCATTATATTGTCTATTAAACCGGGTTGAACTGAATTTCTGCTCATGATATGTACATTTTGGAATGTGCAAGTCATTATCTTCAGTTCCAAACAAAAATTTATTTCCTGACATATTATAACTGTCAAACTACGATTTTTAAATTACTCACTGATATGCGAGAAGGAACCAGTCTCTTCTCAAACTCCATAATCCATTTTGTCCTTCAGAGATTTACATGTCAATGTCCTCCCCACTCACCAATCTTGTCCAATACCACCATCATCATATCCCAGTGTCGTTCTCAGTCTCAGTGCAATATCTGAATAAACCATTTGTACCTTTGTTCAATCCGGATGCAACAGTTTCATGTTCCTTGTAATCACATGTCCGTCATTAAATAATTGCTATTGAGAATGTTTAACTTTGTCCCTGCACAAAAGGGAAGACAGTGTATGATGGTCAAGCCGTTGACTCATAATCTGGAGCCACAGAGTAATGGTCTGTTGATATCTCATGAAGGAAATTGGAGAGTTTAAAAGCAATCATTATCATTTGTTATAAAAACCAATCTGCTTGCCTCAAGTCCTTTTGGGAAGTCAATGTGCCATGCTTACCTCGTCAGGGTTCCGTGTGACTTCTGTGAGGAACACGTGGGTGTACTGTACCTTTGAGAGAATTAAAAACCTACAATAACTACCTGATAGCACAAAGAGTTCTGAAAAATAGATATAATGTAACATTTGGTCGAACAACCCGATTAACTCATTGTCTCGAAACAAATTCAGCAAAACATTTTAAATTATACCCCGAAGTACCAACCTCCAACCAAGTTTTAATTTATTATATTGATAATCGTAACAGCTAACGATGCAATCCAAACTTGGCAGTACAAGATCATTGAAAATTGAACAGTTGAGAGGAGAACTGCCAAGCTACCATCATGCAAAGACTGCCAGAAAAATAACTCTCCAATGTTGTACCTTTATTGATTAGTAATTAATGAAGCAGAGTCCCCAAGAAGAAAAGAATACAGGAATATGGAGAAGAATCGAAAGCTTCCTGGTTTTGAGATAAAAGTTTTGTTTATTAAATCTTCATTAGTAGTCTTCTTGGTCTAGTATTGTGGAAGGGCAAGGTCAAAGATATGTGAGAGGAAGAAGTTGTAAATAGTCGTGCGTTTATTATTCTCTGTTATACTTTAAGGAATAAAGTTGTTAATTTTTGCTTTAAATAGATTTGGACTCTAGAGTTATCACAGATTTCTGCATGGGATAAATCTTTTCTCTGTTGCTGGTTTTAATTAAGCAGGAGAATTGCTCCTGCGTTGTAGCACTACAAACCCACAGCTATGCGCTTTATTCTTTATGGTACTGTGGAACAGCTGAACTGGACACTCAGTTCAAGATCTGCATAACATGCTGCCCTGACCAGGGCTTCATACATCCTGTGAGAGAAGAATAAAGGTAAAGATAGCTCCCTTTTTCTGCTTGTTTTCTGCATTGCTACATCTCATTTCCATTCAGGTACGTGATCATCCCCTATTTTAGGTGTATTCAATCTCATTGAAATTCTCCCCGAGAGCGATGCACATCTCCTTAGATATTCTGGTGCTGGCTTTATTGATGCTGACGTACAGATGTAAGGGGCTTATAAATTCCATGTCAGTCGTAGTGCATAGAGAAAGAATGGCTTTTTGTGGCACAGGAAAGAAATGTCGATGTCTAAGTGAGAGAAAACGTGTTTTTTAACAATCCCTGAGAGTGTTGTTGAGGCAGTATTTGGGGTACTGTGGGTAGACTTTATCTCAAGTTTCACCAGACTAATCCCTGGGATGATGGCACCATGAACAGTGAGTGAAGCTCAGTGAGAGAATAAGAGGTGATTGCATTGAACCTTAAGGGAGATTGACAATCACTCATGATGTTCTAAACAGACACTGATACAGTGATAAGTTCCATGGCTTTTTTTTTCACACAAATTACATGATTCTCGATAGTTTAAGAGCCTCTGAGAACGTTCAACCCAACCATTCCCACTCCTTATTTCAACTGAGACAGAGAGAGAAAGAGAGGAGAGAGAGAGAGAAAGAGAGAGAGAGGCTCCAGCTTTTGAATAAACTCTCGCAACATTAAAACAGTTCAATTGGTTCACGATTCTGCAACGAACGTTACTTTATCCATAATCGCTACTGCAGAAACAATACCTTCATTATTACAGATATAACTCTTTCCAGCAGTGTAGAGGGAAGGAAAGTCTTTTTACGCCACAGGAAAGAAATAGAGATGTCTTAGAGTAAAAAGAGTTATTGTGATTATCGCTGAGAGTGTTGTTGAGGCAATATTTGGGATATTGTGGACAGACTTTCTCTCCTTTATAAGGAATGATGGCCTTGCCACAGAGAGAGTGCAATGGAGTTTCATCAGACTAATCCCTGGGATTATGGTACCATGTGGAGACAGTGAAGATTAATCTCTGGCGTTGTGAGAGAGTGAGAGGCGATTGCATTGAAACTTGAGAGGGAAGAACAATCACTCACGATGTTCTTAATAGACACTGATACAGTGAAAAATTCCATGGCTTCTTTTTTTACTCGGGTTGCATGATTGTCGATAGTTTAAGAGCCTCTGAGAATGTTCCAATCACTCCACACCCAATCCCCATGTCGCATGAGAGAGACAGAGGGCCAGTCTTTGAATAAACTCTCTCCACATTAATACAGTGCATTTTGTGCCTCGTCCTGCACTGAAAGTCTCGTTATCCACAATCCCTACAGCAGCCACAATACCTTCATGCTAAAACAGTTAACTATTCCCACCAGATTCTGACATCCCTGGAGACGATGGGTGTGTCTTCTCGTCGATGGAAGATGCCTCCTTGAGACTTGGCACAAATCATTTTGCTTCCCTCCTCATTGCCAGCAAACTATGTTAAACCAGCACACGTTCTACAAACAATGGAACCATGATGAGCATCATGGAGTGCTCTATCAGTGCAGTCTCGGTTTCATTGTTTTGTGATGTTGTAATATCAATGACACCCTCTTGTTAAAGTATTACTGTCACGTAGGGATGAATAGCCTCCTCCTGGTCTCATGGAGCAGGTTTAAGGGGCTGATCGGGCTCTGCTTGTTCCTGTTTAACAGCTCGATGCACTGAACAGACCACTCTTCTTCCTGTGTAACAGGCAGGAGTATTGAATGTGCTATCACTATTCCTGTTCCTGAATGATAGCTCATACCCGTTTGCAACCAGCTTCAGATGCTAAATGACCTCCTCTTTTAAATGTGGAAACGTGCAGGGACTGGCCGTGGGACTGTGTTACATAAATGTTACCGACAGTTTAACAGCACAAGCCGGAATGCTGTCCAGGTCTTGCTGCACATGGACACAGAATGGTTCAGGAGCTGATGGGGGACAAAATGTTCTGAACATTCTGTGATCTTCAGTCATCATTCTTACTTCAGATCTTATGATGGGTAAATACATTGATGGAGCAGCTGAAGATGTTTGTGCTGAGGAGGCTAACCTGTCGATCTCCTGCAGAGATGCCCCGGGTCTGAGAGGATTGTTGCCGGCTGACCCCAAAGTTCTTTATTTGTGTTCTGGAAGACCCCGTCCAGTGGGAAGGTTACACCTGATCCACATTCAGATCAAACAAGTAGGTGGCCCCAATGCTATCCTCAGTCAAATACTGCCTTGGTATCAAAGCCATTCGGTCTTTTCTGAGCCCCTGTGTACGCCTCCTGTTCATATCAATAGGTGACGGTGTATGTGTAGGGAGGGATTTCCTATAACAGAATGTAATCACTGTCAGAAATTATCTGGGCGAGAGAGCTAGTGGGGCTTTATCGCTGAAAGCATGTAAGGAGGAGATAGATGGATTTTTGATCTGCCAGAGATCTAAGGGGTGAAGAATTGGGCATTAAAGAGGAGTTACTGTCAACAGTAAATCAGCCATGATGCTATGCAATGGCTTGACCATCCGAATTACCTGATCATGTTACTTTTGTCATCATATTCAGTGATTGCAAAGTTAATGGCTGTAATTTTCCTGAGTGTTCTTTTATTGAACGTTGCAATCAGAGAGAGTAAAGTATTGAAGGTGAGTCATCTCTGGTTGAGGTATGGGAACTGTATTCACGGTGAATCTGGGTCTATGATATCACCAACAAATGAACCACAAGTTGCAGAGAGGAAACACTCTGTAAAGAGACCAGAGGCGTCTGTTGAAACAAATAACATTTTCCAAACGACACCACACCATGTGTGACAGTCATGAGGGACTGAATGAGATCCTACATTACTGTTGACCAGGTATTTCGGGCAAGTGGCCTCCATCTGCTTCTTGCAGGAGATGTGAGGGATTGGATAGAACACAGCAAAACAGGACTGAGCAGCAGGAGTGGGCTATTAAATACTTTGTCACCGCTTCATGTGATTTTGCTCAAAGCAGCACGTTTCTCTCTGTATTCCATTTTATTACATACCAAAAACAAATTTGAATAAATGCAAACATCCAGGCACCACAATCGTCTGTGGAAGGGAATTTCGACTTAAACAACACTTTGAGAATTTCTCATTTGTGTTCCAACAAATGTTGGAGGGTCACTATGTCCTTTCCCAGTCCCACTCCTCCATTGGTTACACCCATCTTAAATGCAGTCAGTTTAGTGAGTGGCCAATGATTTAGGTCTCAGACTCCGCCATTTTCTAGCAAAATGAGAGACACAGAAAGTTGAACTCATAAAAAATGGTTAAAAAAATAGACTTCCCCAAAATGTTCCTCTGCCTTTGAAGTTATTCTGCTCACACAAGCTACTGGCAGTGGGATGTCTTTCTGGAACGGTGGGATTTGGCTGAATTCCCTTCATTTCAGGCAGTGGAGAGATTCCAATGAATCCTTACCAGGAATCCTTCCACGTGGTGAAAATGATGCAAGGATTTTATGGCCTCACACTTTGATATCTTGTGGAACAATGTAAGAGAGAGGGATCAATCGGCTGCTGCTTCTCAGACAGGGAACATTTTTCTCCCTCTCTGTGTTGGAACATAAAAATTTGTCAACTGAACACCAAACTGGACAATGTGCGATCTCCTAGAACATTCTCTGGAAAACCTGATTATGGATTATATGCAGGTGCGTCATTGCTCTTGTTGAACACAATTTCTTCCAATTGCAAAAAAAGTCCCCACTTTATAATTTGAAGACATGCTTACATGTGTCTGTGTAATTTGTAAATATTGCTAGTTGTCTTCATAGTCTGTGTATTAACATCAATGCACCTTTTTCTTAAAGTTTATTCTATAGGTTTAGTCTCCCTGACAGGAGATAATGTGCACCCAGTTGATACACTTTTCAGAAAGTCACGGATGGTTCAAAACTTTTTCTCAGCTAAGATCAAAACGGATAATCCCCCATAACAAAAGGCTGGCATTCCAGGAATGAGTAAAGAGAAACCTCTTTGAACATCTTCGCAAATAATTATACCTTTTTATTTTAGTGTTAGGGGATCAATCCTGCACACAGTACACCAGGTGTGGTCTCAGCAATGCCCTGTACAGATGCAGTAAATCATTCCTGCAATTAAACCTGATACCTTTTGCCAAAAACAGCATCATTCAACTTACCTTCCAAATCACTTGCTGCATCTGACTTCATATGATTCATGTCGCAACAACATGGAAATCTCCTGTATCACAGAGTTCGGCAATCTCTCTCCATTTAAATTGTTTAACATTGTTTCATCTTTCATGCCAAAATAAACAACTTGCGTTGTTATTTCTGCTGAAGGTTTGCTCACTAACCTTCCCTGTCTGTATCACATTGCAGACTTACGACCTCCATTTGACGACAAATCGAAAGACCATCTTGGTGTACGAGCTAATTGAGCTCCAAGCCATTCTTTCCCCTTCCTCCAGATCTTTGATACAGATTGTTGATCATTGATAACCCCACAGTGATCCCTGAGGAACTCCATCAGTTACAGCTTTGCAGCCTGAAAATAAACATTTATCTCTATTCTCTATTTCCTGTTAGCGACATCTTCCCTGTTCCTGTGTAGCAACTCTGTTAGGTTGAATGGCCTCCTTTTGGACTGTGTTGTGTACTGAACGAGCTGAAATACTTAATTTTATGTTCTTGTGTAATTCCTTAGAGGGGCGGAATGGTCTCCTCACGTGTCATTGTAACGGTCCTGTCTGACAGAATGGAATGGTCCCCAACCCTGTAACAGCATCGAGGGGTGGATTAAGGGAACAACACATCGGGTAGGGAGAGCAGTATATCTCTGTTCCAGCCTCTAGGGTGGATTGAGGGAACAACACATGGGATAGGGGCAAAAGTTGCCCATTCGGCTCCACCATAGAGAGTGTTCATGGCTGATCCCAATGTGTCTGACCATCCATTTCCTGTCTGCTCCCAATAAACACTGACCCCTCTGTCCAGTAAAGATCAGTCGACCTCAGCCTTGAATATCTTCAATAACCGAGTCTTCACTGATCCATGAGGATGAGGACACGACAGGTAGCACAACACTAAAGTGAAAGGACGTCCTTATTTCATTGTGGGACTGTTATTTTAAAACTGTTAACTGAACATCAAACCACCACCTCTTTGCAGACATAAGGACAGAATAATTAGGAATAATTAGGAACATAATCCATTCCGGACTCCAAACCTATCCCACATTCCCACTGACTCTTTCCAATCTTCTGCATTCTCCCGAGAATCCTTGATCCCCTTACAAATCAAAAACATATCGATTTGTGTATTAATGACACTAGTGTCTGTGCCTCTGTGTATCTGTATGTGAGTAAGTGTTTTGCGTGTGTCCGTGCGTGTGTCTGTGCCTCTGTTCATGTGTGTCTGCATGTGTGTGTGTGCGTGTGTGTGTCCGTGTGCTTATTATCTGTGTGTTTGCGAGTCTATGTCTGTATTTCAGCCTGTTTCGATTTGTATTTATGTCGATTTGTATGTGACTGCATATGTATTTGTGTGTTTATACGTGTATGTATACCTGTCTCCTTGTAAGTATTGTGTGTGTTCGTCTGTGTATTTCTGTGTCTACGTCTCTGTTCAGTGAGGTATCTGTGTGGTTTTTTTGGAAGTGAAAGGACTGTTGTTGGAACTGCCAATGGGTTCAAAATTGAGAATTGCCTTTCACTGAACACTGATCCTTAACTGGTCAGTGGGACGTGGATGTTTCAGATTCTCCACACGAGGCGTCCTGGTCCTCTCCAGCTCTTAAGAGTCCTCCCTACATGGATGGGGGAGGGGAGTGAGGGAACGGAAATCGTGAACTTCACTACCCAGCTTGGCCCTTTCTATGCTATTCCAGGCTGTTTCTCCTGGAATGGGCGAAAGGGATGGAGAGAGAGTGGGAATGGGTGACCCTGCCGTTTGTGCTGGTGTAGGTGGAGGGAGTGTGAGGTGTCTGGAATTAGTCAGTCGACAGTTTTGAATCCACATAGTATGATTAGTTGCTGAATTCAATAGTGAGAGTGGTAGTGCCTGAGCCTTATTTGGAGACAGAACGTGAACCTTATTCGGGGTAATGTGCTGTAAAAGATATACAGTGAGTGTGAGGGAGCAGAGAGTATATGATAACTCTTATCCTAACAGAGCGAGGAGGATATTGCTGCTTGTCCAGTACGTGGGACATTTCTTCAGATCATCTCAGCGTCGAAGTGAATGTCTTGTCCAAGTCTGTCACTAATGACGACACAGACCTGTCCCTCAGGTTCCACAGAATCAGTTTAGCTAGAGTTTGCAGATAGCAAGGAGTAGCAGATATTGGTGTGTCATATATCGAAACCAAAATCTGAGCATCATATGCTCTAGAAATTAGATAGGTTTTTTTTAGATTAGATTAGATTACTTACAGTGTGGAAACAGGTCCTTTGGCCCAACAAGTCCACACCGACCCGCCGAAGCGCAACCCACCCATACATTTACCCCTTACCTAACACTACGGGCAATTTAGCATGGCCAATTCACCTGACCTGCACATCTTTGGACTGTGGGAGGAAACCGGAGCACCCGGAGGAAACCCACGCAGACACGGGGAGAACGTGCAAACTCCACACAGTCAGTCGCCTGAGTCGGGAATTGAACCCGGGTCTCAGGCGCTGTGAGGCAGCAGTGCTAACCACTGTGTCACCATGCATACAAGGTGCCTGCATACAATATAGACTGCTTGAATATTCTAGTCAAACATTATGGAAGACTGGAGACTAAAGTATCAAGATATTTTCAGTGCGTTTGGAAAGTACAATATAACGTTCAGGAGGAGGCAAGCAAGTTAGAGTCATAGAGCCCGACAGCACGGAGACAAACCCTTCGTCCCAAACTGGTCCGTTCTGACCAAACTGCCCATCCACGCTAAACCCATTTCCCTGCCATTGCCCCATATCTTTCTAACTCTTTACTGTTCTTTATTTGTTCAAATGCCTTTTAAATGTTGTTAATATATCCACCTGAACAACTTCTCATTCCATATGCGTACCAGCGTTGTTAAAACGTTGTTCCTCAGGTTCCCTTTTATTCTGTCCCCTCTGACCTTACACTGATGACCTCTACGCTGTGATTTCCCAACCCTGGGAAAAAAGACTGGGTGCATTCACTCTATCCATGCCTGACACGATCTTATAAACTTCAATATGAACCTCACTCAGTCTCATGCACACAAAAGTAAAATGTTCTAGCTTGTCCAACCTCTTTGCATAACTCAGACCATTGAGACCTTGGTAATATCCTTGTAATTGTTTCTGCATTCTTTCCAGTTTAATAACGTCCTTCCTATAGCAAAGTGAACAAAACTGAACATAATGCTACCAATATGGCTAACCAGTATTCTGTATAACCACAACATAACTCCCTAATTTCGATACTCTGTGATATAAACCGATTAAGGCCAGTGTGCCAAAAGCTTTCTTCACTGTCTACCTCTGAATAACCTTTCAGAGAACCATGTAACTGAATTCCAAGGTTCCTCTGTCCCACTAAACTATTAAAATCCATTTGCCATTTCTCAGTCCGCTTCTCCAGCTGATCAAAGTACTGCTATAATTTCTGAAATTTCTGATAACCTTCCTCACTCTCCATGATGCCGTCTGTTTTCGTGCCACCTTCAAACTTACAAATCATGCCCGTACATTCTCATGTAAATCATAGATATATGTAATATGTAGTGGTCCCAGCATCAACCCATGAGGCATTCGACTATTCACAGGCCTCCAGTCTGAACAGCATGTTTCCAGTACTAATCTCTGCTTCCAACCATCAAGGCAATGTTGTACCTA
The DNA here is from genome assembly GCF_020745735.1 of Hemiscyllium ocellatum. Lineage (NCBI taxonomy): Eukaryota > Metazoa > Chordata > Chondrichthyes > Orectolobiformes > Hemiscylliidae > Hemiscyllium > Hemiscyllium ocellatum. The sequence continues at coordinate 2,623,434 of NC_083409.1, forward strand.
CTTTGCCAACTCCCCCTCAATTCCATGCGACCTAACCTTGCAGAGCGTCATAACATGTGGAACCATGTTGAAGATCTTACTGGAATTCATCAAGACTACGTATACCACCTGGACCTCCTCAACGTTGCTGGTCACTTTATCAAAGAACTCCAACAAAATTGTGAGTCATGATCTCCCTTGCACAAACTCCCGTGCTGAATTTGATGAAGAGATTTTGCCCGAAACATCGGTTTTCCTGCTCCGAGGATGCTGCCTGACCTGCTCGGTTTTTGTAGTACCATTCTAAGCTTACTTCGAACCACACCCTGTCTTTCCAAATGCATACATATCTAATCTCTCCAAATCTTCTAAAGTAACCGACCCACTCGATTTTAGGTCTTTAGTTTCCAGGTTTATCTTTGTAGCATTTCTTTTATACTGGCGCAGCATTCACTACGCACCAGTCGTCCAGCACCTCACTCGTTGGCCAGCGATGATAGAAAAGAGCCAAGCAGTGCGCCCGAAATTTATTCTCTATCCCCTCCTGTCCTCCTGAGGTGTTCCCGAATATAACTGTTCAGGACCAGGAGTTTTTAGAAATACTGCAAAGTCTGAATCATACATCTATTTATTTCAGTTACAAACACCAAAGAGTGAGAAAGTGACGCAATGATGGTTAAGATAACAAATTAGAAAATATGTTAATCATAGGAAGTGATTTCAGAGGAATTCCAGCTATTGTGGGAACCTGAGAATTCTCAGAAAAGGAAGGCCATGAAACTGAAAAGGAAATCAACAAGAGGACACATATGCTAACAAACAGAAACACAAAGACTGCATCAATATGTGATCTATGTTTCAAAGGAAACAAAATAAAAGCAAGGTCAAATGTGGAAATTTGTAATTGGGTGAGGAGAGGTCATTTTGGAGAACAGGGAAATTGCCAAGAAAACAACCAGTTACTTTTCATCTGTCTTCATGGAGGAAGATCCAGAAAATCACCCAGTAATACCAAGTGATCATATCGGACTCCTGGAGCTAATGACATAAAGTTAATTCATATCAGCAACAAGGTAGTACTTAAACATGGAGCTGGATTGAACATTGCTAAGTCTGACGAAACAGATGCACTTCCTATCAAAATATCGGAAATAAATCACCAAAAGTAGTATTAATTGCACTGTCCATGACTGTGTTTTATTTTCCTGTACCTTCTGCAGAGACCTGAAACTATTGTGGTTAAACCTGAACCACGCACTATAGATGAATGGAAGGGATCCACGCAACTACAAAAGGGAAAATGACATAGTGTGGAGAACCACAGACCAGTTAACGTAACATTTGTCAGGAAACTGTTGGAATCTATCACAGAGGATGACATTTTTGCTATTTCGAAATTAACAGCAACAATGGAGAGAATCAGCATGCATTTCTGATAGAGAAATCATACTTGACAAACTTCGGAATTGTTCAAAGTTGTTTCTAACAGTATAGATAATGAGGAAACAATAGAAGTGGCATATATTGGATTTTCGGAAGGGTTTCTATAAGATCTCAGTGAATTCGTAAATGCAATGAATGTGAATGGAATTTGGAGGAATATATGTATGTGGAAAGTTAAAGTTTGGTTCGCCTTCATTTAAGAGTGTCAGAACATTGACGTGAAGACATGTTGAAGCAGTGTCACAGTGTGTTGGTGGGATTGTACCTGGAGTATTGTGTACAGTTTTGGTGACCGAATCTCAGAAAGGATATACTGATCGCAGAGGAAGTGCAATGGACATTCTCCAGGTTAATCCATCAGATGGTGAGATTGCCTGATGGGGAAACTCAGCCTGTGTTCTCTAGAATTTCAAAGAATGAGAGGTGGGTCACAGTGAAATTTAGAAAATTCTCAAAACATACGACAAGTTGGCAAATAACAGAATGCTTCCCTCGTTGTCTATTCCACATTCAAGCAAATATTGGCATGATATGGGACAGACTAGTTAAGACTGCAATAAGGAGGAAATTCATCACTTGGATGGGACTGACTAACACAGGGGCATGGAAACCTACTGGCAGACGAGATTAGTGAGAATCTCCAGATATTCTCCAAGTGTGTCCAGCGGAACAGAATAACCAGGGAACAGGTAGGACTCATTAATGACTTGTCAAGTTGCATCCAAATCAAATTTAGTTGTAGGAGACAGACGGTGGTGGTAGAACGCTGTTTGTGTGATTGGAGGCTAGTGTCCAATGGTGTAACATCGAGATCATTGCTGTGTCTCTTAATATTTGTGATTCGGAGTTGTTGGTGTTGGACTGGGGTGGTCAAAGCTAAAAATTTCACAACAATTTTATTCGGGGCAGAAGCTTTCGAAGTGCTTTATCAAAGCGCACAACCATCTGATGAAGAAGCAGCGCTTCGAGAGTTCATGCCTCCATATAAATCTGTTGGATTATAAGCTGATATCTTCTGATTTATCATAAAGGATGCAACTGTGAATATGGACAAGGGTGGGGGTGCCATAAGTAAGTTTGCGTTTGATACAAAGATTGGCTGGGTAGTTGGCAGTGAGGAGGAAGGTCTTGTGTTACAAGAAGATACAGATGGAATGGTCAGATGGTCACATCAAAGGCAGATGGAACTTAACCCTGATAAATATGAGGTCATGCCCTTTGTAAGAAGGAACCAGGCAGGGGAGGACTCAATGAATGGCAGCACACCAGAAAGTTCAGAAGGTGCTTGTCCACACATCCCTGAATGTGCCTGGACAGGGTAACACACAATTTGAAAAAGCGTACGGGAGCGTAAACATAGCCTTCACACATAGGGGTATACATTATAAGAGCTATGCGGAACTTTCGTTAGCTAAGATGGAATACTCTGTGTTGTTCTTGGAGCTACATTACAGGAAGGATGTGACTGCACTGGAGGGGGTGCAGAGGGGATTCACCAGGATGTTCCCTTGGATGGAGCATATCAGCTCTGGGGAGAGGCTGGATAAGCTCGGGTTCTTTAGTTTGGAGCAGAGAAGGCTGGGGGGGACGTAAATCAGGAGGATAAGATGACGTGGGACATGGGCGGGGTAGATAGACAGTACCTGATCCTTTTACTCAAAGGGACACAAATAAAATGAAGGGTGATGTTGAGTGAGGATTTTTGAGGACTGTTCTTCACCCAGAGTGTGTTGGCGTCTGGAATGCACTTCTTGAGAGTGGGGTTGTCATGATAACCTCAAAACCATTAGAAAATACTTGGTTGTGCACTTGAAATGCTATAAGATTCACAGCGATGGATTTTGTGTTGGAAAGTGGGGCTAATGCAGACCGTGCTGTATTTCTGATAGTGCAGAGTCTGTGCTTCTGTGATTGTATGGCTGCGGAAGGTAGCTTAAGATAGGAATTGATGGATTTCTGAAGAATATCTTATCAAAGTGTATATGAGAGAACTTGTAATACCTTCTGAACATACTTCAATGGCAAAATTAAGAGAAAAAGGTGCAGCTTTCTTCCAGTTTATACAAGGTAATCGAGGACAGGAAAATAGCAGATCAATGAATAAAATACTTCAGTTATGCCTTCACAGAAAAAGAAAAAAATAAAAATAAAATTTCCTCGCAATTCTAGGGAACTTTAGTCTGATGAAAAGAAAGGAACACAGTGAAATGAGCAACTAAAAAACTTTAGAGAAAATATTGAACTGAAATGAATAAGCATAGACAAAGTCAACAGAGGTTTATGAAATAGGAATCATATTTGAGACAGTGGCTTTTAGCAAAGTTATGGAGAAGTTATCAAAGCAATACGATTGGAATCTCAGAAAGATTTTCGATAAAGTCCCAAGCATTTTGTGCAAATTCGAATACTATGGGACTGTGGCTAATATATGGTCGTGGTTTTAGAATGGGAGAGCTGGCAGGAAACAGTGAGTAGGAACAAAACCATGTTTTTTGAATGGAAGACTTGGAGAATATAAGATCGAGGTTTGGCATCCAGCTGTTCCCAATACACATAATATATTTGGTTGAGGGGCTTAATTGCAATATTCCCAAGTCTGCTGACAACACTAAACGATGTCAGCTTGTGAGTGAATGAGGAGGATGTTAAAAAAGACTCCAAGGTGATTGAGACGTGTGGATTGACTGGCCAAATACCCGGCAGATGGAGAGCAATGGGAGAGATGAGAGGTTGTGTACTTTGTTGTGATCAATTGAATGGCAGCCTATCATTTGAAAAGGGATTGGTTGAAAAATGTTGATCTATAAATGAATTTTAGTACATTTTTGTTTACTTGTGCGCAGCCTTCTGAGTCCATGTATGGCAGTGAGTTCTGAACACGGAAGTCAATACTGGTAATGGCATTGGCATGCTGTATACAGTGTGCATAGACCCAGCAAGTGGGAGCTGTAACAGTGAAAAAATCTAGATCTCCCTGTACACCAGTCACTGAAAGCAATATTGCAGGAGCAGAAATGAAGTAGGAAGATAAATGATTTATTCACGTTCATTTCAGGAGGATTTAGAATACAGCAGTAAGGGTCATTTACTGCAATTGTACAGGGCCTTGGTGGGACCCCACCTCGAACATTGTGCAGTGTTGTGTGCAGTTGAGGTGTCCTTACCTAATAAAGAGCAAACCTGACATTGAGGGAGTGCAGTGAAGGATGACCAGACTGATCTCTGGGATGACAGGTGAGTTGTGGGATAAGAGTTTGAGGTGACTGGGCCTGTATTCCATGGGCTTTAGGAAAATGAATTGAGATCGCAAAGAGATATCAAGAACTCTGACAGGGTGTGACAGTGAAAGCAGGGATGATAGTTCACTTTATGGAAAACGGTTCATGAATCGCATTGCAGACAAATTGTACTTAATAAACAAGCGTTATCAGAGAACACTATATATATTGATGGGCCGGAGGCACTATATTTCATAATGTTTAAACATATTTTGGGATATGAACATTGTGTGGGGAAAACTGCATTGAGGAGATGTTCGGCCATGAAATAGCATAGGGAATGCACAATGTGCTGAATGGCCTCCTCCTCTCCCGATGTTTCTGCGAAATCTGTGGGAAAGCTCTGGAGATATTGTCACAAGCTCTCAGATGTAAGGAAGGATGTCTATGCAGGGGTCAACAGAACTGCGTTTCCCATTCCTTTTTCTGATAACGACGTTGATGCTGGATGTTCTGTCAAGTTTTATCCTTTCGGACCTCAGAGTAGTTTGAAAAAATTGAATGTCTCAATTGGCTTATTCAGAGACCATGTCTGTACGTCACTTTTTAGGCCACACCAAGAAAGCCTGGAAATTCACTTCCTGAAAGTACATTGGTGAAGGAGATTGATGTTTGCAATCAACATTGGACACAAGATCAGTATTACTGACACCAGATTTTAGGCCCCGATATTTTATTAATTACTTCTAACTTCCACCACCTGGCAGAGCATTGTCCTTGCCTGGATTCGTAACCCAATGATATGTCCACTACCGCACCATCTCCACATGGAAACCTATTGGGAAACCACTCTGACCGCTTGTTGTGCAGCACAATTCTTCAGTCCTATTGTAGGAATGGTGTTAGGACCCATTGCCTTTGTCGTATCTATAGTGTTCAGCTGTTTCCTCATGACTGTGCAGCAAATCGAATTGCTTGAACACTGACATATGTGATTCTGTGGGAACCATGATGAGTGTGAAGTGGATCTTCCACTCAACACGTCTGGCTGAGGATAGTGCAGACACCACATCCTTGACTTTTTTTCATTGACATACAGAGCTGTCCCGATATTTAGGATGAGGATATTTGTGGAGTCCTCTCCTCCAGGAAATTGTTTAATAGTCCATCGACATTTATGTTTGGATTTGGCAGGACGACAGAGCTTAGATCTGATCTATTAATCTTGGCATCATTTCTCCACTCCATCAGACAACAGCTCTGCTTGTCGGAATTTTACCAGTTAAGTATGGTAGCTTTAATGGGTTGTCAACAGGTTTAGGTTCACGTGATTCCTACCCTGGCATCACCACACTCATCACTGAACCATGGATCGGCTTAATGGTAATGGTAGACTGATGAATTAACGGAAAATTCTACAGATTGTCTTTGAATACAATTCTGTTTCTGCTGCTGCTATGAACTACAGCATCAAATGATAAACCAGTTTGAGTTGCAATATCTACAATTCAATTCTACTGACTGTCCCCCAGTTCACACCGAGACCCATTCACATATCATCTCTGTATTCTGTATCTAATCTGGTTTCTGATGCGGTAACACTTGCATTTTCGTATTCTCATTCTGCTGAGGGCCTCTCCCTGGTGTCATGCCTCTAATTTGTTACTTTAACTCAATCCATTTAAAGTAATGATCTAAATCATTTCTCTTCCACAATGTCAACTTCTGTATTTGAAGTGAATGTGTTTCCCTCTGTTTTTCTCCTTGACCATGATTAAGAGCTCTGTAGTGTCAGTGATGCCAGTCTTATTTAGTTTCAGAGTAAAGGAACTTGTGCACCATGCGTTATTGTTCAGTTCCCAGTACGGCTCTCCATGTTGGACAGGATGTTTGAGCATCTTTGACATACTTCTTTGGAAATTGTCCAAAAACAGAAATTGCTGAAGAAATTGCTGAAGATGTTGCAGCAGCATCTGGCATGAATGCAGTGTTAAACATTCAGATCCAATGACCCTTTACAAAGATCCCAGTCTCTCAAGCAATTTTGGTATTTTTATTACCAGTATTCATAGTTATTTGTTTTAGTGAACATTTGTTCTGTACGTATTCATTTCTGGAGAAACTCAGCAGGTCTGTCAGCATCTGCAGAGACAGAGAAACAGCGTTAGCATTTCAAGCCCAGTGTGACAGTTCTTCACAACTGAAAAGCATTGGAAACTGGGATTTTTAATCCCTTGCCAGAGGTGGGAGAATGGTGACAGGGAAAATAGGGTGTGGCAAAGATAAACCGGCTTTTAGCAGTGGTGAACGAGAAGATGATATAAAATGGGTTTAAATTAAGGTGCGAATGGGGAAAGGGGTTCTCTCTATTGAGTGCAAGATAAAGAAGACACAATCACACAAGATCATAGGGAGGCCAGGAGGGAAAATGTTGAGTATGTGGCATTATAAAGATTTGGCCATAAATACGTTTTCACTTTCAAGATCATCACCTCCTTTAGACAAAGAATATCAGGGGCTTGACTTTTTTACTGGCACTAGTAAGAGTTTCCTGCTGCCTTAGTATTGTAATAGGGAGAAAAAGAACAAATCAGTGTGAAGTTTAGGCTGAGTATTGTTTACCTGTCAAGTTTACTATAGATTCAAATTTGCAGTATTTATCTTTAAATACTTGTTCTTCAAGTTAGTATTGGATGGAGTGTAGAAGGTTGAGGGATGAAATTATAGAAGTTTCGAAAATCATGGGAGGCATGGATAGGGTGAATAGCCAAGGTCTTTTCCACTGATGGGGGAGTTCACCCATAGTAGGCATTGGTTGAAGTTGAAAGAGGAAGCATTTACAAGGGACGAAGGGGCAGTGTTATTACAAAGAGAGTGGTGTGGGTATGGAATGAGCTGCCAGAGGAAGAGTGGTAGAAGCCAGTACAGCTACAACATTTAAAACTCATTTGGACAAACATATGAATGGGAAACATTTTATGAGCCAAATGAAAGCAGGTGGGACGAGCTTAATTTGGAAAACCTGGCCAGCATGGACATTTAGAAAAGCTTCATGCAGAGTCAGTGTGGTTTTAGATTAGACTTACAGTGTGGAAACAGGCCCTTCGGCCCAACAAGTCCACACCGACCCGCCGAAGCGCAACCCACCCATACCCCTACATTTACCCCTTTACCTAACACTATGGGCAATTTAGCATGGCCAATTCACCTGACCCGCACATCTTTGTGACTGTGGGAGGAAACCGGAGCACCCGGAGGAAACCCCCGCAGACACGGGGAGAACGTGCAAACTCCACACAGTCAGTCGCCTGAGTCGGGAATTGAACCCGGGTCTACAGGCGCTGTGAGGCAGCAATGCTAACCACTGTGCCACCGTGCGTTTTGTGAAAGGGAAATTATAAATGGCACTGTAAAATTATGCAAAGTATTTCTCGAGATGCCTGAGAACGTAAAAAGCGGACTTGGTAAAGGAGATCTGTTAGACACCAGGTTTTCCAAAGTTTGTACACAAGGTATTACAGAATAAAAGTTCTTACACAAGACAGAAGCTCATAGGATGATGGAGAATGTATTAACATGTGATGATGATTGCTTAACATATAGAAATCGGAGAGTCAGGATTAATGGGTTTTCATGATAAAGGTGTATCTACTGGAGGACCACGGCGATTAGTCCGATAACATCAGTTATTTACACTCCATACTGATAGTCTCAAGGATGGAGCTGAGTGCAATATACATCCGAGTTTGAGGAAAACACTGAGAATCAAAAGGCAGGCTGTTATTTAATGGAGAGCACTTCCAGGAAAAGAACAGTCCAAAGGGATTGGAGTGTTCTTGTGTATGAAACATAAAGTCGGCATGCTGATGTTTCAAGTAACTATGTTGGTTCTTTATCTGGCTTCCAGGAATGAAAGGGTTGTGTTAGTGAGAATCTCTAAAATGGTGAGGCGATTATTCATTGTGGTTTAAATGAATGAAGAGTGATACTGCTGAAAAATACAAGACGCAGAAAGACCTTGAGAAGGTAGAGGTTGAGAAGTTGTTACCATTCCTGCGTGGAGTCTCGAACACGAGGACATCGATACCGAATGTGGAATATCGATTTCTAACTGAGATGCAAAGTGATGCCTCCTCTCAGAAGGTAGTGAATGTCGGGAATTCTAGAAACCCAGAGAGGTGTGGAAGGATACAAGGAGTCGTCAAGAAAGTGGAATGGGACCAGGAGTAGATATGCCATGTTCGCATTAAATGACAGGGCAATCTTGAGGGGCCGAATAGCCTACTCTTGCTCCTATTTATTAATTTCACATATCATGCAAAGTAACTGGATATTATCTCCCATCCACCGCCTCCAACCTCATAGTCCCACAACCCCGCACCGCCCGTTTCTACCTCCTGCCCAAAATCCACAAACCTGCCTGCCCCGGCCGACCCATTGTCTCAGCCTGCTCCTGCCCCACCGAACTCATCTCCCAATATCTCGACACGGTCCTGTCCCCTTTAGTCCAAGAACTCCCCACCTACGTTCGGGACACCACCCACGCCCTCCACCTCCTCCAGGATTTTCGCTTCCCCGGTCCCCAACGCCTTATTTTCACTATGGACATCCAGTCCCTGTACACTTCCATCCCCCATCACGAAGGACTCAAAGCCCTCCGCTTCTTTCTTTCCCGCCGCACCAACCAGTACTCTTCCACTGACACCCTCCTTCGACTGACTGAACTGGTCCTCACCCTGAATAACTTCTCTTTTCAATCCTCCCACTTCCTCCAAACTAATGGAGTTGCCATGGGCACCCGCATGGGCCCCAGCTATGCCTGCCTCTTCGTAGGATATGTGGAACAGTCCATCTTCCGCAACTACACTGGCACCACCCCCCACCTTTTCCTCCGCTACATCGATGACTGTATCGGCGCTGCCTCGTGCTCCCACGAGGAGGTTGAACAGTTCATCAACTTTACTAACACCTTCCATCCCGACCTGAAATTCACCTGGACTGTCTCAGACTCCTCCCTCCCCTTCCTAGACCTTTCCATTTCTATCTCGGGCGACCGACTCAACACAGACATCTATGAGAAACCGACTGACTCCCACAGCTACCTGGACCACACCTCCTCCCACCCTGCCCTCTGTAAAAACGCCATCCCATATTCCCAATTCCTTCGCCTCCGCCGCATCTGCTCCCAGGCCGACCAATTCCAACACCGCACAGCCCAGATGGCCTCCTTCTTCAAGGACCGCAGATTCCCCCCAGACATGATCGACGATGCCCTCCACCGCATCTCCTCCACTTCCCGCTCCTCCACCCTTGAGCCCCGCTCCTCCAACCGCCACCAAGACAGAACCCCACTGGTTCTCACCTACCACCCCACCAACCTCCGCATACAACGTATCATCCGCCGCCATTTCCGCCACCTCCAAACGGACCCCACCACCAAGGATATATTTCCCTCCCCTCCCCATCAGCGTTCCGCAAGGACCACTCCCTTCGTGACTCCCTCGTCAGATACACACCCCCCACCAACCCAACCTCCACCCCCGGCACCTTCCCCTGCAACCGCAGGAAATGTAAAACTTGCGCCCACACCTCCACACTCACTTCCCTCCAAGGCCCCAAGGGATCCTTCCATATCCGCCACAAGTTCACCTGTACCTCCACACACATCATCTATTGCATCCGCTGCACCCGGTGTGGCCTCCTCTATATTGGGGAGACAGGCCGCTTACTTGCGGAACGCTTCAGAGAACACCTCCGGGCCTCCCGAACCAACCAACCTAACCACCCCGTGGCTCAACACTTTAACTCTCCATCCCACTCCACCGAGGACATGCAGGTCCTTGGACTCCTCCACCGGCAGAACACAACAACACGACGGCTGGAGGAGGAGCGCCTCATCTTCCGCCTGGGAACCCTCCAACGACAAGGTATGAATTCAGATTTCTCCAGTTTCCTCATTTCCCCTCCCCCCACCTTGTCTCAGTCGGTTCCCTCAACTCAGCACCGCCCTCCTAACCTGCAATCCTCTTCCTGACCTCTCCGCCCCCACCCCACTCTGGCCTATCACCCTCACCTTGACCTCCTTCAACCTATCCCACCTCCATCGCCCCTCCCCCTAGTCCCTCCTCCCTACCTTTTATCTTAGCGTGCTTGGCTCTCTCTCTTATTCCTGATGAAGGGCTTATGCTCGAAACGTCGAATTCTCTATTCCTGAGATGCTGCCTGGCCTGCTGTGCTTTGACCAGCAACACATTTGCAGCTAAGATTGGGGGCACGTCCAGTTGGTTGGCTGTTTGGTGGGTAAGTGTGGACTGAATGGACGGAATGTCCTGCCTCCACACAGTAGAGGTTCTATGACAATGACAATAAATATCGACTATACAAACACCCAGTGGGTATATACCTAATCCACTTTTATCAAGGTCTTGTACATTTCATTCTCATTCCAACAGAAACATGTTAAAGCCTTTATAATAAAAGCCCTTCACCCCAGGAATACATGAAATGAAATACCTCTGAACTGCTTCCAATGTAATTATATCCTTTCTCAGATAAGGAGACACAAAAGGCTAATCTCATACTCAGATCATAATGTTTATAATTGTTTTCTCAAAATGCTGTGAGTCTTTGGAACACTCTTCCCCAAGAGCATTGGAGGCAGAGATACTGAATATTTTTGAGGCACAGATTGAAGGTTCATAAATAACAACAGAGTCAAGGATTATCGAGGAATAGGCAGCAATGTGCAGTGTGAGGGGAAAATGTAGACAGTGGTATCAAATAACTCGGCTTCAGAACCTCCAGGAATATAATGCAAAATGAAATGATAATATCGATAAAAATGTTAAGGGGGAATACAAGATGGCGGTGATCCAGAAGGTCTGCTTTGTTGGGCTTTGCATCAATGCACGGGCAAAATGTTTCTCTAATCCTCACCATCCCATTCATTTACTTAAACTTCAGCACTAAAAGACCGATAGAATATTTACTAATCCCAATTAGTCAAAGGGAAATGACAAAACATGAGGAAAGGACAGAGTAAGTCCCAACAAGTGGTGCACCCGTCAGAAGCACCGAGCATGCTTGAGGCTGTAGCTGCAACCCACTCTGCTCGTTCCATGGACCCAGTTACTCACCAGGCCTTGGTCACTGAGTTTGCCAAGTAACGTGAAATGATTGAAGTCATGATTGAAAAACAGTTCAGTAGTCGGCTAGAGCCGCTCTCAGCCGTGCTCCAAAAACATGAGCAGCAACTTGACAGCCTTGGAAGCAGAACAGACGATACCAAGGGCCGAACTGTGATCGATTCCTCTCGGGAGAGGATCCTCGCCCTTGAATCAGTTCTGCACCTTACCTGAACAAGATGACGACCACGGGAACAGGGGTAAGATGAAGAATATTCACATCGTCGGTTTGCTAGAGCGGACAGAAGGTGGTCAGCCGGTGAGTTTTTTCAAGTATTGGCTGCAGTGATCCCTTCACTTGGAAACTGAGAAGGGACTGGTGAAGAGTGAGACAGTTCATCGGGTTACTGCGCGGAAGTCAGACTCAGACCAATGCCTTCATCCTGTCCTTGCGTGATTACATAGTTATGGGGATAAACAAAGACTGATGGAAACTTTCAGGATGCAGGGGAAAGATCCGATTGGTTTAATTCACGAGAGCTCTAGGATTATGTTCTTTCAGGACTCTTCAGCGGTGATGATTCAGGAAAGAAAATCTTTTGATGAGATCAAGAGAAGAGTAAGGGAACTCTGGATTCAGTATTCCTTACGGTACCCAGCGGTGCTCCGTATTACTTTCAATGGATCCATGAACTCGTCTGACTCTCCAGAGAAAGGAAAACCTTTGTGGACATTTTAAAGTAAGCTGGAGATTTAGATAATTATGTTTCTCCTTGAAGAAATTTTGTTGGATTTTTCTGGTATTAACCAGTGTTACATTATAGCCGGATGGGTAGAGTAATCATTATTAACTTCTTCGTTAGTATTACTACTCTTTTTCTCTTTCTTTACTTATATCTGGGGTGCAGCTCAGGCTGGAACGGGTTACATATTGGTAGCGGGCAGAAGATAAAGTTTTAAGATATGCAAACATCCCCAGTTGGGGGGGAAGTAAATTCCCCTTTCGAGTGTCATTGGAACTTTGGATTTTATTTTGTTCCTTGTTTTTATATGTGTTTAGCTTTGGAAAGTTTTGTGAGCTTGTTAGTTGCAGTAGTTTTAGTTTGTCCAGTTTTTAGGCTCTATGAGTATTTTTTTCATTAATGATCAGCGATGCATAATTCGATGTGAAACTCTAGAGTTGAAATGTTGCTACAATGTGTTATGGATAATGAGGTACTTAAATGGTGTGCCTGGAGCATTAAGGGGAACCAACTGCCAGTCAAGAGGAAAAATGTACTTTCTCATCTTAAAACAGAGAGGGTGGATGTTTTCCTATTTCAGGAAATGCAACTTGATGGCAAGGAACTTTTGACGTTATAGCAGGGTTGGTTTGATGGGGTTTATTTCTCGTCTTTTAATACGAGGAGTAGGGGAGAAGCCATTCTAGTTAGGAGGAATCTTCCATTTAAATTATTGGATTGTATTAGACACTCACGGATGTTTCATCTTCCCCAAAGTTTTGAACTATGGGAAATTATACCGTATTTTGAATGTTTCTTGCACCCAGCCTCCACCACCGCCCCGCCCACCACCGGCGCGCCCCCTTAAAATCTTGATAAATGCATTTTCCAAAGTAAGTTATCTTGCATCGTGGCACATATTGTCGAAGGAGATTACTGTCTTATGGCCCCACGGTGGACAGAATGTCCAAAGGTCCCCCAATACCCTCGTTATAATGTAAGCAATTAATGGGTCTGTGTGCAGAACTACAGCTGGTGGATGTCTGAAGACAGATCTACCTCACAAGTAGCAATTTTAGTTTCTTTGTTATCCCGCACAAATGCCACATGGGGGTTTATCTCTTCCCCATCCCTGAAACATACTTAGACACGGTTGCATCCTACACAATTGGGAATTTTACCCCAACATACCTGCCCGAGAAGTGGGATAGAAGTCACATAAGATTATGTTGTATGCAGATGTGGGTTTTATGTTTTTGTCAAATCCCACAATTTATTCAGCTCACGTGATGTAATGTGTTAATTCGCTTGTCACCTTTTCGTGCTATAAGATTAATTTTACAAAGTTTGTGGCCATGCCTGTGGGAGATCTTAGGGAAATACGTGATATTGTGGTTCTGTTCGTCGAGCTGGAAGTTCTTGTTGCAAACGTTTCGTCCCCTGGCTAGCCGACATCATCAGTGCTCTGGAGCCTCCTGCGAAACACTTCTTTGATGTTTCTTCCGGTACTTATAGTGGTCTGTCCTTGCCGCTTCTGGGTGTCAGTTTCAGCTGTCCACTGTTGTGGTTGGTATATTGGGTCATGTCGATGTGTTTGTTGATGGAGTTTGTGGATGAATGCCATGCCTCTAGGAATTCCCTGGCTGTTCTCTGGCTTGCCCTATGATAGTAGTATTTTCCCAGTCGAATTCATGTTGCTTGTTGTCTGCGTGTGTGGCTACTAGGGATAGCTGGTCGTGTCGTTTCGTGGCTAGTCAGGAACACAGCTAACAATCCGCATACGTGAACATCAACTAGCCACGAAACGACACGACCAGCTATCCCTAGTGGCCACACACGCAGACAACAAGCAACATGAATTCGACTGGGAAAACACTATTATCATAGGGCAAACCAGACAGAGAACAGCCAGGGAATTCCTAGAGGCATGGCATTCATCCACAAACTCCATCAACAAACACATCGACATGACCCAATATACCAACCACTCCAGCGGACAGCTGAAACTGACACCCGGAAGCGGCAAGGACAGATCACTATAAATACCGGAAGAAACAACAAAGAAGCGCTTCGCAGGAGGCTCCAGAGCACTGATGATGTCGCCTAGCCAGGGGACGAAACGTTTGCAACAAGAACTTCCAGCTCGGCGAACAGAACCACAACAACGAGCACCCGGGCTACAAAACTTCGCACAAACCTTAAATACCTGATATTGAAGGCAAATCCTGGTTTCCTTTTAAATGGTCACGGGAGTGGGGGGTTTCTCTATTGAGGTCTATTGATTACATCCGTTTTTGATCATTTATTTAACGTGAACTATGTCCATTGTTTGACAAAATTATACAAGACCTTCAAAGATGGGTGGCACTCCCATCATCCTGGCCAGGTCGGATAGCTGTTCTTAAAATGAATGTCCTTCCTTATTTGCTGTGCCCCGTCTGAATGGTTCCTTTGATGTTTCCTAGGAAGAGATTTAGGTGACTTAATGGCTGGTTTAGCTCTTTTATTTGGCATCATAAGCGACTCTTCATCAAGCTAACCAAATTGCAACCACCCCACAGGTTGTGGGGAGTAGATGTCCCAGATTAAAAGCTATTAATTAAGCTTTTTATTATCCTATGTTAGTGTCTGTACCGCTGAGGACCCGGCGTCAATACAGTTAGATATTGAACCCTCTCAGACAAAGTGAATCCTTATTATCTGTTGTTCTTAGACAAAATGACAACATTTATGGCGTATTGTCATAACCTCATAATAATCAGTAAAATTAAAGTATGAATGACAATGCGTCAGTTCAAGGACAAATCAGCCAAAACTATGTTTCTTACCCCTATGATGGTATACCGAGTTGTCATCCGGAAATAATGGATTTCATGTTTAAACTGTGGGCAGCCAGTGGTGTGCCTTGATTGAGTGATTTAGAATTAGTAGAATCCCCACAGTGTGGATACAATCTCTTGGGCCCAGCAAGTCCACTTCGACCCTTTGAAGAGTAGCCCACCCAGACCGATTCCCCTACACTCCTATATTTGCCCTCACTAATGCCCGAACCTCTACATCCCTGAACACTATGGGTGATTTATCAGTAGCCAATTCATCTAACCTACACATATTTGGATCCTGGTCCTGTGAGGCCGCAGTACTATCTACTGAGCCACCACGTTTTATTTGAGGGAGAAAGAATGACATCATTTGATCAAATAACTCATAAGTATGGACAACCTCGTAGAGTCCTCTTCTGTATTTTGTTCCAGATCAGAGATTTGATTTAAAAAAATACACACTTTTACCAGACTATTACAGATCCGACAGAGAGAAGAGGTTGCCTATTGCTTAGAATACACTTTCTGTCAGTATCCTTTATCATTGATTGGAGAGTGTCCCATCAGACGAGACTGTGCAGCTTTGTGATGTCTGCGAGAGAGATTTGCGGGTTTAGATCTCTTTGGAGACATGGAAAGATATTTCTGAAAATGCTTGAAGGATTTTGAACCGTAATAGGACCCATTCCATGCTTTTGAAAATTTTCCATAGGTCTATGTGACCCCTGTTTGTCTCTACAAATGCAAAGTGGGATTATCTTCAGCATTGTCCTAAATGCAGAATAACTATTGGCACTCTTACTCATTGCTTGCAGGCTTCATTTATGTTGGAGCATTGTGTCAGATGTGATAGAGTGGGTCTTGGGGACTGAATTGGAGATGGACCTGGTTTCTCCTTTCCTGGGCGTACCCAGGGTACTTTACACAGATGCACATGTGAAAAGAAAATCCTTACTTTCCGAGGTAGGAAAAATATGTGTTGTGTCGGATGTCTGAACTACCACCCTCACCCCCACCTCCCCGCCCACCTGGTCTGTTGGGTCGTCATAAGCTGCTCATGGAGAATATCCCTTTGGAATGTCTTACCAGTATGATGCGCCAAAAAACAGAGACTTATGTAAGACATGGCAGTCATTTTTTGGGTTACTGTGATACAGGCCGATCTGCCACTCTAAGTAGGGCTTTTATATAGCCATGATGATATTGTCTAATGAATCTAATATCCAGAGACGAAGAAGTATGATCATAAAAGTATGTATCAGTTAATGTTCTTGATGAACCAGAGCTATGGTTATGTTATGCTGAGCTGTATTATTTATTCATTATTTATTGTTTAGTTTTGTTTTTCTTCTGTTTGTGTAGTGTTTTAGCTTATTTTGCATGTATATGCAATTGGATGTAATTTTTTTCAGTTATTTTAGATGTGTTGTCATTGGTTTACTATAATATTAAAAATATCTTTATCAATTAAAATAACTCGAAATGCTAACATTGATAGAATCGTGTCCAAAAGGAAGCTCATTAGAGAGACCAGTCATGGTGGTTTATCCTGGGGGTAACCACATCTCGAGAGATGGGGTGAGGTTGAGAGAGCGTCCCCTTCATGGCAACCTCTGTCAGTGACAGGAACTGAACCTGCGCTGTTGGCCTCCTTCTGCATCACAAACCAGCCGTCTGTACAACTGATTGGGAGACTATGTAACTGTTACAAACAGAAACAGTCACAGACAAAGGGTAAGAGAAACGTTCATAACAAGGGAAGTTGTACAATTCAGATGACAGTCAAGATAACGGCTGAGGGTAAAAATGTTCTCTGCTCGAAATTTTATTTAATAACAAGACGTGTTTGGAAGCTGTTTTTGGTTTAATATCATTAAGGTGAGTCAAGTGAAATAACCAGAATTACTAAGTGTGATTGGATATCTATAACCATAAAATAAGTTTATATATTTGTTTGGTTTGTGTAAAGCATGTTGACCGTTGCATGAAAGTATAAAGATGGGCAGCACGAAGGGTGGCACAATGGTTAGCACTGCTGCCTCACAGCGTCAGAGACCCGAGTTCAATTCCCGCCTCAAGCGACTGATGGTGTGGAGTTTGTAAGTTCTCACCGTGTCAGCGTGGGTTTCCTCTGGGTGCTCCAGTTTCCTCCCACAGTCACAAAGATGTGCAGGTCAGGTGAATTGGCCATGCTAAATTGGCGGTAGTGTTAGGTAAGGGGTAGGGGTAGGGGTTGATTTGCGCTTTGGCGGTCGGTGTGGACTTGTGGGCCTGGGGGACTGTTTCCACACTGTAAGTAATCTAATC
This sequence comes from Hemiscyllium ocellatum, assembly GCF_020745735.1. Lineage (NCBI taxonomy): Eukaryota > Metazoa > Chordata > Chondrichthyes > Orectolobiformes > Hemiscylliidae > Hemiscyllium > Hemiscyllium ocellatum. The sequence goes on from NC_083409.1 coordinate 2,641,049, forward strand.
TAATGATAGAATATATTGTTAGGAGTGACCGTCCCCATGGGAAATGCCTGATAAAACCGGGATAAAAGTGCCTGAGTGCAGTCTGGCCAGGACAGGAACCCAGGGGGTTGAATGACTGAAAGTTCCAATAACATGGAGCTGAGAAGACCATCAGTTCAGCTGGGACCTTTTAAATACGACAGCACATTTGAAGGACTGAATGGCCTCAGCATGGTTTGAATTTAGTGTGATTTGAAAAACGTACTTCTTACCCCTGCCTCTTATGTGTTACACACTGGGACACTACCATTTCCCTGAAACTGGGAATTATTTGAAACATTATCTGGAATATTCCAAAATCGACATTCTCTAGAATATTCTATAATTGTGTGGGATGTTTTGCAAAGGCGAGAGATAGATAGAGAGAGAGAGAGAGAGAGTAAGTGTTGCATGCAGTAGTGTGGAGTAAGGGACCATGAGCCTTGTTCCTGGGTAGGTGTGATCACAAATATACAGTGTGTGCGAGGGAGCAGAGAGAATAGGTGACACTTATCCTGACAGTTCAGGGAAGGTTATTGATGCTTGCCCTCTATTGCTGGACATTTCTTCAGAGCTCAGATCCTGCACCGAGCTGAGCTGGGAACTCTAGTGGTGTGTTGGTGTGGTTCCCTCTGGGAAGAAATATTCTCCCTCTGTACTAGCCCATCCAATACGCCCACCGTGCTCCATCAACAAACTATGGTGTAATTGCCTCTTGTCTGCCAATCTGCCATTTCTCTGCCTTTGCTCTGTATCCATCGAATCCTTTCCTATCTGTGCATTTGTCCAAATGCCTTTTCAATGTTGTTATTGTACCCACTTCAACCACTTCCCCTGACAGCTCAGTCCATATGCGTATCACACTCTGTGTAAAATAGTTGACCCTCAGGTTTCTTTTTATTTTTTTCCTCTCCAAACATTAACAGACGTCCTCTAGTCTTCGATTCCCCAACCTTGCAAAAACAATTGAAGCATTCACTCCTATGCACACCTCTCATGATTTGATAAAATCTATACTTCCATAAGAACCACCCCAGTTTCCTACACTGTAAAGAAATATGTTCTAACCTGTCCAACTTCTCCCTATAACTCAACCCCTTAGCCCAGAAGACATCTTTGTAAATTTCTTCTCCATTTTTTCTAGTTCAATAACATCCTTTATAGAGCAAGGTGAGCAAAACTGAACACAACACTACAACTGCAGCCTTACCAACATCCTGTACAACTGCAACATAACGTCCCAACTTCTATACTCAATGCCCTGATGGAGGCCAATGTGCCAACAGCCTTCTTCAGTGTCCTGTGTATTTGTGACTCAAATTTCAGACAACGGTGCACCTGATCCCCAACGTTCTTTTGTTCCACTACACTGCGTAAGGTCCTCTCATTCATCATTAACCTTCTACCTGGATATGACTTTCCAAAATGCAAGACCTATCTATATTAAACTCCAATTGCCAATTCTCAGCCCACTTTCTCAGCTGGTCAAGGTACTGCTGCAGTTTCTGATAACGTTCCTTGCTGTAATTGATGCCTCTAATTTTAGTGTCATCTGCAAACTTACTAAACTTTGCGTTGTGCACTGTGGTCCAAATCATTGATGTAGATAACAAACAGCAATGGGCCCAGCACCGACCCCTGAGGTATTCCAATTGTCACAGGCTTCCAGTTCTACAAGTACACCTCCACCATAGCCGTTTGCTTCATAACGTCAAGCCAATTGTGTCGCCAATTTGCCAGTTAACCTTGGAGTCCATTCGGTCTAACCTACTAGAGCGTCCTACCATGTGGAAACTTATCAAAGGCCTCACCGAAATCCATATCAAATATGTCTACCATCTTGTCCTCGTCAACGTTCCTGGTCACTTCCTCAAAAATCTACAACAAAATTTGTAAAGCATGATCCCCACGCACAAAGCCATGCTGACTGCTCCAAGTCAAACTCTGCCTTTCCAAATGCATGCACATTTTATCTCTCAGAAGCTTCTCAAGTGGTTTAGCGAAAACAGGTGTGAAGCTTACGGGTCTATATTTCCCAGGCTTTTCTTTGCAGCCATTCTTGAATAAGGGCACAACATTTGCTAGCGCCCATACTTCCGGAACCTTGGCCCCTAAGCTTTTTCTCTCGCCTCTTGCAGTGGACTTGGATATATTTGGTCAGGACCAAGAGATTTGTCTGACTTTGTGCATCTAATATATCCAACAGCAACTCTACTGCGATATGGACAGTACCAAGATATGACAACTAACCTCCTAAATGTCACATGTCTTCATGTCTTTCTTCATGGTAAACACAGAGGGGTGAGGACTCCACCCATCTCTTGAGGTTTTACACATGCATTCCCATTTTGGATTTTAAAGCATCTTATTCTCTACTTGTTCTTTTTCCTTATGTACTTAATTTGGATTTACTCTAAATTTCTCAGCCAAGACTATGCCATACCCCTTTTCGCCTTGCTCATTTCCTTCTTCAGTAAACTCCTCTATCCCCTGTGTACCTCCAGGGATTCCCTTGATACGAGCTGCCTGAACCTGAGCCACGCCTCCTTTTTTTCTGGTCAGAACCTCAATATCTCTTGACTTCCAGGGTTGTCTCTTCCAGTCCCAATTTACCTTTACCTCATATGAAAATGGAAACCTTGAACTCGAGCTATCGCACTTTTAAAGACCTCCCACTTGCTCGAGATCTTTTTACCTCGAAACAAACAACTCCAATCATCCCCTCCAATCCGCTGTCTAATTCCAACAACAAACGCCTTGCCCCAATTTAGAACTTGAATCTGTGGAACAATTTTGTCCCTCCCATAACTATTTTAAAATTAAAACCACTCTAGTCACTTTTCCCAAAATGCTCCCCCACTTTATCTCCTTCACCTATCCTGGCTTATTTCCCAACTGTAGGTCGAGTTTGTCCCTTGCCGAGTAGATTATTCTATATATTGATTGTGGAAACTTTCCTGAACACACTTAACAACTTACATTCCATCTAAGTTCTTAACCAGCTGGAAGTCCCAGTCTATGTTCGGAAAATTGAAATCACCTATTATAACAATCCTGTTGCTCCTGCAAGTCTCCCCAGTCTCCCTGCATATTTCTTCCTCTAATTCCCAATGATGATTTGGAGGCTTATAGTGCAACCACTATAACATTACCACCCCCCTCTAACTATTTTGCACCATTCACCAAACCTCATTGGATACTATCTCAGTTATTTCAACTTTAAATACTGGTGTGATACTCGCCTTAATCAGAACTATTGATATTTAAACTGTTTGCATTTACATCTCTCCATCGCAGTGATTTTCACATCCATGGCACCCCTTGTCAAGGCACAGTGGAGATATGGAGCTGTAAATGGATGGGAGCTGCATATCCTTTCACTTGCAACATTGGCTGCAAATTGTCCCACACTGGGCAGCGATCTAACACAGTGTGACCGAACATTGCAAAAGCCTGGTGTTTATATATGAATGAACCAGTTCGGTCTGCACAACTCCCCAAGCTGGACATTTTGCCCATGATTATAGATCAAGCATTGGTGTTGGCTGCACTGAGTTTCATTCTGGATATTGCTGGGCTGCATCCAGCAGTCCTGTAGCCATTTCTAAACAGTGCTCTATCCTGAGTATATTATGGATGGAGTGGTTATGTGAGTTGGATTGCGAATGTGAGAGAACTAAACATCTGGCAATACCTTTATTTTCGTTTTCATCCTTGTGATTTGACCCTTCAAATCCTGACTCATCCGGTTGGACCCATCCTTCTGGATAAGTCACGGTGACTGTTGTTACAGCATCTGAGTCCGCAACATGACCAACAAATGGGGCAGAGGCTGCAGAAAGGGGAGTCTCCGTAGAAATGGAATGATGTAATCATAATCAGATCAGCCGTGGTCTTAGTGAATGGTGGGGCAGGATTGAATGGACCACTAATGCAACTTATTGATATATTTCTATTTGTTCCAAGCAAACTCCCCTTCTCTCCCATGTCCCATACAGGTCGGGAGTGAATCACCTCCTCCTGTTCCTGCGTAACAGGATCCTCGGGCCTCACTAGCCTCCAGAGTTCCCTGTGTCCCAGTCTCGAGCCGTTGAATGACCGCCCTCTGTTCCTGTGTCACAGTCTCAAACAGTTGAATGACTGCCTTCTGTTCCTGTGTCCCAGTCTCGAACAGTTGAATGGCTGCCTCCTGTTCCTGTGTCCCAGTCTCGAGCATTTGAATGACTTCCTCCGGTTCCTGTGTTCCTGTCTTGAATAGTTGAGAGACTGCCTCATGTCCCTGTGTCCCAGTCTCGAGCAGTTGAGTGACTGCCTCCGGTTCCTGTGATTCAGGCTTCAGCAGCTAGGCGACTGCCTCCTAATCCAAGTTTTGTGAAGGTAGATGTCTTCCTCCTGCTCCAGTGTAACAGGCTCCAATAGTTCTGTGCTCACCTGCTGCTCCTGTGGAATGGAGTTGAGGGACTGAATGGCCTATTAACATTCTTTACAGCTTTTCTTGACTAAAAGCCTGTTTCTGTAAAACGCCATCAAAATCTGAATGATTTATTTTTGTATTTGACTGTCAGTAATTAAGCAAACAAGCTGACTGACAGAATTCAGAAGGTGAATAGCCTCCTCCTGTTCCCATGTTAAACACTCAAGTGTCAATAGAGAGATGTACAGCACAGAAAAAGATCCTTCCGTCTGGTCATCCATACTGACGAAATATTCTAAATTAATCTCGTCCTCCTTGCCAGCAATTGGCCATCTCCCTCTAAACACTTTCCATGAATGCATCCATCCAAATGCCTTTTAAATGGTGGAACTGAGCCTGCCTCCACCAACTCTTTTGGCTGCTCAATCCATGCACCCAGCAGTCTCTATGTGAAAATGTTGTCCCTCATGTCCCTTTTTAACTCTTTCTCCTCTCATCTTAAACCTTTGTCTTCTCTATTTAGACTCATCTATCCTGGAAGAACACATTTACTTTATCTATGCCCCTCATGATTTTATAAACCCATTTAATGTCCCCCGTCAACATCAACACTTGAAAATAGTCCCAGCCTATTCAAACTCTCCCTGTAACTCTAACCCTCCAACACCTGCAGCAGTCCTTCAAATCTCTTCTGCACCCTCTCAAGTTTGACAACATTTTGCCGGCAGCAGGGAGACCAGAATTAAAGGCAATATTACAAAAGTTGCCAACAATGCACTGTACAGATGCAACATGTCATGCAAATGCTGAGACTCAAGGCATGCACCAATAAAGGGAAGATCACCAAGTGCCTTATTCACGATGGGTTTAATTATATCCTTTAATTACTGGCTGTGTGGAGTTTGTACATTCTTCACGTGCCTGTGTGAGTTTCCTCTGGGTGCTATGTTCTCCTCCAACAGTATAAAGATATACAGATAAAGGTAGATTGGCCATGTTAAATTTCGCAGAGTATCTTGAGATGTGTAGGCGAGGTGGATTAGCCATGGGAAATGCAGTCTCAGAGGGATCGACTAGGGGTTTGTCCAGTGGAATACTGTTTGGAGGGTCGGTTTGGCCTCGAATGGGCCGAATAGCCTGTTTCCTCACTGTAGGGATTCTATAATTTCTACGGAGTTATCCTTCATTGGCAACTTTCGACAGCACCCTACCTATATGTATTGCCCTGATTTTTCTTCCTAAAATGCAACACCTCACATTTATCTAAAATGAACTCCATGTGCCACTCCTCGGCTCACCTAATCCATTATATTCTGAGATATCATTCTTCCCTGTCGAATATACCACCAAATTTGGAATTATCTACAAACTTTCTGACCGTACTTCATATACTCAAGTGAAAATGATTTGTATAAGTGACAAAAGACAGTGGACCCACTATTGATCTTTGCGGCACCCCACTGGTCACAGGTCTCCATGTCCCACTGGTCACAGGTCTCCATGTCCCACTGGTCACAGGTCTCCATGTCCAATGAACTGATGTCCAATGTCAGGCCCTGCCTCCAATATTCATGAAAATGTTGGATCTAAATGGCGAGCTCTCCCTGGATCCCAGGCAGTCTGACCTTGCTAACCAGTCTCCCATGTAGATCAGTTTGGTTTTCTTACTAAATTTCAAAAACACAACATCCACTCTCCTGCCTTCATCAATCATCTTCATTATTTCTTCAAAAACTTCCACCGAGTCAGTGAGACGTGATCTCCAATGATTAAAGCCCTCTTCAGTCCTTGTCTTTCCAAATGCATATACGTCCTTTCCCTCAAATCTCCTCCAACAATTTAGTCACCATTGATGTCATGCTCACCGGTCTATAGTTACCTGGTTTTTCCTTACTTTTTATAAAATAATGGCACAACGTTAGCAGCCCTCCAGTCTTTTGACACATCACCTGTGGAACTCAATGTTACAAATATATCAGAAAAAGGCTGAGCAATTTCTTTCCTCGATTCCCACAAACCTCTGGGATACAACTGATCAGGTCCCAGTGATTTGTTCACCTTTATATGTTTTAAAATATCCAACACCTCCTTGTAATATAGATACGTTTTTAAGATATCACCATATATTTCTTCATTCTCTCTCTCTTATAACCTCCTCTGCATTAAATACTGAGGTGGAATACTTGTTTAGTATCTCTTCCATCTCCTAGGATTCCACACATACGTGGCCTTACTGATCTTTAACGTGTCCTATTCTCTCGCTAGTTAATATTTTGCTATTAAAGGATGTGTAGAGCAGCTTCAATGCCTCGGTAACGCTTTTCCTAAAGCCATCTCATGTCCACGTTTTTCTGGCCCGATTTCCCCGTTGCCTATACACTTACTGCCCTTATATGCCTCTCAGGATTCACTTGTTCTCAGCTCTGTTTACCTGACCAATGCCTCCTTCCTTACCTTGACCATGGCATCAATATATTTAGCCATCCAGCACTCCCAGCACTCACCAGCCTTGCCCCTCTCATTATTGGGGCACGTTGGCTCTGGACTCTCTGAAACCAGGTTTTGATGGCCTTGCATTTTTTACCATCCCTTTACCTGTGAATAGGGTATTCCAACCAACTTTTCACAGGGCTCGCCTAATACTTTAAAAATTGGCCTTGTTCAAAGTTAGAACTTCAATGTTTACATCAGGTCGTTCCTATTCCAAAACTAATTTAAAACTAATATTTATGTGTAACAGAATTAAAAGTTAAATAAACACTTCTTGCCCCTCTGGAACAGGCTCGAGAGGCTGAATGGGTTCCTCGTGCCGCTCTGTAAAAGACTGGAGAGGCTGAATGGCCTCCTCCTGTCCTTGTGTAACAGACCCAAGACATTAAATGACACAGCAACCCCGTGGATTACGAGCATCCGTTAAAATGTTTCTGATGGAGGTCCATCCCTTCTCAGTTACAGAAACACAAACAACACAATGTACACCAGGTGCCCTATCAGTAGCAACCTCGTACAGCTGCAGCGACACATCTCTTTGTTTTGAATTATTCTGTCGGCAAAATGTGCCAATATTCTAGATTTCAACCTTTTCAATTAGCAACAGGCTAATATGAGCTAAATGGCCGGCACTTATGCCTCTATAAGAGGCCCATAGGGACAAAATTGCTTCGGCCTGTTGCTGTGCAGCAGTCTCAATGCTCTGTGTCAAGATTGTGAAAGGATTTGATAACAAGGCAATTAAAACCAGGAGTAGCCTCACACTGGTCAATAAGTATCATACTTTGGGTTAAGGTATCGAGAAACTTGCCCACTCGACTTTTTTTTTATGCAGCTGATCTGTTATTTTATAACTGCCTCCTTTCATAAACAGAGTGGAACACATATAGTCCCGTGCAGTGTTCTGTTAATACTCTCATTTACAAGTTAAAAATGTTAAAAAGATTTAAAGATTTATGTTCCATCCCTCAGCAACCCTCATCCATTCCATCCAAACCCAGTAAATGTACCCTATTATAGTGATGTAAAAAATGATGCGTGGACTGGTCAACTGAGCATATTTGTTAAGTCATGACTTGGAGATGCCTGTGTTGTACTGCGGTGTACAAAGTTAAAAAAAATCGCACAACACCAGGTTATAGCCAAACAGGTTTAATTGGAAGCACACTAGCTTTCGGAGCGACGCTCCTTCATCAGGTGATAGTGGAGGACACACTTTTAAGGCACAGAATTTGTAGCAAAAATTTACAGTGTGATGTAACTGAAATTATACATTGTAAAATACCTTGATTGTCTGTTGAGTCTTTCATCTGTTTGAATACCATGATAGTTTCACTTCTTTCATGTGTAAATCACAAAACCTTTTTTTTTAAAAAATGCATCTCAAGTTAACTTTAACAATGAGCGTTAGGTGGACAATGTGCCGAAGGGGTTAGCCGTCTGCTTCACCTGTCTATGCCATGATGTTTAGATTGATTCGAACCTGAAGAGTGAGTTTACAAAATTTTACATGAATTCATGCGGTTTTTTTGAGCAAAGTACAATGTAACTCTGAAAGTTCAAATTCCCCCAACAAAATTTATGTGTGCATGTGGGTCTTTGTCTGTCTGTGTGTGTCTGTCTGTCTTGGTTGGGAGGTGGTGAGTGTGAGAGAAAATGTATAAATGTGTGTAGCGAAATAAAGTGTCTTAAGTCTCTGAGAGGATGCCCGTGTGAGTGTGGGAATATGTATGTCTGTAAGGGTCTGTGTGAATGCCTGTATGCGTGTCTGTGTACATGTGTGTCCGTGTGTATGTGCAAGGATGGTCACCTGTAATGTGACATGAACCCAAGTTCCCAGTTGAGGTCCTCCCTATTGGTACCGAAATTAGCTATCAGCCTCTGCTCGGCCACTTTTCACGGCTGCATGTCCTGAAGTCCAACTTGGAGAATGGTCACCCGAAGGTCTGAGGTTGAAAGCCCTAGACACTGAAGTGTTCCCCAACTGGGAGGGAACACTCTTGTCTGTTGATTGTTGTGAACTGCCCATTCATCCATTGACATAGCCTTTGCTCGGTTTCCCAGTGCTTGTTCTGTTGCTGTGATTAATGCCAATCTCCATGGATTCTAATTATCCCAGTGGAGAGTTTCCATCTTTTAATGATAAATGGGCGCCGTGCAGTATGTTATCCCATAACATGAGCGAAGCATCACCCACAGCACTGAAAGGAATCAGCCAGAGAGAGGTAGAGGAGAGATCAGAATCAGAGAACATTAGACTGGAATGTTCGAACAATGGATCAGAATGTGAGAACAATAAACTGGAATGTTCCAAAAATGCATTCGAGTCTGGGAACATTAGACTGGCATGTTCCAACAATAGACAGGAGTTTATCCAATTATGTTTAGTATCTTTTGCATTTTATTGGTGGTCGTTATCATGGCGGATTATTACGCTCTTCTCATTATTCAATACTTTTATTATCCTTTCTTGGCTATCGTTGGTGTTCCTGGTAAGTGTCACTGTCCAGATTTATTTCTCTATAAACCCGTTATTACTGTATGACGGTTCCTTCATATAGTCTACACTTCTTGTCACGATTATTTTCCTGTTGAAAATCTCAATCCAGATATTCACTCTACAGGCCACTACTAACTACATCAAGGAAGATGTACAATTACTGTCTCTCTCTCTCTCTCTCTCTCTCTCTCTCTCTCTGTGTCTGCTCTGGCAGTGTTACTCATTGATCTCTATGTTGACCTACTCAATGTCAGCGGAGAACTATAATTTATTGTATCATTGTCTTTGTTATTTAAATATTAAGAGCATGGAGGTCACTCTCTACTCTTCTGGTTACAAATTCTACTTCCATCCCATCCCTGGCCAATATCTGCGATTGAAGCAGACATACCTGACCATTTCTAACTTGAAATACTCACCACTCCAGAATATATCTCACTGGCTTATTCCATCTGCTGTTTGAACCTTGAGATATGAAATACAGTCATAATGAAGCCAATAATCTGCTGCTGACGCTCCCGGCTTCAAACCTGCCCAAGCAATTCTGATTCGAACTCCCATCCATCTGTCACTCATGTGCATGCGGATGTATATCATTATTGTGTCTGGCAAAGCCTTTATTTTAACATTCTCAAACACTTTATCTCATCTGTTCATGAAACTTCTCTCACTCTCTCTCTGTCGATGAACAAAAAGCCATCCAGTTTTTGCATTTAAAATAGTTTCCTTCATGCGTGTTCCTTCTCAAACAATGAATTTCACATTCAACCACGCCAATCGTGCACACACGCACTCTCTCTCAGTCTCTGACACACACACACACACACACACACCAAATCGTCCCATTGCAGGCAGTAATCTGACGCGAGTATTGTTAGCATATGATAGTAAAGTTTGCAACACTCTCTATGCTGGGCAAATAGGGCAGTTTACTGAGCAATATACTAGTATGGCCTGTACAGCTCTCGGTGCTGGCCTTCATCTTATTTTCTTGGTGTGTTCTGTCAAGCAGATGCAGAATTTGATGCAACAAACCATTTTAGCTGATCTAACTATGTCTTTATTCAATGTTCTCATTCTTATAATTTTACTCTCGAAGGTCTCACTTCTCCAGTCAGTCCCAATGCCCTGTCATTTTCGCCATATTTCCACAACATCTTTTCAGTTAATCAACTGTCTGTTTCTGTATTTAATGTGAATCTTTCTGTCCGTCTGTATCTTTCCCTGGCCTTGGGTTTTGGCTCCCTAGTATATCGAGTGCTGGCATTGTGAAGCTCAGAAACACTGAAATGGTGTGCGTCAGGCTGTTGTTCACTTCCCGGAATGTCCCATGTGATGGCCCATGGACAGGCGTGTTTCAGAAGTTATGAGACACATCCTTGTAACTTGGTCTGTACCTGTATTGTCCCTCTCAGATGACCTTTCGATCAGCCGCACGAGGAATACGCTTAAGTAATGGCCCAGGTATCTAGATGGTGTGACAATGCTGTCAATTAAAAAAAAAGATTATTTTCTCCATTTTTTTAAAATAGGAGATCTTAAAGACCAAACTACCTACTGAAAACGGCTCAAGTAAATAATTTAGGGTGCTTTTAGGGTTTTTAATAAATAGTAGTAACACTGGCCTCGTAACTGATCCATAGCTGCTCCTCTCTCTGAAATCTGACTTGATGCTGTTTCTACCTGGATTGGAGAGCTGTATGCGAGAATGTATGTCTGAATTTTCTTTATTGCCAGGGAGCATGTTTATGTGATGTTAGTATATAGTAACAGTTCATTTGTAGAAGGTACTGTATCCATTATTCGGTTAAGGTTTCCAACAGTTAAATTGTTCTAAATTCCTCTTCATTTTGTATAGATTTTCATTAGAATGTTTAATTATATTGTGTTTTACTTCATAGTGAGTGGTCTGACTAGTAGCATCACAGTTGGAACTCCCACTTCACATCTACCTTTAAAATAAGAAAAGGTTGGCATCCAAACTACCTTCTTAAAATAGTTTGAGACAGTTTGATTGGTCTATAGCAAACTGGGAACTCTTGTCTGGTGTGCAAACAGGCCATTTGACCCAACAAGTCCACACCGACCCGCTGAGGACTAACCTAACCAGACCCATCTCTCTCCCCTATTATTGCATATTTACCTGGAAAAAGGCTCCTAACCCACACATCCCTGAAAACTACAAACAATTTATCATGGCCAATTCATCTGACATGCACATCTTTGGATTGTGGGAGGAAACCAGAGAATCCAGAATAAGTTCATGCAGACCCTGGAGAGTATGCACCGGGAGATTATTGGGTTCAAAGGTGGCGGATGGTAGTTGTCAGTATCTTTTGTTGCGGATGTTGAATTCGGTTGGTTTAAACACTGTTTTGTGTATAAAGATTCTTTCAGTCACTCAGAGTTCTCTGGGTGTGGAAGAAGTGAAGTTGGGGGTTTTACAAAAGGTAATGAAGGCAAAGCTGTAGCAATTGATAAACAAGTTGCAGTTGGGGTTGTGTTTGTCTGTGAGAAAATGACAGATAATTACAGCTAGAGCTCGGCACTTACATCTGGTGGAACCGCCATCAGACTCTTTGGAAATGGCTAGAATTCAATTTCAAATCAGGCACTTTGAGCATGAGAAGGAATTGAAACAGTTTGAATTATGATGTAAAGTAGAAATAAAAGGAAAGGAAATGAATAAGAAAGAGAAAATGAGAGAAGAAGAACAGAGAGTTTCAACTTAAAAAGTTGATAATTAGAGAGGAAAGTTAACATAGAAGGCGGAGATGAAGGTAGTTCATAAGCTGGATGAGGAGGTTAGTGAGGTTGATCAAGCTTATTGTAGCCTTAAGCCTGATGAGGTTCTGTTTAAATACATCCAGGCATTATCTAAATTTGATGAGAATGATGGGGAAGCCTTTTGAATTTCTTTTCAGAAAGTGGCTAAAACATGCAGTGGCCAGTGACCATGTGGACATAGTTGATCCAAGCAAAGCTGGTCGGTATTTGCATCACTATCAGGAGGTAGCAGGCTAGCATGAGGAGGTGAAGAACGCCATCTGAAGTGCATATGAGCTTGTTCCAGAAGCCGACAGATGGCATTTCAGGGATCGAAAAAGTGTCCCGGTTTAAAGGCACATTGAGTTTGAAAGAATCAAACAAAGTAATTTGGAAGGTGGGTAAGGGTATTAAAAACTGAGCAAACCTATGACATTCTTAGAGAGATTCTTATTTTGGAAAAGTTCAACAATTCACTTCGTACAGTAGTGATAATCCGTGTAGAAGAGCAGAGAGTAACAATGGCAAGACTAGAAGCTGAAATGGCTGATGATGATGATTGGATTCAGAAATCAAAGTTTGGTTTCTGTGAGAGATTGAAAAAAATGTGCGAGATTTTCTTAAAACATATATCTGTGAAAGTGGCGTTTACTGGCGAAGGCAGGAGTAACAGGTAAAGAAGTTATAGCATTAAGAGGTGCAGAAATATGTATTTTTTTATGCTGAGACATGAGGAGCTATATCATTCAGAAGGACTATTGGAGAGATGAGGAGTTCTCCATTATGTAACGTGTGATTGGAGTGTCCAGTGGAAACATCAACAGACTTATTCCACAATGGGGAAGGAGGCCTTGAGCTTGATGTTGGCGTTCCAATATTTCAGCATTTAAATTGCGAATAAAGTCCATGAGAAAAATCTTTACCACTGATCGTGGCCCCTTAAAGTTTTTGGAGAAATTTAGGGAGAAAAATACCAGTCTGTTTCGATTGAGCTTATATCTGCCATTCAATTTTATATTATACAGGCGGCAGGAGTAAAATGTTTTGACACGTTGTGGAGACTGGGATGAATAAAGACAAAGGCATTTTGTGGCAGGAGTAAAATGACTGAAATCGGAACGAGTTGTGAACATTTGTATGCTCAGAGTCAATGTAATATGTATGCATTGACGTCTACTAATAGAGAAAGATTAGGAGGTCTAAAATTTACCCACCTTTGTACATTGATGGCTCATTTTATTAAAGGTGGAGTCTTTAGGATACTATCACTGTAAAAAGGTTATTTTCTCTTGTTTTTGTTTTGAAGAGAGATTTTAAAGGAAGAGGTGCAGAACTGCTGTCTGAAAACAATTTAAGTAAGTAACAGAGAAAGACTTTAGGTTTCATTAAAACGGTGGTAACAACGGAAGGGTAGTGGCCAGCTCTCCCAGATCAGGTATCCGCGTTTTGTTTTCAGCTGCAGCATTCAGAAGATGCTGGTGATCCCAAAAGGGTTGGAAGGTTAAATCATGATCCCCAGCTGCTTTTCTCTCTGAGATCTCTATTGATGTTGTTTCCTCCTGGATCGGAAAACTGCTGTATTTGAATATATATTTTTGCCAAGCAGTGTAAACCAAGAAGGTACGGAACCTATTGTTTACGTGAGTTTCCAACATATAAGCCATCCAAAAATAGTATTTTCTTTGATTGTATTTTAACTAAAGCAGAAGAATAGATTATATTTTGCTTAATATAATGCTTAATATGACCAGTCACAACATATCTAGAACGCCCACTTCACATCTATATTCAAAATCAGGAAAGGTTTGGGTCTAAACGGCCTTCTTAAAATATTTTGGGGGGATCTGGTCTGGTCCACAACACTTGTAGCCGAGGGGTTTCTGACTGACTCCTGTAATTGAACATTTAATGGAGGGTTTGGGGATGGTTTGCTGGAGGTTGTGCTGGAAGCTGCCTCAGACATCCAGGGAGACCTCAGGATTTGGTGACCAACTCTGGATGGAGCATGGGGACCGTAGCTACAGCATCTGAGCCTGCAACATGAACAACAAATGAAGCAGAGGCTGCAGAGAGGGGAACTCTGAAACTACGGAGTGTGTATGTCTCAGGAAAGGGATCTGCTGTATCCACCCCAGGTTTTCCAGGACCAACTTCCCAAGCTCCGTTTAAGCTAGGATCAGAGTGTGAGGGGATCCTGATTGAACAATGAGCTGCTCATAGAATGGTGTCACCTTCTTCAACATAACCTGCAGCTTCATGCCAGGGGGAGGACAGTGCTGACAATGGCTGTTAGGAGCACAGTTCCATTCAGCTTCTATGATCCGGAACTTTCCAGGCAGGGGTGGGTGACATATCAATCATCTCCCAGTATCTCAATATCAATGTCACCATTCGGTGATGGATGATGTATATGGTGGATTAGGTAAACACATTGTTTCTCCCACAGCAGGGTGCTATCGGGTGTATTCTTATTTTCACAGTATAGGGGATTTCAGGATGGTGTACATGTCATCTTCGGAGTACTCATGTCAATGGGGAGAGGTAGAGGAACTGAAGGAGCTCTCTCTCTATTAATGTTACTGTGTGTCCATGCACAGTGTAAAATGTTGGTGAATACCCCTGTCCTGCCAGCAGCCACAGTTCCTTCATTCAGAAGCAGGCAGCCATTCCCATTGTCTTCGGGTCCCCTTGTAGAAAGGAATGAATGTATCTTGGATAAAGGCCATTCCATTGATACATATTTCAAAACAGCATCCCACCACCAATCAACCACAACAAAATATTCTATGTGTACAGAGAGCAATGGGGTCACTTGGAGTGTCAAAGAGCAGACGATTGGGGATGGAACGAAACCTCCCTTGTCTGAACGGGTATCAACCCCCACTACACAGTATCATTAAGTCCTGTAATCCCTCTCCATTTCAGTAACATATTGCCTTCCATTAGTCCTGTAAGTCAAATGACAGGTTATATCATGTTATATTTCACCTGCCAAAAGTTTATCCATTGTTTTTAACACTCTGCATCTATTTGCAGACTCTCCACCTCTCTTGATAATGTAATCTCGTCCTTATGACAGCGACATCACCAAACTCAGTATCAGTACATCTGTTCCATCCCACTGATCATTGATATAGATTGTAACTAGTTGAGAACCCATCAGTGGTCGCTATATGACTCAACAGTTTACGACCTGTCTACTGATTAAAACCCCTCAAGCCTGCTCTGCCATTGAATACAATTATGGCTGATGTCATCTCTGCTCCACCATTGAATACAATCATGGCTGATGACATCTCTGCTCCATCATTGGATACAAACATGTTTGATGTCATCTCGGCTCCACCATTGAATAAAATCATGGATAATGTCATCTATGCTCCGCCATTGCATGCAATCATGGCTGATGTCATCTCTGCTCCGCCATTGAATACAAGCATGGCTGATGTCATTGCGGCCTCTGTTCCACTTTCCTGCCATCTCGCTAACTCAAAACTCTACTCTCTTGCCCCACATAAAAAAGTCCACTCCACATCTACACTTCCAATTACTCTTAACATTTTATTGACTTCAGTGAGATCTCCTTTCATTCTTATAAACTTTAGAATATTTACCTGAACTGCTCAATTTCTCTTCATTCGGCAAATGTTTCATCTCTGGAATCAATCTAATGAACCACTTCTGAATTGCCTCAAATGCAAATGCATCCTTCCACAAGTCAGCGCACCCAAACTATACGCCAGTTGCAGCCTCACGAATGTCTTGCATACCTACAGTAACACACTCTACCTTTCTACTTTGTCCTTCTCCAAATAAACACTGAGATTATGATTGCATTTCTCATTACTTGCAGTACGCACACACAGGTTTTCTGTGATATGCAAGCAGACACCCGTATCCCTCTGCTCCAAAGCACTTTAAATTTCTCCCCATTGAGATAATAATTTGCTTTTCTATTACGCTGGCCAACTTGAATAACTCATATTTTCCAATTTATTTTTCATTGCCAGATTTTGGCCCATTTGACCAACCTATCCATGTTTATTTGTATAACTCTTGCATCTTCATTCCTAAGTAATTTTGAACCAATATTAGTGTCCTCTGAAAATAGTATTTTCCATCCCGTCAACCGAGTAATAATATCGAACTCAAGTAGTTGAGGCATGAGTACTGAAATCTATGGCAGCCATAAGTTGCATTTACCAAAAGAAAATGACACGTTTATTCCGTCTGACTGCATTTTGTTGGTTAACCAATCCTCCATCCAAGCTAATTAATTATTCCTAAACCCATGCAGGATGGTTTCCTGACACAATATGTCGACAGGCCAACAAGAGGGGAGGCTATATTGGATTTGGTTCTAGGTAATGAACCAGGCCAGGTGTTAGACTTGGAGGTAGGTGAGCACTTCGGGGACAGTGACCACAACTCGGTGACTTTTACTTTAGTGATGGAGAGGGATAATCGTGCGCCGCAGGGCAAGAGCTATAGCTGGGGGCAGGGCAATTATGATGCAGTGAGGCATGACTTAGGATGTGTGGATTGGAAAAACAGGCTTCAAGAGAAGAACACTAATGAGATGTGGGGATTGTTCAAGGAGCAGCTACTGCGTGTCCTCGATAGGTATGTACCAGTCAGGCATGGTGTAAAGGGCCTTGTGAGGCAGCCGTGGTTTAGTAAAGAATTGGAGTCCCTTGTGAAAGGGAAGAAGGCGGCATATGTAAAGATGAGGCGTGAAGGTTCAGTAGGGGCGATTGAGAGTTATAAGGTAGCCAGGAAGGAGCTAAAGAGGGAGCTAAGAGAAGCGAGAAGGGGACATGAAAAGTCTTTAGCTGGTAGGATTAGGGAAAACCCAAAGGCTTTCTATAGGTATGTCAAGAATAAAAGGATGACTAGGGTAGGTATCGGTCCAGTCAAGGATAGTAGTGGGAAGTTGTGTGTGGAGGCGGAGGAGATTGGAGAGACATTAAATCAGTACTTTTCATCAGTATTCACTCAGGAACAGGACACTGTTGCTGATGTGAATATGGAATCACAAATAATTAGAATGGATGCCCTGGAAATATGCAGGGAAGAGGTTTTGGGAATATTGGAAAGGATGAATATAGATAAGTCTCCTGGGCCTGATGGCATTTACCCCAGGATCCTATGGGAAGCTAGGGAGGAGATAGCAGAGCCTCATCTGGAGTATTGTGTGCAGTTTTGGTCGCCATACTATAGGAAGGATGTGGAAGCTTTAGAACGAGTGCAGAGGAGGTTTACCAGGATGTTGCCTGGAATGGTAGGAAAATCTTATGAGGAAAGGCTGAGGCACTTGGGGCTGTTCTCATTGGAGAAGAGAAGGTTTAGGGAGATCTGATAGAAGTGTATAAGATGATTAGGGGTTTAGATAGGGTAGATACTAAGATCCTTTTACCGCTAATGGAGTCAGGTGTTACTAGGGTACATAGCTTTAAATTAAGGGGTGGTAGGTATAGGACAGATGTTAGGGGTAGATTCTTCACACAGCGGGTTGTGAGTTCATGGAATGCCCTGCCCGTATCAGTGGTGAACTCTCCTTCTTTATGGTCATTTAAGCGGGCATTGGATAGGCATTTGGAAGTTATTGGGCTAGTATAGGTTAGGTAGGATTCGGTTGGCGCAACATCGAGGGCCGAAGGGCCTGTACTGCGCTGTATCCTTCTATGTTCTATGTTCTATGTTCTCTGATCTTACCATTTTCTCTTTGGAGAAGGGACATATCCAATGCCTTCAGGAAGACCAGATAAATTCCATATCCAGGAATCCTACTATTCACCTTGTTTGTCACATCCTTAAGTAACTCAAGCAAACACTTCATACTCCGTTTATCCTTCATAAAACCGTGATGGATTGTGGTTGAGCTTTGCAAATGTCCTCAACAACGGATTCAAATATTTTGCCTTAAATTACAATCGTTTTATCGTTATGTTTTACTCCCGAATGTATACAGTTATTATAAGTTCTTCTCTTTTGAAAACATTTACGTTTTCTTTGAATTCCTGTTTAACTGGCACACGTTTTTAAGGGATATGCTCCAATTGCTGTGTAAGAGGCATGTGAGTCTGAATGGATTCATCATCCTGCTGGTGTACAAACTCGATTGGCTGACGTCTTTCTGGTTTTCCTATATTCACATCTCTAAGGTTAGAATGACCTCCTCCTGTTGATGTGTTAGGGCATTGGGGGATTACAGAATCTTCCTGTAGCTGTGTAACATTTTGAGGGGATGATGGATCTTCTCATATTCTTCCATCATAGGCTGGAAATACTGAACGGTGTCCTCATGCATCCCTGGGATGGAACTGAGGGAGCGATTGGTCTTCTCCTGTTCCCATACAACAGACACGTGTCTGAATTACCTCCAACTTTCTCATTAAAATACTCTCAGATACTTTGTACCCTTGTCCAATTCCCCTACGATGGATCGGAGGGGCTGAATGACCTCCTGTTTTCCAAATCTCCAGTCACTGTGTGGCCTCTTCCAGTTCCTGTGTTGCAGACTTGAGGAGGCTGAATGGACTGATCCTGTTGCTGTGTAACAGGATAATGGTGCAGCACAGCCTACTCTGGTTCCAATGTTTTGAATCAAGGGGCTGATTGGCCTCCACCTGTAACCTTATATCAATCTCCAGGGTTGTATAACCTTGTCCTGTCCTGTTGTGAAAGGGTCGAAGGTGTGAATACCCTTCTGCTGTTCCTGTGTATCAAGCTGGAGAAGTGGAATGGATTCCTCCATTTGTTGTGTAATTGGCTTCTGTTACTGATGCCTTCCGGTGTTCCATCTAAAAATATGATCATCTTTCATTCTTCTAAACTCAACCTGATCTTCCTTTCCTTATAGGTTAACACCTTCATTACAGGGATCAGTTGAGGGAACCATCTATTCCAATACACTTTCGTCAGTGAAGAGATTAAATCTGTAAACACTACTCCAGTTGTGATCTCACGAAGACTCTGAACAGCAGCAGCAACGCTTTATCAGCCTGCTGTATGGTTCCCAACGAGGATCCAGCAGTCTCAGGGGAAATACACAGTGTTGTTGAAAGATCATTGTCCTTCTCTACTCCACAGCATAACAGATCTGAAGAAGAGCATAAATGATGTGGCGAGATGATCACAAACATTAATTTACCACGTCGCTCAGATTCTACAGAATCTAATAAGGTGGAGTTCAGAAACAGCAAGGAGAGAAAACATTGATGGGAGTTATATGTCAAAGTGAAAGCTGCAGCACAACTGCTGGGTATGTTATAAAACAGGAAAGTGAGATATACACGTCTGTGACTACTGCAGTAATAATGTGTTGTTTAAATTATATCTAAACTGTGTTAACACAACTGAATACTAATGCTGGGAAAAATGGATTTCCTGATCATATCTGAGATGGCTTGTATTAACATTATGTCGAGCACGGAGCTCGAGATCGGGTTATTTAGGAATTGGTGTTGGATGATCAGAAGAACTAATTGAAAACTTTGCTGTAAAGAATCTTTTGGTTCCCATGGCCACAATGTATTTATTTTCTTTTATGATGTTTGGGTACACAAAAATTTTTGTTTTATTTGAAATAACCATTATAAATCTGAGTCATGCAAGCCATGAAGGTGTGAGGTGGAAGTGGGGACTACAGATGCGGGAGATCAGAGTCGAAGAGTATGCTGCTGGAAAAGCACAGTCAGGCAGCATACTAGGAGCAGGAGAATCGATGTTTTGGGCATAAGCCCGTCATTAGGAATGAGGCTTGTGGTCCAAGGGGGCAGAGAGATAAATGAGAAGGGAGTGTGGAAGGATGGAGGTAGCTGGGAATGTGATAGGTAGATGAAAGTGGGGCTGAAAGTGAAAGGTGATGAACGGAGACAGAATGCCTCATCTACTGCATCCATTGCACCCAATGTGGTCTTCTCTTCATTGGCGAGACAGGTCGCCAACTTGTGGATCCTTTCAGAGAACATCGCTGTACAGCCACATTGACCAACTCCACAGTCTTGAGGCTCAACGCTTTCACTCCCCTTTCCACTCTGCCAAAGACATGAGAGTTCTGGGCCTGATCCATCTCCACTCCCTAACCACCAGTAGCATGGAGGAAGAATGCGTCATCTTCTCCCTTGGGATCCTCCAACCACAGGGCTCAATGTTAATTTGACCAGTTTCTCCACTTCCCCAAACCCCACCTTATCCCAGTCCAAACATTCAACTCAGCACCGCCATTTTGAACGTTCCTATGTGTCCACCTTCCATCCCATCAGCCCCACCTACATCTATTTATTAGATCAAAGGAGGCAGATTATAAAAATGCCAAGTGTTGTAGTAAGCCAGTGGATTCAGAAAAATGTAAGCCCAGTAAAGGATGGCCAAGAAACTGAGAAGGAAATCAAAAATGTAAAGCATGCAAACAAAAGAAAAACATAAAGACTGCTAAAAATGTATGAACAAAAACAAAAACAAGGTCAAATGTGGGACAGTGAGTGTGCAGAAGGATCATTTATTGTAGAGAACAGAGAAATCACAAGGAAAAGGAACAGTTATTTTTGTTTCCATCTTCAAGGAAGAATATCCAGAAATTCTCCCTGAAATGCCAAGAGACCATGGGACTTATGTAAGTAAAGTCTAAGAACATTCTAATCAGTGATGAGGTCGTCTTTGAAAAGACGGCTGTATTGAGTATTGATAAATCTGACAGACCAGATGTAGTTCATACAAGAATTTCAGGTAAAGCAGTAATAGATATAATGATTGTATTGCAGATTTTCATGTTATTTTCCTTCACATTACTGAACGGCTTTTAGCCAATCTGAATAAGTTGAAAGTTATAAATATTATCCGACAGTTTAAGAAAGGGTGAAGATGGAGAGCAGTGAACTGCAGACTGGTAACTTGTCATCAGCAGTTGGGTGTCTGTTGGACTCAATTACAAAGAACGTGCTGCTAGATATGTAGAAGATAATGGCAAAACTGGGAAGAACCAATGGATAACGTAGAGTTGGATATTCAGGAGCAACGTTTTAAAGAACTCACACAGTAAGCTCATAAGAAAAATTAAAGCGCAACGTACTGGCAAGAATATATGCAAATGGGACGCTTAAAAATAGGTTTACATTCATGTGAATGTAATTGCCATGTAGAAGATGTCGAGCACCAGTTGCATGGAGTGTTGGTGAGACTAAACCTAAAGTATTATGTACCATTTGGAGTTCCAATCCAAAATGGAATATAATGACTACAGATGAACTGCAAACGGTATTATCCAGATTAATCACTGCAATGTCAAGATTGTCTGATGGTGAAACTCAGCCTGAGATCTTGAGTTTCATAAGGTGATTGTAGTTCGAGTGTCAAGAACAAGGGAGCACACTTTTAAAGGGAAGAATTTGAGGAACAGAGAGGAGTTTTTTTTCACCCAGAGGGTGTTGGAATCTGGAATGCACTTGCTGAAAGGGGAGTTGTCATGGGTAGCTTCACAACCATTAAAAAAGTGCTTGGACGAGCACTTGGAAGTGTCATAGCATTCCAGGCTATGAGCCTGGTGTTGTAAACTGGGACCAATATAGGTCGTGCTGTATTTCTGTTGGCACAGAGTCTATAGTCCTGTGAGTGTATGGTGTGGAAGGTCAATTATTGAGCAAGTAAACATGATCGGTTTCTGAAGAGTATATTCACAGGGTTATAAGAGTGAACTTTAATGGCTTATTAAATCATGTCAGTGTGAGAAGTATGATAAAACAAGTGCAACTTCCTTACAATCTGAAACCAGAGAATGGGCAATGGGGAGCAGGGAAATGGCAGAACTAATAAACCACTACTTCAGTTCTGTCTTCACAGAACATTCTAACAATACTAGGAAAACCAAGTCTGGTGTGGAGAAAGGATATAGTACATGGAACATAGAACATAGTAAGTAAATGGTTTAGGAGAACTTAATAGGACTGAACATAATGGTCATAGACAATATTAACATAGATTTATGAAATGGGAATTATGATTGAGAAACAGACTGGAAGACAAATGAAAGAGAAGCAACGGAGGTAATACATTTGGATTTTCAGAAAAAAATTGGTAAAGCGCCAAGCCTAGTTTGCAAAATTAAATCTTAGTGGACTGGAGCTAATATATGTACATGTTTCTAAAATGGGACTGCTGGCAAGTAACAGTGAATAGAAATAAACAGACTCGTCAAGCAACAGCCTGACATTGTCTGCAAGGTATGGTGCGGTGGGTATGACTATGTCCCAGACACCCCATCACCTTCCACGGATATATGTTGTCTCGCCAGCAGGACAGACACAGCAGAAATGGCGGCACAGTAGGATACAGTTGGAAGGGAATTGCTCTGGAATTCCTCAATAGTGACTCTGTATCCCATGAAGTCTCATGGCGTTAGTTTACGCATGGGAAAGGAAACCTCCTGCTGATTATCATGTACCAGCCTCTCTCAACTGATGAATCAGTACTCCTCCATTCTGACCAACACTTGGCGGAAACACTGACGGTGGTAAGGACGCAAAATGAACTCTGGGTGGGCGATCTCAATGTCCACCACCAAGAGTGGCTCTGCAGCAGCATTACTGATCGTGTTGGTCGTATCATAAAGGATATAACAGCTGGACTGAGTCTGTGGCAGGCGGTGAAGGAACCAACTAGAGGAAAACACATACTTGGCCACATCCTTACTATTCTGCCAATTGCAGAAGCGTCTGTCCGTGACAATATTGGTAAGAGTAACTACCGCATAGTCATTGTGGGGACAAAGTCACCCCTTCACATTGAGAATAACCTCCATCATTTTGAGTGGCACTATCCATGTGCTAAATAAGACAGACTTCGAACAAATCTAGCAGCTCAAGTCTGGATTTCCATAAGGTATTGTGGGTCAGCAATAACTGCAGAAATGTATTCCTGCACACCCTCATGGCCTGGCATATCCCCCTCACAACAATTACCATCAAGCCAGAGGATCAGCCTTGGTTCATTGGAGTGTGCAGAAAGGCAGGAACAGCACTTGGCACATTTGACAATGAGCTGTCAGCCTGGTGATGCCACCAAACAGGACAACGTGTGCACCAAACAGGATAAGCAGTGAAGTGATAGACAGAGCTTAGTGATCCCACAAGCACCGGATCATATCTAAGTTCTGCAATCCTTCCACTTCTAGTTGAGAAACGCTGGGGACAATTAAACAATACACTGGAAGAAGAGATTCCACAAATAACCCCTTCCTCCATGATGGAAAAGCCCAACACTTCAGTGTATAAGATAAGGCTGATGCATTCGCAACAATCTTCAGTCAGAAATGCTGAGTGGATGATCCATCTCAGCCTCCTCAAGTGGTCCTCAGCAATAAAGTTACCACTCATCAGTCAATTCGAATCACTCCACGTGATGTCCAGATGCAGTTGGAGACACTGGATACTCCAAAGGGTACACATGCTGACAACATTCTAGCAATAGTAATGAAAATGTGTGCTCCAGAATTTGTCACTGCCCTAGCAAAGCTGTTGCAATACCATTATGACAATAACATTTACCTGATTATGTGGAAAATTACCCAAGTATCTCCTATACAGAAAAAGTAGAACAAATCCAATCCGGGCCAATTACCAACCCATCAGTCTACACTTGATCAGCAGTAAAGTGATGGAAGGTGTCAGTGTTTTCAAGCAGCACATGCTCAGATATAACCTGGTCAATGACGCCCAGTTTGGGCTCCATCAGGACCACTCAGCTCCTGACCTCATTACCGTCGTTCAAACATGGACAAAAGAGCTGAATTCCAGAGGTGGGGTGAGAGCTTTAGCCCTTTAAAACAAGACTGCCTTCGACGAAGAGTGGCATCAAGGGGCCTGAGCAAAACTGGAATCAGTAGGTATCAGCAGCAAACTCCCAACTCCCGACACGTAGGAAGATTGTTATGGTAGATATAGTTCAGTCAACTCAACTCCAGAACAAGTCTGTAGGAATCCTTCGGACAGTGGCCTAGGTTCAAATATCTTCAGGGATGCTTCATCAATGACCTTCCCTCTGTTATAATGTCAGAAGTGGGGATGTTCGCCAAAGATTGCACAATATTCAGCAACATTTGTGGCTCCTCAGATACTGAAACAGTCCATATCCAAATGCGAAAATTTCTTGACAGTATCCAGGCTGACACGTGGCAAGTAATTTTGACGCTACACAAATGCCAGACCGTGGCCATCACCACTAAAATACAATCTAATCGCTGTCCTTTGGCATTCAATGGTGTTACCATCACTGAATCAGCCAGTATCGAAATCCTCGGGGATAATCATTGCTCAGAAACTCACTGGACTCGCCACATAAACATAGTATCTACAAGCGCAGGTGAGAAGCTAGGAATACTGCGGCCAGTAACTCACATCCTGACTTCCAAAAGCCTGTCTATTATCTACAATGCATAAGTTATAAGTGTGATAGAGTACTTCCTATTTTTCTGGATGACTACAGACCCAACAACAGTCATTAAGCTTGGTAATATCAAGGACAAAGCAGCCAGTTTGAACATCGTTTCATCCACAATGATGCACCATCAACGCTCAGCAGCAGCAATGCTTTGCTATCTACAAACTGCACTGAAATGATTCACCTAAGATCTTCAGACACCATCTTCCCAACTCACGACCACGCCTATCCAGAAGGACAAGGGCGACAGATATATGGGAACACCATCATCTTCAAGTTCTCCTCCAAGCCATTCACCATCCTGAATAGGAAATATATCACCGTCCCTTCACTGTAACCGGTTCTGAATCCTGGTATTCCCTCACAAATGGCATTGTGGGACAGGTGGCCTGCAACAATTCAACAAGGTAGTTCATCACCACCTGCTCAAGGGCAACTAGGGACAGGCAATAAACGCTGGCCCAGCCAGTGACACCCAGATTCACGAAATAAATAAATCAGAAAAATAAAATTTACAGAGGAAGGTTGCTGAGGTATCACAGGGATCGGTGCTCGGGCCCCAACTGTTCACAATACCCATTAAACATTTGGTTGCGGGAATCAAATCCCAGCCTGCTGACAGCACTAAAGGATGTGGGATTGTGAGTGAGTGAAGAGGTTGTAAGAAGGCTCCAAGATAACTGAGATAAGTGGAGTGAATGGGCAAATACGTGGCAGATAGAGAGCAAGGTGGGTAGAGGTGACGGTCTGTCCTTTGGTGCGAACAAGAGATTGGCAGCCTATGTTTGAACCATGTTGATCTACGAAGCGATGTATGCTCTTTTTTGTTGTCTCCTTCTGAGCAGCACTCCGAGGTCCCTGCAGCGCAGTTCTTTCTCAACCCAGAGGTCAATACTGGGAATGACATTGTCATGCTAACCAGGGTACCGAGACCCGGCAAGGGGGGAGTTGTAACATTTAAAAGGATCTGGATCTCCCTGTACACCAGTCACTGAAAACAATATTGCAGGAACAGAAAGTAGTTAGAAGGTAACTGGTGCATTGACCTTCATTTCAGGAGGATTTGAGTCCAGGAATAAGGGTTTCTTGCTGCAGCTGTACAGGGCCTTGTTGGGACCCCATCTCGAACATTGCGCATTATTGCATGCAGTTTGTCCTTACCGAATAAAGGACAAACCTGACATTGAGGGAGTGCAGTGAAGGATGACCAAACTGATCTCTGGGATGACAGGCTTGCTGTGGGAGCAGAGTTTGGGGCAACTGGGCCTGTATTTCATGGGCTTTAGGAAAATGAGTGGAGATCTCAGTAACATATATAACACTCTGACAGGGTGAGATAGATTGGAGGCAGGAATGATAATTCCCCGGCCGGTATGTCTAAAACAAGGGGCCAAATTATTAGATACAAGCACGACACTCTGCATTAAGATGAGAATAAATGTCTGCACTCAGACACTGGTGACCCTGGGGAATTCGCTCACACCTGGTAGCCAAGACAGTGCATATCAATAAGGATTTCGAGACAGTAAAGGGTTGGTGGGAGAGCAGGAGTACTGTGTGGAAATAAAGTTCCAGCCAAGATTATATTGAATTGGGTAGCAAACTTGATGGACCAAAGGGAGTACTGCATTTCCTATTTTATAGCTCTCCAAGGTTAATCACATAAATGGATATATTCATAGTGTGGAATAAGAGCATTGAGCAGATGTTTGAACATGACCTAGGATGGGTGAGGCTCAATGTGTTTTACAACCTCCCTCTTTACTGATGTTTCTGTGTCGTCTGTGGGAAAGTTGTCACAGACTCTCAGATGTTAGGAAGGACGTCTCTGCAGGATCGACAGGATTGTGTTTACCGTTCCCTTTTCCGATACCGAGGCTGGTGCCGGGTGTTCTGTCTGGTTTTATCCTTTAAGACCTCGGAGCAGTTTGAAATAGATTATTTTGCTTGGCCGACTCAGAGACCATTGAAAGGTGTATCATATATCTGTGTGTCTGGAGTCACGTTTAGGACAGACCAGGAAAGCACGGGAGATTTACTTCCAGAAAGTCCATTGGGGAAGCAAATTCATGTTCACAATCGATATTGGCTTCAAGGTCATATTACTGACACCAGATTTTGCATCTTAATATTTTCTTAATTATTTTAAACTTCCACCCGCTGCCAGACCATTAGCCTGGTCTGCATTAGTAATCCAATGACATTTCCACAACAGCCCCATCTCTACATGGGGATCTATCAGAGACAACACTGAGCTGGGTATTTCTGTGCTGCTTGACAGCACTGTGAAAAAAAATCTCCCACCAACTTGACTATTGTGACTGTCCCGAGGGAGTGGTAATTGGTCAGATTGTAATTATTCCCCTCTGAGGGGACCGGACATAGATGAGTAACTTTCCACATTGCCAGATCCATGTCAGAGTTGGAGTTGGAATTAAACAGCTTCCGCAGGGACACGGCTTGTTGTGCAGCACAAGTCTTCAGTCCTATTGCAGGAATGGGGTCAGGGCCCATTGGCTTTGTCGCATCTACTGTGTTCAGCTTTTTCTTCATGCTACGGGCAGCGAATCATATTGATTAAACACTGGCATCTGTGATTCTGTGGGCATCATGGCGAGAGTGAGGTGGATCATCGACTCAACACCTCTGGCTGAGGATGGCGCAGATACTACATCCTTGCCTTTTACACTGATATGTAGGTCTGTTCCATTATCTAGGATGGGAATCTTGGTGGATCCCTTTCCTCCAGTCATTTGTTTAATCATCCATCACCATTCATGACTGAATGTAGCAGGACTGTGGAGCTTTGATCAGATCTGTCGCTCAAGTGCAGTAATATTAATGGATTAGCATCAATAAACAATAGACAGTAGGTGCAGGAGTAGACCGTTCTGCCTCTCGAGCCTGCACCACAATTCAATATGATCGTGGCTGATCATCCTTAATCAGTATCCTGTTCCTGCCTTATCTCCATAACACTTGATTCCATAGTCCTTGAGAGCTCAATCCAACTCTTTCTTAAATGAATCCAAAGACTGGGCCTCCACTGCCATCTGAGGCAGAGAATTCCACACAGCTACCACTCTCTGTGTGAAGAAGTTTCTCCTCATCTCTGTCCTAAATGGTCTATCCCATAATTTTAAGCTGTGTCCTCTGGTTCGGCACTCACCCATCAACGGAAATATGATTCGTGCCTCCAGAGTGTCCAATTCTTTAATTATCTTATATGTCTCAATCATATCCCCTCTCAGTCTTCTAAACTCAAGGGTATATAAGCCCAGTCGCTCCAGTCGTTCAGTGTAAGGTAATCCCGCCATTCCACGAATTGATCTCGTGAACCTACGCTGCACTCCCTCAATAGCCAGAATGTCTTTCCTCAAATTTGGAGATCAGAATTGCGCACAGTACTCCAGGCGTGGTTTCACCAGGGCCCTGTACAGCTGCAGAAGAACCCCTTTGCTTCTATACTCAATGTTATGAAGGCGAGCATGCTATTGTTATGAAGTCGAGCATGCTGTTAGCCTTCTTCACTACCTGCTGTACCTGCATGCTTACCTTCATTGACTGGTGTACAAGAACACCCAGATCTTTTTGTACTGCCTCTTTACCTAAATTGATTCCATTTAGATAGCAATCTGCCTTCCTGTTCCTGCCAACAAAGTGGATAACCACACACTTATCCACATTAGACTGCATCTGCCATGCGTCTGACCACTCACCTAACTTGTCCAGGTCACCTTGTAATCTCCTAACAACCTCATCACATTTCACCCTGCCACCCAGCTTTGTATCGTCCGCAAATTTGCTAATGTTATTACTAATACCATCTTCTATATCATCTGTACTGATCCCTGCGGTACCCCACTGGTCATTACCTGCCATTCCGAAATGGAGCAGTTTATCACTACTCTTTGTTTCCTATCAGCCAACCAACTTTCAATTCAAGTTAGTACTTTGCCCCCAATACTATGTGCCCTAATTTTGCTCACTAACCTCCTATATGGGGCTTTATCAAAAGCTTTCTGAAAGTCCAGGTACACTACATCCACTGGATCTCCCCCATCCATCTTCAGAGTTCCATCCTCAAAATATTCCAGAAGATTATTCAAGCATGATCTCCCATTCATAAATCCATGCTGTCTCTGTCCTATCCTTTTACTACTATCCAGATGTGTCGTAATTTCATCCAGCATATTTCCCACCACTGAGGTCAGACTAACTGGTCTATTATTTCCTGCTTTCTCTCTCCCACCTTTCTTAAAAAAGTGGTATAGCATTAGTTACCCTCCAATCCGCAGGAACTGATCCGGAATCTATCAAACTCTGGAAAATCATCACCAACGCATCCACGATTTCCCGAGCCACCTCCTTCAGTACCCTGGGATGTACACCATCAGGCGCCGGGGACTTATCACCAGTCAGACCTTACAGTCTTTCCAATCCCAATTCCTGGCAAATATAAATTCCCTTCAGTTCAGGTCGTTCAGCCTCTGTTACCTCAGGGAGATTGCTTGTGTCTTCCCCAGTGAGCACAGATCTGAAGTACCCATTTAATTCTGCCATTTCTTTGTTCTCTGTAATATATTCCCGTTTCTATCTTCAAGGGCCCAATTTTAGTCCTAACCATTTTTTTTTGCCTTGCACATACTTGAAAAAACTTTTACTATCCTCCATTACATTATTGGCCAGTTTACCTTCGTACCTCACTTTTCCTCTGCGTATTTCCTTCTTAGTAATCCTCTGTTGTTCTTTAAAAGCTTCCCAGTCCTCTGTTTTCCCACTTATCTTTGCTATGTTATACTTTTTCTGTTTTAACTTTATATGTTTCGTAACTTCTCTCGTCAGCCACGGCCGCCCATTCCTCCTCCTGGGATCTTTCTTCCTTTTAGGAATGAACTGATCTTGCAACTTCTGCATTATACACAGAAATACCCACCATTGTTCCACCACGGTCATCCCTGCTAAGGCATTGCACCAATGAACTTTGGCCAGCTCCTCCCTCATAGCTCCATAGTTCCCTTTACTCAACAGAAGTACTGTCACTTCCGACTGTACCCTCTCCCTCTCAAATTGCAGGTTGAAACTTATTGTATTATGGTCACTACATCCCAGTCATTATGAAAATAGCCTTAGCTGTTCCCCGACTCCATTCCACTCATGGCCTCTACAAGGTCAGAGCACTTCATGCCTGAGAATTCGGCATGTTCATATTGAACCATATAAGCCCGTGAGGAGAGTTTATTTGGGCCTAGCTAATGGATGACAGAATAAAACTAAGCATTCAGTTTTAGAAAATAACATATTCATTTTAACACAGGTACTATGAAGACATGAATTTATTGTATAAAAGTAACGCAGACACATCTAAACATAACTTCAAATTATAAATTACAAATCATTCCATAATGGAGCATATAACAGGGATGGAGTCATGCAATTAGGGGAATGTTCAACCAGACCTGATATATTGTGTTCGTGTCACATTATTGCGTGTTTCAGATCAGGCAAGGAGAAAACGTAACCTGTCGTAGAAGCAAACGGTTTTTTCTCTATCTCTACTTGTACTTCTCTACAGCAACATATGCGAGCTGAAAACCAATCAGCCATCAATAGCACTCATTGAGGGTTCCTGTTGAGGATCATTGGAATCTCTCCACTGCCTGCAGAAAAAGGAATTCATAGACATCCATCTGTTCCAGGAAGAAACCCCAGTGCTAGCAGCTTCTGTGAGGCAGAATAACTTCAGAGACAGAATAACAATTGAAACGTTTTCAACTTTGCTTTTGTCATGAAATTAATTGTTATTTGGCAAAAAAAACTCTCCAAACTAATGTACTGCAGAGTTTCATTTTTTTTTCTGTTTCCTTTCGTGTGTGTGTGTGTGTGTGTGTGTGTGTGTGTGTGTGTGTGTGTGTGTGTGTGTGTGTGTGTGTGTGTGTGTGTGTGTGTGTGTGTGTGTGTGTGTGTCTTTGTGTGCATGTTTCTGTGTCTCAGATTTATAGAAAAATATACGTTGATGTATATATTGTCAATGTCCAAACGGTATACCATTTATGTATCCATTGTAATTCGAGTAACTTTCCTTTGGCTTTAGATTAGTTATTTTTACAAATTAAAGAAACGTGTCTCAATTGTTCCTGACATTGAACCTGACCCAGTCTGAGACGGATATCAGTTACGAAATTACTCACTTAGTTACACTGATAATTTGTCTTGACTTCTCGAGGTGTGGGAATATTAAAAAAAATGACTCTATAACCTCGATACCAACAGGGATAAGGAGAAATTCTCAAAGTGGGAATTTTCTGCCCCATAGGTTTGTGATACCTGTGTGTTTGCATTTATTCAAAGGTGTGTGAGTTAAATACTTGATGGGAAAGTGACTCAAGGATAATGAACTGCAGAAAGGAATGTAGGACTGTGACTTCAATCTGATCAGTCATAATCTTAGTACTTGGTGGGGCAGGGACCCAATTCTGTTCCTCAGTCCTACTTTGCCCCATTCCATTCAGCGCCTCAATGTGCTACACAGGAACAATTGGAGTCCACTTGTTCCCACTACCTGGTGCACAGAAAAAGCGGAGACCATTCAGCCCCTGAATACAGTTAAACATTATTTGGTGTGGATTGGAAAACGTTCTTGGGGGAAAAAAAGAGTTGTTGCTACTGTGTAACAGTCCACTTCTCTCTCTTTACAGAAGTTCCCCAGTCTCTATTTATTAGTCATTTTGCAGACCTAGATTCACAGTGAATACAGCCCCCATACTGTACCCAGATATTGCTCACAAAATCCTCTGGACTCTTTGAATGCAGCAATCCTTCACAGGACTTCCAGGAAAATAACACGATGAATCATCCAATAACAGAATGCAAGGACATTAGAAGCAGGCGTAGGCCATTCAGCTCCTACAGACTGCCTTTCCCTTCAATAAGATCATGGCTGATCTGCTCTGGCCCCAAATCGCACAGTCCCTTACGTGTCAAACATCCATCCATTTCTGTCACCAACTATTTCAGTGATCTCTCTCCCCTACCTCTCTGGGATAGAGAGGTCCCGACGGTCACATCCCTCTCTGAGAAGGAAACATACTGCACACATACAGCGTGACCTTTTGACATTTTCAAAATATGCGAACACCAGGTAAGAGTGACTGGCTCTGATAACAAGGCAGTATTTGACTGCTAATAGTATCAAGGAACCTGAAGAAAATGGAACTTTATGGAGACTAGGAGGAATCATCCCATTGGTTAGAGTAATTCAGCACAACGAAGTTGGCTGTGGTTCTTCGACATCCACCACCACAGCCCTGGAACATTTCTGCGGGAGATCCACAACACAAGCATCTTCAGTTGCTCCTCAATGTCTTTCCCCCCATCATAACCTCAGAAGTGGAGAAGGTCAATGAAGATTACACAATGTTAAAAATAATGTGTCCTCCCTCAGCTCCTGTAGTAGTCTGTGTCCATGTGCAGCAAGACCCGGGCAACATTCAGCCTTGTGCTGTTAGAGTGTCGGTAACATTCATGTAACAGGACTGCTTGACATTGTGCATTGCCACAATAAAAGAAGGAGCTTATTCAGCACCTGAAGCTAACTTCACAGGAATGTGAGGAGGTCATTCAACCCATCAACATTATTGGATAAGAGTAGAGATAGCACATTCATTCCCTCCTGCCTGTTACACATTGAACTGTTAAACAGGAACTAAGGATTGCCCAATCAGCCTCCCAAGTCCTCTGGATCCATTGCTAATGGTACACAACTGAAATATTAATGTGGTATTTTGACGGTGAAGAGGGAAGACTCAAGGAGGCATCTGTCATCACCGAGAAGGTAGACTGGTGTTCTCTATGGAAGGAAGTTGGGAATGGCTAACTCTTTCAGAAGTAAGGAATTGTAGCTGCTGACAGGTTTGTTGACAATGTGACGCTCAGCGCAGGGTCACACACCAACTGCACATTGAGGCAGTAAAAGTTCAGTAAGAGCCTGAAGCTCTCTCTCAACCAACATGGGAGCTCCACAGAGCTACATAAACTACCAAGAAGCACGTATCATGGGGAAAATGCAATTTCTCATGCGACCAATGTCTTTCAATGGAAATAATGTGTTTGTCCGTGGTATTCAATTCCCAACGCAGTCAACTCTTATTCTCTCACCGTGCTACGAATTAACATCCATTTCCTTCACACTCTCCTCATGGTACCATCATCCTAGTGATTATTCTGATAAAACTCCTTTCCACTGTCTCTGTGACAGGGAGATGATTGACTTATATAAGAAAGAAAGTCTGTCCACAATAGCCCAAATACTGTCTGAACAACACCACAATTGCAGGAATGTGTCTTTACTCCTACCCATGATTCGTTTTGCAATGAAGGCTGGCATTTCATTTCC
Organism: Hemiscyllium ocellatum; assembly: GCF_020745735.1. Classification (NCBI taxonomy): domain Eukaryota; kingdom Metazoa; phylum Chordata; class Chondrichthyes; order Orectolobiformes; family Hemiscylliidae; genus Hemiscyllium; species Hemiscyllium ocellatum. The sequence goes on from NC_083409.1 coordinate 2,674,067, forward strand.
TGTCCTGATTAACGGATGCCCTGCATGAATTCTGTTCGTGACTTATGACCAAGGGCATTCCGATCCTTTTTGCCAAAAGCACTTTCCAACCTCTCACCTTCTAATAAATCCAACATGAAAAAGACTGTATATGTTGATCACATTCAAACTGCATTACAAATAGCGATGTTCCAAGCATTGATACAAGCGATATCCAATCAGTCGGGGCCTTCTGTCCAAAGGAGGACGCTAGTCTCTGTGCTCTCTCCATCATCCAATTCTCAATCCATGTAGGATGTCTCCCCCTTACCCAGGGACTGTAACTTTCTTCTCTTACCTGTGTGCAACCGTGTCAACCTACTGAAAATTTAAATGCACCGTTCTCACTCGTCGATGTCACAACCAACAATCTCTATAAAAGATACTTTTAATGTCCAGAATCTAGGTTGACTCTGCTCAATTCTATCATTGTTCTCCAATGATCTATTCATGAGTAATTAGAAACGTTGCTCATAGTTTCCTCACAACTAACATGAACTTATCCTCCAGTCGGTTTTCTGTTTTCACCCTCCATCTTGTTGTTAGTATATGCGGTCATAATAGCTGCTTTCCAGTCTGAAGGATCCTACACAGAATCTATAGAGTTTTGACCTCCCTCAGATAATAAAGGAAAAGGCAGGAGAGAAGGAGGCCACTGATCTATTATGTCTGCACCAGTTCTGAAAAGAGTTATCCAGCAAGCTCAATTCTCCAACCCTATTTCTGTAGCCCTCTAAATTCATCCCTCATCTAGTCCAGCAGCTTACCAACCTTCAACACAATGAGTTTTTCCAGTACTTCGACTTTACTTATTATAAATTTCGTAACTTCCTCACTTTTGTCAGTCACCCTGTTCTCTAATATTTCCAAACAGATTTTCTGTTGCTTCGTCTGTTTGGACAGAACCAATGTATTCACCTCACTGGACAGAGATGGTCTCTGACGCCTCGTGAATACGTGAGAAGATGGGACACTAGCATAATGGATATGTCCCCCCACTCCTGTCTGTCAAGTTCCAGAATCAAAACGTTTGATGGGCAATTTTGAGTACAGTCCTCTCCCTGGTGTGAGACTGCACAACTCTGTGGCCTCTTCATTGTTGAAATAAACTGGCTTCATTCTTTGCACCTGGGAAATGTATACCATTCGGAAATATTTGTGGAAATCCCAGTAAGGACAGTGCAGTGCCCTGCTCCTCCCTCAGCATTCTCTGCAGACCCAGATACACTATAAAATCTACCCCCATACCTTGCACAGAGTAGGAACACCAGGCCCTCTGGTCTCCCTGGATGAATGCAGCAGCTGCCAACACAAATTCAAGAAAACCATGCACAGAACTTCCACGGACTTTCCAATGTCAGAAGCAAGTCAATACTTGTATATATGGCAGACCAACTCAGTGTTGATAATGCCAACCTCTCCTCTGTTTCTATTCCTGGCTGATAAACTGTTACATTTCTGTGCAGTCCCTGAAATATGAAAAGTTCTAATCTCCATGGAAATCGTTGTCAATGCAACTGCACAATTTCCTGCACCTCAGTCACGATAGTAGTAACACTACTATTGATGGTGGAAATGCTGGGGAGGTGATGGTCTATTGGTATTTTCTCTAGACTATAAATTCTGAGATTTCCATAAATATTTCCCAATGATATATCTTTCCCAGGTAATGACCCAAACCCGGACATCAATCCCACCACAGCAGATGGTGGAACCTGAATTCATTAAATATTTGGAATTAACAATTTAATGAAATATTGCTGGTTGTCAAACTAAGAACATCTGGCTCACTAGTATCCTTCCGGGAAGGAAATTTATTATCTTCACTGGTCTGGCCTACATGTGATTCCAGACCATCAACAGTGGTAGACTCTCAAATGCCCTTTGAAATTGTCAATCCAGCCATTAAGTTCTAACACTACAAGGTCTCAAAGAAGTGAAACCAGATAGACTGAAGAAATGTCTGCCTACAGCACATCGAAGTGAATGTTTCAGAAAAGCAGTTCCCCAGGACCTTCCCAAAAACAACTCGGAAAGAGTAATAAATACTGGCTCAGACAACAACAGCCATGTCCCATTAATGAAGGAAAGAAGATGACCAATAAGAGGATGGAGAGATAGGGACTTGGGTATATACCTACATGGACCTGTGACTCAGGAATATGGGAAAAAGTGAAAAATAAATGAAAATGATCTCACAATTTATTTCCACATTAGCTGATTATCCACAGTCCCTTTGTTTATTTTTTCTATATCTCTAATTCTCCATACATTCAACTCATTCCACCAACACACATTACACTATTTCTCAGCTGTTTTCACATCTGATGCATGGTCAGTGGACACAAAATGCTGACTGTGTTTTTCTCGCCACAGAGGCTGCTAAACCTGCTCTGTTTCCCCAGCACTCTGTTCCCTTTTGGTTCAGAACCCTAGTATATTTTTTTGTTTGATTTAACCTTTTTTTATTTTATGGAAAGTTGTCCTGTCGAGTACACACAGGTTCCCTGTAGAGCATTGCACTCAGACCCACCTCATACCCCATTCCCACATTTTCCATGGATAACCCGCTCCCCTCCACCCCCTACCATTTCTCTGCGTCTCCCATAGCTAATACACCTAGCTGCACATGCTAGGTAATTTAGCATGGTGTATCTACTGAACCTGTGTGCACTGCGGGAGAAAACTGAACCTGACAGAGGTGTATAAGAGAATGAGAGGTATGAACAGAGTGAACAGACAGCAGCTGTTCCCCTTAGTCAAAGTGTAAAAAACAAGGGGAAAGACGTTTAAAATGAAAGACAAGGCATTAAGAGAGGATTTGTGGAATCTGCTTTTATCCCAGACGATGGTTTGTGTCTAGAACGCATTGTCTGAGATGGTGTGTAAGGAAGGTAAACTCACGAACATTATAAAGCACTTGTATCAGCACTGGGTGGTGCAGACTCGATGGGCCTTGTCTTTATAACATGCTTTCATGTGGTGGCAGCCATGAAAGCTCTGATATCATCTGAAGCAGCAGCCACAGGGAGTTGTTGGTTCGTTCCATCGAACTGTGCTTAGTAAGTGGCGAGATTACAAACCAGCATCATCACATGGAGTATCAGAACTTATTCAATCGAGGACAGCCCAGCCATTTCTGAAAACATCCAATATAATTCACATGCTCAGTGCCAGAATCGTCCAACGACAATACCAATATTATCCAGCTGCTTGACACCAATAATTTAAGGACACCAAAAACATAGAAACAGATTTCACTTCATTATCACATAAACTTCTCGTGTCAGGTTGTTATTTGTATGAATTCCTTCCCATATATTCGTATTGACAAAGTCTCTTTTATCTTGCGAGCTGTTCATCACAATATGGCGGCTTGTTTAACATTCCATCCATCACCAGTAATATTTACTCACAGTTAAACCGGCACGTGAGATGCACAGCTGGCATTGTCTCTCAACAGCCACTTGGATGGACCAACGTCAACTGGACTGGAATTTCTCAAGGGCAATTAATGCTGGTCTAGCTCCATAAAAATCCGAAATGAATTGAAAAGACAATCAGATTTCTATAATTATTGAAAAATGCAGAGATTTTTATTAATCTGATGAGGTTGTCGCTGTCTTTGAAGTTGTGTGATCTATTTCTGTGAAACCATTTTGTGCATATATTGGAAGAACAAAAAAGATCAGGTCACAGATACAAGGTAACACAGCATTTAAATGCAAAATGCCAGGGAATAGTGGGCTATAGATCTTCAGGTAATTGGAAATAACGTAGTTTAGTGTTTTCTGACTGGCGTAGATGTCCTGGGTGAAAGGCCTGTTTGTATGCTATAGGACTCTGAAGCAGAAGTGGATATTGGGGCACCGGAGAGATGGTAGTGTGGAACAATAATAGATGAGAAATTGAATAATTATTTCACATCAGATTTCACGGTGGTAGATAAGAATAATATCCCCAAAATTCAAGAGAGTGAGGAGGCAGAGCTGATTAGGAGAAGTTGCATGAAAAATTTAATGGATAAATAAGCTGGATGGAGACATTAATGGTGATATTCCAGGAATCTGTAGAATCAGGGAGGGTCATGGAAGACGACTAAATTGCGAACGTGACACCCTGATTTTTTTTAAAGTAGTTACTTTTTTATTGAAAAAAGAACAGTTTTGATTATTTTTAACAAAATTACAAAAATAGTACAAACTAGTGTATTCTGCTTTATAATATAATAACAACCCAAATATAGAATTTAAAAACAAACTACAATTTACTCTACGAATCAGCAAAACATGAAATAGGATTGCCTGCATTACTAACAATAAACAAAAGGAGAAAAGAAAACAAATAAGTAAATAAATAACTAGATGCATATTTAAAATAAATTTATATCAAGTCATAACAAAACTCGTATTTATACGGGATTTCTCCTCTCGGGAGCCCACGAAGCAGCCAGAACTATCCCCATGGCTAAGCAAAGGCCCTGAACAATGTGGCTGATATATCTGTGTCAATGTAGTTCAAAAAGGGCTGCTATGTTCTATAAAATGATTCCGTTTTTTGGTGCGTCATATTCGTAAGGAATTCAAGGGGGATATATTCCATGACTATCCTGTACCAATTTGAATGTCCGGGGGAAACTTCGGATACCCAATTCAATAAAATATTTTTCCCAGACAAAGGGAAAGGATAGTGAATAACTTCCTGCCGTATATATCCAAAGAGGAGAAATTTGGGGAGCCCAAACGGAGAGAAACTGGGTCTAACCCAATCTCCGCAACCAAAATCTTTGCCAAGAAATTCGCTACTGTGTCCCAATACCTGTGGATCTTATGGCATGTCCACAGACAATGAGTGAGAGTGCCAACTTCTATTTTGCATATAGGACAAACTGGATATGCTCCTACCTTGAAATTTGTAAGTCACTCAGATGCCATGTGAGCCTTATGAAATATGTTCAATTGGATAGCCTGAGTTCTGTTATAGATAGAAATCATCCTGTTGTTTTCCCAGACGCCCTCCCACATGTCTAAGGAGATTTCCATCCCCAAATGTTGACTCTAGGTTTTATATAACCGTTCCATGTTCTTTGATACCCTATTAAATAGTAATTGGTAGAGAATACTGACTGCGGGAGAACCCATCGGCCGAAGCACTCTCCTTTCGTTATGCGATTTATTAGGATTAATTATCAATGTAGTCTTCTTTTGTATAAAGTCTCGTATTTGAAAATATCACAAAAGATCTTTGCTAGGCAGCTGTTCGAAGGACATCACGACTTTCCCATTGAACAGATCTCCCAAACGGGAGATACCTCTGGACTTCCAGGTTTTGAATACAGCATGTCAGCCTTGGCTGGAATCGCAATGGTCCCACTGTAGAGGAAAAAGGAGATGTTTTTTGTAGGTTACCCTCATCCTGTCGCATTATCCTTCTGGCTTTGATTGTATTTAGTAGAATAGGATTTTTACAATAATCCATAATAACTCTCGACTTGTCCCTAAATAGTAGATTGATGTGGGGATATTTTGCTTGGGAGGCCTCATTATGTATCCAGATTGGGTCTCTTGTGACCCACAATCAATCAGCTACGTAGGATAATAGAGAGCTCAATTGGTACCTCCTGAAATCCGGAAAATCCAGCCCACCCCTTACTTATGGAAGCTGCAGCTTTTCTAATTTAATAAGGGGCCGTCTATGACTCCAAATAAAGGAGGCAAGCCAACCATAAAGCTGACCCAGCACCGGTCTCGGCAGCTTCAATGGGAGCATTCTCATAGGGTATTGAAGGCCAGGTAGGATGTTCATGCTGACCAAAGCTATTCTGTCTTGCCAGGATATCGGGAGATCTTCCAAGCGTTGAAGGTCCTCTTTTATTTTCTCCAAAAAAAAATTATAATTGGCTTTATATAGCTGACCGCATGCCAGAGTATTAAAAATGCCTAAGTAAAGAAAACGTCCCAGTGATAACGGAAAGGGGAAACGGCATTCATCCTCCCAGCGGCATGGCCTCTGATTTCACAAATTGATTTTATAAACAGAGAACATGCCAAATCAGTTAACCACTTGAATTAAGCGGGACACCCCCAGATGTCAATGGATCATTTAAGAAAACAAGGCCATCAGCTGCAGAGAGACCAATTTTGTGCTTACCCGATCCAACCTCCGGAGCCATTATATTAGGGTCAGATCCTATAGCTTGCACCAACGGCTCAATCACTACCATAAATAATAATGGTGAGAATGGGCATTCCTGACGATAACCTCTGCCAACGTAAAAGCTACCTGAACTTAAACTGTTGTCGATCACCGCTGCTTTGGGATCTTTGTAAAATAGTATAACCCATTTAGTGAAGACGTCTCCAACACCAAACCGTTCCAGCGTATAAAGGAGATATGGCCAGTCTACCCAATCGAATGCCTTCTCTGCCCATAGGGAGAGAACTAATCCCAGTATCGCTCTCTACTGGCAGGCTTGTACCATATTTAAGACTTCTCTAATGTTATTAGTTGATCTACGACCTTCTATAAACCCGATCTGGTCTTCTGTAATAATGAAGGTAAAACCCTCCCCTGTCTTAATGCCAACATTTTTGAGAGAATTTTAAAATCCACATTCAACAAGGGTATAGGTCTGTACGAAGAGCAGTCATCTGTGGCATTTCCCTTCTTAAGAATGAGAGAAACATTTGCTTCTCTCAGAGAAGGCGGGAGGCAGCCCTGACTATGTGAATAATTAAACATATTTATAAGTGACCCGAACAATTCCCCAATGAATTCTTTATGGAACTCACCTTAGAATCCATCTGGTCCAGACGCTTTGCCACTCTGGAGCTGCCTCACCTCCTCCTGTACATCTCCGACAGAGGGGCATTAAAGAACAACACCTGTTCCGTGGTTAGGCCTGGGAGGGCCAGATTTTTTTTTATAAAAAGACTCTATCTTCCTCATTCTATCCTCACAGCCCTGTGACCTACGCAATTTGAAATAGATCTTTCTAAAGGCTGCATTGATCGTTTTACAATCACAAAGCACGTCTAAGCACTTTTTCTAAACACGTCATGGCTTCAGAAGTCTTTTACTTTCTGGCAAGTTATGCTAGATGCCTGCCAGGCTTGTCACCGCATTCAAATAATCTCTGCTTCGTAAGTAATAGCTCACTCTTTGCTGCTTGAGTAAGTGTGAGATTCAAAGTTGCCCTAAGGGCTGTGATCCCCTGTAGATTAGTAATGGGGTGTTTATCACCATACGTTGTCTCAGCCGTCTTCAGGTGAGTCTCGAACAGACACTGTTCTTCTCCCTTTTATCTTTTCTGGGTCGTAGAATATGAGATAACCAAGCCTCTCGCATATGGTTTAGCAGTCTCCCACGTCACTGAATCGTTAACGGCCGTGCCTGAGTTGATATTCTACGAACTTTCTATCCTCTGTGGCATGGTCGGAAATAGTTATATTACCTACTTTACAAAACAATGTTGAGTTCAAAAGTGCTGTGGGGGCAGAAACATATCGATTCTGGTATGGCACGTGTGTGGGTTAGAATAAAAAGTAAAGTCTCTACCCTCAGGGTGAAAACATCTTCACACATATACCAGCCCTAACTCCTACTCAGATCCTCCAAATGCCTAGCTCTCATAGATATGCCCACAGAACTCTTAGGTATTCTGTCCACCTCTGGGTCGATGATACAATTACAGTCTCACCCTATAATTGGGTGGTGCACCCCGATAGCCATCAACTTGGAGAACGCTTCCATCACAAATTTAAAAGGATGTGCCAGGGGCAATAGAGAATCAAAATCCCATATTCCTCTCCATATATTGGGGCATTAATTAATATATATCATCCAGACTCATCTTTTATCTGGTTTAACATTTGAAAGGAAAGATTCTTCCTAGTAAGATTGGAAACTCGCCTACTTTTTGTACTGAAAGATGAAAAGAACACCTGACCAAATCCACCCTGTTGCAGCTTCCAATGCTCCTTATCATGTAGAATCCCTCAGACGCTTCTTTACTTCATCAAATGCCTTTCTCCTGCGGACCATAGCCAGAGAACAACATTATCCTGGAGCCTTTGTATATCATGGCATGGGGATCCTTCCCTGAGTCTCTGGTCAACTCTCGCAGCATCTGTTTTTCCCTCTAATTTTGAAGTTGAACTAGGGACTGGTGGGGGCGCTGGTCTGACCTGAGCCGGCGCACAGCAACCCGATGGGCCCGCTCAAGCGGCAACCAGCGCAAATCCGAATCCATTTCAGCTGTTGGAGCCATTGCTCCAGGAAATCAACAAGCTGCCCTTTCTCCTCCCATTCGGGAAGGCCGATGAGCTCGACTTTCGAGGTCACCAATATGTCCATCTAAGGTCGGGACTCGATGTTCCAGAGCCCAGACCTGACCCATGGATGACTCAGCAGTGGTCTGGGAGGCCGCGGCCCGTTGCACTGCCCCACCCCGACACGCTGCCCAAGTTTCTCGATCTCTCCGTCATGTTTATGCAGCATGACCGAGATCCACTCCCACCTGGACAGCGTCTCTTCAATGGACTCATCAATCTTCTCTCAGAGTTTAAGGAACTCCGATATTAGGCTGGCCCCTGCAGGTCAGGACCCCGGGGCGGCCGCAGACGTCTCTGTTGCCAGGGGGGTATTGGGGGAGAAGTCCCTACCTATTGTGAACAGCGAGAGCCTTTACCTCTGGTCATTTTAAAAAGCATCAGATTGCTAAAGTTTGGTGTAGAATGGCTAAAGATGCAGGCAAAAACTATTTTATCAATTTAGCAGGCGAGGTGAGGGTGGGTGCCCCATTTTGCCTGAGTCTTGGGCAGAGATCTGCAGAATCAGACCTACTTTGACCTCGCTGACACCCTGGTTAGAAAGGGAATAAGGCAAAAGACGGAAATTTACAAACTGATTAGCCTACTCCAGTCGTTGGTACGTTCCTGGAATCCATTGTGAAGGATGAGATTTTTGTATAATTGCCGGTGCATGATAAAGTAGGGCGAAGTCAGTATGGTTTCGTCAAGGGGAGGTCATGCTAATAAATTTGTTAGAACGCTTTCAGGATGTAACAAGCAGGTTAGACCAAGGAGAGCTAATAGATACTATGTGTCTGGATTTCAAGAAGGAAGTTGACAAGGTGCTTCACAGGAGGCTGCTGAGTAAGACAAGGTCCCATGGTGTCAGAGACAAGGTACTAGTGTGTACAGAAGCTTGACTGTCTGGCAGAAGAGGGAGAGTGGGAATAAAAGGGTCCTTCTCAGGATAGCAGCCAATGGCAACTGGTGTTTTGCAAAGGAACCAAAACGTTTTACTTTGTACATGAACAATCTAGATGAAGGAACTGAGGGCAATCCAGCGAGGTTTGGAGATGATGCAATGGTAGATAGAGGGACAGGTATCATTGAGATGGCAGGGAGGCTGCAGACGGATTTAGACAGGATAGCAGAGTGGGTAAAGACATGGAAGATGGAGCACACTTTGGAAAGTGCGAGGTGATGCACTTTAGTGGGAAGAAGAGAGGCATCGACAATTTTATAACTGGGGAGAAAATTCAAAAGTCTGAAGTGCAGAGTGTTGCGAGTTCCAGTCAGGATTGTCTGAAGGTAAATGTGCCGGTTGTGTCAGTAGTTAGGAAGGTGCTGTATCTGGCACACAGTGTGTTTGAAATCTTATATTCAGCAAAAGAACTGAGTCAACTCTTAAAAACAATGATATTTGTTTATTGAACACAATTAATATTAAAACAATAAAACGTATTATACTGTAATGATAAACACTAAAATCTATCTTATGGTTTAACTTAACTTTGGATGATCACATACCACCCCACCAGAAGTTGACCTTGTTCTTCTGATGGTCTTGTAGGTGTTTTGTCTTTCAGTGGTTATTCTCAAGCTACCACTGTCTGACGGGTTTTTAAGTGATTCTTATCTTCCCAAGTCTTCATGTCTTTTGGGAGGGTTTGGAGAATCTGCCAATGCAATGATCAGGTTCATTTACCCTGATCAATCAGATCCAACCTGGGATTGCAACAATGATGGCCCAACGGCGACATTCCATTATCCCATTCAGGTCCAACTTCAGATGTGTATTACAGGGTCTGCAGCTGTCAGGTTTGTTTGCAACCATTTGTGGGTAGCTGCAGCCTGTCTGGATTCTGCAGCATGTGGATGAGCACAGAGACTTTGGTCAAGGCTGGGTTCTACTTCCCAGCATGCATTAATCATTGTTCATTTTTGTAACTCCGTGGTAAATTTATTATTGTCCATCGTAAGATTATTATTTCAGGTGGCCCGCCCGGTCAGAAAGGCAAATACAGTGATGACATTTCTTTTGTGAAGACTTGAATGAATGGATTTCAGCGGCTCTATATGATTCTGGTCAGACCACACTTGGTGTATTGTGTACCGTTTTGGGCCCCATAACTCAGGAAGGATGTGCCATTCTGGAGCGTGCTCAGAGGAGCTTCATAAGAATGCTCCGAGGAATGACAAGCTCAACATATGAGGTCTCTGGGTCTATACTCTGTGAAGATTATAAGGATGAAGGGGGATCTAATTGAAGCATACAGAGTACTGGTTGCCTGGTCAGAATAGACGTTGGGAAGATGCTTCCACTGTTAGAAGGGAAAGGACTCAAGGACATAGCCTCAGAGTCAAGAGAACATCTTTAGAACGGAGATAAGGAGAAACGTCTTCAGCCTGAGAGTGGTGAATCTATGGTAGAATGGCCGTTTCCTTCCCTAAAGGACATTAGCTAACCAGATGAGATTTTCTTGGCAATCGATTCATAAGCACCATCGGTCTCTTAATTCCATATTTGAATTCAAGCTCCGCCACTTTCTGTGGCAGGATTTGGACCTAAGTCACTCAAACATTATCTGGGGTTTATCACATAAGAATTCAATGATAACACCACGAGGCCACTGACTTGCTCAAACCACCTAACGTGTGCAGTATGACATGCATTGGGATGTGCATTCATGTTACCCTTGACTTCCTTATCAAGGTATGGATGATTTTTCTCCGTAATGAAAATCCTCTTCGGTCTTTCGTATCTCCCTAATTATTTGCCAATTTTTTTCAGCTGTCCTGCCTTTGACTGTTCTTTTCTCCCCCAGTCCACCACAGCCAAATCCTTCCTTAGGTCAGTATAATTACCATTGCCTAACACTAAACTCTCATGTATGGCTCAGTCTTCACTCTTTCAATCTGAATGTGAAATCCCAGCATGTTGTGGTTTCTCCTTCCAAGGCAAAACTCATCCATCAATCCTTCCTCTTTATGTAATATCAAATCTAATTTAGATTAGATGCTCTACAGTATGGAAACAGGCCCTTCAGCCCAACAAATCCACACTGACCTTCCACTGGGGGTAACCCACCCAGTCCCATTTCCCTCTGAGTAATGCACCTAACTCTATGGGCAATTTAGCACGGCCAATTCACCTGACCTGCACATCATTGGACTGTGAGAGGAAACCAACGCAGACAGGGGGAGAATGTGCAAACTGCACGCAGACAATCCCCCGAGGCTGGAATCGAACCTGGGACCCTGTTGCAGTGCTAGCCACTGAGCCACTGTGCCGTCCCATTCTCTGGTTGGTTCTATGATGTCCTGCTCTCAGAAATAATCTGTCATACACTCTATGAATCTTTATTCGAGGATATCGCTATCAAGTTGATTGATTGAGCCAATTTGCATGTTCAAACCACCCATAGTTACTGTTGTGCCCTTGTTACACACCCCACACCTTTCTACCTCAGAAGTACTTGGGAGGGGGGCGTTGAAGAGGCTGAAAGTTGTTCTTCCCAAGAGGTTTCTTCTCTTGCTTTTCATTTGCACTGAGACGGATTTCAAATATGTTTCGGCACAAAACACTTTGAAAAGGTTTGAGTTCCCACTCGCACGAACAAATGTTTATTTTCTTTTCACGAGCCACATTTCACAGAAAATATCAAGGATTTAAGAGGGCTAAAAGTGGTCATGAGATATCGTTAGCAAACAGGGTTGAGGAAAATACCAAAGAGTTCTTTTCATATATAAGGAGCAAGAGGGTTTTTAGAGAAGTGTTTGGGCCAGACAAGGACAAAGGAAGAAATTTATGCATGGAGTCAGAGAAAATGGGTGAGTTTTGTAGCGAGTACTTTGCATCTGTATTCACCAAGGAGAGGGACATAACAGACGGTGGGTTTAGGGATAGATCTCTTAGTACTCTGGGTCAAGTCAACATAAAGTGGGAAGAAGTTTTGGATCATCTAAAAGGTATTAAGGTAGACAAGCCCCCAAGTCCGGATGGGATCAACCACAGGTTACTGAGGAATGTGAGTTTCGAAATAACTGGGGCCTTAACATGTATCTTTGCAGGATGATTGAACATTGGTGAGGTCCCGGAGGATTGGAGAATTGCTAATGTTATCCCCTTGTTTCAGAAGGATAACGGGATAATCCAGGTAATTGTAGACCAGCAAGCCTGACATCAGTGGTAGGGAAGCTGCTGGAGAATATAATGTGGGACTTGAGTAAGGCGTTTTATTAGGTTCCCCATGGTCGGCTGATGGAGAAGGTGAAGTCGCATGGTGTCCAGAGTGTTCTATCTAGATGGATAGAGAACTGGTTGGGCAACAGTACACAGAGAGGAGCAGTGGAAGGGGATTTCTCAAAGTGGAGACCTATGGCCAGTGGTGCGCAACAGCGATCTGTGCTAGGACCACTGTTGTTTGTGATATATATATAGATAGATATATATCAATGATTTGGAAGAAGGTATCGGTTGCCTGATTAGCAAGTTTGCAGGTGACACCAAGATTGTTGGAGTAGCAAATAGTGAAGGGGACTGTCAGAGAATACAGCAGAATATAGATAGATTGGAGAGATGGGCACAGAATTGGCAGATGGAGTTCAATCTGTGCAAATGTGAGGTGATGCATTTTGAAAGATCCAGTTCAAGCGTGAACAATGCAGTAAACGGAAAAGTACTGGAGAAAATTGATTTACAGCGAGATCTGGGTGTTCGGGTCCATTGTTTCCTGAAGACACCAACACAGGTCAGTAAGGTTGTCAAGGTGGCATATGGCATGCTTTCCTTCATTGGATCAGGTGTTGAGTACAAACGTTGGCAGGGCATGTTACAGTTGCATAGGGCTTTCGTTTGGCCGCATTTGGAATTGTGCATTTAGTTCTGGTCACCACATTAACAAAAGAATGTGGATGCTTTGAATAGGGCACAGAGTAGGTTCACCAGGATGCTACGTGCAATGGACGGTGCTGGTTATGAAGAAAGATTGAGTAGATTAAGAATATTTTCATTACAAAGATGAAGGTTGAGGTCTACAAAATCAAGGCAGATATACACAGGGTGGATAGCAAGAAGCTTTTTCCCCAGATTGTGTGACTCAGTTACTCTGGATCATGAGTTTAAAGTGAGCGGGGAAAGGTTTAGGGCAGGTATATGTGGGAAGTTCTTTACACATATGGCTTTGGAAGCCTGGAACGTGTGGCCAGAGGGCGTAGAGGCAGGATCGATAGAGTTATCTAAGACGTATTTACTTATGGTGATGACATCTGGCATGTCCCTCATATTCCATACATCTGCCCCCTGGACCAGACACTGGGTGAAAACGTTCACAATTGACAGTATATTGCAGCATTTTGTGACTCACAATCAACCCACTGAAACTATATCCAATACGTGTATTGGATATCCAATACATTCAAAAGTATCAAAATAAAATTATACATATCTGTGGATGGTCAGATACTGATTCATACGTCACCCAACAGAATGTATCTGAAGGAACCAGGAGCAAATGGCAAGCCAAAAATCGTTTTAAGAACTGAACTTGGTGGATTTTGTCTGGTCTAGATAACCACACATATTGTGCTGACACTCAGGTGAATATAACAATTACATCAAAACTGGAAGTCTTGGTCTAACGCCTCTCCCCACCTTCCTGATCTTACAAACCTCACACACTCCGTTCCCTCACTCCCTCACATACCTCACTCCCTAACACACCTCACTCCCTCACACATTCACCAACTGATGAGAATCCACAAGCTTGAAACTTGGAACATTGAACGGTACAGCACAGTGCAGGTACTTCAGTCCTCAATATTTTGCTAGCCTTTTATCCCACTCTATGATCAGACTAACCTCCATAACCCTCAATGCACTAACTTTCGTGTGCCTATTCAAGAATCTTCTTAAATATCCCTAATGGATCTGACTCTACTACAACCGCTGGAGGAAAGCCCTAGTCGCTAAACCTTTCTTTGTGAGACATGCCCTCCAGTCTAGGCAGCATCCTGCAAGTCTCCTCTGCACACTCTCTGAGACTTCCACTTGTTTCCTATAATGAGGCAACCAGAACTGAACACAATATTCCAAATGTGATTGAAACACAGCTTTATAGAGGGAAGAAATAACCTTGCTGCTCTTAAACTCAATCTCCCGATAATGAAAGACAACACACCGTATTCCTTCTGAACAACCCTATCAACCTGGGTGGGAACTTTGAGAGATCTATGGACAATGACCCCAAGATCCCTCTGTCACTCCACACTGCCAAGAATCCTGCCTTTAACCCTGTATTTTTTATGCAAATCCAACCTTTCAAAATAAATTGCTTCACACTTTGTAAGGTTGAAGTCTATCTCCAAATTATCAGCCCAGCTCTAGATCCTGTAAATATCCTGTTGCAACCTCCAATAGCCCTCCACACTATCCACAGCCTCACCAACCTTCGGGTCGTCGTCAAACGTACTAACCTACTTGTCCACTTCCTCATCAAAGTCATTGATAACAATCACAAAGAGCACAGGTTCCAGAGCCGATTCCTGTGGAACATCACTGGTCACTAAGCTCCAGGCTGAATACTTTCCATCTGTTACCATCTTCTGTCTTTTCTGGGCCAGCCACTCCCATATCAAGACAGCCAAATGTCCCTGCACCCCATGCTTCCGAACCTTCTGAATGAGCCTACAATGGGAACGCCTTGGTAAAATTCTTGTTCACCACATCTACTAGTCTACCTTCATCAACGTGTTTTTTTTACATCTTCAAAGAATTCAATAAGGTTTCTGAGGGATGACCTGCTCCTCACAAAGCCATGCAGACTAACTCTTATCAAACTATCGTTTTATAAGTAATTGTCAATATTGTCTCTCAGAAACGTCTGCAATACTTTGCCCACCACTGATGTAAGACTGACTGTTCGGTCATTCCCAGAGTTATCCCTATTCCCTTTCCTGAACAAGGGAATAACATTTGTCACCCTCCAATCATATGGCTCATATTATTCCAGTGGACAGTGAGGACGCAAAGATCATCGGCAAAGGCACACCAATCTCTCCCGTCACTTCCTGGTGCAACCTAGGGTAACCCCACCTGGCCCTGGGGATTGACCTATCCGTATGTTTGTAAATCATTCAATCAGTGTATACTTCCCTTCAACCTTTCTACACAATGTCCAAAAAACTGAATGCATGCTTTCCATTTCAGCGCAGTATACATTGCTGCCTTCCTGACTAAGTATAGTTCACAACATTCTGTGAATCATGGAATGAAAAAAAATAAAGGAATGCATCAATACCTTCCTGATGAAGAGTTTATGACCGAAACATTGACTCTCCTGCCCCTCGGATGCTGCCTGACCTGCTGTGCTTTGCCAGCGCCACACGTTTTGACTCTGACCTCCATCAACAGCAGTCCTCACTTTCTCCATGACTGAGGGCTGTCCCCTTTGCACACTCAGCAGGGAATTAACCATCAGAAACACATTGTATGTGGAGCTGACTGCTCAGATCTGGAAAGCTGCACTTGATGAATGCATTTTTTAAAAAAGAAATTACAATTCCACAGATATTCATTCACTGCCAGAGTTAAAGTTGTGGTTCATGGTTTGAGCAGCTTGATAACAAACAGGAAATGACTGAAGAACTCCGAGGTGTAGGGTGTTCCAGGTATTATATCCCAGCTTACGTTAATGCCGGGAGTATTATCCGACAGGCTGACAGATGTGATAAGGAATGAGTTGACATCTGGAGGTGTGACATTTTTGACATCACAGAGGCGTATTTGAGGGAGGTCAGGGCTAACAACTCATTACTCTGTTGTACTGGAACTATAGGTAGGACAGGGCAGGGTGTTAAAGATGTGGTGTGGTTGCATTATTAATTGAGTAAAAAATGAGGTCTGCAGATGCTGGAGATCACAGCTGAAAATGTGTTGCTGGTTAAAGCACAGCAGGTTAGGCAGCATCTCAGGAATAGGGAATTCGACGTTTCGAGCATAAGCCCTTCATCAGGAATGAGAGAGTAGCCAAGCAGGCTAAGATAAAAGGTAGGGAGGAGGGACTTGGGGGAGGGGCGATGGAGGTGGGATAGGTGGAAGGAGGTCAAGGTTAGGGTGATAGGCTGGAGTGGGGTGGGGGCGGAGAGGTCAGTAAGGAGATTGCAGGTTAGGAGGGCGGTGCTGAGTTGAGGGAACCGACTGAGACAAGGTGGGGGGAGGGGAAATGAGGAAACTGGAGAAATCTGAATTCATACCTTGTGGTTGGAGGGTTCCCAGGCGGAAGATGAGGCGCTCCTCGTCCAGCCGTCGTGTTGTTATAATCTGCCAGTGG
This sequence comes from Hemiscyllium ocellatum, assembly GCF_020745735.1. Lineage (NCBI taxonomy): Eukaryota > Metazoa > Chordata > Chondrichthyes > Orectolobiformes > Hemiscylliidae > Hemiscyllium > Hemiscyllium ocellatum. Next base: position 2,690,706 of record NC_083409.1, read on the forward strand.
AGGAGTCCAAGGACCTGCATGTCCTCGGTGGAAAGGGAGGGAGAGTTAAAGTGTTGAGCCACGGGGTGGTTGGGTTGGTTGGTCCGGGCGGCCCAGAGGTGTACTCTGAAGCGTTCCACAAGTAAGCGGCCTGTCTCCCCAATACAGAGGAGGCCACATCGGGTGCAGCGGATGCAATAGATGATGTGTGTGGAGGTACAGGTGAACTTGTGGCGGATATGGAAGGATCCCTTGGGGCCTTGGAGGTACGTGAGTGTGGAGGTGTGGGCGCAAGTTTTACATTTCCTGCGGTTGCAGGGGAAGGTGCCGGGGGTGGAGGTTGGGTTGGTGGGGGATGTGGATCTGACGAGGGAGTCACGAAGGGAGTGGTCCTTGCGGAACGCTGATAGGGGAGGGGAGGGAAATATATCCTTGGTGGTGGGGTCTGTTTGGAGGTGGCGGAAATGACGGCGGATGATACGTTGTGTGCGGAGGTTGGTGGGGTGGTAGGTGAGAACCAGTGGGGTTCTGTCTTGGGGGCGGTTGGAGGAGCGGGGCTCAAGGGCGGAGGACCGGGAAGTGGAGCAGATGCGGTGGAGGGCATCGTCGATCACGCCTGGGGGAAATCTGCGGTCCTTGAAGAAGGAGGCCATCGGGGCTGTGCGGTGTTGGAACTGGTCCTCCTGGGAGCAGATGCGGCAGAGACGAAGGAATTGGGAATATGGGATGGAGTTTTTGCAGGGGGCAGAGTGGGAGGAGATGTCAGCAGGGGCCTCAGCAGGAGTCCTCAGCAGGGGCCTCACCTTCATTCCCCTACACCCTCGGATTAATGAGTTCAACACGCGCCGAGATATTGAACAATTCTTCCGCCACCTTCGCCTCCGTGCCTACTTTCGCAACCAAGACTCCCGCCCACCCTCTGATGACCCCTTCTCCCGCCTCCAACACACCCCATCCACCTGGACACGCCGTGCTGGCCTCCTACCCGCCCTCGACCTCTTTATAGCCAACTGCAGCCGTGACATTAACCGACTCAACCTGTCCACCACTCTCACCCACTCCAACCTCTCACCCTCAGAACGTGCAGCCCTCCACTCCCTCCGCTCCAATCCCAACCTCACCATCAAACCCGCAGACAAGGGAGGCGCGGTGGTAGTTTGGCGCACTGACCTTTATACCGCTGAGGCCAAACACCAGCTCGCGGACGCCTCCTCTTATCGCCCCCTTGACCACGACCCCACCTCCCACCACCAAACCATCATCTCCCAGACCATCCATGACCTCATCACCTCAGGGGATCTCCCATCCACCGCCTCCAACCTCATAGTCCCACAACCCCGCACCGCCCGTTTCTAGCTCCTGCCCAAAATCCACAAACCTGCCTGCCCCGGCCGATCCATTGTCTCAGCCTGCTCCTGCTCCACCGAACTCATCTCCCAATATCTCGACACGGTCCTGTCCCCTTTAGTCCAAGAATACCCCACCTACGTTCGGGACACCACCCACGCCCTCCACCTCCTCCAGGATTATCGCTTCCCCGGTCCCCAACGCCTTATTTTCACTATGGACATCCAGTCCCTGTACACCTCCATCCCCCATCACGAAGGACTCAAAGCCCTCCGCTTCTTCCTTTCCCGCCGCACCAACCAGTACGCTTCCACGGACACCCTCCTTCGACTGACTGAACTGGTCCTCACCCTGAATAACTTCTCTTTTCAATCCTCCCACTTCCTCCAAACTAAAGGAGTTGCCATGGGCACCCGCATGGGCCCCAGCTATGCCTGCCTCTTCGTAGGATATGTGGAACAGTCCATCTTCCGCAACTACACTGGCACCACCCCCCACCTTTTCGTCCGCTACATCGATGACTGTATCGGCGCTGCCTCGTGCTCCCACGAGGAGGTTGAACAGTTCATCAACTTTACTAACACCTTCCATCCCGACCTGAAATTCACCTGGACTGTCTCAGACTCCTCCCTCCCCTTTCTAGACCTTTCCATCTCTATCTCGGGCGACCGACTCAACACAGACATCTACTATAAACCGACTGACTCCCACAGCTGCCTGGACTACACCTCCTCCCACCCTGCCCCCTGCAAAAACTCCATCCCATATTCCCAATTCCTTCGTCTCCGTCGCATCTGCTCCCAGGAGGATCAGTTCCAACACCGCACAGCCCAGATGGTTTCCTTCTTCAAGGACCGCAGATTCCCCCCAGATGTGATCGACGATGCCCTCCACTGCATCTCCTCCACTTCCCGCTCCTCCGCCATTGAGCCCCGCTCCTCCAACCGCCACCAAGACAGAACCCCACTGGTTCTCACCTACCACCCCACCAACCTCCGCATACAACGTATCATCCGCCGTCATTTCTGCCACCTCCAAACAGACCCCACCACCAAGGATATATTTCCCTCCCCTCCCCTATCAGCGTTCCGCAAGGACCACTCCCTTCGTGACTCCCTCGTCAGGTCCACACCCCCCACCAACCCAACCTCCACCCCCGGCACCTTCCCCTGCAACCGCAGGAAATGTAAAACTTGCGCCCACACCTCCACACTCACTTCCCTCCAAGGCCCCAAGGGATCCTTCCATATCCGCCACAAGTTCACCTGTACCTCCACACACATCATCTATTGCATCCGCTGCACCCGATGTGGCCTCCTCTATATTGGGGAGACAGGCCGCTTACTTGCAGAACGCTTCAGAGTACACCTCTGGGCCGCCCGGACCAACCAACCCAACCACCCCGTGGCTCAACACTTTAACTCTCCCTCCCTCTCCACCGAGGACATGCAGGTCCTTGGACTCCTCCACTGGCAGAACATAACACGACGGCTGGACGAGGAGCGCCTCATCTTCCGCCTGGGAACCCTCCAACCACAAGGTATGAATTCAGATTTCTCCAGTTTCCTCATTTCCCCTCCCCCCACCTTGTCTCAGTCGGTTCCCTCAACTCAGCACCGCCCTCCTAACCTGCAATCTCCTTACTGACCTCTCCGCCCCCACCCCACTCCAGCCTATCAACCTCACCTTGACCTCCTTCCACCTATCCCACCTCCATCGCCCCTCCCCCAAGTCCCTCCTCCCTACCTTTTATCTTAGCCTGCTTGGCTACTCTCTCTCATTCCTGATGAAGGGCTTATGCTCGAAACGTCGAATTCCCTATTCCTGAGATGCTGCCTAACCTGCTGTGCTTTAACCAGCAACACATTTTCAGCTTGCATTATTAATTAACAAGGCAGCTACTGCTGAAAGGATGGACAATATCTTGGAAGGGTCTTCAAATGAAGCTTTGTGGGTCGAGGTTCGAGTCAAAAAGGTGACGGATGCATTACTTTTTAAAGCACATTTTAGCTTACAGCGTGAAAACAGGCCCTTTGGACCAACAAGTCCACACAGATCCATTCTTCGACATTTACCCCTTCATTTAGCACTCCGGGCAAATAAGCATGGCCAATTCACCTAAACTTTGGATGGTAGGAGAAACCGGAGGAAACACACGCAGCCATGGGAAGAATTTGCAAACTCCACATAGACATTCGCCGCAAGTGAGAATTGAAGTCCGGTCTCTAGCAAAGTGAAGCAGCAGTGCTAACCACGTGTGCCACCGTGCTGGGCACAGAACGACAGAAAAAAAAACAGAAGCAGATGCAAAACCAATTCACTGAGATGTCTTGGAAAGCAACGCTGGTGAATTTACAGAGAGAGGAAAGCAAGGCTGGAGATGTTAGAGATCGGAAAACAAGGCAGAAGATGTTTCACAGATAGGAAAGCAAGGCTGGAGATGTTACAGAGATAAGAAAGTAAGGCTGGATATGTTACAGAGACAGGAAAGCAAGGCTGGACATGGGACAGAGACAGGAAAGCAAGATTGGTGATGTTACAGAGACAGGAAAACAAGGCTAGAAATGTTACAGAGATGGGGAAGGAAGGTTGTACATGTTACAGAGAGAGGACAACAAGTTTAGAGATGTTACAGAGATAGGAAAGCAAGGCTGTAGGTGTTACAGAGAGAGGAAGGCAAAGCTGCAGATGTTACAGAGATAGGAAAGTAAAGCTGGAGATGTTACAGAAATAGGAAAGCAAGGCTGGAGATATTACAGAGCTAGGAAATCAAGGCTGGTGATGTTACAGAGAGAGGAAAGCAAGGTCAGTGATGTTGTAGAGAGAGGAAAACAAGGCTGTAGGTGTAACAGAGATAGGGAAGCAAAGTTGGAGATGTTACAGAGGGAGAGGAGAGCAAGGTTGGAGATGTTACAGAGCTAGGAAATCAAGGCTGTAGGTGTTACAGAGAGAGGAAAGCAAGACTGGAAATGTTACAGAGATGGAAAGCAAGGCTGAAGATGTTACGGAGAGGAAAGCAAGGTTGGAGATGTTACAGAGCGAGCAAAACAAGGCTGGAGATGTTATTGAGATAGGAAAGCAAGGCTGGAGGTAGTCAAGAGATAGCGTGGCTGAAAAGGTGTTGCTGGAAAAGCGCAGCAGGTCAGGCAGCATCCAAGGTCAGGAGAATCGACATTATGGGCATGAGCCCTTTTCTGTGTGGCCTGCTCTATATTGGGGAGACAGGCCGCCTAGTTGCGGAACGTTTCAGAGAACACATCTGGGACACCCGGAACAACCAACCCAACCACCCTGTGGCTCAACACTTCAACTCCCCCTTCCACTCCACCAATGACATGCAAGTCCTTGGACGCCTCCATCACCAGACCATAGCAACACGACGGCTGGAGGAAGAGCGCCTCATCTTCCGCCTAGGATCCCTCCTACCACTTAGAAGGGCTCATGCCCGAAATGTCGGTTGTCCTGCTCCTTGGATGCTGCTTGGCCTGCAGAGCTTTCCGAGCAACACATTTTCAGCTCTGATCTCCAGCATCTGCAGTCCTCACTTTCTCCTAAGAGATAGCGTAGCCTGTGCATGCTAGAAAGTTAGTGAGATAATTTTAGATTCATTCACATGATATGGGGAGAGGTGTAGCCGCTGGAGATTAGAGAGATTGGGAGGGGTGTAGGGGCTGGCAGAATTTACAGGGATAGATGGGGCTGGAGTATGAGATAAAGTTCGTGGAGATACGGAGGGTTACTGAGATACAGGTGAATACAGCGGCTGGTGGACATGACCGGAAAGATGCAGAGAAACACGTAGATAGTTTCAGAAAGGGATTGCACAATGACTTAATAGAGAAAATATTGTAGAAATCTGTGGAATAGACAAGACACTGGGAGGAACTGAAAGAGTGAGACTTGGAGTTTCCAATCACAAGAGTCATAGAGTGTCATACAGACAGAAGAGGCCCTTTAATTGACAGTGACAAAAACAAAAAAAAAACCCTGCAGAAACTGGAAACACCTCCTTCCTAACGTCTGAGGTCTAGGGCACGACTTGGAACAGGTGTCCTACAGGCTGCTCAAGCAACAATGTGATATAACAAACCCAGACGGTGTCAGATTAAACACTGACACGGAAACCTCCTGCTGACTCCCCTCCCTCGACCTCACGGTGTCAGACCAAACACTGACACAGAAACCTCCTGCTGACTCCCCTCACTCAGCCTCACAGTGTCAGATCAAACACTGACACGGAAACCTCCTGCTGACTCCCCTCCCTCAGCCTCACGGTGTTAGAACAAACACTGACATGGAAACCTCTTGCTGACTCCCCTCCCACAGCTGATGGATCAGTGTCCCTCCACAGTGAACAACACTTGCAGGAGGCCTGCGAGAGTGACGGAGCTGGAGAATGTATACTGGGTGGGCCTTTCAAAACCACCACCAAGTAGGGCTCAGCAGCAGCACTGCTGTTAAAGATGGTCGGGTCAAAAAAAGACAGAGCTGCGAGACTGATTCCGCACTGGGTCGGGGGGTGGGGGAGGCAACTGAGAGAGAGAAACCTACTGGCGGCAGACACATTGATGGATGACCATATTGGGAATGGTGACACTGCACGAAGTATTTCTGGAGACAAAGTCCCACTTTTACACGTGTGTGTGTGTGTGTGTGTGTGTGTGTGTGTGTGTGTGTGTGTGTGTGTGTGTGTGTGTGTGTGTGTGTGTGTGTGACCAACATGTGAGAGATACGATCACCATGCTAAATGGGACAGATTTTGTAGTCATCTAAGATTCAGAACTGGCCTGTGTGAGGTGGTTTTGGTCATTACGAACAGCAGCAGAATAGTACTCCAGCATAATTTTCACTGTCACTGCCTGGTATATGGTCCACTTTACACTGACCATCAGTCCAGGAAATAAGCCCTTGTACAATACAGGAGGGTCTTGCCAAGGGCAGCACCAGGTATACCTCACAATGAGGTTACGTTACCAAACAGGACCACTTACACACCACACAGGGCTATTTACTCACCAAATAGCATAAGTAGCACGTGACAGACACATCTAACCAACATATCAGACCTAATCTCTGCAATCCTGTCATATGCTGTCAGCAGGAATTGTGTGGTCAATCAAAGAGCAGGAGCATCCACAAATACCACATTCCTGAATGATGGAAGGGCTTAGTACAACAATAGAAATCTAAGGCTGAAACATTTACAGCAATGTTCAGACAAAAGTATCGATGGGATGATCGAATGTAGCCTCCTCCAGGTGGCAGTCTTCAGCTAATTCAATTCATTTTGTGTGTTATCTCCAAGTGGCAGGACGGATGGGGAATGCAAAGGCTGTGGGCCCTGAGAACATTCAATTCAAGCTGTTCCTGCTGGGATACAGCACTGGCATATACCTGACCATCTGGGAAACTATCTCGGTGTGTCCTGTACACACACAGACCAAACATCAGGCAATCAATGACTGTCCCATTGCTCTAATCCCTATCACTAATAAAGTGTTGGAATGATATTAGAACCTACAGTGCGATCAAGCAGCACTTCCTCAGCACCAACATGCTCACTCAAATTCAGTTTGGGCTCTGCCAGGGCCACTTAGACAGTTTGACATGATTAAAGACCGAGAAGCCGAAATAAATAGTCCCATCCACAACGACTCCCTCCCTCCACAACTGACACTTAGCAGCAGGTATGAGTAGATTGACATTTCCTCAGTTAGCACCATCCGCAGTCATTACCATTGCCATCTGGAACGAAAAGGGCAATATTGAGGGAATAGTGATCATAATTCATTTTATTTTAACATAAGTATTGTAAAGGAAAAACTAGACTAACAGACAATGTCTAACCTTATTCAAGTAAACAGAAACAAGTAACGAGAAGATAAATCAGAATCAGAGCAGTGGCAGGTAGTCTGAGAGGAGAGTAAAGTGGAAGTAAGAAAATGTGTTCTCATAAAGTGAAAAGGGTCAGGCAGCTAAATCAAGAGCCCCCATGAAATCTAGGAATACAAAGACAGAACAGGAAACCTTACATCACACAACAGGAACGTAATACTACAGAATGACGATAGGAGTGCGGAATATGGAGGGGTGAGATCCAAAACGAAATTAGAAAGCAAACAGTGTTTGTGAAGTGATGCTGTCAAGAAATATCAAGCCATCTTTAGCAGATTTCTTTTCAGACCAGAGAAGGAAAAGTAAAATAAGGAATATAAAAGGCAAACAATAGAAACTGTCAAAGTTTTGTATATGGTTCTGAGTTTTAATTAAAGCTTAAAGGACCGCAACAATGTGGGCTATTGTGATGAATCTGGGAGAATTGTCTGAGAAGCCCATCAGACCCTTCTCGATGTTACAATATTCAGGGATGTGAGATCTGGTCATGGAGACAGGGTGGTAAAGATGGCAAGGTTTGGGAAAGTTTAATGACAAGAGAAATTGTCAGTTCAGTCACAAAGAAAAAGGAAGCACATCTAAGAGTTTGGGAACTGAAGACACTCAGAAGCATCGAAAAACATGATAAAAGACAGGAAAAACGGAAAGAAAAAGAGTTGTGAGGACGAAAAAGCACGATGAAATGTCTTTATAAAACAGGATTAAGGAAAATGCCAAAGCAGTCTATCAGGAGGAACAGAGTAGCCAAGTAAAGAGTACGCCCGATCAAGGACAAAGGAGGGAATTAATGCGTGGAGCTGGTGAAGTCCTTAATAAATACTTTGTATTGGTTTTCACAAAGGATGAGGACTTGGTGGGTGGTGAGTCAAGAGATGGAAATGCTGATATCCGATGTCATTTTGATATTAAAAATGGAGGCTGTGTTGGGTGTTTTGAAAAATATTAAGGTCGACAAGTCTCCATGATATGATGGGATTAATACCGAAATACTGAGGGAATCGAGGGAGTAAATTGCTGAGACTTCGTGCACACACTTGGTTTGCGCTTCAGTGACAGCAGAGGTTCGAGAGAACTGGAAAATGGCCACTGATGTTCCTTGTTAGAAAAAGGGCAACGCGGATAATTCCAGAAATTTCAGCTTCGTGAGCCTTACATCAGTGGTAGGGAAAATATTGGAGATTCTTAGTGATAGAACTGACTCACAATTGGAAAAATAAGAACTTGTTCAAGATGGGCAACATGGCTTTGTGTGGGGAAAATTGTGTCTCACAAACGTGATTGAATATTTTGAGAAAGTGGCAAAAGTGATTGATGAGGACATGGGGCTGGATGTTGGCCATCTGGACACAGAGGTCACAGGAGCGAGGGTCATGATGGCGTCACCAGAAACCAGCTCTAACATTCATGGCAAATTGTCCATATTCAGTTTTCCCACAGTAGGAGGGAGGACATGAACCTGAAAATTAATGAGGAGAGATCTGCATGAATGTGGCTGCTGATCATCGGGAGTTATTCAATCAGCAATTGGCCACTATTTTGCTGAAATCTTGTCTTGAACTGAACAGCACAGGAACAGGCCTGTCAGCCCACTAAGTTGCACTGATACTTGATGTCTTTAGAAGTTATAAAATGTTGTATATCATTATATTCCCTGCTAACTCATGTACATGTCAAGATACCATCATTGATGTTGTATACTCTTTTACAGCCTCCTCCATCAGTGCATTTCGGGCACTTTCACATTGTGTCTGGGCCAAAGCAAAAAAAAACTTGCTTCTCATATCTCCTTTACACTTCCCCCATTTACCTAAAACGTATGCCCCTTAACAATTAATATTTCTACTCTGGGGGAAAAAACCTGTCTCCAACTGTCTATTCTATCCATACCTCTCATAATTTTGTAAACATGTAACCCGTTCCACTTTTGTCTAATATCCTCCAAACCAGACAACATCCTAATAAATGTTTTTCAAACCCTCTCCAATACCTCGACATCCTTTTGCTGATCTGGTAATCAGTCCTGCACACAATATTCTAAATGATGCTGAAATGTAGTTCTATCCAGCTGCAACATGTAACAATGTTTCCCTGTGTTGCTACTTTCAGGGACCTAGGGGCCGATATGCCCAGATCCCTTCAATGTTGAAGCTACTTAGAGATCTTTCATTTCTTGTATATTTCTCTCCTGCAGCAGACTTTCTCAAACGTATCAACTCGCAGTTGCACATTTTAAATTACATCTGCTTTTTCTACATCCAAGTCTCCAGCCCACGTATATCCAGTTACATCATCTGCCAACCAGCCTGACAATCCGCAACGCCCCCAATCTATTTATGCATGTCCAGACAGCCAAAAAACACCCTTCCACTACTCCTGACTGCTATGACTAAGCAGTTCTCTGTCTATGTTACTGACTGACCGCTGATACTATTTCACATCACCTTCTGTATGAGCCTGCTGTAAGGAACCAAATCAAAGGCCTTGCAGAGATCCAGATGGCCAACAACCAGCTCCATGTCCTCATCAATCACTTTTACGACTTTCTCAAAATATTCAATCACGTTTGTGAGACACAATGTTCCCCACACAAAGCTTTGTTGCCCATCGTGAATAGGTCCATATTTTTCCAAATGGGGGTCAGTCCTATCACTAAGAACCTCCAATATTTTCCTTACGACTACTGTAAGGCTCTCTGAGCTGAAATTCCTGGAATTATCCCTTCTTCAACCAAGGAGCAACATTGGCTTTTGCCCCGTTCACTAGATCCTCTGCTGTCACTGAAGTGCAAACAAAGTGTGTGCAGAAGGTCACAGCCATTTACTACCTCGATCCCCTCAGTCTTCCGGGATTAATCCCATCATATCCTGGAGACTTGTCGACGTTAATATTTTTTCAAAACACCCAACATGGCCTCGATTTTTGATATCAAAATGACGCCACGTATCAGCATATTCATCTCTTGACTCACCACCCACCATGTCCTCCTCCTTTGTGAACACCAATATAAGGACTTCACCCCCTTCCTCCAGCTTCATGTATTAATTCTCTCATTTGTCCTTGATCGGGCTAACTCTTTCCATGGCTACTGTGTTCCTCGTGATAAACTGCTTTGGCATTTTCCTTAATCCTGTTTATTGAGACATTGCATCGTGCTTTTTCGTCCTCCCAACTCTTTTTCTTTACGTTTTTCTTGTCTTTTATCATGTTTTTCGATGCTTCTGAGTGCCTTCAGTTCCCAAACTCTTAGATGCATGTCCTTTTTCTTTTTGACTCAACTGACAATTTCTCTTGTCATTAAACTTTCTCGAATCTTGCCATCCTTACCACCCTGATTCCATGATCAGATCTCACATCCCCGAATAGAGTAACATCGAGAAGGGTCTGTTGGGCTTCTCAGACAAGTCTCCCCGATTCATCACAATAGCCCCCATTGTTGAGGTCCTTTAAGCTTTAAGTGAAACTCAGAACCATACACAAACTTCGACAGTTTCTCTTGCTTGCCTTTTATTTCCTTATTTTACTTTTCCTTCTCTGATCTAAAAAGAAATCTGCTAAAGATGACTCAATATTTCTTGACAGCATGATTTCACAAACACTGTTTGCTTTCTAATTTCGTTTTGGATCTCACCACTCCACATTCCGCACTCCTCTCGGCATTCTGTAGTATTACGTTCCCATTGTGTGATGTAAGGTTTCCTGTTCTGTTTTTGTATTCCTAGATTTCAAGGGAGCTCTGGATTTAGCTGCCTGACCCTTTTCACTTTATGAGAACACATTTTCTTACAATCACTTTAATCTCCTCTCAGACTACCTGCCACTGCTCTGATTCTGATTTATCATCTAGTTACTTGTTTCTGTTAACTTGAAGAAGTAAAGTTAGACAGTGTCTTCTTCGTCTAGCTTTGTCCTTTACAATACTTATGTTAAAATCAAATGAATTATGATCACTATTCCCGAAATCTAAATATTGTCCTTTACTTTCCAGATGGCAGTGGTAATGACTGCTGATGGTGCGAACAAAGGAAATGTCAATGTACTCATACCTGCTGCTGAGTGTCGGTGGCGGAGGGAGGGAGTCATTGTGGATGGGGACCATTTATTTCGGCTGCTCAGTCTTTAATCGAGTCAAACTGTCTCAGTATTTCTGGAGTTGCACTCATCAAACACATGGAGATTATTTGATCATATTCCTGACTTGAACCTTGGAGAATTTGGCCAGGCTTTGGCAAGGCAGAAGAAAAGTTACTTGCTGCACTATTCCTAACTTCTGATTTGATGTTCTCACCGTAGCAGGGAAATAGTCTTGGATTAACCTGAGAATGTTAATGCCAATAGATTCAGCAATGGTACTGCCTTTGAATGTTGAATGACAATAATGAGTTGGTTTAAGATGGTCATTGTCTGACATTTGTGTGGCACAGATGTTACCTATCACTTGTCAGCCCCGAAGCCTGGCTGCTGTCCACGTCTTGTTGCATTTGGACTGATTTTTGTGATTTGAGGAGTTGCGATTTGTAAACTCATGAGCCAATCTCATCACATCTGATCGTATGAAGGAGTGAGCTTGCAGATAGTTGGTTTTCCAAACTCCCTGCTGCCTTTGTTCTTCTAGGTGACAGTGAGTTTAGAAGGTACTGTCCACAGGAACACAGTGATGGGAATGCTATTGAAAATCAAAGAATGATGGTTTGAGTCTTTATTGTTATATTTGTCTAATGTTTGAGTGTCGTGAACATTACTTGCTGTTTGTCAGACAAATCCGGATGTTTTCCAGGTCTTGTTGCATTTCAGCATGGCCGGTTTCAGGAATGGTGTAATCAGTGACCGTTCCCCCGTCTGACCTTATGATGGAGAGAGGGTCATTGCAGCAGCTGGAAATGGTTGAGCGTCAGACACTCTCTTTCCTGAGGAATGGTTGCAGAGCTTTCCTGGAGTTCCAATTACTCACACTGATAACAGGCATTATTGTTGCTGGGGATAATTACTGACACTGCAAACAGGCATTATTGTTGCTGGGGATTCTTACTCACACTGACAACAGGCATTATTGTTGCTGGGGATAATTACTGACACTGACAACAGGCATTATTGTTGCTGGGAATAATTCCCACCAGGAGAATACTTGCCCCAGATTCTGATTAACTATAGTTTTACTCTGGGTCCTATTGTCACACCCTGTTAAATGGTGACTCGATGTTAAGAGTAATTACTCTCACTGCCCCTTTGGAGTTCCAATCTTTTAAACTGAGCTTGCAGTGGGTTCAGGATCTGAGTGAGCCTGACGGGGCACTACCTGAATGACAGTGAGCAGATTATTGCTGATTGATCCCATTATTGCTGACACCTTCCATCACATTTCCATGGTGGACCGTACACCGATGGGTCAGTGACGGGCTGCAATGCAAGGCCTTGCTTTTCGTTCACAGGACACACGTGGGCAGGTTATCACAGTATTGGGAGGTGTCAGTGTTCTTGCTGGAATGGAACAGCTTGGCTAGAGATGTGCCAATCTCTGGAGTTAAATCACAGTTTACAGTGTATCAGCCATTTTTTGACATGGTGTGGAGTGAATCGAATTGTCTGAAGATTGGGGTCAGTGATGCGGGGGCCTACTGAAGGGGCCTGAAACGGATCATCTGCTCAGCCCGCCTAGCTGCAAGTTGTTGCAAATGCAGCAGTTTCATTTTATTTCTAATGTGCTGGGCTCCCCAATAATTGGGGACTTCATTGTTGAAGAGCAGCAGCCTCCTCCTCTAGTGGTCTTTTTCATTGTCCACTATCTTTTATAACTACATGTGGCAGGATTGCAGGGATATATCTGAACCATTGATAGTGGAATCACTGAGCTCTGTCCATCACTTGCTGCTTGTGCTGTCGGAATACAAGTCGTCCCGTTTTGCAGCTGAAGGCAGTAAGAGTTTCCCCAGATGGTCCCTCGTCTCCAGGTCTGGCTGGTGCTGCTCCCAGCATGTTCTTCTACACTCAACACTGACCCAGTTATTGGAGAGTGGGAGATATATTGGGCCATGATGGTTACTGTAGAGTGGGAGGTAGGTTGGGATGTGACGGTTACTGTACAGTGGGAGGTATGTGGTCCCGTGATGGTTACTGTACAGTGGGAGGTATGTCGAGCCGTGATGGTTACTGTACAGTGGGAGGTACGTCGGGCCGTGATGGCTAATGTACAGAGGGAGGTATCTCGGTCCAGTAAGTTGCAGACTGTATGAGTTGTACAGAATATGATTCTGCAGCAGCCGATGGGACATTGTACCTCATTGATGCATCGTCATTGGTTGGTTAATCTGTTTAAAGTCTGTACCATTCAGTACATGTCATGGTGAGGAGGGTCTGCAAAATGTGAAGTTAGCCCTTGCTCCCCATTGTGCAGTGAACATTGTTACCGATATATGAAATGGAGAGGTGTATCTGCAGCAGGCAGATCGGTGATGATGTGATCAATTATAGGTTTCCCTTTTACTGGTTCACCATAACCTGCCGCAGAGCAGTCTAACCGCCACAGGATCCAACAGCAATGCTGAGCACTATGATTATATTAGATGCCCTACAGTGTGGGAACAGACCCTTCGGCCCAACCAGTTCACACCAACCCTCCGAAGAGTAACCCACTACCACTACAATTCACCTGACCTGCATTTCTTTAGACTGTGGGAGAAAACCAGGCGCAGACACGGGGAGAATGTGCAAACTCCACACAGGTAGTTGCCCAAGGCTCGAATCCAGTCTGGATCCCTGGAGCTGTGAGGCAGCAGTGCTAACCCCTGAGCCACCATGCCTCCCTATATTGACTATAAGCCAAGGAGCTGCCCTCTTCTGCCTGGCTGTGCCCTTTCAGGGGACATAACCTACCAGAGAGGATGGTAATGTTGCCTGGGACATAGTCCTGTTCACATAATCTTGCTTTCCAGACAATATCTGATTGTTGCTTGATTAGTCTGTGGGAAATATACAACAGGTCACTTGTACATTCTGTATAATGAAGAGTTAATATCACTTTATTTCTTACATATTTTAAAATAAACCAAACATCATTGTTTTTAAGTTGAAAGCAATTGAAAGGAACAATAATTGATTTACCAAAGCGCACACCTAACTATGACACTATTCAGTGACTGTAGTAAACAGCTGATTCATGTTCAGTTCAGTGAACACACCATCTTGCAGGCAGCAAAGCTGTTCTAAATGACATTGAGGAAAAAACCTACATTCAGACACAGTTTTACTGGCCCTCACCATGACCTCTAAAACACTGGCCATCTCCAAAGTCTGTCCACAGAGCTTCCAAACTGGAGCTGGGCAGTTACTGACTCAATCTCTCACAATAGACTGGTTCGAGACATACCTGAACAGCAAGGAGATGTGTGTGGGGCAGACTGGTCAATGGACTAGCACATGGCGCTGGTCCAGACGCAGTTCAACATTTGTAAAAATGACCTCTAAACAATCATGTCTTGCAAATATGTCTTAGACCCGATCCTGAATGAAGGTGTTATAATGGTGAAGAGTTCCTGTAGCACATGGCATCTTACATTGAATCCCTCATAAACCATATCCAGTTATGCTAGCTCCACAATGGCAGTATCCAAACAGAATTGTGCAGCTTCATTGATGGCCGGCATCAGCCCAGCCCAACGTCCTTGTGTGTGACTTGAGCTGGAAATCTCTGTGTAAATGTTTGCAGCATTGTTCTAACCATTAACAGCAAAGTTTCTTTACTGAAGGTCCGACATCCTTTCGTAATACTAACTTTTAGATTGTCCAATAAACACAAAATCCCCCCCCCCACCTATATTCAGTTCATTTTTGTTACAATATGACAAAAACAGTGCAGAACTCATAGTAAGGAGCATTGAAATGATGAGTCTCATTTCCACACCCAAGACCAATTATTATTAAGTGCAAGGATTTTGAAAATATGATTTTTTTTTTACTTTGTATTAATGTTGTGAACTAATACTCGACTCTCCTGCTCCTCAGATGCTGCCTGAACGGCTGTGCCTTTTCAGAACCACATTTTTTGACTATGATCTTCAGTATCTGCAGTCCTCACTTTCTGCCTGGTAATATTTAAAAATAACCATTTTTGTGGTAACAATTTCACTGTGTGTTTTAACATGTCAGTCAGATATGAGAACATTTTGAATTGCTTACGTCTATCTCAGAGCTCAGTATTGTTGGGTGTGAATGTCAATGTCTGTGTGATGCTTGGTATGTAAGCCATGGCTCTGAGAGACTGACAGGTGATCCCTTCAGCTGTTCACAACAAGCAAGTTACGGACTGAACCCAACCAGCCTGAACTCACAAACCCAAAGCATAGTGTCTAGCATTGGGCATGTTTGGACAATATTTTTAATTTGAATTTATTCATAGAATATGATTGATCCAGTATTCATTGCCTGTCTCTTGTTGCACTTGAGAAAGTGGTGGTGAGCTGCCGCACTGAACCACTGCAGTCGATGTGTTGTCGTTAGACTTCCAATACCATTCCGGAGGGACATTGAAACAGTGACACTGATGGAACAGCAATATACTTCCCAATCAGGATGGTGGGTGGCTTGGATCGGAATGTGAACATAGTCGGGCCCCCGTATATCTGCTTCCCTTGTCCTTTTGATGGTTGTGGTTTCGGAGGTACGTTATAAGGTGTCTTGGTAAATTTCTGCAGAGCACCGTGTAGATGGCAAGAATTGCTACTACTGAGTGTCAGTGGATGAAGGATGAAGCTGCATTCACACAGGCAAATGGGGGGGCGTATTTCATCACACACACATTGAACATGTGTCTTCGAGAGAGGGGACAGGCTTTTAGAAATCATGAGGTAAATTATTAGGTTAGATTACTTACAGTGTGGAAACAGGCCCTTTAGCCCAACAAGTCCACACCTACCGTCCGAAGAGAAACTCACCCAGACCCACTCCCCGACATTTACCCCTTCACCTAACAATATGGGCAATTTAGCATGACCAATTCACCTAATCCGCACGACTTTGGACTGTGGGAGGAAACCGGAGCAAACCCATGCAGACACGGAGGACATGTGCAAACTCCACTCGGACATTTGCCCGAGACAGGAATTGATGCTGGGTCTCTGGCGTTGTGATGCAGCAGTGCTAACCACTGTGCCATCGTATTTATGCAGGATTCCTTGCTCCTGACACATTCTTGTAGCCAATTAACTTACATATGTCGAAAAGTGTGCTACTGGAAAAGCACAAGAGGTCAGGCAGCATCTGAGGTACAGGAGAATCGATAATGCAGCATAAACCCTTCACAGGAATGTGTAATGAAATTATATGATCAGTCCAGTTCTGGTTTACAGTAATCCCTGGGATATTGCTAGGTGGATGTTCAGTGATGGTGGTGGCATTGACCGTTAGAGGACATGGTTCAGTTCTGTATTGTTAGAGGTAATTGTTATCTGGCATGTGTGTAATGAAAGTGGTCCTTGTCCCTGTTAAGCACACACCTGCGTATTTCCAGATCCTTGTTGCATTTGGATAAGGATTGAACATAGAACATAGAAGGATACAGCGCAGTACAGGCCCTTCGGCCCTCGATGTTGCGCCGACCGAATCCTACCTAACCTATACTAGCCCAATAACTTCCAAATGCCTATCCAATGCCCGCTTAAATGACCATAAAGAAGGAGAGTTCACCACTGATACGGGCAGGGCGTTCCATGAACTCACAACCCGCTGTGTGAAGAATCTACCCCTAACATCTGTCCTATACCTACCACCCCTTAATTTAAAGCTATGTCCCCTAGTAACACCTGACTCCATTAGCGGTAAAAGGTTCTTAGTATCTACCCTATCTAAACCCCTAATCATCTTATACACTTCTATCAGATCTCCCCTAAACCTTCTCTTCTCCAATGAGAACAGCCCCAAGTGCCTCAGCCTTTCCTCATAAGATTTTCCTACCATTCCAGGCAACATCCTGGTAAACCTCCTCTGCACTCGTTCTAAAGCTTCCACATCCTTCCTATAGTATGGCGACCAAAACTGCACACAATACTCCAGATGAGGCCTCACCAGAGTCTTATACAACTGCAACATGACCTCAGGACTCCGGAACTCAATTCCTCTGCCAATAAAGCCCAGTACACCATATGCCTTCCTCACAGCACTATTTACCTGGGTGGCAACTTTCAGAGATCTGTGTACATGGACACCAAGATCCCTCTGCTCATCCACACTTCCAAGTAGCCTACCATTAGCCCAGTAATCCATCATCTTGTTATTCCTACCAAAGTGAACGACTTCGCACTGAGCTACATTGAATTCCATTTGCCACATTTCCGCCCAGCTCTGCAACTTATCTATATCCCGCTGTAACCTACCACTTCCTTCCTCACTATCCACAACTCCACCGACTTTTGTGTCATCCGCAAACTTGCTTACCCAGCTTTCAAGTCCTTCCTCTAGATCATTTATAAAGATAACAAAAAGCAATGGTCCCAAAACAGATCCTTGTGGTACACCGCTAGTAACTGCGCTCCAAGATGAGCATAATCCATCAACTACTACCCTCTGTCTCCTTCCAGCCAGCCAATTCCTAATCCAAACCTCTAATGTATCCTCAATGCCATACCTCCGAAGTTTTAGCATTAGCCTACCATGGGGAACCTTATCGAACGCCTTACTAAAATCCATATACACAACATCTACTGCTTTACCCTCATCCACTTCCTTAGTCACCTTCTCAAAGAACTCAATAAGGTTTGTGAGGCACGACCTGCCCTTCACAAAACCATGCTGGCTATCCCTGATCACGTTATTCCTACCCAGATGTTCATAAATCTTATCCCTTACCATTCTTTCTAAGACTTTGCCCACCACTGAAGTCAGACTCACTGGCCTATAGTTACTAGGGCTATCCCTACTCCCTTTCTTGAACAATGGGACCACATTCGCTATCCTCCAGTCCTCTGGAACTATTCCCGTTGACAATGACGACATAAAAATCCAGGCCAATGGCTCTGCTATCTCCTCCCTAGCTTCCCATAGGATCCTGGGGTAAATGCCATCAGGCCCAGGAGACTTATCTATATTCATCCTTTCCAATATTCCCAAAACCTCTTCCCTGCATATTTCCAGGGCATCCATTCTAATTATTTGTGATTCCATATTCACATCAGCAACAGTGTCCTGTTCCTGAGTGAATACTGATGAAAAGTACTGATTTAATGTCTCTCCAATCTCCTCCGCCTCCACACACAACTTCCCACTACTATCCTTGACTGGACCGATACCTACCCTAGTCATCCTTTTATTCTTGACATACCTATAGAAAGCCTTTGGGTTTTCCCTAATCCTACCAGCTAAAGACTTTTCATGTCCCCTTCTCGCTTCTCTTAGCTCCCTCTTTAGCTCCTTCCTGGCTACCTTATAACTCTCAATCGCCCCTACTGAACCTTCACGCCTCATCTTTACATATGCCGCCTTCTTCCCTTTCACAAGGGACTCCAATTCCTTACTAAACCACGGCTGCCTCACAAGGCCCTTTACACCATGCCTGACTGGTACATACCTATCGAGGACACGCAGTAGCTGATCCTTGAACACTCCCCACATCTCATTAGTGTTCTCCTCTTGAAGCCTGTTTTTCCAATCCACACATCCTAAGTCATGCCTCACTGCATCATAATTTCCCTGCCCCCAGCTATAGCTCTTGCCCTGCGGCGCACGATTATCCCTCTCCATCACTAAAGTAAAAGTCACCGAGTTGTGGTCACTGTCCCCGAAGTGCTCACCTACCTCCAAGTCTAACACCTGGCCTGGTTCATTACCTAGAACCAAATCCAATATTGCTTCAGTATCTGAGTAAATCACGAATGGTGTTGAACATTGTCCAATCATTTGGCAAGTATCCCAACTTATGACTTTAATGTGGGGGGGGGGGCATTTATGATTGGGCCTAGGGCAGAGAGCACTCTTATAGCTCACTGATACTGTTCCTCTCTCTGGGTTAGGAAGCTGGCTTCTACTTCCACCTGGTCCTGAGGTGTCGAACAACATATCTGAGCAGAAAAATGTTACAGGATCTTCCCCAATGAGCTGAGCGAGGACTTGGTTAGCTCAATCAGTTGGACAGTTAGTCGTTAATACCAACAGTGTGGATTCATTTCCTTCACTGACTGGTGTGACGAAAGGATAGTCCTACTCAACCTCTCCCTTACTTGAGGCATGATGACTGTCTTGTTAAACTACCACCAGTTGCCTCTGCCTAATGAGAGAGCAGCCCTACCATTCTGTAGGAGATTGGTGACTTAGCTTTCCATTTTTGATCTACAGACTTACTCCAACACCAACACAGGGGAACTGCTGCGGAGATGGCTGGTCTCCACCAACCCCAGCCTCTTTCCTTTTTACCAGGTATAACTTCAGCCAGTGCAGACGATTCTTATTTGCTCCAGTTTTGCCATTAATCCTGGATACGGCACTTGGTCAAGCGCAGTTGTGACGATGTTAAAAGTGCAGTCACTGCTGCCTTACCTCTAGAATTCAGCTGTGTATTTTCTTGTTGTATATCGTTAAACCAAGGCTTCAATGAGCCCAAGGGATGAGAGGCCAAACTGAGCTTTAGTGAGCAGGTTGGTGCTGAAGAAGTGCTACTTGATCCCACTGTAGATTGCAATAACATTCCAACACTTTATTAGTCATAGGGATTAGAGCAATGGGGCAGTAATTGATTGCCTGATGTTTGGTCTGTGTGTGTACAGGACACACCGAGATAGTTCCCCAGATGGTCAGGTATATGCCACTGTTGTATTCCAGCAGGAACAGCTTGAACGGAATTTTCTCAGGACCCACAGCATTTGCATTATCCCATCCGTCCAGCCACTTGGAGACACCACACAAAATGAATTGATAGCTGAAGACTGCTATCTGGAGGAGAATAAAATAGATCATCCCATCGATACTTCTGCCTGAACATTGCTGTGAATGTTTCAGCCTTAGCTTTTCTATTGTTGTGCTAAGCCATTCCATCATTCAGGAACGTGGTATTTGTGGATCCTCCCCCTGAAGAGAGTTGTTTGATTGACCACACAATTCATGCTGACAACATATGACAGGATTGCAGAGATTAGGTCTGATTTGTTGGCTAGATCTGTCTGTCATGAGCTGTTTAGGGTATTTGGTGTGTAAGTGGTCCTGTTTGGTAATGTCACCTCATTTTGAGGTGTACCTGGTGCTGCCATTGGCAGGGTCTCCTGTATTCTCCATTGAACAATGGCTTATCTCCTGGCCTGATGGTCAGGGTAAAGTGGAGCAGATGCCAGGCAATGGCAGTGAAAATTGTGCTGGTGTACTATTCTGCTGCTGTTAGTAATGACCCAAACCACGTTACACAGGCCAGTGCTGAGTTCTGGATCTCTTCAAAATCTGTCCCATTTAGCATGGTGATAGTATCTCTCATGTACACACACACACACACACGTAAAAGTGGGACTTTGTCTCCAGAAATACTGTGTGCGGTGTCACTGTTCCCAACATAGTCATCGATCAATGTGTCCTCCGCCAGTAGGTTTTTCCCTCTGTTGCCCCTCCATTCGCCCCCCCCTCACCCCACCCACGACCCAGACCCAGTCTAGCAGCGATGTCCTTTTTTGACCCGACCATCTTTATCAGCAGTGCTGCTGCTGAACCCGTCTCGGTGGCGGTTATGAAATGGCCCTTCCAGTATACATTCTCCAGCTCTGTCAGTCTCTCAGAGCTTCCTGCAAGTGTTGTTTAATGTCGGGGGACACTGATCCATCAGCTGACGGAGGGGAGTCAGCAGGAGGTTTCTAGGTCAGTGTTTGATCTGACACTGTGAGGCTGAGGGAGGGGAGTCAGCAGGAGGTTTCCGTGTCAGTGTTTGATCTGACACCGTGAGGCTGTAGGAGGTGAGTCAGCAGGAGATTTCTGTGTCAATGTTTGATCTGACACTGTCAGGCTGAGGGAGGGGAGTCAATAGGAGATTTCTGTGTCAGTATTTGATCTGACACGGTGACGCTGAGGCAGGGGAGTCAGCAGGAGGTTTCTGTGTCAGTGTTTGATCTGACACCGTGAGGCTGAGGGAGGGGAGTCAGCAGGAGGTTTCCAAGTCAGTGTTTGATCTGACACCATTTGGTTTTGTTATGGCACATTTTTGCTTGATCAATCTGTAAGACACCTCTCCCAAATCTTGCCCTTGCCCCCAGATATTAGGAAGGAGGGGTCTCCAGGGTCTGCAGGACTTTTTGTTTTTGTCACTGTCAATTGAAGGGTCTCTTCTGTCTCTATAACATTCTATGACTCCGTCATTGGACACTCCAAGGTCTCACTCCTTCAGTCCCACCCAGTGCCTTGTTTATTCCACAGATTTCTACAATATTTTCTCTCTTACGTCATTGCACAACACCGTTTTCAAACTATCTCCGTGTATCTCTGGACCTTTCTTTATCATCTCCACCAGCTGCTGCATCCATCTGTATCTCAGCAACCCTCCGTATCTCCACAATCTTTATCTCATACTCCAGCCCCATCTATCACTGTATAGTCCGCCAGCCCCTGCACCCCTCCCTATCTCTCTAATCTCCAGCGGCTACACCTCTCCCAAATTCTGTGAATGATTTTAAAAATATCTCACTAACATCTTCTAGCATGCACAAGACACGCTATCTCTTGACTACCTCCAGCCCTGCTTTCCCATCTCTGTAATATCTCCAACATTGCTTTCTTATCTCTGCAACATCTCCAACCTTGCTTTTGTATCTCTGTAACACCTCCAGCCTTGCTGTCCCCTCTCCGTAACATCTCCAGCCTTGCTTCCCCATCCCTGTGACATGTCCAGCCTTGCTTTTCTATCTCTGTAATATCTCCAGCCTTGCTTTCCTGTCTCTGTAACATCTCCAGCCTTGCTTTTCTATCTCTGTAACATCTCCAGCCTTGCTTTCCTGTCTCTGTAACATCTCCAGCCTTGCTTTTCTATCTCTGTAACATCTCCAACCTTGCTTTCTTATCTGTGTAACATCTCCAGCCTTGCTTTCCTGTCTCTGTAACATCTTCAGCCTTGCTTTCCTGTCTCTGTAACATCTCCAGCCTTTGCTTTCCTATCTCTGTAAAATCACCAGCATTGCTTTCTTACACGTCTCAGTGAATTGGTTATATTTCTGTTCCTGTTTTGTCGTCGTTCTGTGCCAGAGACCCGGGTTCAATTCCTGCCTCAAGCAACTGTCTGTGTGGAGTTTGCACATTCTCCCTATGTCTGCGTGGGTTTCCTCCGGGTACTCCCATTTCCACCCACAATCCAAAGATTAGGTGAGTTGGTCATGCTTAATTGCCCGTACTGTTAAAGGTAGAGTCATGGGTCTGTGTGGGTTGCTCTTCAGAGGGTCGGTGTGGACTTGTTGGGCCGAAGGGCCTGTTTCCACACTGTAAGCAAAAAGCTCTGTGCCTGTCATCATTTTGGTTCGAAACTCAACCCACTAAGCCGCATTTGAAGACCCTTCCAAGATATTGTCCATCCTTTCAGCAATAACTGGCTTGTTAATTAATAATGCAACACCACCTCATCTTTAACACCCTGCCCTGTCCTGCCTATAGTTCCAATACAACAGAGTATTGAGTTGTAGATCTGACCTCCCTCAAATGCGAATCTCTGATGGCAAAAATATGACACCTCCACATGTCAACTTATTCCCTTATCACATCTGTCAGAATGTTTGATAACATTCCCAACATTAATGTAAACAGGATTATAATACCTGAAATACCTTTAACCTCGGAGTTTTTCAGTCATTTCCTGTTTGTTACCAAGCTGCTCAAATCATGAACCAAAACGCTAACTCTGGCACTGAATGAATATCTGTGGAATTGTAACTTCTTTTTTTAAAAAAAATGTATTCATCAAGTGCAACTTTCCAGAACTCAGCAGTCGGCTCCATATACAATGAGTTTCTGATGGTTAATTCCCCCCTCAGTGTGCAGAGGGGGCAGCCCTCAGTAATGGAGAAAGTGAGTACTGCAGTTGATGGAGATCAGAGTCAAAAAGTGTGGTGCTGGAAAAGCACAGCAGGTCAGGCAGCATCCGAGGGGCAGGAGAATCGATGTTTCGGTCATAAACTCTGCATCAGGAAGGCATTGGTGCATTCCTTTATTTTTTCATGCCATGATTCCCAGAATGTTGTGAACTGTCCTTACTCAGAATGGCAGCACTGAAATGGAAAGCAGTCAATCGGTTGGTTGGACAGGGCGTAGAAAAGTTGAAGGGAAGTATACAGTGATTAAATGAATTATAAACGTAAGGATAGGTAAATCCCCTGGGCCAGATGGGGTTACCCTTGGTTACTCCAGGAAGTGACGGGGGAGATTGGGTTATTGAGTTCTTTGAAGATGTAAAAAAGAAGTTCATGAAGGTAGAATAGTAGATGTGGTGAACAAGAATTTTAGCAAGGCGTTCCCCATGTAGGCTCATTCAGAAGGTACGGAAGCATGGGGCACAGAGAAATTTGGCTGTCTGGATACGGGCGTGGCTGGCCCATAGAAGACAGACGATGGTAGCAGATGGAATGTATTCAGCCTGGAGGTCAAGGACCAGTGATGTTCCACAGAGATCGGCTCTGGGACCTGTGCTGTTTGTGATTTTTATAAATGAATTTGATGAGGAAGTGGACAAGTAGGTTAGTAAGTTTGCTGATGACACGACGTTTGGTGGGGTTGTAGATAGTGTGGCGGGCATTGCAGGTTGCAACAGGATATTGACAGGATGCAGAGCTGGGCTGATCACTGACAGATGGAGTTCAATCTTAAAAAGTGTGAAGCAATTTATTTTGGAAAACTGCATTTGCATAAAGAATACAGGGTTAAGGGCGGAATTCTTGGCAGTGTGGAGTGACAGAGGCATCTTGGGGTCATTTTCCATAGATCTCTCAAAGTTCCCACCCATGTTGATCGGGTTGTTCAGAAGGAATACGGTGTGTTGTCTTTCATTACCGGGGGATTGAGTTTAAGAGCAGCGAGGTTATTTCTTCGCTCTATAAAGCTGTGGTTCAACCACACTTGGAATATTGCATTCAGTTCTGGTTGCCTCATTATAGGAAACACGTGGAAGCCTCAGAGTGTACAGAGGAGACTTATTAGGGTGCTGTCTGGACTGGAGCGCATGTCTTACCAAGAAAGGTTGAGCGGCTAGGGCTTTGCTCCAGCGGTAGAGGTAGAGTCAGATACATTAGGGATATTTAAGAAGACTTTTGGATAGGCACACAAAAGTTAGAGCATTGAAGGTTATGTAGGTTAGTCTGAACTTAGAGTAGGATAAAAGGCTGGCAAAACATTGAGGGCTGAAGTGCCTGCACTGGGCTATACCGCCCAATGGTCCAAGTTTCACTCAGTGTGTGGATTCTCGTCAGTAGGTGAATGTGTGAGGGAGTGAGGTGTGTGAGGGAATGGGGTGTGTGAGGGAGAGAGGTATGTGAGGGAGTGAGGTGTGTGAGGGAGTGAGGAAATGGTGTGTGTGAAGGAGTGAGGTGTGTGAGGGAGTGAGGGAATGGAGTGTGTGAGGGAGTGAGGTGTGTGAGGTCAGGAAGGTGGGGAGGGGCGTTAGACCAAGACTTCCAATTTTGATGTAGTTGTTACATGCACCTGAGTGTCAGCACAATATGTGTGGTTATCTAGACCAGACAAAATCCACAAGTTCAGTTGTTAAAATGATTTTTGGCTTGCCGTTTGATCCTGGTTACTTCAGATACATTCTGCTGGGTGACCTATGAATTAGTATCTGACCATCTACAGACATGTATAATTTTATTTTGATGCTGTTGAATGTGAAGGTACATTTATTGGATATAGTTTCAGAGGGTAAAAAATAAGGTCTGCAGATGCTGGAGATCACAGTTGAAAATGTGTTGCTGGTTAAAGCACAGCAGGTCAGGCAGCATCCAAGGAATAGGAAATTCGACGTTTCGGGCATAAGCCCTTCATCAGGAATCCTGATGAAGGGCTTATGCCCGAAACGTCGAATTTCCTATTCCTTGGATGCTGCCTGACCTGCTGTGCTTTAACCAGCAACGCATTTTCAACTATAGTTTCAGAGGGTTCACTGTGAGACACAAAATACTGCAATAGACTGTCAATTGTGAACGTTTTCACCCAGTGTCTGGTCCAGGGTGCAGATGTATAGAGTCTGGGGGACATGCCAGATGTCATCACCATAACTAACTTGTGCGGTGTGATTCTGACACTCCATGTTCATACATCTGCTCCCTGGGCCAGGCTCTGACTGAGGGTGAATTTGTAAGGCATGGTTCCTGGTCAGTCATTGGAATCTAATTTTGACAGCATTTATACCTACGCTGAGAGCAGTGATAGCCTGTTGGCTAGTTTCCTACTGCTCAAGGTGGATTCCAAATGATTCTCTGTGAGGGAATGTTTGAATGACTGCCCTGACCCAGGTTGGAAACTCTCTTCACAGATTCAGGACCAGTAGCACTGTACCCGAATTCACCCTTTTGAAATCCAATTTAATGTCAGTCATGATGCAAAATGATGAGTTTACGGACCTGCACAATAATCAGGAGTTTGCCATGTTTGTGAATTATGCAATAATAAGATATGAGTTACCATTATACAACTGAACAATAACTGCATCATCTCTGAAGACAATAAAATTGATTCTATGTTGATGAAATTAAAATATAAACACCGTACAACCTTTTATTATGCCAAAGTAAAGAATGCACATTTTGTTTTGTATCGAAAAAGAACATGTTGTCTGACTGTGCTGGTGATCACAATTACACATTGAATCCCAGTATTCAAATGTATACATTGTCGCTCTATCATTTGCAAAATAGTTGACATCTGACAGATCGAATATTCAGAGTGAGCAAATGATTGAACAATCAAATAGAATTCTAACATTTAAATATAATCAATCGATTTGATTTCTCACCTGAAACGTGTGAGCTTCAGTTATTTGCCAACAATTCTATTAGTTTTAAAATAATGATGGAAAAGGATAGACTAGATCTAAAAGTTGAAGTTCTAAATTGGAGAAATTTTGACGGTATTAGGCAAGATCTTTCAAAAGTTGAAGGTGGTAAATGTTCATAGGTAAGCAGACTGTTAGAAAATGGGAAGCCTTCAGAAATTAGCTGGCCGGAGTCCAGAGACAGGATATTCTTGTTAGGGTAAAAGGAAAGGCTGGTAGGTATACAGAGTGCTGAATGACTAAAGACATTGAGGAGCTGGTTAAGAATAAGAAGGAAGGATATTACAGGTACAGACAGGATAGATCGAGTGTATACTTAGAAGAGTATAAAGGCAGGGGGAGTATTCTAAAGAGGGAAATCAGGAAGGCAAAAAGGGGACATGAGATAGCTTTGGCAAATAGAGTTAAGGAGAATCCAAAAGGATTTTACAAGTACATTGAGAACAAAAGGGTAAACAGGGAGAGAAAAGATACCTCAAAGATTAGCAAGGTGCCTTTTTATGGAGCCACAGGAGATGGGAGAGATACTAAATGAGTATTTTGTATCAGTGTTTACTCAGGAGAAGGACATAGGAGATGTAGATATAAGGATAAATAGATGGCGATATCATGAAAAATGCCCATATTACAGAGGAAGAAGTGCTGGATGCCTTGAAACGCATGAAGATGCAAACATCCCCAGGACCTGATCAATCAGGCGAAACTTGAAAGGGTTCGGAAAAGATTTACGTGCATGTTGCCAAGGTTGGAGGGTTTGAGATATAGCTGGAGGTTGTACAGGCTGGGGCTGTTCTCCCTGGAACGTTGGAGATTGAGGGGTTACCTTATAGAGGTTTACATAATGATGAGGGGCATGGATAGGGTAAATAGACAAGGTATTTTCCCTGGGGTGGGGGAGTCGAAAACTAGAGGGCATAGGTTTCGGTTAGAAAGGGGAAAATGTAAAAGAGATGTAAGGGGCAATTTTTTCATTCAGAGGATTGTACGTGCATGGAATGAACTGCCAGAGGAAGTGGTGGTGGTTATTACAATTGCAACATTTAGATGGCGTCTGGATGTGTATATGAATAGAAAGTGTTTAGAGGGATATGGGCTGAGTGCTGGCAGGTGGGACTAGATTGGGTTGGGATATCTCATCGGCATAGACAAGTTGGACCAAAGGGTCTGTTTTCATGCTGTACATCTATTTGTCCCTGTGACTGTAATTTAGAAATGACAATAATTTGACATGCACTATCAAATAAATAAATCGTTTATATTATTAAATTGTAGCATACAATAAGTTGAAAACTTGCTATTTTTAGAATGATTGATAAAGAATAAAGAACATTCCAACAGAGGAACAGACCCTTCGGTCCTTCTCGCCTGTGCTGATCCAGATCCTCCTATTTTCTAAACCTGCCACCTATTTTCCATGGGTCTGTATCCCTCTGCTCCCTGTCCATTCATGCTTCTGTCAAAATACATATTAGATAACACAATCGTTCCTGCCGCAACCACCTCTGCTGGCCACACGTTCCAGGCTGCCACCACCCTATGTGTAAAAAAAGTCCCTCATATATCTGCCCTCAACATTTCCCCTCTTAATTTGAACTCATGACCCTGAGTAATTGAGTTCCACAATCTCGGGAAAAAGCTTCTTGCTATCCACCCTGTGTATATCTGTCTTGATTTTGTAGACTCGTCCCTCCCCTTCTTAGACCACTCCACTTCTATCTCGGGCAACCGAATCAACACAGATATTTACTATAAAACGACCTACTCCCACAGCTACCTAGACTACACCTCCACCCACCCTGCCCCCTGTAAAAACGCCATTCCATACTCCCAATTCCTTCGTCTCCGCCGCATCTGCTCCCAGGAGGACCAGTTCCAATACCGAACAACCCAGATGGCCTCGTTCTTCTTCAAAGACTGCAATTTCCCCACAGATATGGTCGACGATGCTCTCCACCATATCTCTTCCACTTCCCGCTCCTCCGCCTTTGAGCCCCGCCCCTCTAATCGCTCACAGGACAGAACCCCACCAGTCCTCACCTATCACCCTACCAATCTCCATATACATCGTATCAAACGTCGTTATGTCCGTCACCTCCAAACGGACCCCACCAACAAGAAAATATTTCCCTCCTCTCCCCTATCAGCGCTCCGACAAGACCACTCCCTCCGTGACTCCCTCGTCAGGTCCATACCCCCACTAACCCTACCTCCACTCCCAGCACCTTCCCCTGCAACCGCAAGAAATGCAAAACTTGCGCCCACTCCTCCCCCCTTACTTCTCTCCAAGGGCCCAAGGGATCCTTCCATATCCGCCACAAATTCACCTGCACCTCCACACACATCATTTACTGCATCCGCTGCACCAAATGTGACCTCCTCTATATTGGGGTGACAGGCTGCCGACTTTGGAACATTTCATTAAACGCGTCTGGGACACCCGGATCAACCAACCCAACCACCCCGTGACTCAACACTTCAACTCCCCCTCCCACTCCAACAAGGACATACAGGTCCTTGGACTCCTCCATTGCCAAACACGACGGTTGGAATAAGAGCGCCTCATCTTCCGCCTAGGAACCCTCCAACCACGAGGAATGAACTCAGATTTCTCCAGTTTCCTCATTTACCCTCCCCCCACCTTGTCTCTTTCCCAACCCTCGAACTCAGCACCACCTTCCTAACCTGCAATCTTCTTCCTGACCTCTCCGCCCCCACCCCAACTCCGGCCGATCACCCTCACCTTGCCCTCCTTCCGCCTATCGCATTTCTAACACCCATCCCCCAAGTCCCTCCTCCCTATCTTTTATCCTTGCCTCCTTGGCACACTTTCCTCAATCCTGATGAAGGGCTAATGCCTGAAACATCGATTCTCCTGCTCCTTGGATGCTGCCTGACCTGCTGCGCTTTTCCAGCAACACATTTTCAGCTCTGATCTCCAGTATCTGCAGTCCTCAATTTCTCCGAGTTGATTTTGTAGACCTCAACCTGTGACTTTGTAATGAAAATAGTCCTAATCTACTCAATCTTTCTTTACAACCAGCACCGTCCAACCCAGGCAGCATCCTGGTGAAACTATTCTGTACCCTATTAAAATCATCCACATCCTTTTGTTAATGTAATGACCAGAACTATATGCAGTATTCCAAATGTGGACAAACCAAAGTCCTATGCAACTGTAACATGACCTGCCAGCGCTTGTACTCAACAACTGATCCAATGAAGGAAAGCATGCCATATGCCGCCTTGACCACTTTCTTGACCTGTGTTGGCATCTTCAGGAAACAATGGACCCAAATACACAGATCTCGCTGTAAGTCAATTTTCCCCAAGACTTTTCCATTTACTGTGTTGTTCACTCTTGAACTGGTTCTTTCAAAATGCAACACCTTGCATTTGCACAGATTGAACTCCATCTGCCATTTCTGTGCCCATCTCTTCAATCTATCTATATTCTGCTGTATTCTCTGACAGTTCCCTTCACTATCTGCTACTCCAACAATCTTGGTGTAATCTGCAAACTTGTTAATCAGGCAACTGATACCATCTTCCAAATCATTGATACATATAACAAACAACAGTCGTCCCAGCACGGATCGTTGTTGCGCACCACTGGTCATAGTTTGAGAAATCCCCTTCCACTATTTTTCTCTGTCTTCTGTTGCCCAGCCAGTTCTCTATCCATCTGGATAAAACACCCTGGACCCCATGCGACTTCACCTTCTCCATCAGCCAACCATGGGGAACATAATAAAACGCCTTACTCAAGTCCCTCAGTGTCTTTTCCAGCAGCTTCCCTACCACTGATGTCAGGCTCGTCAGTCTACAATTACCTGGATTATCCCCGCTATCCTTCTTAAACAAGGGGACAATATTAGCAGTTCTCCAGTCCTCCGGGACCTCACCCATGTTCAATCATCCTGCAAAGATATATGTCAAAGCCCCAGTTTTTCCACACACACCCTCAGTAACCTGTGGTTGATCCCATCCGGACTTGGGGGCTTGTCTACCTTAATACCTTTCAGAGTATCCAAAACGTCCTCCCTCTTTATGCCGACTTGAACCAGATTACTCAGAGATCTATCTCTAACCTCAACACCCGTCATGTCCCTCTCCTTGGTGAATACAGATGCAAAGTACTCGCTAAGAATCTCACCCATTTTCTCTGACTCCATGCATAACTTTCTTAATTTGTCCTTGTGTGGGCGAAACATTTCTCTAGTTTCCCTCTTGCTTCTTATACATGAAAATCAATCTTTGGGATTTTCCTCAACTCTGTTTGCTATCGATATCCCATGACCACTTTTATCCCTCTTAAATCCTCGATATTTACTGTGAAATGCAGCTAGTGAAACGAAAATAAACATTTGTTCGTGCAAGTGGGAACTCAGACCTTTTCAAAGTGTTTTGTGGAAAAAAATTGAAATCCGTCTCAGTGCAAATAAAAAGCAAGAGAAGAAACCTCTTGGGTAGAGTAATTTTCAGCCACTGTCCCCCCAAAGTACTTCTGAGGTAGGAAAGAGTGAGGGTTTGGAACAAGGGCATAACAGTAACTAAGAGTGGTTTGAACATCCAGATTGGCTCAATGCATCAACGTGACAGTGATATCCTTGGATAAAGATTCATAGAGCGTATGAGAGATTATTTCTGAGAGCAGGACGTCATGGAGGCAACCAGAGAATGGGACGGCACTGTGGCTCAGTGGTTAGCACAGCACCAGGATCCCAGGTTCAATTCCAGCCTCGGGGGACTGTCTGCGTGTAGTTTGCACATTCCTCCCACAGTCCAAAGATATGCAGGTCAGGTGAATTGGCCATGCTAAATTGATCATAGAGTTAGATAAATTACGCAGAGGGAAATGGGATTGGGTGGGTTACTCTTTGGAGTATCCGTGTGGACTTGTTGCGCCAAAGGGTCTGTTTTCATGGTCTGGGGGTGGGGGTGGGGGGCGAAAAGAACAGTCAAAGGCAGTACATCTGAAGAAATTTGGCAAACAATTAGGGAGATACTAAAGACTGAAGAGGAATCTCATGAAGAGAAAAAGCATCTTTATCTTGATAAGGAAGTCAAGGATAACATTAAGGCAAATCCCAGTGCATATCATACTGCACATGTCAGTCACACTGTGGAGGATTGGGCAAGTGAGTGGCCTCTTATTGTTATCACTGAATTCTAATGTGATAAACCCAGATAGTGTTCGAGTGACCTGGGTTCAAATCCTGCCACAGCAAGTGGCGGAGCTTAAATTCAAATCTGGAATTAAGGTGTGGATGGTGGTTATAAATCGATTGCCAAGAAAAAACTCACCTGGATCACTGATGTCCTTTAGGGAAGGAAACTGTCATTCTACTATAGATTCACAACTCTCAGGCTGAAGGCATTTCTCCTTTATCCGTTCTAAACATTTTCTCTTGACTCTTAGTGTATGTCCTTGAGTTATTTCTCTCCTAACAGTGGAAGTATCTTCCCAACATCTACTCTGACCAGGCAACCAGCATTCTGTATGCTTCAATTAGATCCACCTTCATCCTAATAAACTCCAGCTAGTATAGACTCAGAGACCTCATAGGTTAAGATTTTCATTCCGAGGACCATTCTTATGAAGTCCCTCTGAACATGCTCCGGGGCGCTACATCCTTCCTGAGTAATGGGGCTGAAAACGGTACACAGTACAACCAAATGTGGTCTGACCAGAGTCTTATAGAGCCTCAGAAATCCAACGCTGCTGTAATAATCAAGTCTTCTCAAAGTAAATGCCATCACTGTATTTGCTTTCTGACCAGATTGACTACCTGACATAATACTCTTACGATGGACAATAATAAATTTACCATAGCGTTACAAAAATGAACAATGATTAAAGCATGCTGGGAAGTAGAACCCAGCCTTGACCAAAGTCTCTGTGCTCATCCACATGTTGCAAAATCCAGACAGGCTGCAGCTACCCACAAATGGTTGCAAAGAAACCTGAAGCAACAGACCCTGTAATACACACCTGAAGTTGGACCTGAATGGGACAATGGAATGTTGCCTTTGGGCCATCAATGTGTCAATACCTGGTTGAGTCTGATTGATCAGGATAAATGAACCTCCACACCCTCCCAAAAGGCGCGGAGACTTGGAAGGATAAGAATCACCATTAAAACCTCTCAGAGAGTGGTAACGCAAGAATAACCACTGAAAGAGAAGACACCTCCAAGACTATCAGATGAACAAGAAGACTTCACCACGTGGAATCCGGTCAACTTCTAGTGGGGTGGTGTGTGATCATCCAAAGTTCTGTTAAACCATAACTTAATTTGTAGTGTTTTACATTACGTTATAATACGTTTTATTGTTTGAAAATTAATTGTGTTCAATAAACAAATATTATTGTTTCTAAGATGAGACTCAGTTCTTTTGATGAATATAAGATTTCAAACACATTGTGCGAATGTGACACCTTCACAGGTACACCATCTTCCTAACTACTGACTCAACTTGCACAACTATCTTGAGACAATTCTGCACTGGAACTTGCAACACTCTTTGTATATCAGACTTCTGAATTTTCTCCCCAGGGATAAAATAGTCCATGTTTCTCTTCCGACTAAAGTGCATCAACGCACACTTTCTCAGTTTGAACTCCATCTGCCAATTCTTTGCCCACTCTCCTACCCTGTTTAAATCTTTCTGCCGCCTCCCTGCCTCCTCAATGATACCTGTCCCACTACCTAACTTTGCATCATCTAAAAACCTCGCTGGAGTGCCCTCAGTTCCTTCATCTAGATTGTTAATGTACAAAGAGAAAA
Source organism: Hemiscyllium ocellatum (assembly GCF_020745735.1). Lineage (NCBI taxonomy): Eukaryota > Metazoa > Chordata > Chondrichthyes > Orectolobiformes > Hemiscylliidae > Hemiscyllium > Hemiscyllium ocellatum. The sequence continues at coordinate 2,723,691 of NC_083409.1, forward strand.
AAAAAGTGGTTCCCTTGCGGAACACCAGTTCTCATTGGCTGCTATCCAGAGAATGCCCCTTTTATTCCCCCTGTCTACTTTCTGCCAGACAGTCAAGCATCTATACACGCTAGTACCTTGTCCCTGACACCATGGGGCCTTATCTTACTCAGCATGCTCCTGTGAGGCAACTTGTCAACGTCCTCCTTGAAGTGCAGATAGATAACATCCATTAGCTCTCCTTGGTCTAACCTGCTTGTTACATCCTCAAACAATTCTAACAGATTCATTAGCATGCCCTCCCCTTGACGAAACCATACTGACTTCGCCCTACTTTACCATGCACTGGCAATTATTCAGAAATCTCATCCTTCACAATGGATTCCAGGAACTTTCTCACGACCAGGGTTCGGCTAATCAGTAAATAATTTCTGCCTTTGGCATTATTCCTCTTTTAAACAGGTTGTCAGTGAGATCCAAGATGACAGCGACGCTTTAGGTATGAGTCTGCACAGCTCTGCCCAAGACTCAGGCAAAGTCATCCATCCTCACCTCACCTTTTAAATTGTTTAAAATAGTTTTTTGCCCAGCAGCCTTGGCCATTCTACATCAAACTTTGGTCATTTGAAAAAGCATCAAATTCAAAAGTCAAAGGTTCTTGCAGTTCACAACTGGCAGGCACCCCTTCCCCCACCTAACAGCAAGACAGACGTCTGCTGCCGTTGCAGGGCACTCATCTGCAGAGGCGAGCCTGATCTCGAAGATTGTTACACTCCAAGAGATTGATGAGTCCATTGAAGAGACCCAGTCATGCTGCAGGGACGTGACGGAGAGATTGAGAAACTCGGGCAACGTGTTGGAGATGGAAAGCAATGGACCACGGCCTCCGAGACCACTGCTGAGTTATCCATGGGTCAGGTCTGTGCTCTGGAACATCGAGTCCCGACTTTAGAGGAACATATTGAAGACCTCGAAAATTAAGGTCATCGGAAAAATATTCGGTTGCTGGGCCTTCCCAAACGGGAGGTAGAAGCCCAGCGTTTTGCTTTCCTGAAGCAATGGCTCCCACAGCTGCTGAAACTGGAGTCGGAGCTGGGCTAGGTGCGGGTTGAACGGGCCCACGTTGCTGTGCGCCGGCCCGGGTCGGACCAGCGTCCCCGCCCAGACCTAGTTCAACTTCAACATTACAGGGAAAAACAGATGCTGCTCGAGTCCTCCAGAGTGTTGGGGAATGATCTCCATGTCATGATATACAAGGGCTCCAGGATAATGTGGTCTGAAAGAGGAAGGCATTCGATGAGGCGAAGATGGTGGCGGAGGGAGGTGGGTTAGCTCCCACCCTTTTAAACTCTGTCTTATCAGGTATTGGAATTTATTTACTCTACTTTGTAATGCCTGGGCCGAGGTCATGGTTCTGGCTGGGAGATATTATAGCGGGATTATTGGAAGCTAGTATCGCCCCTTGTGAACAAGGGGTAAGTCTCCTTTTAAATACATTTTATGCTATTTGTTTTTAGGAGTAGTTCTCAGTTGTTTTGATTTCGCTGTTCAAAGAGTGTTTTTACGTGGGAATCGTTTTTGGTTTTTTGTCAATGTCTTTTGGGTGGGGTTCTTCCTCTTGGGAGGTCTCGGGTTTGCTTGGACGAACATGGCTAGCGATTCGTTTAGGTGGTGCACCGGGAATGTCAAGGAGAGCCATTCACTAATCAAAAGGAAAAAGATATTATCAAGTCTTAAAAAAGAAAGGGTGGATGTAGCCTTTCTACAGGAGATGCATTTGCATGATAAGGAGCATTCCAGGCTGAAATAGGGTGGATTTGGCCAGGTGTTCTTTTCATCTTTGAGCTCAAAAAGTAGGGGAGTAGCCATTCTTATTCAGATGAATCTTCCCTTCCAAATGCTAAGCCAATTAAAGATGAGTCTGGATGGTATATAATAATTGAAACCCTAATATATGAAGAGGATTATGGGATTTTGAACCTCTATTGCCCCTCCAGGCGCACCCTTTAAAATATGTGATGCAAGTGTTCTCAAAGTTGATGGCTCTTGGAGTGCACCACACAATTATAGGGCGAGATTGTCATTGTATCATCAACCCAGGGCTGGACAGAGTACCTAAGATCTCTGTGGGCATATCTATGAGATCTAGGCAGTTGGCAGATCTGAGTAGGGAGTTGGGGCTGGTAGATGTTTGGAGGTGTCTTCACCCTCAGGGTAAAGACTTTACTTTTTATTCTAATCCACACGTGCAAAACCAGAATTGATATGCATCTGTCCCCTCGACACTTTTGAACTCAATATTGTTTTTTGAAGTTGGTAATATAACGATTTCTGACCCTGCTGCTGTATATATGGAGGCTAAGACTAGTGATGATGAGCTAGCTTCCCGACGTTGGTGTATGGACCATTTCCTATTGAAGGATAGTAAGTTCATAAAATATTTCTGGCAGGAATTTAAACCTTTTGGGATATCAACTCTAACACAGCCAGTAACCCTTAGGTGATGTGGGAGACTGGTAAGGCCTATGTGTGAGGTTTGGTTATCTCATATTCTGTGACCTGGAAAAGACAAAAGGGAGAACAACAACGTCTGCTCGAGGCTCACCTGACGGCGGGTGAGACAATGGATGTGGATAGACCCTCCATTACTAAACTATAGCGGATCACAGTCCTAAGAGCAACTTTGAATCACACACTTAGTCAAAAAGCAAAGAGGGAGTTATTACTTGCAAAGTTGAGAGTATTTGGATATAGTGACAAGCCTGGCAGGTATCTAGCATACCTTGCCAGAAGGAAAAAGGCTCCCCAAGCCATTACATCTTTAGCCTGACTTGTGATCGTAAAAAAGATCAATGCAGCCTTTAGAAAGTTCTATTTCGAATTGTATAGGTCACAGGGCTGTGAGGTTAGAACAAGGAAGATAGAGTCCTTACTTTTAAAAAATCTTTCCATCCCGTGCCTAACCTGGTAGAAGGTGTTGTTCTTGACTGCCCCCGCCCCCAGCAACCCAGAAAATACAGGAGGCAGTGAGTCAGCTCCAGAGTGGCAAAGCGCCCAGACCAGATGGATAACAGGCTGAGTTCTATAAAGAATTGATTGGGGAATTAGTCGGGTCACTTATAAAAATGTATAATTATTCACATAGTCAGGGCTGCCTCTCGCCTTCTCCGAGAGAAGTAAATATTTGTCTCATTCTTAACAAGGAAAATGGCCCCAGATGACTGCTCATCATATAGACCTACATCCTTGTTGAATGTGGATTTTAAAATTCTCTCCAAAGTGTTGCCATTAAGACTGGAGAGGTTTTTACCATCTTTTTTTAAATAAGGCCAGGTGGGGTTTATAAAGGGTCTCAGATCAACTAATAACGTGAGAAGAGTCTTATATATGCTACAAGCCTGCCAGCAGGGAGCGATACCGGGATTATCTGTCTCCCTAGAGGCAGAGAAGGCATTTGATTGGGTAGTTTGGCCATATATCGTTTATATGCTGGAACGGTTTCGTGTTGGAGAGGTCTTTACTCAATGGGTTACAATATTATGTAATGTTTCCAAAGCAGCGGTGATCACCAACAGTTTAAGTTCAAATAGCTTTCGGGTTAGCAGAGATTATCGTCAGGAATGCCCTCTCTCAGCATTATTATTTACGCCAGCGATTGAGCCGTTAGCGGAATCTGTACGAGCTGACGTTAATAAAATGGCTCCGGAGGTTGGATTGGGTAAGCACAAAATTACTCTCTGTGCAGTTGATGTCCTCCTTTTCTTAAATGATCCATTGATATCTGTGCCCCGCTTAATTCAAGTGGTTAAATTATTTGGCATGTTGTCAGGTTATAAAATCAATGTGTGAAATCAGAGGCCACTGGGAGGTCTTGCCATTATATCCAATTTTCCGGATGAATCCCGTTTTGCCTTTCGGTGGTCACTGGGAGTTATTCTTTACTTAGGTAGTTTTAATACTCCGGCATTTGGTCCGCTATATAAAGTCAATAATACACATTTATTGGAGAAATTATGATAGGACCTTCAACGCTGGGAGGATCTCCCGATATCCTGGCTAGGCAGAATAGCTTTGTTCAACATGATTATCCTACCTCGTCTTTTATACGCTGTGAGAATGCTCCCCTTGATGCTGCCGAGACAGGCGCTGGGTAAGCTTTATGGTTGGTTCGGCTATTTATTTGGAGTCATAGAAGGCCCCTTATTAAATTAGAAAAACTACAGCTTCCACAACTAAGGGGTGGGCTGGATTTTCTGGATTTCAGGAGGTACCAATTGAGCTCTCTATTATCCTACGTAGCTGATTGGACCTCTTGTGACCCACAATCAATCTGGTTAGATACTGAGGCCTCCCAAGCAAAATATCCTCTCATCAATCTACTATTTATGGACAAGGTGAAAGTTATTACGGATCATTGTAAAAATCTTATTGTACTAAATGCAATTAAAGACTGGACGATAATGCGACAGGATGAGGGCATCCTACAAAAAAAAACTCCCTTATACCCCTGTAGTGGGAATGTTGGGATTCCAGTCAGGGCTGAGTGATGCTGTATTCAGAACCTGGGAGTCCAGAGGTATCTCCTGTTTGGGAGACCTGTTCGATGGGGAGGTCATGATGTCCTTCAAACAGCTGCGTCAGAAGTTTGGGCTGCATAGCAAAAATCTGTTTCGATATTTTCAAATGCGACACTATACAAAAGAAGACCATGTTGATAATTGTTCCTTATAAGTCGGATAGGGAAAGGTGGGTGCTTCGAATGATGGGTCTGCCCGTGGTCAGTACTCTCGACGACAAACTATTTAATAAGGTATCAAAGGACATTTAACGGTTATATAAAACCTCGAGTCAAAGAATTGAGGATGGAAATCTCCTTAGAGATGTGGGAGGACGTCTGGGAAAACGTCAGGAGAATCTCAATCTGTAACAGAATTCAGGCTATCCAATGTAAGATACTTATTTGGGCTCACATGGCACCTGAGTGACTTGCAAAGTTCAAGAAGGGAGCATCTCCAGAGTGTCTACATGCAAAACAGAATTCGTACTCTCACCCATTGTCTGCGGACATGCCGTAAGTTCCGCATGTATTGGGACAGAGTAGCGAATGCCTTGACATGTATTTTGGGTCCTGAAATTGGGTGGGACCAAGTGCCTCTACTTTTGGGATCCCCAAATTTCCCTTCTTTGGATGTAAACGGGAGGAAATTATTCATTATCCTTTTCTTTTGTCCGGGCAAAAACATTTTAGTGAATTGGATATCCGAAGGTCCCTCAGAACTTTCAAATTGCAGAGGCTAGTCATGGAATATATCCCCCTTGACTACCTTACTAATATGGTGAACCAAAAGGCGGAATTATTTTACAGAACATGGCAAACCCTTTTGAACTATATTGACACAGATAGATCAGCCACATAGTTCAGGGCCTTTGATTAGCCGTGGCAATGGTTCTGGGGTCCCGGAAGAGGAATCCTGTATCAATACGGGTTCTGTTATAACTTAATATAATTCTTAAAACAATATGTATCTAGTTATTTATTTTCTTTTCTCCTTTTGTTTAGTTTCAGTAATGTAGGATATCCTATTTTATGGTTTGCTACTTTGTAGAATAGATTAGTAGTTTGTTTTTAAATTCTATATTGGGGTTGTTATTATATTGTAAAACAGAATACACTAGTTTGTACTATTTTTGTAATCTTGTTTTAAAAAATTCAAAGATCTTCTTTTTATTAAAAAAAAGGTGTCACGTTGGTAATTTTCTCGTCTTCTGAGACCCTCCCTGATTCCAAAGATTTCTGGAAGATGACCATTAATGTCTCCATCCAACTTATTTATCCATTTAATTTTTCGAGCAACTTCTCCTAATCAGCTCTGCCTCCTCATTCTCTTGAATTTTTCGGATATTATTCACGTCTTCTGCCGTGAAATCTGACTTGAAATAATTATTCAGTTTCTCATCTATTATTTGTTCCACTCAACTATCACTCCAGCGTTATTTTCCAGTACCCCAATATCCGCTTCTGCTTCCCGTTTTTGCCCTTATTATTTCTAAAGAGACTCTTACAGTCATCCTTTCTATCACTGGATAACTTAACTTCATATTTAAGCTTCCGCCTCATTATTTCTTATTTTGTTGCTCTCTGTTCCACATTTTAAGCTTCCCAATCCTCTGGTTTCCCACTGCCATTTGCCATGTTATCTGTTTTCTCTTTTTCTTTTACACGAGCCATGCATTACCCAGTCATCCATGGATGCCTCATCCTCCCTGTACAATGCATCTGTTACCTCGGGAGGAATCTCTGCTGTGACTCCTAAATTGCTCCGAGAAACTCCCGCCATTACTCTTCCATTGTCTTTCCTGTTCGGCACCTCTCCCAGTCAATTCTACCCATCTCTTCCCTCATGTCTTTGTAGGTGCCTTTATTCAGCTGTAATATTAACTCCAATTCTACTTTCTCCCTCTCAAATTGAAGTTTAAGTTCAATCATATTGCGATCAATGCCTCCGAAGGGTTCCTTCACCTTAAGCTTTCTTCTCACGTCTGACTCACTGCACAACACTAAATCCAGTATTGCCCGTTCCCTTGTTGCTTGTACATAAGCTGCTCCAAAAAGCCATTTTGTAGAAATTCCACAGATTCATTTCCTTGCAAACCACTACCAGTCTGATTTTCCCAATCCACTTGCATATTGAAATCCCCCCACTCACTGTAACTTTGCCTTTCCTACATATATTTTCTATCTCCTGGTCTATCATGTTCACCAGCTCCCGACTATGATTCAAAGGCCTGTACATTACTTCAACTATGGTTTTACACATTCGTGGTTCCTCAATTCTACCCACACACATCCCACACCATCTAACCCTACATTGAGTAATGGTAACTGAGTGATAGAACTGCAACACACTTTAGCTTTGTCTTAAATTTATAGTTTAGACATGGCGTAAAAATATTTCATTTTCAATTACTTTGAAATGTCGCCACAGTGTGTTTCTTTGGCCAAATATTCTGCCTGTATTGGGGAAGAATACAAAATGTTGAAACTGTTAGAGAAAGAAGATATGAAGAGGACATGAGTCTATAAAGAGATATAGGTTAGGCAAAGTGACCAGGCAAATGTTAGTGTGTGGAACATAGTAGGAAAATGTGTCTGTGCTCAAAGATATTGGCGGGTTGAATGGAAACGTAATGTACTATTTCAGTAGAGAGATTGGCTTTAGGCACAGAAGAACGAGGCACCTGGGTTGTAAAATAAAAACTTTACGTGTACATCAAACTTTTAGGGAGTTATGATAAATGTTGAAACTTTCTGAAACAGAATACATTTAAAAGTAAGGGGATTTTCTACAGATCGACAAGGTAATGGTGTAACCACATCGAGAGAGCGATGGCCACAATGATATGAAATGCAATCCATAGAAGATTCACTCAGCTGCATATATTTCTGGAGGAAATCTTGAATTGTTGGCCCTGGATCTGCTGAGCTTTAGGCGAACAATATGTGATCTTGTTAAACCTCAGAATATTCCAAGTAATCTTTCAAGTTGAATTCTGAAACAATGTTTCAGCTTGTATGAAAAATTGCCATGATTGGATGGATTATAAAACTGAAGAATATCTCTGTTAAGAAGTTGCTGGTTTGGTATAAACATCTCATTGTGTTGTGTCTTTGTGGAATTCTCTTCCCAGATAGTGTTGGAGAATAAGACATCGAATATTCCTAAGGCAGAGGCAGGCAGATTATTGACTAAGGGCAAAGGAGGAATGTGTAATTGAGGTCACAATCAGATCATCCACGACCTTATCGTCTGACGGAGCTGTTTTGATTCCTTACTCCTGATGCTCGTTTCTACATTTCTGTTGTCTTTAGATACCGAAAAAATATGACACGTTTCTCATGAACATGAAGAAGACTTTTCCTTTTAGATTATTGGGCACAGCTTTCCATATGTGACTTTTAAAACGGTACTCCAAAGCACTCAAGAAAGATTCATGATGTAATGACGTCAGGAGCACAGGACAAAGGGAAAGCCTCGCTTGAAACTGCTTTAGAAATCGAATGGATAACTTTAATACAGCATATTTCTTTCAGTTGTTCCTGTGAGGTGCGTTTCATTACCAAGTCGAACATTCTGTTACCTGTGTTTAATTTCTATTCTGAATATGGTGATAGACACCAGAGATTCATGTGATGCAGGAACACTAACAGGTATGTTACAAAGAGAGAAACAGAGGATCTTAACAATTTGATAGTGACGGGAGAATGATATGCCTTCAAATCCTGTGTACCCTTGGAGATTGTATTCCTCACCATTTAAGGCTCACAAGCTATGGAAATAGTGAGACCACATTCTCTGTTTCCAACAATTAAAGTGACAGTCATACAGCATACAAACCGACCCTCCAGCCCAATACAGCTACATCAGCCAGAAAACACCAAACTATTTTATTTCTAGTTACCTGAAGATCTCTCGCCAACGATTTCCTGGCATTTTGCGTTTAAATGCTGTGTTACAGTGTTTCTGTGGCCTGAGCTTTTATTCTTTCAATTTATGCACGAAATGGTTTCACGGAAATAGATCACACAACTTCAACGACAGCGACAAACTCATTGGATCAATAAGATGTCCTCATTGTTTAATAATTATTAGAAAATCGAATTGTCTTTTTAGTTCAACCATGTCAAGCGTGAGGTTGTCCATTTTGGAAGGACAAATAAGCATGCGGAATACAGGGTTAACGGTCGGGTTCTTAGTAAGGTGGAGGAGCGGAGGGATCTTGGGGTCTATGTTCATAGCTATTTGAAAGAAAACACTCAGGTGGATAGAGCTTGTAAGAACGCGTATGGTGTATTAACGTTCATTAGCAGACGGATTGAATTCAAGAGTTGTGAGGCGATGTTGCAGCTGTACAGGACCTTGGTAAGGCCACATTTGGAGTACTGTGTGCAGTTCTGGTCGCCTCACTTTAGGAAAGATGTGGAAGCTTTGGAGAGGGTGCAGAGGAGATTTACCAGGATGTTGCCTGGAATGAAGAATAGGTCATACGTGGATAGGTTGAGAGTTGTAGGCCTTTTCTCATTGGAACGGCGAAGGATGAGGGGTGACTTGATAGAGGTTTATACGATGATCAGGGCAATAGGTAGAGTAGACAGTCAGAGCCTTTTTCCCCCGGTACAACAGATTGTGACAAGGGGACATAAATTTAAGGTGAAGGGTGGAAGGTATAGGGGGAAGTCATGGTTAGGTTCTTTACACAGAGTGTGGTGGTGGCATGGAATACGCTGCCTGTGGGAGTGGCAGAGTCAGAAACATTGGTGACCTTTAAGGGGCAATTGGATAGGTACATGGATAGATGCTTAACCTAGGACAAATGTTCGGCACAACATCGTGGGCCGAAGGGCCTGTTCTGTGCTGTATTGTTCTATGTTCTATGTTCATTTGGGATTTTAATGGAGCTAGACCAGCATTAATTGCCGTTGAGAAGTTCCAGTCCAGTTGGTGTTGCTCCATCCAAGTGGCTGTTGAGAGAGAGTGCCAGCTGAGCATCTTATGCACCAGTTTAACTGGGAGTAAATATTCCTGCTGGTGGATGGAGTGTTACACAAGTCGCTCGTAGGAAACGAACTCTTTGTCAATGCGAATATATGAGAAGGGATTTATTATTCTTCAGAGAAATAACAACCTTACACGAGAAATCTATATAATAATGAAGCAAAGTCTGTTTCTATGTTATTGCTGTCCTTAAAATAATGGTGTCAAACAGCTGAAATAATGTTGATGCGTCGTTGGACGATTCTTGTGTTGAGCATGTGAATTAACATGGATGTTTTAAGAGATGTCTGGGCTGTCCTAGACTGAGTAAGTACTGATACTCCATGGGATGATGCTGATTTGTAATCTCTCCAGTTACTGACCACAGTTCGATGGAACAAACCAACAATGCTTCAGAATACATCAGAGCTTTCATGGCTGCCACCACATGAAATAATATATAAAAGACAAGGCCCATCGTGTCTGCACCATCCAATGCTGATACAAGTGCTTTATAAAGTTTGTGAGGTTTCCTTCTTTATCCACCCTCTCAGGCAATGCATTCTAGAAACAAACCATCGTCTGGGTTCAAAACAGATGCCACAAATCCTCTCTTCATGTCTTGTCTTTCATTTTAACCGTGATCCTCCTTGTTTTTGACTGTTTGACTAAAGGGAACAGCTGCTGTGTGTTCACTCTGCTCATACCTCTCATGTAAAAAGTGAGGTCTGCAGATGCTGGAGATCAGAGCTGAAAATGTGTTGCTGGTTAAAGCGCAGCAGGTCAGGCAGCATCCAAGGAACAGGAATTTCGACGTTTCGGACGCAAGGCCTTCATCATTCCTTGGATGCTGCCTGACCTGCGGCGCTTTAACCAGCAACACATTTCCAGCTCATACCTCTTATACACTCCTGTCAGGTTCAGTTTCCTCCCACAGTGTACACAGATTCAGTAGATTGACCATGCTAAATTACCCATCATGTGCAGCCAGGTGTGTTAGCTATGGGAGACGCAGGGACAGGGTAGGAGTCGGGTTAGCCATGGGAAATGCATGAATGGGGTATGAGGTGTGTCTGGGTGCAGTGCTCTGCAGAGGGTCAGTGTGGACTCGATGGACCAATGTCCCATACAATAACAAAAATAAAGGTTAAATCAAACAAAGAAAGATACTGAGGTTCTGAACCAAAAGGGAACAGAGTGCTGGGGAAACGGAATAGGTTTGGCAGCCTCTGTCGAGAGAAAAACAGAGTTATCATTTTGAATCCACTGCTCTTGCAACAGTCATGAAAGCAGCTGGAAAAAAAAGTGTAATATGTGTTGGGGGATTGTGTTGAATATATGGCGAAATAGAGACATCGAAAAATATAAACAAAAGGTCTGTGGATAATCAGCTGGTATGGAAATAAATTGGGAGCTCATTTTCATTTATTTTTCACCTTTTCCAATATTCCTGAGTATCATGCCCATGTAGATATATATCCAAGTCCCTGTTTCAAGTGAGTTCTGTCCCCTCTATGTCTCCATGCTGGGCGTGGTCATCTTCTTTTCTTCATTAATGGGACATGGGTGTTGTTGTCTGGGCCAGCATTTATTTCTCTTTACGAGTTGATTTGAGAAAGTGCTGGGGAACTGCATCTCTGAACCACTGCACATCGACGTGCTGTAGACTGGCCGTGCTCAGGTCTGTCTGGTTTCACTTCTTTGAGACCTTGTAGTGTATAACTGAATATCAGACGTGGCCATTGCAAAGAGCATTTGAGAGTCTACCACTACTGACGGTCTGGAATCGCATGTAGGTCAGACCAGTGAAGATAGCAAAATTTCCTTCTCTGAAGGACACTAGTGAGCCAGATTTTCTTAGGTTTTACAACCATCAATATTTCATTAGATTGCTAATTTCAATTATTTTATTGAATTCAAATTCCAGTGTCTGATATGGCGGGATTGATGTCCGGGTTTGGGTCATTACCTGGGAAAGGTATACCATTGGGGAATATTTGTGGAAGTCTCAGAATTTATCATGTAGAGAAACTACCACTGGACCATCACATCCCCAGCACCTCCACCATCAATAGCGGTGTTGCTGTTATCGTGACTGAGGTACAGAAAATTGTGCTGTTACATTGTTAACTATTTCCATGGAGATCAGAAGTATTCATATTTCAGGGACAGCACAGAAATGTAACA